>NC_143566.1:57497500-58122500 GCF_054136105.1 Typopeltis vanoorti | reverse complement strand
AAGGGAAAGAGATCGATTTAAGAATTGATTAGGATGGGTTATATATCGCCCTCATAACAATTGGTTTTTTTTCGGCATCAATTTTGAACAATAAAAAATCGTTGAACTGTGTCTCCTACCAGTACACACATTCTTTTAGCGTAGCTTCCGCATATCAAATCTGTGATCAATCGTCACGAACTAATTCCGACTGATCTCTGCAGTTACTGTATTGATGATATTCTGATTTGCATACGTATTAAAATTCCACATTGTCTTTTTGTCCGAGTTAGTTACTCTTTTCAACAATGCACTGTTTTCTAGATGTCACAAGAGGTCGCAACTTTGTTATATGAAACAGGTTTTAGCCGATGCTAAAATACGTTGTCAAATATGGTTTGCTGAAAAGAGCACCGCGAAGATATCGCGTGATATGATAAGTTAAGGGGCGTTTAAAAATATGCCTGGTTTCTCTTTCTTTACCTCAACATAAAAATATTGTGTTGAGGTAAAGAAAGAGAAACCAGGATCAACAGAACTTTTGCTTTTTTCCCCGAAAAAAACTAGGTTGGTCACCACAACTGGCATTCTGTTCAGCAGATGAGAGATTAAAAGTAATAACAGTTCGTGTATAACTCCTCCGTAATTCAGTCCTGAATTTAGGTTAGAAAAGCGTGTGTTCGAATCCAGTTGAGTTGATTAAAAAAAAAAAACAGAAGGATTTTACATGTGAAGAGAAATGAGTTTTCCACTGAAACTCAGTTCTTTTTCCTCTCTCCGAAACAGACAAACCAGCCGCAGAACACATGAAGCTAATAAACATAATACATTTCATAAGTTTCACGGTACTTTCTAAATGTTACTTATCTACTTCATAGGGCTTGCCCTATAGATAATTTGAAGACGACTAGGCAAGATTTAGATGAGTAGATAACCTTTTTAACTCACACAGCAGACTTCTTAGATGGTCATTAGCCATAGGTTACTTTTGCCATTTTATTTTGTTGTGCTAAAAATCAGTCCATGTAGATGCACAATGAACATCTCCGATTAACCACCTACAGATTGTACATTGGAATCACAGTATAGGAAGGGCTCATATTGTATGTGTAAGTGGAAGATGAATTTTATTCCACAGCGTGAGATCATCTTCACCCTGTTTATTGGGCGACTAAAGTAGGTTGAAAAAGGTTCTCTATTTGGTCTCCAGAGAATGGAAAACCTGATTATCTAACTTACGATACTAATGTGTCATAGATTTATAAACTTTTATTGCTGGGATTGTATAGTCTATTATGGGAATTGTTTGGTTTAATTTTTTATTTAAATTTCTTGTTAAAATGTGTCAAATCTCAGAAGAGTTGAAAACATATCTGCTTTTAAACATACATAGAAAACGGGGTTTTAGAGATTGAAATTCTCTGAACTGTGTTCTGACATGAGATCATACATGACACGAGAGCGTAGCTAGTGGATAATGAAAGACGACGTTAGAATTAGGAAAAATTAGTCTCTAAATACCCGAAACACTTTATTTTAAATCTCAGATGACACATTCATTTTTTTTTGCATTCAGAAAGGAGGCCTAAAAGAAATCACACACGTATACATCATCATTAAGTCTACATTTGTCATCAGTCAAGGCTTTAATCTTTCCCTCATCCCCGATATGAACCTTCATCGAAGAATTCCATCACTCCAAAATCAAGAAAAAAAAAAGAGAAAAGGACACATCGGTGCCTGCTGAATATCTAATCCTTTTAAAATTCAGAGACGACAGTTTGTGCTGGGGGGGGAGGATAGGAGTTGTCGTAAAGGGAATGGGGGTAGATTAGCTGGTAGTGCTAAGTGACGGATTAAGTAGGGTTAACGTAAGTATCGGTGATGAGGCACTGAACGCGAAGTGCAAGGAGAGGGGGGGGGGAAGATAGGCAAGCTGATCATCCATCAAATAGTCGGAACTAATACATATTTGAAACCTTGTGTCATCTTCATCGGCTGACCCCCGCTGTTGCAAGCTGTGCACACTAACGATTTGCTGTCACCGGCACACGTTGCGCATCGAAACAGCGATGCGACAAAAGTTGCTCTACAAATACCGTCGCCTTTATCTCTCTCTCTCTCTCTCTCTCTCTCTCGCCCGTTGACAACGCTACGGCGGAATGTCTCGAGTGCGGTCCGCTTTTCTACGCAAACAGAGAGCTAGTGTTGGAACCCGCTGGACGAGCGTTTTACGTGTAAATGAACGAAAATTTTCGAGTATTTTTAAAAGTCCGAAGCTGTTGCTGAAGGGAGAGAAAAAAAAAGCCTCAAGCATTTCCCCTTATGTCTTTACATTCTATTGATAGGATGGACAGTTTTATTTCTTTCAGTTGGTTGTATGTGAGTGGGGGGGGGGAGGGAAGTTGACAGAAAAACATCTCTCAGTCCCAAACACTGTACGTATTAAGGAGGAAAAAAACTGATGGAAAGTTGAAATTGCCAAGGGGCTAAAGCTTGGCAACTAAAATGTACCAAAGGAGGATGTCAAACGCGGAACTTTCTAATAGAGAGAAGTTACGACGTTTCCAACTTCGGTTACAATCATGTACGATGAAACTTGGAGAAGTAACAATTACATGTGTTTTGCGGAGAAAGTACATTTACAGCGGTAGACAGGCGTTTACGGTATTATTCTTATTTTTCCTGTTTCATTGTACATTTCCTTTCTTTGAAGCTATTTCCTTTGAAAAAAAAGCCTTCCTTGTCTAATACCAAATAGTTTTCCTTATCAGCAAAGGCCAAAAAGTCACTTCACACCCGTACATTTCAAATAGGAAGTCGTAATGCGGAAAAGAGTCACAAACTGCAGAATTAGCAAATTAAAGGACCGCTGCTATTAATCGGATACGAAGGAAATTAGAATCCATTATAGACTGCTGTTTTCCTTGGTAAGTCTTATCTTTGTAATAGGGAGGACAGCGAAGGATACAGAAGCACGGTGAACGAACAAAGGGAAGCTAAATTTGGCAAATCGTAAACACCTGACATTTGAATACATTTTCAGCTCCGGCATCACTTACACAATATTATAAGGCACTGTCTTCTCTTTATTCCGTTTGGTAGAAAGGCACATAGTTCAACAACTACTAAATAAAGTGAACTAGTCGCTTACAGATACGACTTTTCATTACTGAAACGTACACTGCCCTCACAAAAATGTAGGAGTCTGACTCGATAAATTTTACTTGTTTACCAGTATTCACCTGCCATATTCTAGATAGTGACAACGGGTGTCGCTAGTGGTCATCGTGTAGCTTTTGAAACTGTATATGTGGCAAGGATGACTAAGGATAGTGACCGCTGTTTTGGAAAACTGCCAACACACACTATATTCAATGGACATGATGGATATCAAAAAGTTTTGTCAATAGTCTCTTAGTCTTTTGTTACAAATCTGTCTGAGTGCTGCCCGCGGGGTTTTCGGATCAGCATCATCCAATGTTTCTCTTCTTTCTTTAAATTTTGCTATTCCATCTATTTGAAAGATAACACTCGATTATTTTTCTTGTATTGGTTTTGATACTTGAAATCCGATGGCCTTAAAGTTTTCCGAATCACAAGGAATGAGACTGCTGCAGAATTTCAATCACTTATCATTTGAAAATGCGGAAACTAACAGACTTCAACAAGCAGTCGTTTTTACTTCATATATTTCGCGTGCGGGAAAAAATACATAAGGCGATGCTATGTTAAACATTGCGTAGAATAGGCAGAAAATAAAATGCCATAAAGAGATGATAGAATGGAAAATGAAATGCAAATGAATGGAGAATTGCAAATATATAGCATAATGGTCCTTCTGCTTTAAAAAGGACTAAGAGATGTTTTTCTTCAAGACTAATAGATATTGAATAATGACTGAAATGACAGTAGCTAACACTATAACGCCAGTATGTTATGTCCTCTGGCCAGTTTTGTATTGCCGGCGGAAAAACCCTGCTCTCACTGAATAGATCAACCAGCCAGAGAACATAGTTGATCGTGATAATACCAAATATAAACATACATTGAAAAACACGAGACGAGAAAAATAAATAATAATAGAATACAGGATATAATTCCAGCAAATACCTTCCTCGGAGAAAATAATTGGCCAACTATTATAACCTCTAAAGGGAAAAATATATAGAATAAATTAAATGGTGTATTTTATCTTTTATATTTTAAACGAGAAAAAAATAATTTTCTTAAGAATAAAAAAGTTACTAGGTATTATAATAAAGATTACATTTTATAATATATTTACATTTTGCCTTTTAAATTTTTATAAACTTATTTCTTCTTTTCTAAACCTCAATAAAAATGCAGATTTTATTGTTATTTTTTAGAATTATAAATAATTATATTCTGTTCCTCTTTAAGTAGCGGGTTTTTTTTAATTATAACTCAATTTAAATATAAACAATTCTTTTGTTTCTTATAAAAATATTTTTTTCTTTTCCTTTAAAAAAGATGAAATGACGTTACGTGAAAATGTGAAAACGAACTAAATAATACCATAGAGCACAGTGAGAAATGCCCATTTAAATTACGGAATAGATTGTAGTGATTGAGATACAGCAGGTCGAAAAATAAGTTGTAAGTAGGAAATAAATGAAAGTAGAATTAACTTGGCTGGGCTGTGAACAGTCTCCTAGATTCTTTCTGAATCTACTTTTTTGAATGGATTTTTTCTCGTTAAGACAGCCGCTGAGACCAGTATTATTACAATGCCAGAGAAACAAAAGATAAAATGCTGGCAGTTAATGCACTCTCTCTCTCTCTCTCTCATAGACAGAACTGCAAAGACGAATGAAAATGTCAAAACAGGAGGTAAAGTACTCTATAACAGACGATAGCGAAAAAGTGATTAACAGTAGCTCTGGGCTACGTTGGCTTCAATTAACTCAATCAGGACTATATTTAGACGAGATAAGCTTTTCCTGCTGAGATCATTGGGAACATCGTCTTGTTAACATATTCCGTTGCCATGACAACGTAATGTTTTTCCCCCTAGCTTTCTAATAGTTGTAAAAAGTTGCGAGTGAAGAAAAGTGGTGAGAAGGGGTGGATAGAATTTCTTCCCCCCCCCCTTCAGCTCTAAGTCTCCGACGGGAATCTAGTACGATTCCCAGCATTGAATTGGGCATACATCCCGTAGGGACCTCGCTCTTGGACCACGGCCAATAGTGACGTGTGTGTGTCGCGTGTGGGAGGTAGGGGGTGGGAGGTAAAAAAAAAATAGTAGCGTAGAGAGAGAGAGAGAGAGTTCGGAAGATCAATAAGAGTCCAAAGTCGGGCCGTGGCTACCAGCTGGTCCCCACTTTCTGGGCCTGTCGATACTGCAAGCCATCTGGAAGCTGGGTTATGGCGGCGAGCCCTGTCGCAGCTGCACTACGTAAGCCGATCGCTCGTTAAGGATGATTGTTTGGCGGCGAGTTGGACTTGGCAGTGGCGTCTCTGGCCGAAAAGGGGAAAGTAATGGAAACAACGTGAGCACGTTTGTACGCAGATGGGAAGCTGGTACTTAGTGGAGAATGCAAAGTGGACAGCCAGTCTCCCTCCTTTTTCTCAGAAGAAAAGGATGGGATAATGTAATAAATAAAACAGATAAGAGAAGAAATAAAGGATGATATAAGAGAATTGAACATAATGAAAATAATATTTGCATTAAAACAATCTAAATCCATTTTCTTATATACTGTATCGCATTAAAGGTTTAAGACCACTTGGAAATCAAAGACATATTTTGCTTAATTATATCAAACTAAACTATTTTTATGCAGATTCCCCCCCCCCCAAAAAAAAACGTTAGACCTGTAGACCATAGTACACATTAGTGATATGGATGTGCTAAAGATTGCATAATACAAAAACGTTGCTCTACAGATTAAACATGGAATAAAGATGTTAAAATGATCGCTGATATCTGTGAGAAAGTCGTAATTGAAATACCAGAAAATATTATTTTTATATTTCAAGTTATGCCAGAATTAGGAGAGATGTCTCCTAATCTGCCTATTAAGCATTCCTTTAATTTATATTTCATAGGCAGGGATCTCAATCTAATTTACGAAAATCAAATATTATACTATCTTATCGGATTTCTTTTTCCTCTTTACTGATTCGGCGTGACACCAGATAAAGGAATTGAGAAAATACGCGAGAAAATTCTTGGCAGCGACCAAAAAAAAAGCGAACAGTTTGTAGGGAAGGCTAAAAATAAAGCTTTTGTAAACGACATTTGTCTGCTTCTTTTATGTATTCGCACTCCATATATGAGCTGGATAAAGCAAACAGACAAAAGATCACGCAATGCGAGTAAACATTTTAAGAACACAAAAACCTGCACGAAGTTAGAACAATATTAATAATAAAACATATAAACAGATGACTGGAGTATGTTTGCGGTCATTGTAAAAACTTATATATATATATATATATATATATATATATATATATATATATATATATATATATATATATATTAGTTTTTACAATGACCCTCAGTAGCTCAGTCAACAATTCCCTTTGGTTGGAAGCACCTGGGTTCGAAACAAATCTAAGACGCAGACTTTTATAAGGGCTTTTCGGGTGAAGGCGGAGTTATCCGGTCTCATGCGGAATTGGTGGGTTTTTAATCAGGGAAACATAGGTTTTACATTCGGTAAAAACACATTCGCTAGCCGGAAAATACATGCATTTAGCTTATTGTGAGGAGAGAATTAACTTCTGATTATAAAATTAATTAGGTTTCTATCAAATCAAACACTTTGCCCTTCCCAGGCCATTGAGCGTTCCATGTAAAGGATATATATATACATATTTCAACTATTAAGCACCCCACCCCCTAAATGCCTACAAATACTTTGATATTGATCAAATTATTAATATTTTCATTCTTTAATTATATATCACAAATAAGAGCACGTTGTGAAGTATGGCGAATAAATAATTGGAACCGAAAATGAAATGAATTGAAAAACCATATATAGAATGCAAAATTGGCAAAAAAAAAAAAAAGATTAAAAAACAGAATATCAAAGAAATAACGCGAATATACTGATAATACTAGGAATTAATCTTATCTGAAAATAAGAGAATCGCTTCGAAAAATTATACTACTACCTTAGTCCTTATAAGGACTGGCTTAAAGAGGCGAAGCAAGAATGCTTTTCATCTTCCCCGTTATCTGTAGAGGAAAGTGTAGGGATAAGGTGTTATGAGCTATTATTAAAGCTCTGATCATGGCAGGAGGGTAACAGCAATAGCCGAGCCTCAGTTAGAATTTCATTGGCTACAGCATTGCCATCCATTACCCTCCAAGGGTATGGTGGTCCGGTTCTCCTATACTACTGCCCTGTATATTTCGTATATGTATAAGAAAAACATCTTGAAAATTATGTGGTGTATTTATTTTAAACAGAAAATAATTTTTTAACACCTAAGAAACAAAAATAATTTATGAATTTCCTTTTATTATTTAGTTGAAATAATAATAATATATATATATAATTTGCTTAACATTTTTATTTTATAGGATTATCAAAAAAAAAAGCATTCGTATCCATACACATTTGTAGTTTTTAATATAAAACTATCGCAGTCTAAACGAAGCAGGATTGCCTCGAAGAACTATGGAACGGAGTGGGCTGTCGCGGCATTTGAAATAGCGTCTTAGATATATACGAGCGAAAAACGAAATCGACCGAAAAATCACTTTAAGGAACAATGAGAAATCATTACAGTTAAAGAATACGAGGAGAATTCTTATGAATCCAATATATAAAGGAAAAAGTTTGTTTGTGTGTTGGGTTAGGTATTACGAGCTAGGCTAGCGAATGCGATAAACTGTGTTATCTCTTATAGAATACACCGCATGGAATGAGATATAACACAGCTTATATGCCATCTGTTATGGGCTCTTAACTTCTACCCGGGCAGTAAAGCTTTCATGGGGATGTTTCGAAACAGTGGAGATATTTTCTTTTTTAAACGCGGTTGAAATAGAAGAGAATCCAAGCAGATTTGGCAGTAGTCAAGATCGGTAACAAACTACACGTCTACCACTAGCTAGTTTTTCCATTCAAGAAGAATGCAATGCTTCCACACAACGCCAGGTATTTGTAACATAATCAATATAATAATTAATCTTCAATTTTGAAAACAATTTCTTTTTGGCATTCCTCCTTGTTCATTAACGTAATTGTACCAACCAGTCTTTCTGTATATCATAAACACAATTCAAAGAAGCTCTTGTCTAAACAGGATGAGGTCGCAACCAATTTGTACTTTTAGACCGCGCTTGATTGCACAAAGGGAGTCTCAAGAGACATTTATTGTGTACACGTATGCATTTTGTGCTTAACAGTTTTGAGACAAATATAGAAATTGCGAAAACTAACCTTGGTTGGTTATACCCAGACGGATATAACCAACCAAGTGGTAAACCTGGCCACTCGCCAGCTAAAAGCCAGTGGGTTCGAGTCCCATCTTGGGTGTAGATCTTTGTGATTGTTTTTAGGTAGGAAATGATTTTCGTAGCCGGGCGCGAGACCATCGCATCCGTTTGCTGGATGTCAGTAGTGGATGGAAAATATCTAGTCTCTAGAACAGGATTTCGGATTATGTAAAAACTAAATCTAAAACAATAAACGAAATCAAAAGAAATCCTTAACCCAGCTATGGCTGCAATGCAGTAGGGACAGTTTGTGGATGGGAATGGCATAAAAATCCGTTGAACTATTTCAGTTAAAAAAATTATTTAAAGTAATTAAACCAAATGACACTGAAATTTCGGAAGATTTTGAGTTTCCTAAAAACAAAAATCAGAGAGACGATGTTCTAAATATTCGGAGAGCACTTTGGATCTCATAAAGCTGAAGGCCTCTCATATCCCCAAATTAATCGGACTTTGGCGACCACTAATCTGAAGAATTCACTATTTTGTTTTATGTACTCCCGACCGACCAACATTTATGGAATGATTTCCCTTGTCTTTTACTGAATGATTTCAGAAGCCTTAATTATATGAAGCGAGTTACAAATTGGGTCTTATATGATGATCCACCTATTTTATCTGATGTTAGAATGATTTTAATGGAATGTTTCTATAGGGCTCGACAAATCTAACTACCGTACAGCACTATTTGTGATTCTGTGAAATACGTACTATCGACTTACTGGGTCATTTCATTAAAAAATGGGGATTTTGGAGCAGTAAATTACTTACGTAGGTGACGAGTAGATTTTGCATAAGTTGTCCAGCCTTGTGATATATTCGAATGCTAGACGAGATTTGAATGGAGGCTCTTTTAAGTGCAAGACACCCTCTTTTACCTAGTAAATGAACTAAAGTCTAAGTCCATGTTAATAATTATTGTTAATATTTTCCGCGAGCATCAGCGAATTGAATTTATAGCAATAATTGATCCATTAATTTAAACATTGGAATGATCACATTTAATTATAATTACAAGCGGAGGGCGAGAGAACGTGTGGCCACTTTTACTATATTTTGGTATTAAAATATCTTTGTACTTCAATTGATACCAATACCACTCGAGATATGTTCGATGTGTGTGTGTGTATACTTGAATTCCCGTAAATTCCTGGATGTGATAAATTTATATTTTCCCTAAAATACTTTACTTTTATATAATTAAATATATTATTATTATAAAAAAGGGTAAACATTGAAAATCAGACGCGAAGAATTTCTCTGTATATAGCTCTCTAATTTCTTTAAGATGTGTGGATGCCCTTCTCTCTTGGTACTTATTACACAGTTAGGTTTGCTAACAAAATCATACCTATCGAGCCCTTCACACTGGTGTGGCACAACTATTTCAGCTCCCTAATTTATCTAGGGCTTCTCTCTCCTTTTATATACACCCCCTTAATTCCGCCCTGGCTCTTCTATATTTCATTCCTTGCGCGTAATATTTACTCCCTTTGACTCTCTTTTTTTGACTCAGCTGCGAACGCGTGCGTCCATTGTTTCGCACGTGCGAAGTTCCCGTGAGAGGGTCGAGGGAGAAATTGAGTGCGTCCTCCCACCGCGCTTCGCTACATTCGGAACTCGAGGCAAAGGATTATGCAGCCCATGTGGACCGCGTATGGGTCCTGTCAGCATGTGATTGATAATGTCACATATGAACGCAAAAGCAGTCCAAGGAAAGCTCATTTGAAATAGATAATAAGCTTAGTAAAAGTGTATGCCGAACGTACACCGAAATAGCGAGAACCTAACGCTTTCAAATTGTGACTTATCTGGGTCTTCGACAGGTAAACGAAATAGCTTTTTTTTTTTTTTTGAATCGCCTGCATAAATATGTTTATGCAGTAATATCACGGTCTTTCATAGAGGGCGCTTAGTATGCACGTTAATATTATTATTAAGTGATTTGTATGTTTTTCTGCTTATTTATGCGTGCCTTTTTAATATTGGAAATATTCATTGTATTTCGCATATCCATGTTCTGTTTATTATTGCAAGAGCAGTAAAACAGCAACTCGCTATTTTCATTCAGACTTGTTATCATGAAATGATATAATATAATATAATACACCTAAAATTAGCTTTTTAGGAATTATAAATAAAACTTTGTTTAAAAAAAAAAGGTGTTTGAAAGAAAAACCGTTTATTTAAAAAAATTTCTAACTTCTTTAAATTAAATAATTCTTAAATATTCTATAGATAGGTAGCTAAAAATAAGTTTAATTAAGAATTAAATTTTTAAATGATTAGAATATTTTATGAATAAGATTTTGCTGCTTTTAGTCAAATAGGATATGTGTACTTTTCCTCACTCGTAATTTTTTTTTTAAATATTGAATTATTTAAATAAATATTATATATATATATATATATATATATATATATATATATATAATTTTTGATTGAAATTATTTTGCCATATCTTCATCTTTGGATTAAGTTGAAATTGTTTTTATTTTCAGTATTTGCTTCGTTCTTTAATGATATAGAAAACTCGATTATAGCGACCTCATCAACATGATTGTTACACGACCTAGTATATTATTATAATCGTAATATAAGATTTTAAAAATACGTTATTAATATAATAAATTTTAATATATAAACTATTATTTCAATGATTTTGCATCTTTCATGGAAAGATGCAAAAACATCGTTAAACTTCTGTATGTATTTCGAAATCGACTAGGAAGTTATTTTGTATAACTGAACTAAAAGTTAGAATTGGCAGTTGGGAAAACTAGAGTATCAGTCATATTATATAAGGCATAAAAAACGAGGGAAAAATGGACAGATCGAAAATAAGAGAGGATTGTAATGTGTGAGAGAGAGAGTTTTAGAGGGATAAAACAGGCGCGAAATGATAGAGAAGAGGAGGAAGAGTAGTGAGATGAGGATGGGATATAATATAATACGGAAGCAGAGAAAGTTGCATCCACTACTCGTACAAATGCAATTTTCCAGTTCGGGTACTTTGCTATTGGTACATAGAGGAACAGCATACGCCACTGTATCCCATTACAAATAACCATGCGCCTTACTTCGTCTGTAGATGATTCTGTTATCAGTTTTCTTTAGGAGCAGTGGCTGGAAAAAGTCCAGAGTTTCATTCTACCTGGACGCTGTTATTTTCGATGAAAACACACGCAGGACTGAATCTTTTTCTATAAACTTAATACTAGTTGGGTGGATACGATGACCATCGTTATGAAACTTCTAAAATAAAACACCCCCCTATCAAGTAATGACAGTCACGTCTTCATTTTTTTTTTTCGATTTGTTCTTCAAATAATAGTATTAGACAAAAATGCTGTAAGAATATTAATCAGTAATTGCTGATGCCGTAATGGCTATAGTTATATCATAATATCTGATAAAATAAAAATTATTTATTTTATAGATATTTCATATATACGTTCGCAAACTCGATCCGCTTTGCCTGTTTCTGTATATTAAAGTTTGTATAAAATTTTACTGAATGTTTTCTGTAAATTAATGTCCAATTAACAAAAGAGTTTCCTAATAGGAAATGATTTTACTCATCTTTTTTCTCGTCAATGCTAACATGGAAGGTTTAGAACTGTAGCTTTAACCGTGTAATACAATTAGTGGAACAAGAAACAGATAATTTAGAAACCTTCTCTCTGGAATAAATACGGTTTTATATAGACACTTTAAATTTCTAATATGCTTAGACAGCGATGTCACACCAGCTATGTAAATCATTAATCACTTGGAAACTTCAAAGCATTTCGATGTTAGCAGAAATAAACAGCTCGGGGGGGACTCAATAAATCTCAATTTCTTTCTGTCGAAAAAGATATGCGTACCTCTATCAAAGATTCGGTTATGTCTACTTATCATTTTGGTGAACTGTTATTGTATTAAACATTTTTATAACTGGTTATTAGCGTATTGGTAGATAATAGCAGAAAAGGTAAAATTTAGACTCACTTAGCAAAACAAGAATTCTTTTTTTAAAAAAAATTAAAAAAATCAGAACTCATTCGCATATCTTATGGATATTCTGCATCATACCGCTGCTCTTAAACAGGCAATAATTTTAATTCTTTTTTATTCCCAGTACATCTACAAATACTAGTATAAAAGATAATCTAGGACTAGCACATTATACTAAAATATTGTAACATTTTTTGCACTTATCCAATAACAGAAATTAAAACTCCACATTACGCAAAGTATAAGTCATAGTTTATAAGTTTTTATTGTAAACTTCGTCATATTAAAAAAAAAATAGAAATACTCCATCAGCGGATCTTTTTTTATTTTATTTTAGTCTTCTTTTTTTTGTTTCCTTAGCTAAAACCTTCCTTTTCCCTCCTGATCTGTGCTTTACCTATTTGCTGCATTTCTCTTCTCTTTGCTGCATCTCTCCTTCTGTAAAGTCGCAGCAGCGAATACTGCGCCACTAAGGAGACAGAGGTCACGAAGGAGGAGGAGCGCACACACAAACACACAGGACAACATTAAAGGATCTTTTTATGAACCGCCTTGTTCTCCGCCCCCCCCCTCCCTCCTTAATGATACTTTAATGAGTGCTCTCTTTTGCAGGAAGACGGGTGACTTTCCGCATTACCGGCGCTAACATTTACCTAAATAAGAGCAGCCAGGGCTGCACTCGGAGTGGAAATAACATCTCTACCGCATGTTTCCTCCTCTGCAGACGTGTTTAATTAAATCTTCGTGTTCCTCTTGAGAGCACCCCAAGTAAAATGTAAAACTACGACTTTTCTTCCGAGTAGTAAGTATGCGAAGCTGCCTTGTCACACTAAAGCCCATCACCTCTCGTTACTGTAGACCATACACGTGTTCGTAGACGCAGGTGCGGAACACATTTACACACGTAATCAGCAACTGAAGAAACAGTTTTAACGGGGGAAAAAAAAAAAAAATTGAATTCTCACAACCAATAAATGGTGCAAGGCTAACGTCCACCTGTAAATGTCGCTTCCTGCATTGTAATGGTGTATTGCAGGGAAGCTACTTTGTTGACTTGATTTTATTATAGGGTAATACGTGTAAGCATATTTTATTCGCATGGAATGCAGAAGTCTTAGCGAAACCATAATAAGAGAAGCATCGAGAGGATATAAAAATAATCTTAAAACTTTGAAGATGTAATACCCCGATACGACTGTCGTCGAAATTACCAGTTCCGTCTCTAGACACACATCGTAATGCCAATCCAATAGATATTAGTTCTGGGAGATTATTTTTCCCTTATCGAACGGTACTGTAGAGAGCACTTTCTGTCCATTTACTAAGAACGCTCCAGTCACCTTAGTAATTGTGCTAAGCCTAAGTACTTTACCCACATCATGTGACTGACTTTGTTTCGGGAATTCTTGGTTGTTATCTGGATTCGATGTACGTTTGAATTGTCGCTACAAAGAGAGAGAGAGAGAGAGAGAGAGAGAGAGATGCCAATGAAATTGTGGAAACGGAAGCCGTCACCAATTTCGATCTCGCAACAGCACAGTCGTGGTAAACAATCGGCGCTATTCGAAACTAATGACATGGAAAAGGCGAATGCCAAAAGTTCGAAAAAAATGCAACGTTTCCTTTATTGTCGCATTCCTTGTTTTAAGATACTCGTCTTTGGACAGAGAGCAGCCGTAGTAATTTATCCACCCAGCCTTTCCATGACCTACTACCATTCTCTTTCACCGTTGGTGTGTCTCCGTATTAGTGGATGTAGCGCGAGAAAATAGGGAAAAAAAATATGTCGATGCATTGGTTTTCTCCCTCTGCGTGACACAAAAGAAACGACTGGATGTGTTAGGTGAGAGTGGAGCAAAGAATGAATTAAGGACAACATAAAGGTTCATTAACTTCATCTCCTACTTCCTAAATACGTCAAATGTTAACGAGTCGGAAAACTCTACATCTTCTGCTGCAGTCTGTCAGTTCGCAGCGATTGACATGAATGTAAGACAGAGAATAAAATAAATCAGACAAGAAATAAGTTGTTTAATGTGTGGATTATGTAGTGTAGAAATTCTGATTTAGGTTAGGCTTCGTCGTTTCAGAGGCAACTAAGACCGTGAGACTAGCGTATTATCTGTTAATTGGATAAGTTTTATTTCTGCCCAATTTGAGTGTTTTGGGAAAGAAAAATTCATGTTTTTGAGAGGAACTTTTCTGAGACTGGTTAACCCATTCTCTTGAAAAGCTACGGAGGTTATTTGATTTGGTGAATTAGCCATAAGAATACTCTAGCTAATGAGCAGTTTGCCTCATTTTTAAAGATCTGTTAAGCTATAATCTCGATAAGGTTAGCGAAGAATTAAATAATTCCTGTGGAATAAACGAACTCTTCACCATATGAGCGAGTTGAACTTTTTTGCATATTATTTGAGCGTAATTACATAAAGACAAAATTTACGCAGTAAAATGTATTATAACTTATCGACAGCTGCTAAATTATAATCTATAGCATAAGTTCCTTGTTGCGATATTATTAATTAATGAGTGTTTTTCTCATAAACTTAACGAAGATCAGTCTTTGATAAATAAAGAGAAGTTATAAAGCACATAATTAAGTTTAGAAAAACATTAAAAGTGAATTAGAATCTAATTTTAATAAGAATCTGTCAAAATGCATAAATCGACTCTGAAAATAAGATAATTTAAGAAATTTATTCTATTGTTAGGAAGCAGTATAATACTTCAGCGATTGCATAAATCAATTTTATGCTACTATATCTTATTCTATATTCTACTTGAGTCTCTGAGCTAAAATATTTTGATAGTTACTCATTTAAACTAAAAATAGGTGTTTTATACAAATGGAAGAAAAAAGCAAAGAACCCGGCTATTGTTGTAGTTTTATGCTTTTATCGAAAGTAGTTTTTCAGTTCCAGTATAACTGATATCAGAGTATAATCCAAACTGATTTATTCTATTTTTATATTGGAATAATATTGCATAAGAGTTCAAAAGCCAACTCTTATGGAAGGTGATTCATGTAGTCTTGAAGGAAGCTAATCGTGAGTGGATATCGACTGCATTCCCATGCAGAATCTCCTATGCGACTATTTTCTTGCCTTCGCCGAATTTCTAAATCAGTGTCATTGCTGTACTCCTTCTATGTTACTGTCATATAGAAAGAAGAGAGGGATTGAAATTTTGTTGTTATTCGCTGGTTGAAGGGTATTCAAAGAAATAAACGAAGCATCCATAGAGGAAGAAATAAATTCGAGTATTTTTTTTTAATTTTCAAGGAAAACATGTTATGTGTCCAATTTGTATTAATCATTTAAGTAAATTTTGAGAAATGAATCTCCTTGAAGATTTAATTATGCGGAAAATAAGATCGGTTTTTAGTTTTACAACATTCTAGTTAATTGAGTTGTTTGTCCATCATAATGCTTAAATGGTAATTGATGGATTTGAACCTTAATAAATTACTTGAAAGAAGGCAGCGTTAAAAAAAAAAGCGCCACATTATTATTCATAGCACATTGTGAGTGCTTGGGATAAGCTTCGAAGGTTCATTTTGTCAACAAGAATTTCCGAAGACAATGAAACTGGTTGTGTAATATCAGGATTAAAATCTTAATTCTTGTTCCATCATATGTAAATTGGTTTTCATCTGGAAGCGATATAAGCTGTAGAGTACGTGAAACTAACAACAGAAAGCTTTCTTAATTTAATAATGCATATTTGCTCTAAATACTATTAAAAAAAGCTTACGTTAAGTTTCGAAGACTCGCATGTAATTAGTTTCTTGAAGTGGAAAACTCCTCTGCACTATCATCAATCTTCTGTCTACCAATTGGGGGGGGGGGGTGAAAATGGATTCCCCTTTTAATAATCACTTATTAAAATATTTATTAATACTATTGTATCTTGAAGAGAGAGGTCCACTGCAGGCATTAAGATGGGTCTCGCAAATAAATTTCTGCACAAAGTAAATTCCCCAAATAAAACTAACTGCGTTGTATACAATACGCATGAAAGTTTTCCATCTGTCTCAAAACTGGTTTTATGAACTCGGATATATATCGAAATAAAACTGCTACAATTCCCAGCAAGTTTTATCACCACCGTAGCGAAACGACTTTGATCGTTTCGGACATTAAAGCGATGTAAATAGTCGACGGATGTGTATCTGTGTGTTTCCTAAGGCACCGGGACAAAGTTCTATTAAGTCTAGGAACAGTGAGCAAACATTTGATAACAAACACATTGGCTTCTATCTCCTCAATGGCCCGATGCAGTCCCTTCGCAAGAATATATGTCTCTAAATAGAGGTATTTGGACACTGGGTTTGTGATTGGCGTAGGCCGAGAAAGAAGGAAAACACGAGAAAGATCATGGTTTAGAAACGGTTAAAAGTACTGTCTAGGAGAGTACGCATCAATGCTTGAGAAAAGTTTTTAATGTGGGAATAGCACTGATGGCTCCACGTAGCGGTTCAGAGTTAATTTCCAGCAGATTCTCCTTTTGGGTGAAAAAAAGTGATTTTGTTAGTAATCTTCAATCCTCAATGCATTGCTTTTGGTTTAAATATTATTTCCATAAATAATGAAGCAATAATAATATATTAGCTTTTCAATTCTATCCGGTAGATATTGCTTTATTTTATCGAGTCTGTTCAATGGGGTATGTTTACTCTGTCCATGAGCGAAGACAACTTAGTTCGTTTTTTCTATTTCATTTTATTGTGCAATTTTTTTCCCTAATTTTATTATCTGTTTTGTAACATTAGCTTACTGGAAATTCTCTTCATCAAAACAAAAAAAAAGTTTTTTTCTCCTATACATAAGAAATGAAGAATATAAGAATTTTCTATTATACAAAACGTAACGATATATAAACTAAAAGTGTACCTAAAAACCTGTTTACTAACTGGGAAACCAGTCCCTTCTTGACAATACTGATTTGATCTCAGAGTATGCTTAGGTTACTAGAAAACAGGGACAAACTTCAAAGTCACGTCATTCCTCTACCACCACTGCCTGTTTCAGCTTGTGGTAGATATATATCAAAGATTCTTAGAAATATATATACATCCGATAATTTATTACCATTAATTAATATATATATCATGATTGACTCCAGTAATCAAAACATCTTAAATGCACGCAAGCACTTGATTTCAATAACTGATTTATCATTAACTAATACTTATTACAGAAACTAAAATTACTACTTTTATTACTAGCTCCACTAACAAATATTTAATTACTTATCCTCGTCCAGTAACCAATAGATACTTCAGATAGATTAATTATGCAATTAGGTGTACTACGAAAATTCAGATGATATTAACATTTCTAAAATAAAAAGTTATTTCCACTAAAACCAACATATACTTTTGATGTATTCAGAAATTTCTGTTTACTTGCATTGCTTAGTTTTTGCTAGGTGTGTGAAGATAAAATTACTTTTTTGTGTGTGAATTCACTAAAACAAATATATAAATCCTTATAAGGACTGGCTTAAAGGGGCGAAGCAAGAATGCTTTTCATCTTCCCCGTTATCTGTAGAGGACAGCGTAGGGATAAGGTGTTATTGCGCTATTAAAACTCTGATCATGGCAGGAGGGTAATAGCAATAGCCAAACCTCGGTTAGAACTTCATTGGCTACAACATTGTCATCCATTACCCTCCAAGGGTATTAATCACCGCATCTCACAGTAGATTAATTGAAACCCTCTCCAAAAATGTCTTAAAAATGTCGCATCGATTTCCTAAAAGCTTCCGGTAATAATATACGAATTATATAGATTAATTACATTGTTAGGTGTATTTCAAAAATTCTAATTATTTTAAAGTTTCTAAGAAAATTTCATAATTAATTAAATTATAATTTAAATAATAATATTTAATTAAGTATTTTATATTTTTATATTATTAATTGATTTATAACAAAGTAAATTGCATTCTTTATAATTAAAAACTGGTTTCAGAGTGAGAAGATTTTATTAAGAAGTTAATTCATATTAAAATATTTAAATTCTGCTTAACCGATGGAGATCAGAATCAGATGGTTTTGCGATCGCATTATTACTCATGAAGCGAAGATAAACAAATCAGCATGTTTATGTTTAGCAGATAAATTATGATAACATAACATCGAACCTCAACAGTAAATCTTTTAGATAAGCATCGAGATAGCAGACAAATGGGTACTGATAACTGCATGGAGGTATCTCAATGAGATTTGTCATTAAGCGTTGACAAACTACATAGTAATTAGTGAGATTAATTAATATTTCAACAACTGTAGAAATCCAGAATGGTTTAGGCACACTACACAAGTTATTTCGCATGTGCGCAGTTGGACATAAAAATAGAGAAGAATTGGTATTGAAAAATTCAAAGTAAAAATAACTGATTAGCGAGCATGGATTTCGAGATGAATTAAAACATTGCTATTCTTCTGTTCTATTTATAATGGTCTTGCAAAAGGTTTATGACAAGTAGAGAAACAATCGTGAAAATCTTTCAGCCAATACAGAAAAAAGAGAATAGGTGAATGACTTCTGAAACATTCGGTGTGTAGTCATGATTTAAAAAAAAACACTAGTTATTGGTATTTATTCTCCCGGACAAATATAAAGAATGTTTTGAAGAATTCTGTCGAAAGACAACTTTAATCAACAAATATTTTTATAAGTTTTTGTGACTGATGATATTCTTTCACTTCATTTTCGTATCTGTTATGAATTTTAGTATTAGTTTACATTTCTTTGAGGATTTGATATACGTATATTTTCTTTATTAGTTGGTAATGGGTGTGCAATTTCATCTTTTGTTTGTTTGCTGATTTTAAATTTGTTTACTGAAAAACTAAAAATATTAAAAAAATATTTTTAGTTTTTCTTTTACTTTTTTAACTTTTAAAACATTCTGCTTTCGGCAAAAGCAAATCGGAATTTTTTTTGTGTGTGTACGAACTGGTACTTACAACTTAGAACATCAAAACAGGTTCTCATTTCTTTGTTTGGTCTCGAGCGATATAAAAGCTCAGCATGCATTCTTCATTTGAAATTGTTAAAAGGAAAACCTCTGTTTTTGTTTCTGCTATTTATGCATACTGTTAAGAAGTAATAAAACAAACGGAAACGGAAAAGAAGTTTTGACATCATGCACGTATAAAAGCCAGATTAGGAACAACTCTTACTCATTTTTGTTGTCTTTTTTTTTTTTTTTTTTAATTTTACGGCGCATTTTCGCTGTTAACAAGTGACCCAGAAATGGTAATAATTTTCTCTTAATAGTTTCCATTTCCTGATTTCGACTGAATCACTTAAGTGGCACGCAAGCTTTTAAAAACAAAGCACCACACCATACATAGTCCCAGATGAAAACTCCAATCAGTACATTGCATAAAAAAAAGATGAAGAAAAATAAAATAAAAAGCCCATTTCGGAGCATCCTGAGTTGTTTGAGTATTTAAATATGTCAACAAATAATAATAATAATCCACCCATTAGGGAGAGCTTTAAAAATATGGCAAAAAAAAAAGAGAAAGAAACTTAGCACGCACGCAAGATCACGTGCCACTTTTGTATCCCACCGTAGTTGTCACCTATCACTTTGGCATTTGTTTAGGAAATAAATTACCACGCATAGTTAGTGCAGCTAATTACCTCGTCGGCAGTGGAGTATTATCTTTTAAAATTCTCTCTCACACAGCGGTAACTGACTCGCGAACTGGACACATAATTAATAATCATTGAAACATTCCTACCGCCATCTTACGGTGGGCGTGTGTTTTAAAATGCCTGCTAATTGTTTGCTTATTAATTACAACTTTTCGCTTTTGACGCAATCTCTCCGAGGTGCATACCAGTACACGAGTTTTTACGCTCCCGGTTGAAGTACTTCTTTAGTATTTCTAATCTCCTGCTCGTGTTTCGTGTGTACTCCCTCTCTCGTTCCCTACCCCCGTCTTCAACGTTTATGTAAGAGACAACTTCATTAACTTAAATACCTGAAGGAATAACAGTACCGGGTACATTAATCTTGCAAAAACATCTAATATGTGCATTGTCTATTGGAGTTTTCCTATACTGGCTTCGGCGATGAATGTTCCTAAGGCACTTTTAGTTTGTCTTTTTTTTTTCTTTCCCCTTTCTGATAATTTTTAAAGCTATTGACATTTGGCGTAATTTAACTAGAGATTTTGAATATCCAGACAGTCAAGAGGAACAATTAATGACAATTGCTGTTTTAAGTAACCTTATATATTTTATACAAGGGATTATAATTAAACTAATTCAGAAACGATGCAATGAAGAAAATCATCAGGAATGGTTACTGTATAGGGTTGCATTTTCAACCCTCCAGAACGTTTCTTCTTTTGATGAAAGATTATAATACATCTCGATGTTACTGAGTCGCAATCTGCATAAAAATATGTTCTTTAGCTTTAACTCTACAGGCAAAGTTGATTTGATTAACTTAACCTTCCACGTAAATTATGATATATACAAGCACATGCAGAGCAGGGTTAGCCGATGTTATTTGGAAGTGACAGAGTTACCTGCATGCAAACTCTTGGCTTCATATATATACACTTTGCAGTACTTGCAGTAAAAAGACATGGAATTAACGGACTTACGTAATATGATTGTCTCAGAAACGGATTAAAGTGATTAACGAATTAAATCTTATCATTCATCCATCTTTCGCACTATCAGTTGCTGTTAAACATTTGGTGTTTTTTGTGATATTCCTCCGTAGGTGTCATTCACTGAATTGCACCTCTCCAAGCTCTCAAATCCTGTTAAAATATGCAGATACAATCGCGCGCACACTTTTCTAATTCTAGTTGGCTAAAGTAGCTTTTGTTATCTTATTTTCTTCCGATTACTTTACTTCTATTTCTCGAAATATTATATACTGAAATAACTTTCTTACCTATAACGGTGCTGATGTATTTTGAGTAAACTAATTCTTCATTTTTATATTATGTAAAAACGTTGCGTGAATAACATGCAATTCTGTATGTCTTCTAAAATCTGTGATCCCAATTTCATTCACAATATATTCATAGAAAAGAAAATCTTCTCTAAAAAATTATAATTTATCATAATATACACATAAAACAAATCTTTAGTGTGGTTTCATAATCTTCCAGAAGGTGGCAACACTGCATTTGATGTTATCGAATTGCCATTTCAAACGTGGCGTCTATCATGTTGACAACAAAGGCGTTAAAATTGCTTTCACTCCCCCCAATCCTCGACCGCCCCTTTGGACTGGTTGAGCCTCCTAATGAGGGATTAAGTATGTATTTTTGTCTGTAGAAGTGTGTGTGTTCACGGGGCCGGTTTGCCTGTTCTGAGGAACGAAGAACCCGAGTTTCCGGGATAAAAAAAATCCTCTACATCCGTATGAGACCGGCTAACTCACCGTTAATCGAAAGAGACCAGATAAAGGTTCCTCACGTCATGGACACGAATCGAACCCGGGTCTTTCCTACCCAAGGGCTTTGTCTATACCGATTGAGCTACGGAGGCTCATTTATGGCACTACTATAATATATATTTTTTTAAATGTTAACAAAGACGTTTTATTTATTCTTATAATTGCTGAGCAATGTCGTTTAAACTCTACCCTTTTTTTTCGAAGCTCCATTTCATTATTACTGCTTGGCAAAGCATAGTATGGATAAGACTAATATCTAGAATAAATTGCGACGTATAAATAGAATAGAAAAGTTTCAATTGAAATAACATTACGTCATACTCCCATTATAGCAGTTTCTCTTTTAGTTAAAGTCCTTAAAAGGACTGGCTAGATGGGAGAAGCAAGAATGCTTTTCATACTCCCCGTTGTCTGTAGAGGACAGTGTAAGGATAAGGTGTTATTGAGCTATTAAGGCTCTGATCATGGCAGGAGGGTAACAGCAATAGCCGAGCCTCAGTTAGAACGGCATTGGCTACAGCATTGCCATCCATTACCCTCCCTGGGTACCCATTTTAGTCTCCTCATACGACATGCATGAGCTACATTGGTGCTTTTTTTTTAAGTAAAGACGACTCTAAAAATTAGGACGATCTCTAGACCACTCCATAGTGGTCGAAAGACCGTCCAACTCAGCGTTGGCTCCACTCGGTGATGGGGCACCTCCCTACCACCACCGACCAGAACCGCTCATGTTCCAGGGAAAAGCATACACCGACAAAGCCCCTCACCGGGCCTTCCGGTCAACCGAAAGTGACGTAAAAAGTTTATCTGATGTTTTCTTAAATCAGAAAGTTTTCGGGTTTTTTTTTTTTTTTTTTTTTTGCAAACGTTATCAGCACGCCGATTTTGTTCGCGACTTTACATTAATCGCAAATAATTTTGGAAAGTTAAAAAAAAAAAAAAAAGCGAATTATTCTCTGGCTGTGATTTAATATTGAATGAGGAAAATCACGGGGATAAATTTTGTTTCATATTTTATTACGTAAATAATTTAGTGAATGATGCAATAAATGATTGGAATTATCTTTTATTGCCTGGTCCAGTTTGTAACGGTAATTATGGCACTATGACTATCTGATTATGTAACGGTAATAAAGGAGGTAAACGATAGTCTTTATGCGAAGTTTAAAATTAACTCTGGCCCATTCTAAAACGTCAACTACGATAAGTGCCGAGTCGTCTATTTTATCATACGCAAGTATCGCTAGTCTCCATATAACTCTGCAATTCACACACACAGAGAGAACCCCGTGTAAAGATTGCTCAGCGATCACAGATATAATTACGATCAATGGGATATTCAACTCTCTGATGGTTCCTGAAATTCGGGTCATTTTGACTTCGATTCGGTAAACAAGTCGAATGCATTCTAAATTGAGTTTACATTGGAGAGAAGCGGAGAGAGAGAGAGAGGTTTGACTTTTTTATTCTTAATAATCTCAGTCACGGTAAGCAAACATTTCTTCATCGTTCGTTTAACCATACTTTCTGTAACATCTTGTGCACTCCCCCCCCCCTCTTGGGAATCATTCATGTTTAAATTCTCCTGTACGTGCTTTAAAATTATTCGAGAAGTGGACAGAAAGCTAATAGCAAGTTCTGCTGCCTGCGTTTTTTTTATTCTTTTTCGTTATTCTAAGCCTTAATTTAAAATCTTCCGTTAATGAGTCTTGTTTCGTTTGAGATACTTCGACAAATATTTTTAATCTTTACTTTTTAAAAGTGCAGCGTAATCTATGTGCAGTAGAATAAAAATGGCGTGTTGGCAGAGCTTGAAACATGTCCTCTTCGGGTTTATGAATTATTTGAGTATTGAATGGCAATGCATTTTTAATTTAATGCCTTTTTTGTAAAGTATTTTTAATTAAAAGGAAGTAATTTTATAGAACATAATTGTATCTGAATTAATCTATAAATTTTTAAAATATTCTTGAAATTTTTTGAAGATATTTTAAATAACTTAAATAATATTTATACACCAAATATTTATTTCACAAATGCTTTTCCTTATAGCAGTAGTTATACATTTTTGAAAGGAGATTTTGTTCTTTAAGTTGAGAATAATTCTATTATAAACATGGAGGTTTTGTTTTCCTTTTTAACTTTCACATTAACAAATTACTTTCATTGGATAAATAATTCATCAGTTGATTTCTGTACGGAGGTAGGAGGGAAGTGGCCTGAATAAATCCCAGTAATCAAGGCCCAACATTGCGGTATCCCCTAGCTTGATTAAGATCGGAGCCTCACGGCCAGGTCTTTCCTAACTTTATTTATTTATTTTATTTTATTTTATTTTATAATTTGTCTATTTTGCGTTAATTCTTTGAAAACCTTGGCAAGAGTGAAAATCAAACGACCGCTTGAGAAGCACCCAGGGAGTGAGCTAAAACTGGCCTTTTTTCTTCTTTTTCTTTCCTTTTATCTTACTCTTGTCTTCTTTTCCTCTTCTGACTCTCTGTTGAACCTTAGCACTCTTTTTACGCTAAAGGCGATGATAAGAAACTTGAACTCACACGTATGAAAAAAAAAACTGAAAATGGTATCTTTGTGTACGATACGTGTATGGGGGAATTGCAGCATTTTATAGCGATTCTTTTTAAAGCCGATATTTCCCCCTCCCTCACTAATCTAATATGCTGATAACGTGATTTTGTTTTTCCTCCTTCCTTAGCCAGACTTTTGAGAACAGAAAAATAAAACAATTTCCGAGCCATCATTTTTCTGCTTTTTATTATCCTTTCCATAAGCGGTGCCTTGTAGTTTAGTTTCTAGCCCTGCAACTGCTTTCGAGTTGTTTAATCACGAAGAAAGGTATCAAAATTAAGATAACAAACGTTGGTCGGTGCATATGCGCCTGTATGTTTTGCACCAGAGGGGAAAAAATCATAGAATTGAAGTCAATAAATGTAAACGATCATACAAAGATGTTTAGTAATAACATTCTTACATGGGATATTATTCTTTATCTCAATAGAATCCAGAGTCCTTTTAGAAGTACTAGACATAATTTTCTTTATCATAATTTTGACCATTAAAATGGTCGTGACACTGTTCACAAATTTTAATATCAAACTTAAAGATCGCATTTCTTCAAGCCAGAAAGAGAAATTATTATCAGTTTCAAATTCTGTCTTAACAATAAATATTGACTTCTAATGGAAGAAAAACAGCTGTCTTACTGCAGGGTATGACCAAATACAAGCACTATTAGCTAAATCTTTTTGCTACATACGAAACGGTAGGAATGAGTTCGGTTTTTAAATTGGATATTTCTATTGATTTTCATGGGAATTAGCATGAATTTGTAACCAAGTTAGCTTATGAAAAAGTCCGATGAATATGTCAAAAGAGTATGAAATGCCACCAGTATTTTGCTTACATTCTCTAGACATATACTCTTGTTTTATCTTAAATTTAATATACATCATAAATTCTAAATGTTATTCAATTTTGGTCTGCCAGAGAGCAATATAATTATGATGTATAAATAGCTATAGCTTACCACCATATCCAGTTATCAAATTGAAGCAAAATCCATTCAGTCTGAGTTCGGGAAATAACTTGTAAGGACAAAAAAAATCTAATAAGTATTTATACATGTTGTGAAATGAATCCGAAATTTGAGGGGAGTGTGCAAAAAAAAATGTCTTACGGAAATCTTGATAGATCTTTATGTAACTTTTAAGAATTATTACTAAAGTACAATAACTTCAGAAATTAAGTTCGCTATTCTAAATTACAAGAGGTCAAATATAAGCTGTCTTTGTGCTCGCGATCAACTCTTCGTCAAGTATGAGAGAATGAATGCCAATCGAGCTTGTTGTGCGGACAAAGTATGTATCTTTAGAGGAATGGGCTTTCTATGAATTAAGGTTAACAGGCCTTTTTTTCCCTTTGTTCTATGAAGAAACATTTTAGTATCTCCCAGTTTTAATGTAAACTCAATCTTTCGGATTGCTATTAAGAAGAAACAAAAATGAGGCTTCTTCTGAACCGACCCATGAGACCACATTACAAAAGAGGTATCAGCATAACCAAGGATAACATTTGGACTTCTGCCATCCTGGACTGTGCATATGCGCACCACTTACTATACTGATGTTTCGAATTGTTTCCGTTGTAGACTTAACTGTCCAAATCTGTTACTAAAATGGGTCTTGTCAAGACTATGGTCGATCACTGACAAAGTTAGACAAAATTGAAGAAAGAAAACGTTTCATGCCTTAAGCCATGTAAAACATTTATGGAGAAAATTATATTGTAAAATGCTCTGCTGGTAGTTTTCCTAAACACAATCAAATGTTCTTGTCTATATATTCTTTTTGTATTAGCTCATGCAGCTTAACAGCCAATGACGTCCAGATATCAGTTTATTTTTCACAGTGTAATTGTAATATTATGTTAAAAGGACTTTAAAAGCTTTTTTCTATATTTTGGAATGTAGGACAATATTCTCCATTATTTAAACTTATAAATAATACGTTAAAAATAAAATATAAGTTGCGTTACTATTTTATAAGAAATAAGTTAATCTCCTAAGTTATTTCTTATGCCATCTCCTAACATTAGCAATAATAGTATGTATCAAATTACTTGAATCTAAAACTGAAACAAATCCGTGCGCGCGTGATGTTATTTACGTTAATACATGAAACAATAAACTTGCATTGTTGGAATCTTTTCTGTTGAATAGTCCTTTAGTGAGGTTTTAATTTAACTTGTAATTTATGATTATATAAGTATATAGTTAATTATTAATATAATTTAATGTATATTCAACAGCATAATTTTAAATATTTTAGGTAAACAAAAAAGACAGTTTACGATGTTTTTATTTACTTTTATTTGTGTGTTTACTTGTCATTAATAACATTGTCCTTTTTCCTTCACAAAGAAGGCATCTTAAGATGAATGCAGCCAGTTATAAATAAGAAGCCAATCTCCCATCATGAAGCGCACACATTCTGGTATCATTAGTCTCCTACTGTCGTATTCTTGTATTATTTTTCATTGTTTTATTGTATAAGCAAAATGCTTAACACAAACATTTTATTCTTGTGTATGTTAAAATTTGGCACGGACATTGACTTGTGGTTTTATCCCTTCTTTCGTTTTCCCCCTTCTATCCTTTCATATTTGTTGATGCTATTACTTCCACCGATTAAAAATCCATCTGGGAGTTTTTAAACTACTCCACGTACTTGGCACAACGTAGATAAATGTGAATTTAGTAGTGTGCTAATTCTATTTTTTTTCCATAGTCAAAGAGCAGGGATGAATATCAATGGCAAAGTGTCAAAAACGCACTTTAAAACAACTTTAGAATATCTGCTTTGTCTACGATCCTTCTCCGGTCGAGTGGAAATAAAAATCTGCATGGGGGGGGGGGAATGAGTACACTTTGCTGAAACATAGAAATTCAGTACTCCCAAACGAAAGTAAAATATATGAACCCTATTTTCATTAATATATTTAATTAATTATTTACTGGATATTTTAATGTGATAAATGTTGTTTTTTTTTTTTCAAATGTATTTTAATATATATATGAATAGTCTCCGTAGCGCAGTCGATTTTGACTAGGCTCGAATCCTGTCTAAGACGCAAAGAACGTTTATCAGGACTTTACATCTGAAGGGGGAGTTAGCCAGTCTCATACGGTGGTGGTAGGGTTTTTGTCCCGAAAATTCGGGTTTTTCATCGCGCGAACTATGTTAGTCAGAAGAACACACGATATACAAACATAGGAAACTATGGATATAAGAAATATCACTCTATTCGGTCATATTTGTTTTCGAAATGGTACGATGTGGGTCTACGCTTGAGAGTAAAACAGGGAGGAGGGAACGTATAGAAAAATATTTTTTGTTCCAATTTTTGACGAGTTTTAAGATTTAAAAGAATTCCGTATTTCTTTAGTGCCGATAATAACATGGAACACTCACTGTAATTATAAATAGAAGTCGGAAAAAATTCATTATTTTCTCTGTTCCGTGAAGTTGTAATTAACAGGCTAAAACGTTCCTATCTAGGTCCACAATACTACCGTTTTTGCTGCCAACATTCGATTTTTCTAAATGTGATTAACCGTAAACAAATATTAATGTTGAACAAAGTTAACAAAAGGAAGGTATTTCTGGCTTCTATCCCGCAATAAAGAAATCGGTTGTTGGTGCCAAATAACGTCCGACAAACGTTTGGAACACGTCTAAAAATAAAAGCACTACATCGTTTTGTACAAGCAATAAAATCATTGTATTATCCTTGCCCCTTAACATGCTACTTCTCTGTATGCCTCCGAAGCTATCCGAAACAATTGTTACCCATCAAATCTGTTTCTGATGTTGTGATCCCATAACAGTTCAATAGTTTAAGATTATCAGCTCCCTAGTTAAACAGAATTTCCCCTTACGTATGTAAATGAAACAAAAGATGGCCACAAACATACTTTAAACAAGCAGGTAATTATGAACTACAGATTACAATTAAAACGTTGGCTACTAAAATCACCTGAGCTCTCGAAGTCCGCTTAAATAATTTCATTCATCATGATCCAGCAATCGGCCTGTACTTCAGGGAAAACTAAGGCATGACATTAACATCTCTCTGGGGAAATTAAACACCCCGAATGTTTCAGAAGAATACCAAATAGTTCCTGTTTATCTATGGTAGCACTTGCATGTCTGTCGCGTGTCACATTTTCACTTTGCATCTGTCTCACATCTGCCAGATTTGTTGACGTGTTTGTCCATCCTGGAAACAGATCGGTGGCACCAGTGATGAATAACTTAGTCATTAATGACCGCATTTTTCATGGCAGTCTTATTAAACTATCTATGTTTTGGGAACGGAAAATGGTTTTCGGAGGTTATGGCCAAGTCATGTATGTCGTATATTAAAAGACAAACTATTTGGCATTTATAAGCGATTGATACAAAGTAACAGCCTAAAGGGTCTATCAGTAATGTCATCGATTGTTAGTAATGAACTAACTGATCGAGTTTCTATGGCAACGATAACTGCTTTCAATTGTTGAAAACACCAGCTGATTTCAACAATGATTCCAACCGGTATGTTAATATTGCTAAAAAAAAAATGTATTGTATTTTTTTCGAATAAAATGATTTATAGTTGGTGATACAAATAAACGTGATGTAGAATGCCTCGTGCAATATGTTGCATGTAAATTTTTTCTGTTTTTCCCTAACTGTTTTATGGAAGAAAACACGAATTCGCAGTGCGACCACCGTGGGGTTAGTTCATATTCCGAAGAATAAAAAAAAAAAAAAAGAACTATCAAACTTTTATATCCGGTCATGTGACTGTCGCCAAAACCTGTTCTCGAATTAGAATTGGAAACTTATGGGGAGGGTGGGCAGCTGCCGACTCTAACGCTTTATAAGATTTGAGCTAACTTTGTAAAAGGCAAAGAGAATACATTATCTGACATTCCATTACTCTGTGCTGTTCTCCCTTTGGCTTTGCGCGCTCCTGTTACCTAGGAAACGAAGACAACGACATCCTCTGCATCAAACACATCGGCTTTAGAGACTCCAAAACGGAAGAGAACAAATCCATCGCGTTCATCCTCACAGAAAGAGAGTTTTCTAAGTAAAAGCTGTATTCTTTATTCACTTGCGTGGTCCTATTGTGGGACTTAGAGGTTAAAGGGAAAGCAGCCGTAGGGGAGGGGGGGGTCTTCTTCCCCACTCTGGGCTTTCCACCCATTGTCAGTGGTTTCCGTGTTAGTTAAGCAGAACACTTGTTTCCACCCCGTCGTATGCTAGACGACTAACAAAGTCGCCTACTCCCGTATCCACTGGGCTACAAAAATGTTCCTCCGCCTCCCGTCTACACCATCGCGACTATTGCGTCACGAATACATTTGCCTTAAAGCGCGCTGACGAGTTCAAGTCGGTCTGGTAGCTTTCTGTGGTTAACCCCAACTCTCCATTGTGATTCAATTGCTTAATACGCGAGCATAAATTGCGTTGTCTGTATTCGACGAACCTTTAACTTGCATCGAGTTACATGAATGATGCACTCCCGTCAACCGAGGCCCGTCTTTGTTGACACTTAACGCCCGCGTATTTCCATAGTAGACGCTTTTCATCTTTGCTCGTAAAAATTTGGTTCACATAACTTTTGTATTGCTGATGCATGTTTCAGCGACGCGCACTGTAATAGATAATGATCTAGCCAAGCATCAATGAGCTCGCATACTCGGTTAAACTGAATATTTTTCCCTAATCCACTAATTATACGAAAATTTCTTTTCAAAATGACGAAACGCGCAATAGAATTAGTAATCCCTGCAATAACAAAGGAGAAAAATAGGATAAAATATTAGCCCTTAGTGTTTAGTCAAAGAGTGATTGCAAGTATCGCTTTCTTTTATTTTTAGGGAGTTTTCTGTGTTTCAAGAAGAAATATTTAATTGTTTATCATAAATAAAGCTAATCACTTGTAATTTAGTGATATTAAATCTGCTAATGCATCCCGATAATGTAGAGCAGCTTTGGGAGAGATAAGACTGCTCTTCTGTTTATAAACAAAAGAAAATAATTACTTGAGGCTGTAACGTTACTGGTTGGTGAAGATGGTTGTAAAATGAATAAAACTTCACTGAAGAATAGAAACTATTGTTGAGTTCAAATTAGTATGTCAAAATAAACAAAAGAATCTTCCAAAGTAACAAATCATATGCATTGCACTCAAAACACAACATCATGCAATGTGATGACTCCGAGAATTTAGCGAGATCTTAAATTATTGTATGTTTTAAACTAAATTCACCAGAAAAATCTGATTCAGCGAAAATTGCTACAATCTGAAAACCAAATGTTTTGTTGTTGTAACCAGCTTGTTACATCCCAAGCAGTCATCCAATTATTTCTCTACTGATTCTTTGATCTATCGTTCTCTGAGAACTCTAACTTCTGTCATTTCATTTGTAACTGTTTTCTTTCTGAATTAACATACAGTCCGCATGCTTTTTGGAATTTTGAAATTTAAAAGAGAAAAACATTTTGCGCTATTATGATAATTATGTAATTATAATTCTAAAGGGTGTGTCATTTTATTTAAAGAAATAAAATTATTTTCCAAAGTTTTTTTTTAATTTTCCAAAGAATCTAAAATATAAATTTTGATACAAAATTTATGTATAAACAGATTTTGATACGAACTTCCTAAATTTGGAAAATCACGAAACTTCTAAACAAATAATTTGTATTCTACACAGAATCACCATTTCCAACTTATTGCAAATAGCTAGAATGTGATGTGCCATACGCTCTAGCAAACGAAATGTATGCTCAAGCGGCAGAGATAACAATAAAAAACAATAGCAACTTATAACTCCCTGCAAAAAAAAGCCCCTTAGCATTCCCAAATAGTATTGTTTTGAAGCTCGCTTGTGATGTGAACCGTATTTACAGGGTGAATTATTGTCGGTCGTTTCCAGTACAAGAGAACAGTAGCAATAAAATTGTTGATACTCTTTCCCTGCGTGCATCCGTATAAATGTTTTCATTTCTTAGCCATGTGGGGTTACACTTGGGCCCGTAATAAACGATGGACGTGGCTTGCTGTTTATCTGCTCCTAGCTGCGAACAAAATGGGTTCCCTCTCTTAGTATTCTTGACCTCCGCTAGCAATTTGCGGACATATTATTTGATCTGTGGCCGGACTACTGATGATTGCGAAGATAGGGTGCACGCTCGGATGTTTTAACCTCCGTGCCATGGTGTGAAACATTATCTCCCGCGAAAGTGATACTTTAAACTTAACTGAAATAGGCAAGGTGGTCCTGCGAACTAAAATTATTTTTTTGTGATTTTCTAAAAATGGAATATGTTATTTCTAACGCATCTTAAAATGTGTGTATACATTATACTTATGTGTGTCAGAGAGTAATGTAGTCGTTCAGAAAATCATTTTTGCTGAAAATGATTTAACTTTTATATACTGTTATGGAGAATATTATAGATCTAATGATATTTTATATCTAAATATAGAAAATTTTGAAATTTAGCAGAGCGCTTATTCTCACAATTACTCAGTTTAGAGTTTCAGTTGAAAATATTGTTAACACGATACGAGTTCCGCTCAAAAAAAAACGTGTATTTGCCTTTTGAGTTTCTCATACGCTCTCTGCAAAATTTCGAAAATATTTAAGTCCTTTTCTATATTTGTCTATAAAATATAGTTGGATCTATAATAGTCTCTATTCTAATATTTCTCTTATGCCAATTTGAAGCGATTTGGCTCAATATTTTATAACATTTTTTCTGATAAAATTTGCGTGGAATTTCTATTATTCCTGATATTTATATGAATCACCAGTGCATGACTGCTTTTGATTAGCGAAAGATATTTTATATTTTTAAGGTATAGCTTTATCAAGAGCGATTTTCTTTCTTCCTTCCTTTTTCTTTCTCCTTTATATGAAGGAGGAAGTTACTTTTGATTGATACATTTTAGTCGCTGGACATCTCTTTTATCATTTGAAGAATTATATAAAACGTTCTCGAAACCCATTGATACACAGGATCATGATAATATTACAATAAGCTTATTTGTATATCATCGTATCGTATCGAAGTAAATGTAGTTCAGTTCATGTTAGACTAACTATTTTTTTTCTATTTTTATCTCTTCAGCAAAACATTGTAAACTCACAGCATATATTAGTGCCAAGGGGTTAAGTGACCAGCCGAGAAGCCTTCTAAACGTACTGAATTGAAAACGTAATTTTTCCGTCCACTATAGGCTTCCAATAAGCAAGGTATGATGTGATGTCCTCATTCATATTGGATTTTTATGGATCGCATTAAACAATGAATTGTCTAAATGGATTTGTTGAGAAGTTATTGCGAATAAACTGGCAGCTGATAATTTTTGTGTTTATAGGTCTTAGTAACTATCGTTCACTCTTGTTGCGAAAATGTTTCTTTCGCCCTTCTCCTTCCCTCTCCCCCCAAAAAAAAACACGCTATGTGCGAATGTCTCAATACCTTTCATTGCATCCCCATGCTAATTTCTCAAATGATAAATTAAAATTAATGAAGATAATATTTGATCATCATTCATATGTCCAGAACTGCGCCGGTTCCCGTTAGGAATCCGGCGCAGCTCTGGAGATCCCGAAACTCATGAATCGCTTCGCTATGGCAGACAGGTGATCATTATTGAAATAAATATTTTGTTGCTTCATAAATAAATCAATTGATATACCACCACTTATTGGAAGCAGCTCTAAAAAAATCCCATATTTTGTCTCTAGAGAAGAATTTCCAGATTATTTTAGCTGTTAATTCATGCACAACACTAACATGTGCTACAGGTTTATAACCTGTCGCAGGTGGGATGTACATAAAAAATAGGGGAAAAAACTGTGCTATCGGAGAAGCCTTTTTAAATGCTTCGGTAAATGATAATTATTTAATTATCTGAAGTCCGTATATCTTTAATTATACTTCACGTGCAGCTAGGCTATAGCTATGCTTGGGACATTGGAGACCGTATTAGAGGACAGGGTATTAATGATTAATGTGTAGGGGGTGTGGAACGATCACGAGCTCTAGCACGCTTGGATCATTGGTACTGGTTTTAGGTGGTGGGGAGTAATAGTCTCTTTCTTTTTTAGCTCGGTCCGAAGACACAACCGGGAAAAATCATTGCCCACTTTTGCGATCAACCACTTCCCCCCCCCCCCTTCCTTTCCTAAATCTCCCTCCTATAAAACAATCCCAAGCAATTAATAACTTATCCTTGTCTAATATGTTCCCCAGTGACAAAACTATAGTCGTAGCTCAGCTGAACTTCATTTATCATCAAAGAGAGTTAGCTTTTGTTTTGCTGTGAGAGAAAGAAGGTCTCAGTTTTTGTACTTGGTTGCAGAACTAACTTTGTAAGTCTCAATCCTCCAAAAAGAAGGAAAATTGTTTTTTTTTTTAAAAAAAAAAAGCATAACTCATACCAGTAACGAAAAAATAAATAAATAAAATAAAAGGAAGACAAAATTTAGGAAAAAGAAAAAAATATCCAAGTCTTGGATATACAATAGGAAATAAGAGACAAGATACTGGAGTAATACTGGAAATACAAAAAAAAGAAAAAAAAGTGAGAACAGGGAACAAGAGATGCATAATCAAGGTAATACGCATGCAGAAAAGCTGAAAGTCTGCGCTTCACAATGCAGACCGCCTAATAATCGTAATTAATCCCGAGCATGTCTAATGATGTGGCTCTAACGAGTTCAAAAATACTGCGGAACTCCTAGGGGATCATCGGCGTCTGCGGGTGCGAAACTCTGGCCTTCAGTTGCGAACCCTCGTGGGTTAGATTACACAAAGAGGGTAGTGTAATGTTATTTCGCTCGTTGGCTCACGCTTTGGACGATGCTATTCCGTATGGCAAGCGTTTTTCTAAAACTGTGGTTTTAACCGTTCTCTCTGTCTTCAGTGAGAAACAGAATAAATCTTTGGATGTATTTAATGGAATGGTGTTTCTATTGTTTTGCTTACTGCGTGTATTTTCACTTTAAATACTTATTTACGAAAGAAGTTTTCGGAACGAACATCATTCTCTTGCATCTCGTAAATCCTATTTATTTTATCATTTTCTCCGGTAATGTTTCGTTCTCGTACTATCATTCTATCGCAATTTCAAGTAATAAAAGCCGAAGCATAGGGCTCATTACTTAAGTTATTTTCATTTGCCCCTTTCGCTTCCTCGTTTTCTTTTCGTTCGACTCAGTGCTTTCTTTGACGGGCTATCTTTATCACGTTTTTATACTTTTTTTTTCTTTAACTCCTATTTTTTTTCTCTCTTAAGGATTCTCACTCCGAAGGATAATCTCACGAACAGCGTGCATTTTCAGATCTCACTTCAGGCGTAAACTACATCCGACACCACGTGACAAGCTAAGTACCCCCTACCATGTATAATTTTCTTCTTCCAAATTCGAGCGCGCGATGATAGTTCGCCTCCAAGAGCCCATCTCCCTGTACTGATTCACAAATATTCTTCAATTTACCTTGGCCGTCTCTCGCGATCTTTTTCTTTGCCCTACCGGCAGAGATAAAGTAATTTTTTTCCGCTTTCAATTTTATGTAAAAGAGACATGCTGAAATAGAAAGAAATAAGAAGGAGAAAGAAAAAAAAGTCATTTTTACTAACTGCATGTTTTGGGCCAAATCTTATTTTAAAGAAGAATTTCCTTTTAATAATTTAAAAAATTCGATTACGTTTTTTCCAATAAATTTGTAAGAAACAGTTTAAAATCTTTTTTTTTCCTACTTTATCGAATATATATATACTCGACAAAGTAGACTTTAAATCGAAGTAAAAATATATCTCAAGGTTAGTGTTCGACGCTAGAGGGCGCTCTTGTCAATTCTCCTCGACCTCATTGTGTGAATAATTAAAATCATTCATTCTAAGTGATAGTAGAGTGTAACTACACTTCAAACTAATTATCGCTGTCAATAATTTATAAAATGTAGGGCGTGACTCAAATTATATTAGATAAAGGCGAACAGAACTTTAGCGAAGAAAAACCGTTACTAGTGGCCATCAAAAAATGCATTTATGAATAATGAGCTACGGATACGATGTTATAATGATACAGACCACGAACATTTATACTTTGAGCCAAAGAATACCGATTGTTTGACAAAGTAAACCGCGGTGGGAAAAAAAAACTCAATATTTCTACAAATAGTATTCTTGAAATTAGATATGTTATTTATGATTGAGTGTATATTGTTAAATATTAAAATCTACAATTTTATTGTTGAAATATATCATTTAAAAAATGATCTATTTCATGATGAAATAAACATTAACTGTTGTAGTTTTCTATTGTTACTTTTGAAATAAGTTCATAACTAACCAACAATGGAAGTGCACGTGATGAAATTATACTTCACAAGCTGTAAAAGGCATTGTTGAAAACTTCGTTTGTCAGTCAACGATAAGCACGCGCCAACATTTTGTTTCTTTCTAGAAATTTAGTGTTTCTACAAAATCAGATTTGTACTTCTGTTTTATGCTAATCTTATTTCGAAACAAAGGTGATTTTTGTTTTGGAAGAAAAGAATTTTTTTTCCCTCAAAGTCAAGCAAATTTTAATAGTGTACGGAAGTTAGAAAATACCTTCAAAAGAATGAATAGAACCGAAGCGAACAGAGAGACCCTTCCTACAAACCAGGCGAGCCTAATGGAATCAATGGCTGGGTCCCATGTGGTATGGTAGGACTGCCTACTACTTGGGCTGAATAGAAACACCATGTCACGTGATTACAAAGGCCAAGATGGAAGAAGGGAGTAATATATATCCTCTAGTGACGCAGATGTTCTAAGAGAAAGTGGTGTGTGTGCAGCAGAGTAACAAACCTGGCGGAACTTTTTTCTTTCCGAGTCGAGTGACTTCGAATGCTAACTTTCCCGCCTTTTTTGTTGCTATTCGCATCCAAAGGCATCGTTTTCGAATCGAAAGATCGACCATTTCTGAAACAATGATAAAATAACCACTCTAAAGTTAAGGTGTTGGGGGATAGGGGGGAAGAGAAGCCCATAATACGGCCTATCCCGCAGCTATAGAGAACATAGAAGATCAAAGTTTTTGAGTATTATATAAATATCTTATTCACTATTCAATACACTTATTCAGAATAAAATAATTTATCGTAAGAAAATGAATCATAAGAAGAAACAACGTATTTGTATACACTAGCTACCAAACGTGATGGAACAAGATTGATCTGTTTGACTAAAAGCGATCTGATACTAGAAGATGCTTGTTTCCATGGCAATAACACTTTCTTCTCGCATCTTATCAATAGGAGGCAAAGTAATCGGTGTAGATTTTTCGCTGTTTGTCCGAAAGATGTCGGTAAAAAATATTTATATTCCGTTTTAAGTAGCGATGGTAATTTTTGGTTTAATAATTAGCGAACGGGTTTAATGACAGTCTAAAGCATTGAAGTTTCTTCGCTTTACAAATCGCGCGGGTCGAATGACCTGGTTTCGTCGACTAGTGCAATTTTAAGTGGAATTCAACACGTCAGAATGATTTTCGATTTTCAAGTTTCCAATTTCTTCGATGTTTTCGCTCTAAAAGGTGGCATTGCTCGTATTTCAAAGATTGAGGCCTTTTTTTTTCTTGCTTGCTGTTTCAGTGTCCTCTTGTGGTCATTTTTCTGGCTCTAGTAGATCGATAGCCGGGTTCGGCCTTTAATCTCCCACTTCATCATTACCTTCTTCACGGTTCATTTGGGGACAGCTATAAGATTGCTCCGAGTAATTTCCACCGTATTACAACCTGTGATCATATACTATGGTCAGACTCTGGTCATCTCTTTTATCTTGAAATAGTTCAGATAATTCTTATTTGTCCATTAAAATGGTGTAGAGAATATGTGAGCATTACCTTCATTCCCGTTTATGTAATTTGTATGTTAACGATATGTTGAATTGGAACATTGCTTCATTTCTTTTACAACCAGCAGGTAATTATAATTCAGTTTTATTTTAGTCATAATATATATTATGGTTTCACTTCTTGTAAAAGAAAAGTATAAAAATATTAAAAAATAGAAAATTTTATAAAAAAATATTTAATTTAAATAGATATTAAAAGAGGTATAGTTTATGTTTACTAATAACCTGATTCAAAAGTGAAAAAAAAAAAGTTTCCTACGCTACCTTTTAGAATTTAACATCCTCAGCAATAACTTTTCATTCCATTTGTTACCTTAATAACGAGACGTGCATTTTTAGGACTTCCAGGGTAACAAATGGCAATTCTGTAGCCAATGAAGTTTTAACTGAGGCTCGGTTATTGCTGTTACCTAGCCATGACTAGAGCTTTTTAGCTCAATAACACTCCATCCACACAGATTTTCTTCATTCAGATGACGGGATAAAGAGTCAAGGACTCAGTCCATCGCCCAGTTCTTTTAAGAACTTTAAGAACCTTAATAACGAATGAAGATCTAACTGAGGCTCGACTATTGCTGTTACCCTCCTGCAATAAGGACCTTAATAATGGAACTCGCCAGATAAAAAGAAGTGGGTAAAAAATATTCCCATTATCTCATTGAAAGAAGATTACTCCTCCTAAATATACTAAATTCCATTTAAAATACAAAATAGAGCAGAGGTAATATATCACAATTAAAATCCCTCTCAAAGGAAGTCCGCTTTATTTCATCTCTCTCTGTGCTTTTCTATGGTGAAAGTAGCGCTGTATCACAGATCAAAAGTTTGTTATAAAAACTTATACAGCATTTCAAATTGTTCCTTTATTGAATTCCAAGACACTAAAAGCCAGAGGGAAGCAAAAGAGGGATGATAAAAAAAAAAAAAGAAAGGCAAACTATAAACCATAGGAGGATTTCATTATACTTAAGCTTCAATAGTCTTGTGAGTTATTAGCAGTGTGCATATTTATGGCAGACTTTTCGGTGCTGTTGATGCGACATATGTGCTGTTCAATAGTTGATTCATCTGCGCGAAAAAGGAAGCTTCAATTTCCGCGATGATTGAGATGGCATTTTAATGTCTGTAGAATCGTCTCCACATGAGCACTACTACTACTGCCTTTGTTCGGCAGACAAACCGAAATATGATCAGGGCTAGGCGACAGTGAAATTTTTTTGTTCAAGTTCAGTTTATTTTAAAAGTTTTTTTTTTCTTCTTCTTCTCCGTAAAGATTCTTTGATGTGGTTCGGCATTTCAATATTAATGCTTCAAGCATATTAAAAAAAAATATAATTTTTCTTGAATGTTGTGATCGTGATCGAAATATTAAAATGTTGTTTTTATGACTTTGTTGACTTTATGATGAGGGTATTCTTAATATTATTTTCTGTGGGTATTTCCGGTATTTCTGTTTTTTTCCTTCCTCCACCTTATACGTCAATAGTAGTTTATTAAAAATATTCCTGAAGATTTCATTTTAAACATGAGAAGTACTGATGTTATTTGCGATTATACTAGTTATTGATATACCAAGGAAAATTAGAGAATGTTACGTTTTAACCATCATAGTTAACAAATTCTATTTTCATTGTTACAGTACAGTTTAGGGAATTTATTTCAGGGAGAAAAAATTAAAAGAAATTTTGTATATACGACTTACTAATTTTTAGCTATTTTAGCAAAAAAGCAATAGTAGCGCCATTCCTTATAGGTGCTGCTAGTTGTTATAATAATAAAGAAAATTAAAAAAAAACGCCACCAATAATTATTATTGTTACTGTGTACCAATGGGCAGCACACACGCATGTACAAAAAATGGGTCAACGTTTTAATTTGAAAACCAAGTTCCTTTTTTTTTTTAATACGAAAGGTAAAATTAGCATCAAAAGAATTAATTCATTCTAATTAAAGAAACTTTTTGGGGGGAGACGGACCGAGTCCTTAACTCTTTATCCCTTCATCTGATTGAAGAAAATGTGTGGATGAAGTGTTATTGAGCTAAAAGCTCTGGTCATGGCTGGGTAACGGCAAAAACTTCTTTGCCATTGCCATCCGTTACCCTTAGATATGATATTAAACAAACTTTTTTTGGCTATATGAGTGAAGCAAAAATGCTTTTCATATTCCCCGTTATCTGTAGAAGAAAATCTATGAATGGGATAATATAAGGCTATAAGCTCTGATCATGGCAGGAGGGTAACAACAATATCCGATCCTCAGTGAAAACTTAATTGTCTACAGCATTGCCATTCATTACCCTCCCTGGGTACCCATTTTAGTCGCCTCGTACGACATGCATGGGCTATAGTGAGGCTGGAATGTAAGTAAAGCTCTTTCTAAAAATTAGACGATCCCCCGACCACTCCTTACGAGTGGCCGAAAGATCGTCCAACTCAGTGTTAGTTCCACTTAGTGACAGGCTCCCACCACTGAGCAGAACCGCTCATATTCCAGGGAAAAGCATCCACCGACACCCTCCCCAGAGACTCAAAATACTCTCTCTCTCAGGACAAACCCCCTCCCACCGAAATCTAAGTCCCCCCCCTCACCAGGAACAAAATTCCTAAAGAAACCTAAGAGAGCGAAACTCTGCTTCCCATTTTAGTCGCCGCTTACGACATGTATGAGCCACAGCGACGCTATTCTTTGCCCGGCCACCACACGGGATATTAAATTGAACAAACTATTTTTTTATAAGTCCTTATAAGGACTGGCTTAAAGGGGAGAAGCAAGAATGCTTTTCATCTTCCCCGTTATCTGTAGAGGACAGTGTAGGGATAGGGTGTTATTGAGCTATTAAAGCTCTGATCATGGCAGGAGGGTAACAGCAATAGCCGAGCCTCAGTTAGAACTTCATTGAACAAACGAAATGACGTGACGTGAATTCTATTTAGGATAATCTTCTCGTAGTATTAATTAGGTGTCTAAAATTAAACAACTATTGCATGCAAAGAGGACAAAATAATAAAAATATAAAACATGTATTAATTATAAAATAATGATTATACAAATAAAATATCATCTTCTTCCAGTCCTTTTATAATCATTAATGGTTATAGGCTTCCCCCATTTGCCATCAACTTTCGTTGTTGTGCCAACGTTCTCCGGCCATCTACATTAGATCATTCTTCCATCTTCTCTCTGTTCCCCCTAGCAGGCAGGCATTCGTCTTCCTTCATATGGATGTCACTGAGTGATTGCCTTTGTTCACATATCGCTGTTCATCCGAGTAATATATCCTACCTATCTCTATTTTAAAATCTCTTCCCCTGTATCCAACAATTTTGTTTCTTTTCTTATATCTTCATTCCTTATTTTACTCTTTCAGTTTGATGTTTAGCAAAGCTCTCTCCATTCTGCGCTGTTTTCCTCATTCTGGTCAGTATTTGGTCATTGGCCACGTCTTTGATCCCTATGTCATAATTGGGATGATTCCCTGGATGAAAAGTTTGACCTTGTTTTCTGGTTTTATTTTACTGCACAGGAATTTTTTCAATTCCATCCAGCTTAGCTGAAGTCTCCTTTTTATTTCTTCATAAATGCTTCCTTTTCCTAATGTCAAGATGCAACCAAAGTATACATATTCTTGTAGCTGATCTATTTTGTTATTATCATTTGTTCTGTTTCCTTATTTGTCAGTATTTTAGCCTTTTCTTAGACTGTGTATAATCCTACTTTATTCGATACTACATTTAATTCATTCATCATTACTTCTAGTTCTCTTTCGTTGTTTGCGATTACTACGATATCATCAGCGTCTCGTAAATGATTTAGTTTTTTACCATTAATATTAATCCCTTTGTCACTGCAATCTAATTCACTCAGGGCATATTCGTATACTGCATTGAATAATTTAGGTGAAGAAGTATCTCCTTGACTCTATTTGTTTCGAATGGGCTCCTGTCCCCATTTATAAGGATACTAGTAGTTGCTTTTTTTTGCATATTTGATTTATTAGCTGCATATTATTTTGGCTTACTCCATGTTTCTTCATTACTATTAGGATGGTTTGTTTTTCCACTGAATCGAAGGTTTTTTTTTATAATCTATAAACCCAGGTACAGTGATAAGTTGTATTCTCTGCATTTTTCTCTTAGTTGATTCATCATTTCTAATGTAATTCCACCTTCTCTTGGCATTATATTATTTTTCGTATCTTTCATTGCTTGTTCAGTTTCAGAATTTTGTATTTCTGGCTTCCATGTAATAAGTGTTTTCAACAGTGACATAATACAGTTCTGAAAAATATAGTCTAACCCTTTCAACTACGCTTTATTTATCTATTTATCTTTGATATCTCGTCTATTTTCATCTTTTAATATTTCTTTTTGCCTAGTGTAAGGCTGTTTCGTAATACTTTCATGTTTTTGTTGTTATTTATTGTTTCTTGTATCATTTTATCTTCTCTTTCTTTTCTGATCGTTTTATTTTTTTCTGTAAGGTCTATTGTATTCCTTTTTTCTTCTCCAATTTTGTCTTCTTTTCACCAACAGATTTTATTTTTAAACTTTTTATTTTTTGCAACCTAATGTTTACTTTCTATGAAAATTAGATTTTCTTGTATATCAATTGGTAAATTTTTGTTTTCATCCATGCTATTTCTTTGATTGTATATTTGGTATAATTCTGTGTTGGCTACCTGTGTGTACTTTTTATCGCTACATATTTTGTTTTATTCTGTTTCTTCCTGCACTTTTTTCTGTACTATTGTTATTTTCCCTCTAACTATTCCGTGATCACTTCCTTATACATATTTGATTGTTAACTGAAACAACTTTAAATATTCTTACATGAGATGATAAAATATTTCACTTTTTGTTTTTCCTTTTGGACATTTGATCTTTTCTTTTAAAATGTGTTCCTGACATTCAACCGGTTCCTCATCGTAAAGTTTTACATCATATTTCCTCTTTCATTTCGTTCTTCTATGTCATTTTTCCTATACAATTTTCAAGTTCATTTCTATTTTTCCCAGTCGCCGCGTATTAAAGGTCTCCCAACAATATTTTGTAGCCTGTATTATCCTGGCATACTTTGCCAAGCGTCTGATAACGATCAATAGAAATTTTGGACCATTCTTCCTGTAGGCATGTAATCACGTCCTGAACGGTTGTGGGGCTTATGTCTCTTGACCTCACTCAAAGCTCCAGTCCATCCCACAGATGTTCAATAGGGTTGAGATCAGGATTTTGTGGAAGTCAGTCAAGTGTGGTGACGTTCATGCCCATAACCCATAGCAGTCTGTGGTAACTACTTGGTTACCATAGACTGCTATGTAGCGCGTTTCTTTGGAACTGACAATGGTCAGTTCCACAGAAACGCGCTACAAAGTAGGAAGCATTCCATTGTCTAGAATGTTCAGATACCTTTCGGAGTTCATTGTTCATGACACGACAAACAGAGGTCAGAGACTAAACCAGGAAAAACAGGACCATATCATCACACCTCCGAATTTCATATTTTGGGATCCGGGCATCCGTCCGTCTGCTCGGCTAGAGGGTGATGCGTGATTCGTCGCTCCATAACACAGCTTCCACATCCCATTGAACACACACACACACTCTTTGCACCACACAACGCTCAATGTTGGATCGGGTAATGTGGCTGATTTTACATATTATCCTTCTTAGCACCCTATGATCACGTTCTGTGAGTGTGGTAGGTCGTACACCGCGGGAAGCACTTGAAGTTGAGTCCCTGCGCGTCCATCGCAGTATGGTATCACTCATAATTCCACCGCATTTAGTAACCGTGTTTGCTATACTTTTGTTCATGAGAAAACCTCCTCCTCTGTGCCTGACATCATCATCTCCTTTCGTGTAAAGTACATTTCCCGATTTTAGTGTTATGCATTTTTCTGATTTTTTTTTCCATTTCCCTCTTATATCCCATTTTGCTTATTTCATATTCGAGGTTCTTCTAGCTTTTCATCATCTGGTAATGTTTTTGCGTTGTATGTAGCAATAATTAGACTACTATATTTACACTTGATTTTATTATTTTTGTCGTGGAATAGGATGTCTGGTCCCGATAGCTGCGTTTCTCTACCGAACTAGGTTCTCCAGGGATTGTAAGGTCCAGCGATGCCAGATAATGCGGGCTCATTCTTGTATTTAGTATATTCATGGTTGCAATTGTGGGAATTGTCTTTTCTCCCACAATGCCGAATCAGCTTGAGAGAGGATTTGCAGTAGCCTATTTTACTAGAGCTGTGGACGCCATTATGATTGATATTATCACTGTTGCCGTCCTTTTTGACGGCAACAGTGATAATATAGGTAGCCTGCATCTGTTCCTATCCAGCCTACACTGCTCCACCTCAAAATATGTCCGAGTGGCCAAGTAAGGTCTAAAGTCGGCTGTCTCCATTCCAATGGGTAGCAGACTCTGTTGGGAAGCTGCTCTTCCGGAGTACCATCGCGCCAAGTTGGAACCCCCTCTTAATCTGGTTCCTCGGTATCGAACTGTGCTGCTTGGGAGGCCCTGCTGGTGGAATACACTACCCCGACATAGCTCAATTCATCCTCGAAACACACAAGCTCCTTCACCACGTCGAGGTGAGGATTCCAGCGAAGGTTAAATTAAATATAAAATAGATCACACGTTTTCAACAAGCTTCCTCTTAAACATCTCATAAGCTTTACTAAGCATGCTTTTAATTTGTTGATTTAACATAAACGTTCAATAAATAAAGATTTTACCCATGATTGTTTAAAAAAAAAAAAAACAATTATTATATTGTATAAAGACATAAATACGCAAACATGGGAGACCCAAAGCATTTAAAACGTTCCAATGGATTTTGACGATTACATTTTATCGGAACTCAAATTACACGAGTTCCGATAAAATGGAACTCAAAATCGTGTAATTTGTCCTAGGAGAAAAGAACGGACCGGGTATTTATTGAAGTTTTAAACGCACTGGTTCTTTCTCCTTTGATTATTTAGTCTGCATTATTTTAACACTATCTAAAACAATTTACAGAGAACTCAATATTCATATTCTCTCTTGTAATTTGAATTTGCTGTATGTGCAAAGGTCATTTCATTCAAAGGACGTTTTGAGAGAGTCTAAATTCAAACATCATCAGAGAAAGTAGGCACGTACTGAATATGCAATAATATCTATCGTCACCACTGTAGGCCTTATCAATTATTAATAAACGGTAACATGTTTCGAAATAGCATTCTTTTTTCAGGTAATTGTGTTTACTAGTATGACCTACGGAGAAATAGTTCGCTAGTAATCTGATGGGTTAATAAAATGCGATGAATATTTTTTGACGACTGCTATAACACTATACATTATTCAACGAGTGTTTTGATATTGTTTTATTTCCATCAGTGTAGCTTTCCTTTCATCTCTCTTTTACATTCCGATCTCTCTCGCTTTCTTTCGATAAAGCCGCACGTGTAGTCTTCAGTAAAATATTTATTTACTTCGGTGGAGATAGTTTTGTTTCGCATATGATCTACTCAATGCGCCATTATAGTATTCCTGCCTGTCGACAACGCTTTGAATATTGCAATAACCATTCCTTAAAAACAAATTACATCCAATGGGGAGTTTGGTGCATTTCGTTGATATGTATTTGTTCCTCTCCACCCCCCCTCCCCCGCCTTCAAACTGTAGTCTTCAAGATGGCTTTGGTAGTTCCATTTGTTCGTTTCACAACTTCCTGCAATACTTCTTTCTCTTTTAACATAACGTAGCCTTTGGGCATTAAAATCCGTATCGCATCTATTCTTTGTATTCAGATTCCCTTTTTTGTTGTCTTTAAAAGAACACCCTTGTCAACAGTCGAGCACTCTTTCCGTTATCTATAGATGTGTAGTTCAACTTTTCTTTTTATGTTGATTATTTCTCCATTTGTGCTTAGAGGATTTGCTGGTGCCGTCGTTGTCATGATGACAGGTTTTCGTTTTTTTGGAGGGGGCGAGTATATTCCCCCGAACATAAGAGCTGTCTAAAATGCATACTCAAGTATCGTGAAATATCATAAAAGCATCTCGGACGCATCGTATTATGATGATTTCTTGACTTGTTTCTTTCGATTTACGCATCCCGATCCGTAAAAGAAAAGAGTTGTTTACATGTCGTATATTAAAATGGCGCTCAACTAAATAGATCCGTTCCTAAGATCTCAATTTCTGTGTCAATATCGTTTCCGACATTCATTCGTCGAAAATTCATAACTTCTTTTACTAAAATGTTTTCAAAGAATCAGATAAACGAAATAGATCGCATAGGACTTGGCATCACTCTCATGTGGAACGAGATGACTTTAATCGTAGCAATCTCCAACAGCCCGCTATAAATCTTCTGTCGCCCATTTCATAACGTATAAAAGGTGATAACGGGATCTACATATAGCCAACTTAGGAGAGATAGGATACCGATATTCAGTTCTCTAGGGAAATCACTATATACTGCCTCTCTCTCTCTCTCTCTCTCTCTCTCTCTCTCTCTCTCTCTCTCTCTCTCTCTCTCTCTCTCTCTATCTATCTATCTATCTATCTATCTATCTATCTATCTATCTATCTATCTATCTATCTATCTATCTATCTATCTATCTATCTATCTATCTATCTATCTATCTATCTATCTATCTATCTATCTATCTATCTATCTATCTATCTATCTATCTATCTATCTATCTATCTATCTATCTATCTATCTATCTATCTATCTATCTATCTATCTATCTATCTATCTATCTATCTATCTATCTATCTATCTACCGGTTAACAACACTACTAACCCTAGCGAATCAGAGAATCAGAAGCAGCAAGCAGCCAACCCCAAAAAACAGAGCATCCCTAACAAACAACAAAGATCTCAAGGAAACAGCTCTCAGCCCAGTACCGAGGAGACAAAATCAAGTGGTAGCACTAAAGAAACCCAACTTTCGAAAGAGCCTCCACCAACACCGATTAAAAGCAATCCTAGAGAAAAGGAAACGGAACACAGACAACTAACTAACTCTGATAAAGATACAAATAACGAAGAGGAGCAAGAAACAAAAACGGAAAAAAAGCCAAAGACAAACCAGCGCAGCTGCAGCAGGGAACCTTTGCCTCCAAGCACTCTGGAACCCTCCCAACAGCCTGTAGAGGGGGACGAAGAGATCGAGCTTCTTGAGTCCTCAGATGATGAAGAGGAAACTGGAAATGCAGGTCTTCCTCACACTGAAGGCCCACTTACAAGTGAGCAGCTTCAGAGCTTTCTTAAAAAAGTTCGAGGCTCTTCACAAAAACTGCTGACAGCCTATGACTACACCGCTGACATCAGTGGTCTTATCACCCAGCTGGAAGAGTTAAGAACTATTCTGGCAGGAAAAAGAGGGAGAAAAACCACCAATCTCAGGAAAAGGATATACTACCTGATAAACGGGCTTGAATCCCAGCGGCAGCGTAACTATCCATAAAGGAAGTGAGGATTACCGCACCAAATAAAACTAAACCATAAAAATAATGAGCACCTCAATAAACCTTCTCTCACTAAACGCTAGAGGATGTGCCACACCACTGCGAAACAGGCTGGTCCTGCAGCATATCCTTGCCCACCGGCCAGAAATAGTTATGCTGCAGGAAACAAACTTCCATTGCAATAGCAAAGCTTCATATCAACACTGGAAGAACTGGCCTTATACCATGCACCACTGTCCTGCCATACAACTTCATGGATCGGGAGTCAGCATTGGAATTCACCAAAACAGCGCTCTAAAAGTAGAAATAATCGATACCTTTCCTGGGTGTGCAATATATGCACTCATTACAACTCAGACAGGAAAGAAAATATATATCATTAACATATACATCCCACAAAATGACCAGCTTGCAGTGCAGGTACTGGAGTTTGTGCGAAACCACCTCAGCAAGGTGAATGACCACATCATACTGGCAGGGGATTTCAACTGCACTCTGGATCCTGCAATGGACAGACAGCAATGCCAAGAACATCGACACTCACTAGTTCAGCTTCTCCAGGATGTAATAAATGACTTCGAGCTGACTGACACCTTCAGACACTTGCACCCACATGAGAAAATGTTCTCCTGGAGAGCCAAAGGTGGTCCTACCAGTGTCTTATACCAGGCACGGCTCGACAGATACTACACATCGATGCACACAATACCCTACATCAGGAGAGTCACATACCATCCATCTCATGCATCAGACCATGATTCCATCCTTCTTAACATTTGCTTTCCTGGACATACCAGATACAAAGGAGGAGCATACTGGATATTTAACAACAGCCTACTAAAGGATACAGAATATCTCAGAACCTCTAAAATCTATATCGAAACTCTCATCAGAGATATACCTACTTCACAATCAATTTCCGAGTGGTGGTCACTTTTTAAATCCAAAGTTAAGGTATTCACCCAAAAATATAGTCACCGAAGAAATTTGAACAAGCATTCAGCCCTTAAAAATTTGCAACAACAACAGCAATTGCATCATCCAGAATCTGAGGAATACCAGTCCCTAGAAGCCACCATACGCTCACACCTAGAGCACTCTGCAAGAGGAGCACTAATAAGAGCACGACGCAAACATATTAACTTCGCAGATGCCCCTACAAAGTATTTCTTTTCACTAGAAAAACGCCAACAAGAGTGCACCACTATATCTGCTATTAAAACAGATAATGGAAACATCATAGAAAATGATGACGAAATCCTCTTATATACCTTGCAGTACTACAAAAATTTGTACCAAGCCAACCCAACATCTATGGAGGCCACGAATAAAATTCTCTCCGATGTGAAAAGACTCTCACCAACAACAAGGAGTAACACAGAACTCCCTATCACGTTACACGATCTGAAAACTGCCTGCACCTCCTTACCTAAAGATAAATCTCCTGGCATAGACGGGCTCACCACTGAATTTTATCAGTCCTTCTGGGAACAGCTTGGACCTATCCTCTACAGAGTATTTGTCGAAGCGAATACCAATGGCTTTCCACTCAATATGACAACATCAGTTATCAAACTCATTCCAAAGAAAGGAGACGCGACGAAACTAGGAAACTGGAGACCCATCTCTATCACAAACACCGACTGCAAAATTATATCCAAAGCCATTGCCAACAAACTTAAACCCGCTCTGAGCGAAATAATAAATAGGCATCAGAGCTATTCCATCCCTGGAAGATCTATCCACGAAAACTTACATCTCATAAGGGATCTCATAAGCATAGCGAACAACAACAGTGAAACAATGGGTCTTGTAACACTAGACCAAGAAAAAGCTTTCGACCGCGTTGAACACCTTTACCTCTTCAACTGCTTGAAAGCATTTGGTTTTGGCTCAGGCATCATTCACTCTATTAAAATGTTGTATGCCAAGGCACAGTTTTGCATGAAAATAAACAACAGGCTTACCATAACTGCACCATACAGCAGAGGTATTAAACAAGGCTGTCCACTCTCCGGTCCTCTTTACACAATTGCCATCGAACCCTTTCTGTGTAGACTCAGCATGCTGCTCAAAGCATTCCGCCCTAAACTTCCCTACCAAACCATAACCCTGACAGCATATGCTGATGATGTTACAATCATAGCCCGCAAAGAAGAGGACTTTCATAACATACAAATGGCATACCAACAATATCAGGCAGCCTCAGGAGCCAAACTAAACACACATAAAACCACAGGACTGTGGTGTGGCAAATGGAAAAACCGAACCGATTCCCCAATGTCTGGTACCTGGTCCACAGAGGGAAACAAATACCTGGGGATTTACCTAGGAAACACACCCTCTTATGTGGATAAGAACTGGGAAACACTAAACAAGCGTTTCAAGCAAGTTCTAGGAAAGTGGGCAGCAATACGAGCCTCTGCCTCCACAAGAGGGAGAACAATAATCGTTAACCAAATAGCCACCAGTGTCCTTTGGCATACACTAAAGATCCTTACGCCACCAGTTCAATTCATCAAACAAATAAAGTCAACCATATATCGATTCATATGGAATAAAACAAACTGGCTTTCCTACTCCCAGCTATGTACTTCTCTCAAAGATGGAGGACAAAAGTTGGTCTCCATTGACAACAGGATAACAACGTTCCGCGCTCGATTTCTCATAAATGCCCTACAACAGGAAATATCACACAAGTGCACCACTGAGTATATTTTCACTTCTGCCACTAGAGGTCTCTCTCTCTCCACCACCTTAAGAATGACCACAGCTCAAGTGCCTGTAAATTTAACAAACTTCTACAAAGACGCCCTTCGACGATGGAAGAAGCTAAACCTCCAGCACACAGTGAAGACAGCATCCCTACCTGAAATCCTCATGGAACCCATCTTTCACAACACGATGGTAAGAAGCCCGATCACTCAGAAAGAATTTTTCTTTCCTCCATGGAGCTGGCGAAACGTGAGGATCTTGGGTGACATTCTTTCTCCAAGCCTCACCTGGCGCTTTCCAAATTCGCTCGAAAACCTGGAATATGGGAATGAGTCTGAGCAGATAGACACCGTAAAGGCCGCTTTTCAAGCCGCTATGCCTGATAGCATAACAGAAGTGGGGCTTATTCCTCCAAACTCAGAAGTTTTGGCGCCTATCTTTCTGATAAAAACCAATAACTCATGGGAGAAACTTACACCCAGCAACACCAACAAGATCTACAGCACCCTAACACAACAGTCAAACCAAAGCACTTTGATGGAAAATCCTGCATCATCTGATCAAACACTATTTCAATGGGATCTACCATATCGCACAAGAGCCATCAAACCTGACGCAGATATTCAGTGGAGAATGTGGCATAATATATTACCTACTCCTACTAAATTACGAAAATTTAACTCAAACGTCTCAGATAACTGCCTCTTCTGCTACCAATTAGGAACGGTCCGGCATGTCTACTTGGAATGCCCAGTCAACACTAAATTAATCAGTTTGACTCGGAAAACGGCAGCTCTTACCTGTGGTAATCTTCATACAGAAGAGGAATATTTCAATCTCGTCCATGTGGAGCCAAATAACCATTCATTCTGCAATTACCTTTTCATCACCGCAAAAGCGGTAATATACAACTTCTACCTCAGACATACAAGACCAGACAGCACAGCAACTTCACAGAGAGAGGCAACTCACCAACTCACTGCAGCCTTCCAACAAAAGGTGAGATGTCGGATCCTACACGAACATCACCACCATAGGCAAAACAACACATTAGATCTTTTCCACCAAGAATGGAATCCACGGAATCAACTCCTGGCTGAGCAGGGCGACTGCATTATAATCCACTTTCCAGCATAGAAGTGACACCTTTACCCCCCCCCCAAAAAAAAAAGAAAGGGGGAAGAAAGAAGGATTGTTGTGCTTAACAGTGCGAAAATTAATCAGCTGGCACTCTCATGTTAATAGATAATATTGTGCAATAGTAACTTCTATGTTCTTCCACATTTATGTTCTTATGTTAAAACAAGATCTTATGTTATCATGTTAAAATAACTCTTAATGGCTTTAATTTATTTAAAAAAAAAAAAAAAAAATGTAATTAGCCTTATAAGTGACTTCGATGTAACATACCTCAACAAGAGTATGAGCATGTAACCTCTCTGTCTGACTGCAGAGAAAACCAAAAACCGGTTAATCCTGTATATAAGATTGTTATGTTTACAATAAAAAAAAAAAAAAAAAAAAAAAAATATCTATCTATCTATCTATCTATCTATCTATCTATCTATCTATCTATCTATCTATCTATCTATCTATCTATCTATCTATCTATCTATCTATCTATCTATCTATCTATATATATATATATATATATATATATATATATATCCCCCTTTTCTCAAGAGGGTATTCGATATAGCATTCTGTTGTCTTAAATCATTAAGCTTTCAAGAGTTATTTATTTAAAATATTTTTTTTCTTGATTTATATTTGTTTTTAGAAATTTTTTGCCGATTATCTTTTCTGGTGTATCATATATTCTCTCTCTCACACACACACACTCACAAATTCTGCCTACTTACGTCTGTTATTCACTTTTTCCCTGTTCCATTGCTCTTCACTTATTATTTTCTTTCTCCTCTATGCATTTCGTTTTTAACCGCCTCTTCTTTCTTTCCTCTTTGTACTGTATATTTTTTTCTCATTCATTCTTTGAAAGAAAATCTTTCATTATCACTCTTGCATCAAGGTTTAACTGACAGTCCAGTTCTTAAAGCTTTTTAAATAATCTGAATCGACTTTTTCTTATTTAAAAAAAACTGAAATCTTTTTGGGCTTTTTCGTCACGGGTGAACCATAACAGGATTTTTAAAAAATTACATTAAAACTGCATCACCTCTGAAGAAAGTGGATTTGCAATTTTTGTGGAAACGAATACGTGTGTTTCTTGAAGCTATATTTCCATAGAAAACTGTAGCAGTATTCTTCTGTCAAAGTGAATTATTTATATATAAAAATAATTCCAATATATATCCACACTTGTTTAGTTTTGTTTTTCTGTAATGATAGAACAATAACGAGAAGTGCATAAATTGATATAATAAGAATAATTTCAATATAAAGATAGAATAGTCAAATGAAAAATATTCTCTCGCGTGGCACACTTCAGCCTGTCAAGATGGAAGACACCAAACTGCACTTGAAATGAATGGTTTCGAAGTTGGAAAGTAACCAATACGGGCTTCTCTACAATGATCGGGGAGATTGATTCGTCATCAATCACTCCGGGGGAAAGCCATGGAGGTATTCGAGCACTTATATTTTCAGGCCACATTTTCGCTTCAATGTCACCTGTAATACATTACTCACGCAAAGGATATGCAATTCAGAATTCGTGTTCTTCTTCTTTTACTGTTTGTAAGTTATCTTAATGAAAGAAGCAGCTTAATAAAATTTAGAAAGTATCATTAAATTAGTTATCACGACTTTATGATTTCCCAATTTTAACGGATCAGAACACACTTAATATAAATATAAATAAACTTTATTCAATTTTATTACCTATTCGTTAGTTCTTATAAGAACTGGGAGATGGACTGAGTCCTTGACTCTTTATCCCGTCATCTGAATGAAGAAAATCTGTGTGGATGGAGGATTCAGCTAAAAGCTCTAGTCATGGCTGGGTAACGGCAATAGCCGATCCTTAGTTAAAACTTCACTGGCTACAGCATTGCCATTCGTCACCTTGGAAGTCCTCCTAAAAAGGACACGATAACCTCAACCGCCATTCCCTATTCGTTAGACTCCTTATAAGGACTGGCTTAAAGGGGCGAAGCAAGAATGCTTTTCATCTTCCCCGTTATCTGTAGAGGACAGTGTAGGGATAAGGTGTTATTGAGCTATTAAAGCTCTGATCATGGTAGGAGGGTAACGGCGATAGCCGAGCCTCAGTTAGAACTTAATTGCCTACAGCATTGCCATCCATTACCCTCCAAGGGTACCAATATATAAAGCTCTGATCATGGCAGGAGGATAACAGCAATAGCCGAGCCTCGGTTAGAACGTCATTGGCTACAGCATTGCCATCCATTACCCTCCAAGGGTACCAATTTTAGTCGCCTCATACGACATGCATTAACTACATTGGTGCTATTCTTATCCCGGCAACCACTCTCCGCAATGCTCCTATTTAAATAAAATCATTAAATTATTAAATTGGTTTATGAATATTTTTAGCTTTTTTATTGTAAAAGCACTCTAAAAAATTAAATATTCTTTTATATTTTAATTATTATAATATTTTTCAAATTATATAATAGAAAACATTTATTTTAATTTAGTTTAATAATGAAGAAAGAAAGGTTTAAAAATGTTTGATAGCAGTCTAGTAACTATCTTTTGATGATTATGTACAGTATAAAGAACCGAGTTCCTATTCTGTTGCTTTGTCAACTATTCACGGTCATAATACTCGATTCAAGGCTAAGAAATTATGGCACTTGAAAAGCAAAAAGAAACCCACATCTTTTGCTTTTCAAAGTTCTCTGAAGACGTGATACTCTTTTTTTTTTTTTGCTGCAACTTTGAAGAAAAGGTATTGTCTGCACTCTTTCTTAGAATGAAACAACATATCGAAAGTTATCTTGACGTATCAGGTGTTACGCAAGTCACTAATCCATGAAATATGTTCTCTATCCTTTCTTATTTTACTCATTCACGCTGAAGGCAATGTGGCTGACAGATTGTCTCTATCGCAGAGTTTAGATTTCTTTCGGAAGATTTTTTTTCGTTACTGTTAAAATTCTGCGGTTTCTTGTTTGGAATATCCGTTTAGAGGTTCGGTAGCTTTATTGAAATGCAGAAGTTTCAGCCATGCTTGCACAATATTATATTTAAGATGAATACATGAAAGGTTAACATAGATTACAACTTTAAAATGACAGTGACAGAATTAGTTGGAATTATTTATTAATTTAGGATTTCCCAAATCCTGTTTTTATCGTTTCTTTAATAAATATAGCGTAAATATACATTAACAATATTAAGATGAGATGACAGGACAGAATTTTGAGGTTTTTTTTTTTATTATTCTAGGAAACATATTTCCGCATATATGGTACTTTTACTAGAGATGTGCGTTTGGGTTTAGATAAAACCATCAAATATTCTCTCTTTACAAAATATTTACTGATATTTTTAATTATTAACTCTTTCGTTATCATCAAAAAAACCTTTTGAGAACGTTAGAGTAGTCAAAATAGTTCCTTGATATTATAACACATTTTTCCCTTTAAACACGTGCTCCGTGTCATTTTAAACTTGTAAACTATATTTGTAATAATACAAAATAGTTGTAATAACAACTTGTGGCCCTGAAACCCTTTTTGTCTGGTGAAATACTTTATACGACTACCGAACAAGAATTTTGTAAGAGTACGATTGTCATCTGTCTCTGGCAAGTTAAGTTCAGTTTGTTCGAATGATTTCTTCAGTAGTCCTTATAAGGACTGGCTTAAAGGGGCGAAGCAAGAATGCTTTTCATATTCCCGTTGTCTGAAGAGGACAGTGAAGGATAGGGTGTTATTGAACTATAAAGCTCTGATCAGGGTAACAGCAATAGCCGAGCCCTCAGTTAGAACTTCACTGACTACAGAATTGTCATCCATTACCCTACCTGGGTACCAATTTTAGTCGCCTCGTGCGACATGCATTAGCTACATTGGTGATACGTAAGTAAAGCCAATCTCTAAAAAATTAAGACGATCACTAGACCACCCAATAGTGGCCGAAAGACCGTCCTTCTCAGCGTTGGCTCCACTCAATGATGGCCTTCACCCACCACCACCGAGCAGAACCGCTCAAATTCCGAAGAAAAGCATTCACCGACAAAGCCCCTCACCGGAAAACACCTTCCCCGGAGACTCAAATTGCTCCCTTAAGGCAAAAACCTTAAGAAAGCGAACTCAAACTTTCGAATCTCAGGGTCCAATTAGTCGCCTCTTACATGCTTGGATTTGCATTGGTGCTATTTTTATCCCGGCAACCACACGGTTATGATTTCTTCGGTATGTTCCCAAACCGCCTTTCAGTATTTCTATCTATAACAGATAAAGGTGTACTTGGATGTTTTATAAGTTTCTTCTTAGAAGATATATATATATATCTAATAAATAATAATAAGGGCTAACATCAAACCAGAAAACAAACAGTGGTGAATATGGTACGATTGTTGAGATATCAGCAATAAGAAAAAAACTATTAGTGCTTCCAGTTGCTTATATACCTTCTTATCTAGCAGAATGGGAAGAATACAGTATGGCACTGGAGGTATAACTTGTTCCACTTCTCGTGAAGCATAAGTTGCTATGAGAATCGTACCACATTTATCATTGTGATGTCCACGTGCATTTATTCCCGTTATCGTCTTGATTTTGTATATTAGTAGTAAGGTTTGATTTTTCTTGAATGATAAAAAACGACTTCACTCTCCAAACTTGTCAAGTGTTCAGATAGTTACATATATACGTAACTATCTGAACTTATGGTCTAGCGCTTTGAAATAAAGTAACTTTTAGTTTTATTTAATTGTTGCGCATCCGGAGGTAATCAGAAAAACATCTGCAACCTATTTATAGGTTGCTTATACATACATAGGTAACTTTTTTTTTTTTTGGCTAGAAGGGTGAAGCAAAAATGCTTTTCATATTCCCCGTTATCTGTAGAAGAAAATGTATGAATGGGGTAATATAGAGCTATAGGCCCAGATCATGGCAGGAGGGTAACAGCAATAATCGAGCCTCAGTTAAAACTTCATTGGCTACAGCACTGTATCCATTACCCTCCCTGGGTACCCATTTTGCTACGACATGCATGGGTTACAGGGGACTATTCTTATCCCGTCCACCACACGGAAGTAGGTAACATATCCTTATAAGGATTGGCTTAAAAGGACGAAGCAAGAATGCTTTTCATTTCATCTTCCTCGTTATCTGTAGAGGACAGTGTAAGGATAAGGTGTTATTGAGCTATATAAATATAAAGCTCTGATCATGGCAGGAGGATAACTGCAATAGCCGAGCCTCGGTTATAACTTCATTGGCTACAGCATCGCCATCCATTACCCTCCCAGGGTACCCATTTTAGTCGCCTCGTACGACATGCATGGGGTTAGGTAATCCATAAACCTTGCTATAAAAAGGTAGAATCTACAGCCTGTTGGTTGTAGAGTGGATATGCTCTATACTCGGCCGGCAGGCTAAGTTATGTAAGTGGCATCCGTGAAGATTATAAAGTTATAGATATTATTTACAATATCTATAACTAATATTGAGAGAGACAAAAACCGAATTGCAGTTGAAGATTGAGAATAATTTATCTGCTGATACTTGAAGATGAATTCCGGTCCTTATGAATCTGTAATAAGCAAGTTTGTGACGAACTCTGGAGGCCTGTCTAGGGATGAATAAAGATTCGAAAAATGAGCAACAAACTTCTGCAGTAGGTTACGATGCGGAACTCTACTAAAGGATAATTACGTTCGCCTTACCCATCATCTCGGCGAGCACATTTTTAGCACCGATAGCAGACAGGTGGGGATAACAGACGAGGGAAATGGAGGAATTTTTAACGCGAGTGTTTTGTGCCAGTGGCTGTAGTGTCAGCTGTTACTATGGCGTCATTTTACAGCCCCCTGCTTGTCTTTCCAACGTAATAAAAGACACTCGACGTCCGTTGATTGGTCGGAAACTTTGCTGCCACACAAAGCAATAAACCACAGATGGGTACTTTGAATAAACAGAAGTTGCTACTTTTCAATTGCCTCATTAAAGGTTTCATCGATCTTATCTTGGGCGACATTTAGGCACCTCGATTGTCTTAAAAAGCGTTTGCCATTACACTTTTACACAGTAGAGAAGAATTAGAGGCCTACTCGCAGTGCCAGGAATTTAATCGATTTGTTCCTCTGTTCTCTTCGGCCTGATGCTTGAAATCTGTCCAACACTTCTCCCTGGAAGAACTGTCTTGAATTTTTTTCCCTTTTCCTCTTCCTCCTGTAACATTACTTGACGGAGCATAGAGGAAACAGATGTTTCTGGCTGTTATAGCTGTTCTTCTTTCTCTCTCTCTCGCACTTCGAACAGAGTGATTGATTACTGGGAATGTATGTAGTCTTGCTTGCTAACTGAGTAAAAGAAAGAACCCAACTCGTTTCCAACTTCGAGATACTTTCTTCTGTGGTTCTTCAGTTCCCTAAGGAATAAGGTTCCCTCCCTCCCTTCTCTCGGTTGTCTGTCTCTATCTTTAACTTTGTCTGTCTCTCTTTCTTCTTGTAGCTAAGTTTTGTCTACTTCTATATTTCTCTACTTTTCTTTCTGCGTTTTTGTCTGCATTTCTGCTGTTGTCTTTTTTTTCGCGTTTGTCTTTCCTTTCATTTTGAAAAATCTTTGTTTTTTTTTGTTATTTATATGTTTATTATATCATCGGTATGTATGCGTTGGTTTTAACCTTATTCTTTCTCGTTGTATGATACTGTTTACCTAAAACTATGAATGCTTATATTCTATATGCAAAGTTCGACAAGTACGCTTGGCCCCTTGTCTCTAGCGAGTAGCTACGGACCTGACAAAATAGAATATTTTTTTTATTTAATAAAATAAAAATCCTTTAAAATAAAATGTTTAACTATAATGTGGTTTACGGAACTCTTACTGCTTATTATTAAAATGGCTCCCACATATTATGCAAAATATCCTTCTCGCTCAAGACCCCTATATATTGCAGGATTTTGCAAAATTTGTCAAGGCCTCTGGACTCTGGTTTTCGTCACGGGCAAACCGACAGGAAAAACATCCGCAGTTTACACACTAATATATATATATATATATATATATATATATATATATATATATATATATATCTCTTTAAGTATAGGACTTAACCACCGGTTTTTTCTTATTGCTATATGTGTTTTATTCAGCTTTGCTTTCTGTATAATTATTCATTTATTTCCTTTCTTTTGTGTTCTCTTCTTTCGTTACTTTTTCATTCTCACTTTCATTTCATTTTGTTTTCATTCAGCCGACTTATTTTACGTTTTGTCCACTCTTCATTTGTTATATGCGTAGTCAAAAATCGGATTTTTCATAAACTTGCTATTATAAGATAACATAGACTGAGATTAGCTCCATTAAGGTTTTTTTATGTGTAAAATCTACTTTAATGGAAGATGATTTTTATCTCCTTGTGTGACATTTTACTCATTACATGCTGCCTGAAGTGATATGGGGGGAAAAAAAAGAAGAAAATTGATCTCAAGAGCATACTTCCTCTACTTATTTGAACAGTGGCTCGTCTCCAGTACTGACGTGCTGTATCTCTCCTATCTTACGTTAGATGAGTTGCCATAAAACGTTTAGAAAAATAAACAACGGTTGAACATATACGTCACTTAGCACGTGCTGTGATTACACTTAGGAGTTGCCCAATGAGATGTCCGATATATTTTACATCACTTCCAACCATGAATTTATAATATAATATTTGTATTTATTTTCCTAACCATGAAATTTTTTCAAGCTATTTCAAGCCTCCAATAAGCAGGGGGGAGATGATGTTCACCCCTGATGACGAAATTCGTCTACCACCTGAAAACAATCACGAATACCCATGCATGCCCGTGGCGGGATTTGATCCCGCAGCCTATCGTTTGAATAGCGAATATGTCATGAATGAAGAGATGACTTCAGAAACCGCCGATCTCATCACTTGATTTGGAAAGGTGTAATTTATTATTTAAAAATGGTTCTGAATATTAAATATATTTAAACACAACATACCTATAAATCTTTATATGAACGTTTTTTTTTTCATTTCTTAATATACTGAAGGCATTTATATCACCGACTTACATTGCTGTGATTCCTGTACTAAAACAGAAAAGTTAGCCAACGTAAAGAGGCTCTCTCATCACCGAGGTAAATCTTGCTTTCACAGCTCAAAGAATTCAAATTACAGTCTAAGTTACATTGAATATAACCGTCGCTGTTCGCCATGGGGATAATCAGAGCATTGCTTTCGGGGCAGTCTCAAACTACCTCAGTCTACACTCCACGACGTAGCACGAGAACAGACCCAACAATCAATGTCTTTGAAAGTAATTCTTAGTGTGACTTTGTTGTTCTTATTTTCGAGGAAGTACTCAAGGGCCATTTGTGCTTCTGTAGCTTTTCCTCATTGCCGGCATTTTCCCCCATGTGTGCTTTCCAACACTGCCACTTCGCCGAGCACACCAGTCTCGTTGAGAAACTAAACACAGCCCAGAGATATCCTCCTGTTTCCTGGGATTAATGAATGTTAGGCTAAATTCTGAGTCTCACGCGTTCGAGTGTGCGGAGAGCAGGCAGTTCGCATGTCTGTATCGCTACGTAGTGGTCAGATTACCTTTTGGAGTCTGTTTTCCTCTCTGTGTTCATCCCCCCCCGTTCCCACCCCCGATCTCTCTTCGTTTCCAAGTCTCACTTTCTCTCGTATGGCGAGCGGAAATCTGAACTACATGCTACTAATTAATATAAAGCTGTGTTGGCACCAAACTGAATCAGACAGATTCAGTAACTGGTACCTGCCTGCTGTGTTGTAACATTGTGTGTCGACATGACATTGTGTTGTGAATACACGCAGCTCGAAAAGGGAAAGAGAGGAAAACAGAGGGGGGGAAGGGGAGTAGATGATGTATACAGGTGTAGGAAGGGCTTCCAAGTCTGGGAATGTTAGCGGATATCTGAACCATTTAATGCTAATGTGTTCTATATGTGTCTGTTTAGTTATCTCTTTGTGCTGCTCTCTTTCGATTGGAAATAATATCAAATTATTCGAAGTTTTCCCATATAAGTTTTATATTATTGTCGTTTATGAATGTAATTTCTTACCTTTATACAGTCACGAATTTAAATCGTAAAATAAGAGTAAAGAAATTCTAATGGGATGACAAAAACTTTTGTAATTTCAGTAGATAATTGTCTTTTGAATACCTCAGTACGAACATGGTTCATTAGATGCAAGTCTTGATTCTATTTTGTTTTAAACAATTTTTTTTTCATATATAAAGGATAAACATGTGCTCCAGATACATTTGGGGAATGGACTTTCCTTTTTTAAGAAATTAGATCTATTACTTAGAAATTCCAACTAATTATTTCGTTGGTCAACCTGCAGTCTGTAGCAAAACAAAGCAACTAGCCTAAAATCACATGTAAATGTTCATACTCGATGCACCGTGTCTTGTCTGAAAAGCAGTGTTGCACTTGTTAGAACAAGCATTTTGTTTCTCTGCTTTTCACGGTTTTTTTTTTTTTAATTTTAATATTAACAATAAACCGAAACCATTTTAAAATAGCCACCGAAACAATTTTAAAATATTCGTTTATGAAGAAACCTACAACAAATATGGTTTTGTCCTTAGTCCTTATGACTGGCTTAAAGGGGCGAAGCAAGAATGCTTTTCATATTCCCCATTATCTGTAGAGGACAGTGTAGGGATAAGGTGTTATTGAGCTATTATAGCTCTGATCATGGCAGGAAGGTAACAGCAATAGCCGAGCCTCAGTTAGAACTTCATTGGCTACAGCATTGCCATCCATTACCTTCCAAGGGCGTTCCTAGAAATCTCCAGCATCATCTATTGAAGACTGAGATAAATTATTTAAAAAATATTATAAATTAATATTGGTGTGTTCTTGAGATTTTATTTATAAAATTTTAATCAAAACTAAAATAATTATTTTTTTTATTTTTCGAAATTTTAATAATTATTTTTCGTAATTTATTAGAAATATTTAACCGAAACGCAAATAATATTACCACAAACATCTTTGCCAATCGAAGTTACTGACTTTAATATAGGAAGCCATATTGTGGCGCCATCTTGTAAATCTTGTGGCGCCACAAGATTTACAAATGCAACGTCACGTTCAGGTTTGAGGTTAAAGTTTGTTTTGTTTAATTTCAGTCATAGAAGTAAAATACAGTGGTATAATTCTCAAAATGATGTAGTTTTAACAGTTTTACTTAATAATTAGCTATTTTATGATAAAGCAATGTTTAGCTATGGGGAAAAAAAACAAAGGGTTAGACAGTTTTGTTCAGAGATACTTTTTAATGTTTGAGGGCAGATCATGATACTATATCGTCCAAATTGGTATTCTGGGACAAGTGTTCGTGTGCTACGCTATGGCAATGTTGTGGTTACCACCTTGACACCTTCCGGCACAATATCGCTTTCTATTACCAAGCCATAAATCTATAATACGTCGTTTTAGGATAAAATAGCATCCGACTATTGCAGTAGTTGGTGGGGTTCCGATCTTAACTAATAGAACATGTCTGAAATGAACTGGAAGGCGTAGAAGTAGGGGGCACAGTCCTCGCCATTAGCAGAATACTAATGCTTTCAAGGAACAGTAGGCGGGAATACCATGAAATGTTTCATAGTGTATATTAAAAACAAAAGAATCGCATTACTGAAAACGCATGTCAAGAATCACAAGGAATATTTATGAAGTAGTATTCAGGTACAAAATAGACGTCTTGTGTTTTGTGTATAACGTTGTTTCTCAAAAAGGTTTTATTGCAAGTGTTTAGGGATGAAATAAGATACTCCCATTAGTCCTGGTTAATGCATCTATAATAGATACAAAATGTACTATACCTCTAATGTACTTGTATACATTAGAGGTATATTACTATCCAATGCGTATAGACAATCTCGTCCAACAATGACCTACGAGATTGTCGTTCATCTGCAGGTAAAACGGACCAAACGCGTTGAAGGTGTGTTGTTCTTTCTGACCACCTCCAAAATAAAACATTGTATTTTATGCTTTTTTTTTCTCTTTTCAATTTCTCTCCTTTAAAATAAATTATCTGTGACGTATTTTTTCTAGGACTGCTACATTACAATAATATAGCTAAATATGTTATTGCTTAACTACATGTATTTTGCATTAGCTACATTATTAACTTAATAAAAAGAGATAAAGAAAGGAATTAGTTTTTATTTATTAGGACTATTGCGTTATTTCGCTTCTGTCAATATACATCATACGTTTTGATGAACGAACTATTCTGCATCTATAAAAGAATTAAAAAAAAATTGATGTTTACGCACATGTACTATAGTACTAATGTGTGTGTAGTAGTATACGCATTAGTACTATAATGGCATATGGGTATACTACAATATTTCGTGGGTAGGCTAAGGATTTGATAATCAGGACACCTGTCCAAGACACCCAAATATGATATTTTTTCAAGGAAATTCAGGCCTTCAACAGGAAGGGTGGTTATCTCACAAAATGAAATGCGGTAAAAACTGTCTGCCTCAAGACATTCACAAATATCGTTGACAGAATGGGATTCGAACCCACAGCCTGGTTCGAGAGCGGACACACTATCAACTCAGTCAACCAAGCTGCAAAATTGTTTAATACATTTGTTAATTGTAATTGATTAAATCAATTTAACTCGAGATCATCGTTGCTAACGAAATTAAACGGTGGTTTGCATATTTATTTTCTAACTATTACAACTGCTGTTCGGATTGATATCAAAAACCAAATCACAGAAACATTAGATCAGTATCAAATGATCAACACAAGTGAATGATTTCTTATCATTAAAAGCACAAGTTCTTAAAAGAACTGGGCGATGGACTGAGTCCTTGACTCTTTATCCCGTCATCTGAATGAAGAAAATCTGTGTGGGTGAGGTGTTATTGAGCTAAAAAGCTCTAGTCATGGCTGGGTAACGGCAATAGTCGAGCCTCAGTTAAAATTTCATTGGCTACAGCATTACCATTTGTTACCCTCTGTTTAAGTAAAGGGGTAAAATCTCAAAAAATCAGACGATCTCTAGGCCACTCATTCGTGGGCGAAAGACCGTCCAAATCTCCGCGTTGGTTCCACTCAATGAAACCGACCACCGAGCAGAACCGCTCATTCCGAAGAAAATAATTCACCGACAAGAACCCCTCAGCAGGCCGTGCCGGAGAACACTTTCCCCGGAGACTCAAATTGCTCCCTTAAGGCAAAAACCCTAAGAGAGCGAACTCTCGAAACTCAGCAGGATAACAGCAACAGCCGAACCTCAGTTAAACTTCATTGGTACAGCATTGCTAATTGTTACCCTTATTAGTAAGTAAAGGGTAAAATCTCAAAAAATCGGACGATCTCTAGGCCACTCCATAGTGGGCGAAAGACCGTCCATATCTCAGCGTTGGTTCCACTCAGTAACGGGCTCCCCGACCTAGCAGAACCGCTCAGCGTTGGTTCCACTCAGTGACGGCCGCCCCGTCCTAGCACCCCGACCACTGAGCAGAACCGCTCAAATTCCGAGGAAAATAATTCACCGACAAGAACCCCTCAGCTGGCCGTGCCGGAGAACACCTTCCCCGGAGACTCAAAGTGCTCCCTTAAGGCAAAAACCCTAAGGGGGCGAACTCAAAAACTCATCACCCAGGATAACAGCAACAGCCGAACCTCAGTTAACTTCCTTGGTTCAGCATTGCTAATTGTTACCCTGGCAGTCCTGAAAAGGACTTTTTTTTCTTCATTAAACGCACAATTAACTTACCTTAATATTTTATTTTAAAAGGTTACAATTAAATTATAGGTGTTTTTGTAAATAAAATAATTAAAGAATTTTTTTTAGGTTTGAAAAAAAAACTTTTATTGAATTTTAAAATATAGTTAATGTTACAAGTATATTTTATATAAATTCTTATTTAAGAGGAAGATTCTTTTTTTATTTTGATCGGGAAGAATTGTAGGCATCAGTAACAATCGCGTTTTGTTTTTTGAACCCCATTCAGAAATGGTGTAGACCTATTGTACATTAGTACTGTGGTTGGAATAAGGGTTAAATAATCCAAAACCTTGTTCTCCAGACGGAACTTTGTCAAACCACTTCAGTTCTTCAACAAGTAAAGCGACACAGTCTCACACCGGAGTATAAAAATAATTTATCGCTTAAAACAAACATCCAAGCACACGTGATTAATTCAAACCCTGCTTATTGGTTGAAGAACGGACACTCGGCCAATCAGGCCTGCAAAGACAATATTATTTACTGTATTTTATATTGCTAAAATGGTGAGTGCTTAGAAAATCGTCAATGGTTGCTTTCATTTTCAATCTCAGAATCATAGAAAACGCATTTGTCCGCGCGGTTAGCCTAGTGGCTGTGCGCTTCGCAACCATATGGCTGGGGAAGGAGTGTCCCAGGTTCGATTCCCGTCGTAGACGTGAGGAATTTGAGGATCTTCCTCAGGCATAGCCAAGTTAGCCGGTCTTGGGCGCGGGCAGTAGGGTTTTTTCCACCAGTTTATCTGGCGTTTTTCATCCCACAAGCAGGCAAACCGGCCCTTGAACACACACCTCTACAGTCAAAAAATATATTCCCCCCCCCCCTCCCCAGCGGCAGACCAGGCGACAGGTCGGTTGGGAGTAGTACTAACAAAGAAGCCGCATCTAAGTAACACGCGGACCCTGCAGAGGAAGCGGGAATAACGCGTAGGGAAAGAAGAAGAAGAATCATAGAAAACGCATTTCAAATACATCTTCGATTATTTATTTCATGTCTATTTTATACTAGAAATACATAAAAATTTCAGTGTGTGACCATAAATACGGAATTTTGTTCATGTTTGCAATGAGGATATTAATTAGTAAAATTAATTAGTAATTAGTAAATGTCAAACCAGCAATTATAATTATAATTTGTCTTATATATTGAGACAAAGTGTTGTATTAGTTCAGTTGAATCGGTGTTTATTTTTACCCATCTCTTGTTTCTTTTTCTCTCTCCTGCTTTTTTACGTGTCCACGTGACTCCCATACTTACTGCCCAGTTTAGTAACTCCATAATAATGATGACGAGCCAGATAGCGTTTCCGTTGCGCTCGAGTTGGTAGAGTCAGCAGAGTGGACAGAACGAAATGCGACACATCCTATCCCGTACCCAGAGAGAGAGAGAGAGAGCGAGCTCCGGTAAGCCTAGTTAGTCTTCAGTCCCCCGGAGGGTTCGGCGGGCTAAAAACCCGGCCCCCGAGCACGTTGCCTAAGTGATTGCTTCTCGGTTAGGGCCTGGCCATGAGATAAGGAGAAACACACACCCAGCAGGCTGGGATTAGAGCGAGATACGACCGGTGAATAATGGCGCTCTCCCGCGGGCTTTGCTTTCAATCCTGGCTAGTGTGGGCTCCTGACCAACGGGGCTTAACTCGTGCGCTGAAGAACGTGGCCTCATGACGTCAACAATACGAGAAGCAATACCTCGCGGAGATTGTGCGAAAGGAAGATATCCTAGCGACAGCTAACAATACCAACCAAAACGACCATAATATTTTAAAGAAAATTTTACACCATCAAAGGAAGGGCCCTAAAAGTTTCAAGCAAATTCAACAAAGGAAGACAAATGCGGCATCCCAACGAGCGCACAAACCCTTCTCCCCTCCATCCTCTCTCGCCCCTACTCTTATTTATATCTGACTTTCTTCTTTATCTCTTTCTCTTTCCTCGCTAATTCTAGTTCGTATCAATTTCGTCTTCTTCTTCTATCACCCCACATATATCTTGTTCTGCATGTGCGTTCGCCTGTCCTTTGCTCTTTGTATCTCCATCCCCTAAAGCCTTCAGAGTGTTGAAACATCGTGTGCACTTTTGTTGGATAAACCTTGGTTCGAATCCTGTTTAAGTCGAGAGGAATATTTAAAAAGATCTTGTTCGTTAAATAAAAAAAGATTAATAAAAAAATTATTTAATCTCACAAGGAGATGGTAAGTTCTGCCACCCAGATATTATCTCCCGCATGAGATAAACAAACCAGCTTGGATAACAAGAGAAATCCACAGACTTTCTTAGTTGTTTAATTAGAATACTAAAAACAAATCTCATTATCGTTTCAGTTATGTGTAATTTTTTTCATTCTCTCCTCATTTGTCTCTTTTCTTTATTTTTTCTGTCTATCTCCCTTTAATTCTATTGGAAAATAAACTGTACAATTTATGCAGGAAAAAAAAATTAATTTTTACAAACACAAGACGTTCCATCATGAATTAATTTATATTTGCCTCAAATTTGTTGTATGAAATCTATGAATCTCTCTCTCTCTCTTTGTATATGTGTTGTATTGCTTATGATTTTGTCTTTGTTGTTGTAAGTCAAAGATGGAAGTGGAGTATAAACATATATTAGATCGCAGCTCTCCCCCTAGTGTACATAAGTCGAACTGCCATATATATTCCTCTTTGCGAGTCAGCTACACCCAACTGCTGATAACAAGTATTTTTAAAAACTAATTTAATGGTTGTCACAAAGTGACTCGACCAAAATTGCCATCCATGGTCTAAGATTATCGGACGAATGATAATGCCAGATTTATCTTTTTTTTTCTCTCTCTCTCTCTGCGTCCATTTTCGAAGATAGATCATGTTCTTTTCCTTTCTCTAACAGTGGAGAAAATTTGCTTCATTCATTAAGTTAAAAAAAAAGCCGAAGCTATGTTTGGCGAAGAAGTTAAACAAACAAAAAGTCACCCGGTTTGCTTTCTAACACCAGCGTTTCCTGAAAAAGAGGAAATTTAAGCAAGGAACCCCTGAAAGTCATTAATATTCTGTGGCATAGATAAATGAACGTAAACCCCCTATGCGGATGGAGAGAGAGTATCAAAGGCGATATACAGCTTCATCCCATTGTTTCTACGAGGTGCACTGTTGCCTTCAAAGCGAGGCTTAGGAAGCTTACGGAGAGAAAAAAGGCTGCAGATAGTCAAAAATGCTACAATGGAAGAGTTATTGGTTGAAATAGATCGATGGAAAATGATGCTGTTAGTGTTAATTCCATAAAGTCAGTTCTCTTGAATAATATAATGAATGCGTTTGCGGATAACGGTACATGACTTTAAATGGTCTTTGGTGTTTATGTATTTGCACTGTTTGTAGAAAGTAATAATACACCAGAAACTTATCTTTTTAAGTCTGATGCTAAAAATGTGTTGCTACACTCAGTACCCAGAATATTAGTAAGCAGTAATATTCAATGGAAGATTTAAGATTTTAGCGCCCATAGATAACACTCGCTTTTCAATGTTTGCTTGCACTAATAAAGTACGGTTTCAATATTATTAAATATTAATAATTTCAAATATGATATCTGTATATTCTCTGAATAACCTTTGAAAATTAAGGAGAATGCCATATGTGTGAAGAAAATTTTCAATTCTCTTTTCTTGTTGATACAAGAACATCGTTAATGACAGAAACAAAAACACAATCTTGAAACCTTCCTCTACAGCAAATACTTTCCTTGTCATGTAACTCAAAAACTTGATTAAATTACTTGATTTCGAGGTGAGTTAATTATGGCCTAAGGATGTCAAGCATTGTTTTTGATGGAGACATTATCTACGATCTTCACCTAAATGGGTAGGAGGCGGTTCAAAATATGGTGATAGATTCAACAGTGTGAACGTGCATCCTAAGATCTAAACAAATCAACGGACATTAATTTTAATATGCAAGATTCGCCTATGATAATTTACTACAAATCAGATAAGTCGTGCCAAGTTGATAACACACAGGGGTTATCTGGAACTATATGCTGTCATAACTTTAGGATTGAAACTATTCACTCAGAATCAACATTTGTTTGGTTCAAAGGTAGCGTGTGGTCTTATGATAGTTGAATCTTTTTGTTCATGAGATGTCTGTGCTTAATTTCTCTTTGTGCATTCTTTTGAAGAATAAATCACCAAGTCAGTGGACTTGCTTTGCAACTTTCTAGACAATGAGTCTGTTAAATTTTCTCGATTTCATGCATAAAAACAATGAAACAGTTAAAACTGATTTTGGTAGATAATAGTTACTAATTGGAATAATTATAGCAATATTTTTACTACGAAAGCCCTGAAAAAGAAAACTATTTTAATTAACATCGATGATCCATTGAAAACTAACGAAAACGAATTGTCGTTTAAAACAATCACTATATCTGTATTTTTCGGTAACTCCTTCAAAAAATCTTTCTAAACATATAGTCCCACTAATCTGAATGGACTGAAGATTTCAAATCGTTTTTTTTTAGATTTGTATTTTTATGTGTAGATAATCCGGAAAAACCTGCTCTCCTTAAAGATCAAACATGAAACCTTTGCAAGCCACTTCAGGTCTCCCATACGCAGGATAGTGGTGGTCTCATACCGGTTGATTAAATTTTTCCAGCTAAATCTATAGTTCAAATGTCTTAATAATTATGTCTCTCAGTGGGCATATTACAATTGATTAACTTCGCTATATCATACTTGGAACAAGCCACTAAACAGCTGATCTCGGATGGCGTTATTTACTCAGTTTAGTACGGCGTTATTCGTTAATGAAATGCTGTTTTAGGGAAGAAATTATCTTTCCTTTAATAATAAACTGCGTTTAGTTTCACTCTCTCTCTCTCACACACAGATCCAATTTAAGACAATAGACGAGCCGCGTCTTGGAAGTGAAGATGACACAAGCAGTGGTAACTGTGATAAAAATCCTTGTGACGTCAGTGATACTTTATCTCGGGGATCCTAAGCACGGTGTCTATTAGGGGGGAGCAGTAAGTCTGTTAGAAGCATTAAGGCGAAGTCTGTAGTAATGACAATATAATGATGCAGAATCAAGTCGCAAACCATCAGCATGTCTCTCCATACTTTCATAGGCTAGATACGGTAATTTGCAGGACACAAGAGACACTAGATAAAGTGACGCACTAGCTGGGCTAATGTGCTGAACCCTGCAATACTTGCCTAAACGATAAAAACTTCTTTTTAGCCTTTACAGTTCTCATAGTGGTGGATTTAGTGAGTGGATAATTTATGAATTTTCCTCTCGCGAAGTTAAATCTCCTTGAAGGTTTGCCTGCATGGCAGTGGAGCTATACACAGAAGCTACTTTTCCTTTCTTTTATACAATGAATTATAGCCACACAGATAACCATAAAATCATCGAATACTGTTATTCAGATTCCAAAGCTCTTATTTTCAGTATGTGTTAAAACTTTGAAAAATTAAGTTAACAGTAGGTAAATGCATTTCCGCATTCCACATTAAAGTTCACATTTTCCTTCAGCTGTTTTTCCCTTAGCGCCATGGATAAAAGGTCTGTCTTCTCTCTTGTCAAGTTTTATATACTTTGTTTTTCAGTAAATTTGTCACGATATATTTGTATTTATGAATACAAATACATTGAAAACATATTTCAATGTATAAAATTGCTTCGCAGGACTGTAGATATTTGTACTTGCCAACAATGAAAATAATAGCATATTTATTGGCGAATATAAAATTGTAAGGACTTATAAATGCATAAAAATTTCATTGTTGTATGTAACAATAGAATAGGTTTATTGTTGCGTGAATTATCTAGACTCTACAAGATCCTGTCTTTTTCATTCTTTTCGAAATATGCGATGTTTAACTACTGTCTAATACATAAGAGTTAACGCATTGGGAAAGCATCAAAGATCATGAGTTTATGAGAAATTTTTCCCATGTATTCGCAACAGCATCTGTTAATTTGACTGCCTTAAAGAAATATCTACGGAATTTAGAAGTAAAAGAGGAAAAAAATCCTGTTAAACAAAACAAGTGCGGTTTGTTGTGCCATCTAAAGATTTATTAAATCAATTTCTTCCGCTTTACTAACATTACGGCTCTCGTTTTGAATCTCCTTACTTGCCCGAGTTGGTATAAATTATTACAACTTATCGTTTCTGTGTGCAGGTTTACAGAAATCCATTTCCTCTTCGTTGATTACTTTAAAAACGTGTTATTTGTTCGTGCTGAGTGCCACGATGTGTGTGTGTGTATAGGGGGTAAGCAGGGAGGGCAGAGAATTTGGGTGTTGCTGCTGTAGTGGCAGCGGTTGCGGGTCGCTCTTCTTTTTACTGCTTTTCCCCCCTCCCCGTTTTCGCATACTCTTTTCTCGTTTGAGTTTTCGCGTGCGATCTTCCATTCGCCTCCTGATTCCTCCCTCGTCTTCCCCCCTCCCCCCCCCACCGTATGGTGGTCATGGCTACTGCATTCTTGTGTTCACGTGGGTGAGCAGTGAAATGCATGCGCGTTGAAAAGGCGCTAAAGCTATTATACAATCGTGATGTTGGATATCCACGAAAGGGAAGTGGCGACCACTAGAATTCACAGTCATGTGTCGACTAACGTAAGAGCTGGTGCAGGAATGTAGAAATGAAAAGCCCACCCTTTTCTCTTCTTCCCCCCCCCCCATCCCTCCATCCTCCGGGTTTTCTGGTGGCTGGCTGGCACTATCGTTCGTCGGATTGCTACCATTAATCATGCTTTATTGGATGGAAAATAGTGAGACCGTGTGGATCCCTTTTTCGTTTCTCTCTGTTCTTTTCTCTGGTATTAATTTGATATAGAGAGACACCATTTGCTCTGTCAGGTAATTAATTTAGCCATTCACGCCTAGCGCAACTATTCCCATTTGTCAGATCGTGCCTGATTCTTTCAACACCACCTCCCCTACCCCCCCCCTCTTCCTTTAGACCACAGAAAAGGAGAAGGGGGACGCATAAAAAGAAAGACGGGGGAGAAATAGTGACCCTTACCAAAGTGAAGACTTGTATACGCAAATTCCTCCCCCCCCCTTGATTCACAAAGGACACAAACAAAGCCTGCACAGGTCTCCCATAAGTGAACTGTTGTTAGGGATACCATTTATATCACTTAGACCTTGTGTGTACTTGAGAAACGAGACAGGTGTTTCCTGTTTCTCCGACTCCTGTGTATTGATGGGAGCACCTTTCTTGGTGACTTCGGTAGCGCGACGACAGAATGTCAATAGCTTTGTTTTGGTGCTAGTTTACACTTTAAAATTCCATTGATTTCTTTCCATTAGCACTTTCTTTTTCTAGAAAAAAAGTGCATTTTTACTCTACAGTTTGAAAACATTTATGAAACGTAAGCTGTAAACAACATCATCACCATCTCATGTAGAGAATTAATACCCAATTTATTGATGCTAACAAAGGGTGTATTATTATTTCGGAAAAGGAAACCTTCTTGTTTTTATTCTGTAAAAGACCCTTGTTTACGAGCTTTAGACATGTTCTTGTATTATTTGGTTGCTATGTAATTTCTGTTTATTTCGTTGTTGTTAATCGTGCTGCTGTGTTCCTGTTTTCATTGTTCCCATGTGTATGTGTTGTGATTTAGTTGCTAAGAGATTTCTCAGTGATCATATTGCATTGAGAGAAAAATGCTCCATTTTTGTCCCATAAACCTAATTCAGCAATGTATTACAGTCATTTTTTGTTTGTTTGATCAGAAAACAGAGTTAACGTAATGTAGTAATAATAGATGAGCAGTTATCATAGCCAGACATCTACTAATAGATATGTTCATAACTATATTAGTATCAGAATCAGTATAAATAAATAATTTAAATTATTTATAATAAATCTTTTATGTCTTGGTTTCTGTAATTTAAAAAAAATTAGCTATGAATCTTGAAATTTTGTTTCAACACCACATGCTTTTATCTATTTAGTTTAATAAAAGAATCCTGCAACATGCATTTAACCGCATGTTTTGGTCACGTGGTTCAAATGTGAAGATTGACCTGACCGTGTAGATGCTTGTATTAGTATGATCGTTTACTCACTCCAGTCCGAACTGTACTATCGTTCGTTGAGGAGCTTGAATAATCTCGTCTCTTCGTTTCCTGACTTCTCCATAAAGCTAAGAGATCAAAATAAAAAGCCTTAAACAGTTAGCGGAAGTCGTCAGCTAATCGTATGGTTTCAATGCATTGAACACACTAATGGAGGAGTTTAACAAAGATTAGGTTGAACACAATCTTATGATTTTTTAAGGTCACTTCGGGAACTCTTCCCCCCACTTCTTGAATGTCTTACGTCAATATTATTACACATCATTCAGTAAGTGGCACTGTTTTTTGCACCCTTCTTTCCCTCCCTCTGGCATTCCCCCCCTCCCCACACACACGTTTATTGGGATTCTAAAGCGACCTCGCCTTTCCATTGATGGAACAATAAGCTTCGCAACAGAGTTATTGGCCTCGTTCCTGCGATGTTTGCTTTAATTCGGTGGATGGATAATTCCGCGAAGGAGCTTATGGATCACGTGAAGTGGGTCATAAAAAATTTAACGGTTCGGGAAGTGAATTATGAGTGAAATGCATACTTGCGGAACTTCGGCCCCCCCCCCATGTCGAGGTGTTTGGACTTAATATCCGCAGATAACATCCACGTGGCATGGTTTGGTGTGAAATCGGCACGTTGGGATCTTCGTGATTTCAAGAGGCTTCTTTTCTTCAGGGTGGCTTTCTCTCTCTTGTTAGTAATTTTTCTTTGTTTAGAAATCTTGATCATCTTTTATTTCGCTTTATATTCCATTTTCTGTCTGTATTCTTTCTCTGTCCTCTTTGTTACATCTTCTGCTCTGCTATTTCTCTCACGCTAGTCACTGTTTATCTGTCTGTTCTCTCTTTCTCTCTCTCTTTCTTTCTCTGTGTGTTTTCGTTTTCTTTCCACAGTTCTCTCTTCTCTATCCTTCCACGAATTTCCTTTTTTTTCTTTCTGTTTTCTTCTAACTTTCCATGCTCTCTCTCTCTCTATATATATATATATTCTCATCTACCTTTCCTTCTTCTAATTTCTCCTTTCTGTCCATCATCTTCATTATCCTATATATATATGTGTGTTCTTTCCGTCATCGTATCAATGTTTTTCTTTCTTTTTTTGCATCATCATCCTTTGTGCGTGTGTTTTTCTTTCTTTTCATCATCTTCATTCTTCCTTTGGTATCTCTCTCTGTGTTGTCTTCGTTCTTTGTTTATTGCTGCGGTTCCTTCATTGACTACGAAACCACCTTACCTCCAGATTCTACTGGGATTTCCTAATAATTTGCATGCATCAATCCTGAAAACAAATTTAATTTTTTTTTGTTTTCCGAAACGAAAAATCTCATTACATTTCATACCACATCAGCACGAAGTACGTAGCCATGATATGTTTCCAAGTGAGTTATTTAGAGGCGAGAAATCGCCCTTGCTTGGAAACTTTCATTTGTTTACTTTGCACACATATGTTGACAAAAGGTTAACTAGATCCGAGAAAAAATCTTTCTAGTCCATCAAAGTGTTGTGTACATGATTAGATTTCTTTGTTAATTATGAAGGCGTACCAAATCTAATTACTTGCTTTGACAATTTAGGAATCCCCTAAAATGTGTTAAATTTCCAAGAAAAAAAAAAGTTTTTTTTTTTTTTGCAACAATGAAGAAAAATTCAAAACGTGATTAACTTTCAACTCTCATCTTCGCATTGCTCTTTTAATCTCGAATAATTAGAATAGGTTTTTTTTTGTGTTTATATTATCCATGCAAAGATTCGTTTTCTTTACTATTGAAACAGTTCTTCCCCCCTCCCTTCTCGTTTTCGTTTCTTTCTCATTTTTTTTTTGTATTTGAAGACAATACACTCTTGCAACAAACTTTAGACTTTCATCTGGCCTTCAATTTCCTCCACCCTAAAGGCAGCCACATCCGAGTGCCCCATAGCAAATTGGTGAATAATTTATTTTACAAATTAAACGTATAATTGAATTTGGAAATTAATTTGCGACGTTAGCGTTTCGAATTTCTTTATCGTTCTAAGGTTTCTAATGATGAATATTTGAACAGCACAGGTAAGATGTAACCGTGATTTGAAATATGGCAAATTAAAGTTTTACAACACTTGATGGAATTACTTAGAGAAGCGAATCCATTCTATCTTTGTAGTCAGTTCTAATATTTACTAGAAGTTGTGGATATTGCCTTAGGATTATCCGATTGTGAAGCCACATTGCTTGGTTGAACAATATCAAACACAAAAAGAAAACAAAAAGTCGTATACAGTTGTTTACATTGTTGCTTTAAACCAATTATGTTAGTGATCTATTTCCAAATTGTACATTTCGATTTAATTGTTGATAGATCCATTTTTTTTTATTTTTTGTGTGATATTGAGATTTTAAACCACAATTGTTGCAGCCAACACAAACTAAACAATGAATACAGAGAATGTGTAATTGACGAGTCTGGAGATTTTTTTGGTTGCAAGATCAGGGGCGCCATGTGTTGTAGAAAGCGTGCTGTTGTTGCTAGCCTAATGCAGAATCAATTGGTCGGGTGACATCTAGTCAGCGAAGTTGTTGGCAGATTGGACTATGAATTGAACGGTAGTTACATATAAGAGCTAAGCATAACAACGTAGTTCTTCAGAAACGAAATGAACGAAGTAAAAAATCATACGTGAAACAAAGAAACACACGAAAGGGTAAAAAAAAATGGAATTAAAAGGAGTGGAAGCAGATATCAGTTTTGTATTATCGGATTTTTTTCTTACAGTATAAATGCTGGAAATGATTGGTATAAAAGAAATGACCACCAGATGGCAGCAGTGGAAGTCGATGCAAATACAGTGGATGGAAAAGTATAATAAAAGAAGAAACAAAATTTGTAGTTAACCTTTCTTTATCTGTGAAACATTTTCTTAGCTAAACAAAGTGCCTTTACTAAGATGCTGGTCTCTTTGCTCAAATATACTTACTTCAACGATGCTATCAAAACTGTTTGCCAGGCGTTTTCTTTATCTAAACTCCTTTGATGATCCGGGTCTGGATTTTATCTTCTCTGTGTGTGTGTGTGTGTGTGTGCCTCTTTTCTTTCTTTAATGCGCTTCGAACGACAATAATTGGAAGATTCTCATTGATTGCTTTTTTTTTCTTTCTCTGCCTTCTCTTTCTTCCTGATTGCTGTTAGAAGTAATTTAGGCGTTATCGATATTTCTTAAAGCAAAAAAAAAAAAAACACAAACATTCCATAAGCAATTAGATAGTAGAACACTCCACAGCAAAAATCCCAGAGATTCTACTTGGATTAAAAAAAAGAAAAAAAAAGTGTCTTTTGCTAAGCAATTTACCCTCAAAAACTAGCAAATCCTTCCTTCTTAGTGTATGCGACTTCTCTTTTAATTATAGTTGATACATCTTTTAGAATTAATTAAAGAAAAATCGATCGGACTTTATTGGCCCTCTTTTGTTCTTTTTAACCTGCCATTGTTACACACACACGCACGCACACACACTTTTGCGCGCGCACTATTCTTGCATGTAGTTATTGGTAGTCATTTGTTTTATTGTCCCAAGTCTCCATAGAAAAGCATTAGAGGAGACAATTATAGGGAACACTGATGGATAAACTATTTGTTATTCCACCTCTGACGCAGAAATCGAAATATACATCGGGGACTGTCGATCGCAGCGCCTTCTATGCGAGTGTAATTAAAGTTTGGTAAACACTAATTAAATTTGCGTCTTCTGAAAATCACTTTTAAGTTGTTGTTTTGCGAGTTTTTTTCTTCTGTTTTTGAGGTTTAAAAGCTGTTCCATGGTGTAATCACGTGGAAAGGAAAGACATTCCAATCTACCCAGGTACATTTAAAAGCAAAATAATGCATTCCATATTTTTTTTTCGGATGTTTGAAATGGCTTGTCCTTTGAAATATTAGTTATAAACTCTGGCAATTGAGCTTCTCATCCTCATTCGAAAGAATATTAACAGCTTTCTGGAAATTCCATTTTTCGATTGTTGCTTGATACATTCGTACAATCTTGTGTAATGCATTTTGGCATCGAAAGTAAATGAAAAGTACTCTACGTGTAAAGTATAAATACATAGTGGCCAAATACACTGTCTGTGAAAATTTGAATGCGTATGGCATCTTTAAAAATGACTTCTACAGTTGATTAGCTACTACGAAAACTCCTCAGCGTTTGTTATGTTTTATTTAAATGTTATTAAACTTATAAATAAATATATATTCAATACTAATATATGTAAAAAATTTAAAAGGATACATTTTTAACTAAAAATCCAAAGTATAATCTAAATTTATTTATGCACTTTAAAGTTTTTTCGTAGTAAATTTATAATTTCAGCAAAATTAACTTATGCATCGTTATGAATGGCTGAATATGAATCAATCGACCGTGAGATGTGGTGATTGATTCATTCAATCCAATACCCTTGGAGAGTAATGGGTGACAATGCTGTAGCTAACGAAGTTCTAACTGAGGATCGGCTATTGCTGTTACCCTCCTGCCACGATCAGAGCCTTAATAGCTCAATAACACCTTATCCCTACGCTGTCCTCTACAGATAACGGGGAAGATGAAAAGCATTCTTGCTTCGCCCCTTTAAGCCAGTCCTTATAAGGACTATGCATCGTTATATAAATACGGAGAAATGAATTAATCGACCATGAGATGCGGTGATTAATACCCTTCGAGGGTAATGGATGGCAGTGCTGTAGTTCTAACTGAGGCTCGGCTATTGCTGTTACCCTCCTGAAATGATCAGAGCTTTAATAGCTCAATAACACATTATACTGTCCTCTACAGATAACTGGAAGATGAAAAGCGTTCTTGCTTCGCCCCTTTAAGCCAGTCCTTTATAATGACTATGAGGATGTATCGTTATATCGTACATACTGAAGTGCAAGTACTCTGTTAGTATTTTCTAATAGATGTCTAGCTATTCTTTGAAAATCTCCGCTCATCTGGTTCGAATTTAAACTTCTATTATTGGCCAGAGACAAGTCGTGAGCAGTAGCAGGCACACAAAGGGTAATCTCTTGGTAGTTAGATTCCGACTATGAAATTATGTGAAAATTAGTAATCCTTTCACTTCTATAAAGCTCTGTAAAAGAATTATCTGACTAAATACAAAATTAATAACGGAACAACTCGCGTAAAAAAAATAGTATAATTTTCGCCTGCGTGTCACAGGAATCTTCAATACATTTTGATCTCAAACTAAACAATTCCAAAAAGTACTATCTCCCATAAAGGGGATAGACGTAAACCATCAGATCTGTTTAAGTTAGGTGAGTGAAGTAAAGTTTTGCATATTTCTTTATAAAGCCGTTCCATGAGGAACCGAATTTTGTTAAGGACTCTTATCTTTTTCCAATGAACTCTATGTCCAGTGATGATGACATGTTCTGCAAGTCCAGACTGCTCAGGTTCAAGGTATTGGATATAAGACTGGTGTTCTTCTTGCCGAATAGAGGCAAATCTTCCTGTTTGTCCGAAATAAGATAATCCACAAAACCAAGGAATCTGGTAAACACCTGGAAAAGTAAGATGTGGAAGCTTGTCCTTAGAAGTGAAAAAGGTGGAGATTTTTCTGAATGGTCGAAAGGCAACAAAAATATTCAGTGGTTTTAGAATTTTTGCTATACTTTCACTAATGCCTTGTACATAAGGGATAGGAATGCGCGTTATTTCTTCTGTATTTGAAGAGAAAGACAAACTACTCGTAGCTCTTTTTGATGAAGGAATTCTTATATCCATTAGATAGAAAGGAAGAAGTAATATATTGCAGTTCTTTTTGTAATAGATCGTCTGAAGAACAAAAGGAGTGGGCCCGATGAACAGTTGAGGCCAGGTGGTTTAATAGTTCCTGCCTTTCGACTGGGATGGTGATGAGATTCAGCATGGATATAATGGCCTGTGTGAGTCTTCTTTCTATAGACTGGGAAATGTCGGTTACCATCTGGGCGAAGAATTAGAAGATCTAAAAAGGCTAACTGCTCGTTTGATTCTACTTCTAGGGTAAACTTGATCCTCGGATGAAGTGCATTTAACTTAATGAGAAACTGTTGAAGTTCATCAGAAGAGCCATTCCATACAGCAAAAATGTCATCGACATATCTGAACGAATGAGTAGGTCTGGGAGAAATGTCAAACATACGTTGTTTAAAATGTTCCATAAAGAAATTGGTGATAGTAGGAGAAAGAGGATTGCCCATTGCTGTTCCTTCAATTTGTTGATACAACTTATTTTTAAAGGAAAAATAACCAGAATGTATTACAAAAACAAATATTTTACAATGTCTGAAGGACATTCCTGTTCCAGTAATTCAATGCTGTCAGATAAAGGAACATTTGTAAACAAAGAAACAACATCTAAACTGATCATGATATCTGAAATGTCCAAATGAAGATTCGAAATTTTATTTTTGAAATCCAAAGTATTTTTTATATAAGTATCAGTTCTAGTTGAAGAAGTGAGAAGATTTGATAAAAATTTTGTGAGTGGGACAACCTATGCAATCTACAACTGGCCTCAACGGAATACCTGGTTTATGAATTTTCGGAAGACCATACAATCTAGGTGGACTACCGAAGAAGGTTTTAATTTTTTTTTCTTTGGATCTTCATTCCATGTAGATACATTATCTATAAGAGAATTAAGTCTCTTCAATTGACTCCCGGTAGTATCCGATGTAAGTTGAATAGTCGCGAAGTAATAGAGACATTTTTCTCTCATATTCCTTCCTATCCTGAATAACTACAGCCTTCTCCTTGTCGGCTTTCGTAATAATTAAATTTTTGTTATTCTTAAGTGATTTCAATGCTTTAAATTCAGAGTAGGAAAGATTAGGACGTGGAGGTTTGGCATTAAAAATAATTTTCGCACATTCAAAACGTGTCCTGTTGGCTGTTTTGGGATAAGGATCGAATACCTTTCTCTGTGATATGAAACAATATCCATCCGGGGCACCTTTTTCAGCGCAACAGTGAAATCATGTCCTTTTGACAAAACAAAAGTTATTGTTTAATTTGAGCTTAAAATGTACTGAAGATGTCTGTGACACACAGGCGAAAATTATACTATTAAATAATCTTTTTACGTGAGTTTTTCCGTTATTAATTTTGTATTTATGTCTGCTCACTGTTTGCCATTATTAAAACTTAATTATCTGACTGTTACGATGGACAGACAGACCTCACAGAAAAAAGATAAGTGAATGACAATCGATTTGTCGTTTACGAAACATCGTGGTTCCCGAAAATTAAGTGTACCATTTGAGAGTGAACGCCGTATTACTCTGGTCTCAGAAATATCTGAAAAATAAGCAAATACATACAAAAAGGCGTAACACGTTAATTAAAATAGAAATATTCACAAATAAATGTAAATAAATGAAACGAAAATATTGTAACATAATGTGGAATAAAAGACAAATATTCGCATATAAATTATTAATAAAATAATGCTAAGATTTGAATTTGTATTTAAATATGTCCATTCCAACACAAAAGTGGATTCAGAATCTAGAGTGTTAACAATTGTGTAAGTGGAAGTTTGGGAATAGAGAAGAAAGATTGACCTTCTTGAGCAGCAGTGGATTGTGTTTCCTTGGGATACACTGAGGAGAATTCGATAAAATAGAGGGATGAAAAGCACGTTAGGAGATCGAAGTTGGACTGTGTGATGGTGTCGATTAGCTGCCGCTCGCGTTTTTATGGTTTACAAGAAAGTAAGTCTAACAGCAACGGTAGTAGCACTTATCGAAAAAGACAGAAAAAACCCTCTGCATAACATCAAGTGGCATTAGTTAATGGAAATGATCTTTTCCCATCTGGAGAAAAAGTATTGAAGAGGATTTTTATCTGAAGTTGAATTCGTCAGTCTTTTTTCTCGTGCTTCATCTTTCTCTTAAAACAGAAAACATCTGGAGTTGAACAGACATAATATACTCGCATCCGCTGTCCCTGCTATCATCCATCACTCCAGATCTGAAAAGTATCAATGTTAGTTTAGGGGAGGGGACTCGACAAAGTGGTCCAGAACGCGAACATCATTCTATGGAAGAAAATTTAGACAAAATAGAGATTAAAGAACTAGAGATGTCATGTGACATGTTTAGCCATAAAAAGATTGAAAGTAAATAATATAAGAAAATAAATCTTGTCTCTTGTAAAGATCAAGCGCATTGTACAAAATTCGGGAGAGGAACTCGTATCCGTTTTATAGAAACCAAACATGACTGGATTTGGTTACGTTCAAGTTAGAAAGTCATCCTCATAACAAGTGCAAGATGATGGTCGGCATTCAAAGCGCTGGTACTTGTGGACGACTTAAAAGCTTTGGATGTTTGGAAAAGGAAAGACTTGTTGGATGAGAGGGAATGGAGTTCACTGTTTTCAGCGAAATTACCGATAGAACTTCATATTATGGGGGGGAAAGGTTATTTATATAAAGAAGGAAGAGCACAGATGAAAGAACAGAACTTGAAGTAAACTCTATTAGTATGCACATCTGAAGGGAGGGAAAAATCCATTGTACCACGCAGAATGGACGAAGAGGAAACTCTCAACTACTTATAAAGGTGAGAATCAAACAGGACAAGGATTTGATGACAATTCGATGACAGACCAAGAATGATGTAGGCAAAAGAGAAAAATTCTCCCTTTATTGACAGGGAATAAAAATTCATATTGATGATCGCTGAAGATTCTGAGTTGGTAGGGAAGAATACGATTTCGGTAACCTTAGCGAACACCTTGCTTCGGAATAAGCTAAACTTGAACTAATTTCCAAGATATTTGGTAGCTTTCATCAGAACCTAAAGAAACTATATAAAACAGAAGTCGGTGATGAGTCTCAAAAGAGGATAATAAAACACTAGATGTGGTTAATGATTACAATTGTTTAAGAAACATGCTCCAAATTACAAAGACAGGCTAAGGGTTTAATTAGACGTAAAGATTTAACACTACCCGTTGGGAAACTATCTCGATTCATTCGAAGAGGGGATTTAATTTTAAAAAATTAGAAAATCTGTAACATGTAATAAATCAAAATGTGCGATAGTTACGAAGTTGCTTGTAGGGAAACACAGAAAACCTCCCTACTTCTAGTAATATTCCTCTCTCACTATTTTATTGCCACAAAATTATTAGTAATGGAAATGAGATTAGATAGAAATAGTAATGTTAAGAAGTGTAAACAAAAAAATGAAGCATCCGACTTGGGTGAAATACAAATATGCAAATATTACAAATCACGGTAGATGAAGACATCGAGGAGAATAATACAAAAACAAAAATGGAAAACTAATTTGTAGTTTATGAAATATTCATAAAAATAAGTTCTATCAGAGAAAAACTTATTGAAGGAAATGAAAATGAATGCCACTTTTGGTAAATTAAAACCATGCAAACGAAAGGAGAAACTCCAAAAATAACTTGTGGTGTTTTTCTGTAATGTTGATGCTATGATTGATAGATGAGAGAATGATCGTCGTAATGCGATTAAGATATTGTTAACCCCAAAATTGATAGCCATCTCCACTTTCTTTTCAGTATTGTTCTGTTTTAGCTGCTTTTAGTAAATTAGTTTTTAATCGCATAAGCATCCTTTTGTACTATAAAATGTCTTTTATGCCTATTTACGAAAAAATAAGTAACAGAAACAATTAAAGCCCCTTTAACCGACTTAATATATTTTTGTGTCCTACAATTGTTTCCCTTTCAAAGTTCTCCATGTTTTACTGCTTCCCAAATCCTTCCATGTGTGGTTATTGATAGCGTGCGCCGCAGGTCTCTCATATGATTTTTACACCGCCCTCTGTTATATAACCTCTTCCAGTAGCGAAGGATGTCAGACGAAAAATAAATAAATAAAAAACGGGAAAAACATGTACATAATCCCAAAAACACTCCATCCGCATCGACTACTCTGAGAGACGTCAGACACACTAATATGACCCATCACTCGGAAACTAAACATCGTAGACTTTTTTTTTTTTGCGAAAGTTGGAACTACAATAGACAGTATGTGGTACATGTTTTTCCTGGTTTTGAGAACCCATTGGATAAAAGCTCACTCGGGGATGGAATCACTCAAGCATTAGCTGCTAACTTACGCTATATGCTTCTCAGAGAAAAGGGTCCAAATATGGATTGTTGTAACCGACTTTTCGTATGGATGCTTTATTTGTTTAATAATGGAGTTTCATACTAAGTCTGTGTTTCAGTTTTTGTACAAGTAATAACAATATTTTATATTATATTTAATAAAACAAAACGTTTAATAATAATTGTAATATGTGTTTTGATGATTATATAAGTTAAAGTATTTTTTTTTAATTTTAAGAAATGATATTCCAACACCTAATTTTAGATTATATAATTTGTTCTTATATAAAGAATTTAAGGAAATATTTTGTTGTTATTTCCGCCAAAAATTCATATTAAAAGGAAATTTTGTCGGAATACCCTTAGAAGAAAATGAATGGCATTGTGGTAGCCAATGAAGTTCTAACTGAGGCTCGGCTATTGCTGTTACCCTCCTGCCATGATCAGAGCTTTAATAGCTCAATAACACCTTATCCCTACACTGTCCTTTATAGATAACGGGGTAGATGAAAAGCATTCTTGCTTCGCCCCTTTAAGCCAGTTAAGGACCATAGTTTGTTGTTTGTATAATGTTGCGCGATGTTAGGATTGAATAATGTTCAATCCTAACATTGCGGTTCAATTAATGTTATTAATTGAACATTAATTCAGTTAATTAATGTTCAGTCCTGGCATGGAAGTTTATAAATTCCTTGCAGCTTCGAATTCCTCAACATGTAATTATGGATTAGAAAGTTAATTCGATTTAAAGAGTCGGGATTAGAAAATTGCATACTTTTAATTAGTTTAACTTAAATTCAATTTACTTGGACACATTACAAGTAGCTTTCTTAACTACTACTGTTGTTTAGTTCTACGTTCATCACCTCCAACTACGGTTCTTTAGAAGAAAATGTTATCTAAATTGCATCAGACTTTCCTACTATTCCCCCCCCCTACTTTCTTAGCAAGAGTTTTCAGGCACTGTACCGACGCAAAACTCGTGTGCTTAATACTTATTTCGATAACTAACTGACAGCTACCAAGGATAATATAGGAAATCTTGCTCTAAGCTAGCAGGCGTACAAGACGATTTCACTTGAGTGTAAAAAAAAAAAAAAAAAAAAGCCAAGAAAAAAAAAGAACCGATTAACGGCACACGTCCCGCATTTAACTCCATTACGAAGCAAGGAACCAATCTCCATTAGCACTAATAGAGCTTAGTTGAACAGCTCCAGTTCCTTCAGCGACAACCATTACTCAGGGGGGTAATGGATCCATGCGATAAACCTGTCTCTCTAGAATAATATTGGGATGTCATAAACTCACCCAGATATCTAGCATGTGTTAATAACGCCAGGAAAGAGGGTCAAATTTATAATCCCGGTTTCTTTTTTTTTTTTAGAAATCTATTCTTCAGTTAATAAGAAGGCAAATTGTAAACACCTGCGAAGAGAAGTAGTGGTTGTCTTCGTTGATGAGACTGCAGTCAGTATCTTACACGGACTTGTCGCAGTAAATAGCATTAGCATCGTTGGAGAGAGGGGGGATGCTACATCAGCATCTTTTTCCTGCTGATTTGCTACCAATAGATGTCAGTAATTATTTGGTGTAAGATTTTATCTTGCAACTGGTTTGGCTAATTTTTCCCCCAACTTTTCTCTTTGGCTATCTTTGTCGTTCTCTCTCTCTCTGAGTTGTTTGTCATTTGCATAAGATTATTCATGTAGTGTTCATCTTATCTTCCGCATGATCCAATCCGTCGCATCACGTGATTACAACTATCTGTCTATCTGATATTTGTGCATTTAAAACTGTGTGAAGAGAATCCCAAGCTTTATTTTATATCCGATTCTCTTTGTTCCAAAAAAATGCATATTTTCTTTCTATTAAGTTGACTTCTTATTTTTCACTTTCGTTCCCTCCCTCCATTTTTTTTTCTTTTCTATTGGTGTTAGAAAACTGCAGGCCTATCAGTTGGCGCAGATAACAGGCTTAAATCTCTAGGTTAAGGAAGTAAAAAAAAAAAGAACTCTTTTTTCGTAACTGGGAAGGGCTGCTTCACTTTGGGAATATTGTATTCGATCAGTCAGCAATTTTAGATCAGTAGCCCTTTCCCTTTACACCGTCCCCTAATCTCTTTATCTGTTTTACGCTCGTTCAAGACACCTGACTGCACAGCGAAATGTTTTTTCACTGGGGGGAAGTGAGGGGACGAAGCAAATCAGCTAATCCCTTTACAACTGGCAGAGCCAGTGCTGCAGTCTAACATCAAATAAGATTTGTGTGCTTCGAAACTTGCTGAGCACAGAATAAACCGTCTTGTGTTTGGAGATGGAGAGATGAAGGGTGGGGGGGGAAGAAACATCTTTTTTTTTCTCTCAATTGTTGATGTTGAAATCTTACTATGGTCAGAATGCCCCCAACATGATGAGATTTGGAAATAAAGATCATGTGAAGAGCTTATTTGTCGGCTGTCCTGTCGATCTACTCTTCCAGAAGATTTTAAAAGAGCATGCGCTATCTCTGAATATTTGTCATATAAAGATTTAAACTAAGAAAGTATCCAAATTTGCATTAAGTGAGAGATTTTTCAGTGTTGTATACGGACCGAGTCACAAATCCTGTGTTGAGTGGTAACTTCCCTGCATGACACGTATGTTCTTTTGAGTGATGCGGGAAAGCAACCTTTCGCATTGGACACCTTTGGTGAGTTACTGTCGTATATTTAAAAGGAGACATGAATTTCTTATCTTTTTATGTTTTTTAAATAAAAGAAAACTTGAGTATTCCTTGATAACATTGTACAAATATCTGATCTGTCATGAGCAGCAAATGAATCGATAATCACAATGGTATCCACACCTTAAAAATTTATTTAGATTATTAAACACGAAATTTTTTTATCTTTCGATCAGTTAGTTGTGTGTTCTCCGGCTGGTCTGTCTGCTTTGTAAGAGAGAAAGTCTCGCTACCTCATCAGGAGACTGTCAGGACAAATGATATATTTCTAGAGCAGCTGTAACTATAACTTATCTTTATGTATGAGATATAGCTATACTGTATACAATAGATCACCGTCTTGTGGAGAGGGTGATCTTATGGGGGGGGGGGGAGTGCTACAAACGTTCTGCCACACCACCAAAGAGGGAATGTGTGCGACTGAAGTCAGCATACAAAGAAGCCAATAATTAATCGAATATATTTGAATAGAAACAAAATGCGTGTCCTAGATTCATGGGTTAGGTTTATTTTGAATAAAAACAAATATTTTATCGATCACAAATATATAAAAAATATTTTATTTTAAAACAAATGGTTTACAACATAAATCTTATTTTGAAATAAAAACAACTTAAAATTTGATAATAAGGGAGTGAATGCAAGGAATTAACGTAATAAGGCTGTTTGATTGGACCTGCACGACAAATCTGTTATTGTCAAAATGACTCGTTCCAGCTATCGATTTAAAAAAAAAAAAAAAAATCATCAACAGTAGTTTTATTCCTTTCTACTGTTTTCTTATCCAGGACACGCCCAGACTGTGTTGATCACATTTTGGAACTTCAGCTAAGTTTCCAGAGTAGGACGAAAATGTTCCCTTTGAAGTTCATTTCAAACTTTTCGCTTCTCGTAACATTTTCAATTATTGTATAACGCTGGTCACTCATCATAAAAATATAAAGATATTATTGTAATGATTTCTGTTAAAAAAAGGGAAAAGGAAGAAAAATCTATGGTTAAAACATAAAAATAGCTTAGGGTTGCCTTGTAAGAATCCATTGGGTTTAATTGTACATTGATTTGATTTTCAAAATAAATTCACACGCATTCAGTTACTCATGGACCATCCTTTATATAAACAATTATTTCATAACTGATACTTATTTTCCCTTTCAGTCGTTTCCGACCGTAGGTGACCTTGTAGGTATTGCCCTCAAAGTATTCCTGATGCGATTTTTACAGGGTAGTTCACCATTGCTTTCCCCCCCCCCCCCAGTTTATCCGGGCTCGGGACCGGCATATGGCTGGGACGTATTCATGACTGTAATCCATGTGTGTTCACGGGGCCGCTTTGCCTGTTCTGGGGGAAGAAAAACCCGAGTTTGAGGTGGAAAAAAAAACCTACCTTCGTATGAAAACGGTTAACTCGCCTTTCGTCGAAAGAGACCAGATACATTCCTCCCGTCGTGGACGGGAATCGAACCCAGGTCTTTCCGACCGTATGGATAATATTAAAAATCAGAAGGAAAACTAAACTAAATTGTAGCAAATGATTGGAAATGTTTGAAGGGAACTAGGGGACAGTGGAAATACTTGGACAAGCAACTTTTCACTGTCAACAGCCATTTTAAATTTCTATAATATAAATTGCATTTAAAAAGGTTTGTAGTCCGTAATTTTCAACTGTCTTTTTTCTTTAACCTTTTTAATGGTTTCTTTCATTCATCTGCTTACGTAGGCCATGTCAACTTAAGTAAAACGACAGATACAAATCTTCTCGTTAAAACAATGTCATGTTTTATCAACCAAACCGGATGTAAATATTTTTGGGGCAAAGTGAGGGAAGGAAAAGGGGGGGAGGGGTGCGATAGAATCAATTCTGTCGACAGTTTGCGTTTATCGTACCCAAAACTTCCGCGTTAGCTGCACAGAATCAAAAAGGCTAAAACTGTCTACACGTCACGTGCATTCTAATCTACCCTCAGCCTTGACTAATTTGCTCTCTCAAAATGTGTGCCGTTCTCTGCCAGCTACTTCTAAACCGATGAGCACATCAGTGACTGAGTGCTAAGTAGCGCAAGTTCCCATTAGTCTTCTCTCCCCCCCCCCCTTCCCCTCTCCCCTCCTTCTCCAAACTCACTTCACCCTCCCTCAGTCTTTTCCAGATAACGAGCCGCCCATTTAGACGGCAGAAATTCTCAATTTTGTAAGTAGCGGTGGACCGACTTATTTGTTAATCTCCATACCGGATGTATGGCATTCCAGAAAAGATTTCGACGAAGTTCGGCCGAGACTTGAAGCGAATACTTAATCTCATCAAAGGAAACCTGGAGTCGTTAGGGGAAAACAAAGCGCCTGCCTTAATGAGATTTCGTTGTGCTTTTAAGAGTTTGACCGCAGGTCATCAAAACATCTTCGTTTGCACAATCGGAGCAGCACTATGTACATGCGAGACAATTGTCGGAATAGCAGTGGGACTAAAAAAAATACAAATCACAATCGGACAGAAAGTGAAGATGCTGAGTAACATTTTTATTTACATAATTATTCATCCTTGAGTGCTTTTTTGTAATAATTCGCAGTTCAAGTAGTAATTAAGAATCTTAAAAAGGAGATATTTCCTTCATTTGTTTACCACAGAAGCTGTGTAAAAATAGATGCGTTTGTATGCCCAAATCTTAATAAAGTTGTTTCGTAATTTGGAGCTATTGATAATTTCTGTTTAAATATCTTTTTTATTATTATTAATATACTACTAAAATCTTTACTGCTTTATCATTTGAAAGAAAATTGCAAATAGTTTACTTTTTTGTATTCAGATACTTCTATAATCCGTGTGCGTATGATATTTCTGTAGCGCAGGTTTAAGAAAACACATCCTATCCTTTGGAGTGAATAGGTTCAAATCCTAGTACAGTAAAAACTTTTGTTTTCTAGAGATTCGGGTTATCCTTTTCAAAAGCCAACTGGCAGATCTAACACAGCATGAGAAGTTTTGAACAAAATAATTCAGCGTGTTGATAAGTTTCTCACTAGACGCTAGATCATTTTATTGTTCTGTTTAAAATAACCACATTTCGTGGGTATTTTTCAACAGCATTAATTCGACTTTTAGATTACAAAATGTACCGATTTTCTAATTTACAACCTTCCACAAGTGAGCATCACAATGATAAAAATTATTACATGCTATGTTTTTTGTCCTTGTAAGGACTGGCTTAAAGGGGCGAAGCAAGAATGTCTTTTCATCTTCGCCGTTATCTGTAGAGGACAGTGTAGAGATATAATAAGGTGTTATTGAGCTATTAAAGCTCTGATCATGGCAGGAGAGTAACAGCAATAGCCGAGCCTCAGTTAGAACTTCTTTGGCTACAGCATCGCCATCCATTACCCACCAAGAGTATTGATCACCACATCTCATCAACCAATAATTAAATTTAGCTCATCATATTTAAAAAAAGGGGTGGGAAGTTTTTGATTAAATTATTGTGATCATAAAATAAATATTTTCTTTATTATTTCTATACAAAATATATTTTATTAATGTGAAATAATTTTAATAAAAAAAAATCAAATTTCCTTAACTAACATAAGAAAACAACAACCTTCTACTTCAATAAATTGATTATATGATCGTAATTGACATTTTATACACTCATATATTCAATCTTTTCCTAAAAATGGATGGAAAATGTAAATCGCTTGAATATTATCCGGATATTCAATATTAAATGATTTATATATTTTTAATAAATGGGGAATTCAATATGTAAATAATTATGTAAAATATAAATGATACTAAACATCATTTATTTACTTAAGTTTCTTTTGTCTGCGCCAACTTTCTACTAGCTATGTATTTTTCTTGTGTATTAGATACAGACACGACAAATATATTAACAAACACACAATAATTTATTTTCGAATTATAATTTTAAATAAAATATTTAAGCTACAACTAAGAATCTTTTAGCAATTATTAATAACCTTATATTTGCAACGAACATCTATTTTAATAAATTATATTGTAATATTTTATTATGAAGCCATCAAGTATTGTCATTTATTTTAATACCGACTATAAAATCTACTTAATACCTAACTCTGTAATAATGTGTTTGAACATGACTGTTTAAGGAAAATTAAAGTGTGCAGATCGCGGTGTGTGTTTTCATGTTAATGACGCATTTGTTATTGTTGCTTAATACCTAGTTGGTATTTTCTAATTTGCACAGTTAAGTCATAGACCTTTGACCGCTGTGCATCGTCACTATATTACGGTGAACCAATAAAATCACATGATTTTGTTTCTTTGCGTTTTTAACGATTTCGTAAAGCAAAGAGTAACGTGTTTGTATTAAATTTTGTTTTAAAATTATCAAAAACACAGTAAAACATGATTTCCGAGAAATAAAATATAAAAAACCGCAGCATTTAAATTTTACATTACAGTACCTCATTACATGTCTACAGGGGGCGGTCCAAAATTGCCACTGATCTATGGTGCATTTGCGAGAAGTAATCCCCGTAGGATTGCTGCAGTCATCGCAGGTAAAGGAGGTCTTATCCTACGTCTTATTAAGGTGGGTGGATATATGTTTGTTCCTCACACTGTAGTGACCGTTAACTTCTTTCCAAGCAGTGTATGTGTATGAATTGTGCTCGTGTGTTCTCTTTACTAGTTTTCCCTGTTTTGCAGGATGAAAAATCCGAATTTCCGGAGGAAAACCTCCCCACCTACGTATTAGACAAACTTCTATACGGATTTCCGGCCAAAGTGAGAGAAAGAGACCATAAACGCATGTGTAGTTTAGTCAGTACATACGAAACGAAGCTCTTTGGTGGAATAGCCTTGGTTGGACTGCCGTCTAGGACCCCGAGGACAGTTTATAACAGATCACTTGAAGGCGAGTTAGTTGGTTGTTGCACACAGAGATAGTCGTGGTTTTCTTCCCGGAAACGTTTCATTTTAGAGCAGAGTTGGGTGGGCCAAGAGCCCACCCATGATACCCTGCTCTAAAATGAAACGTAAAAATATTTCAAGTCATTTCAGGTTTCCTATAAGCGACGGAATTCGTCTTCTGTAGACATTTACAAACGTCTCCTGATCGCAATGGAATCCGAATCTGTGCCTTATAGGTTAGAGAGAGTGGAAGCGCAATAAACCAACCAAGTCTACATTCATATTTTGTCCCACTCGATGACCATGTCATCGAGTGGGACAAAAGCTGTTCCCCTTACTTAGAGGAAGATTACCATTCAAGAATGTTCAAAGAAGCAGCCACAGTCGCCCGTTCTACTGTGAACCTTAACAGAAATCAAGGCCTAATACTGCCAGAGATATGGAAAACCCTAATCAGAACCTTAAAAACGGAAGAAATGAACTTTAATACAAACTACAGAAAGTTCCTCAGCAACAGCTAGCTGATCTTGTACACGCGATACGTGTTTCACTCACGTTCGATACTATTTATTTGTAATTATTCTAGTCAGTTTTTATTCTTGTCAGTTTTGCAGTTACGCATAATTGTGAGAGTGTTTAAACCTATATGTAAGTGCCCTGAAGAAGCCAACAGATAAGTGTGGCGAAACTAGTTGGTTCAGTTAATTAATAAAATTGATCAACACTTGATTGGTTAACCAAAAATTATTATTTTCTGTTCTGTTGCGTTTATTTATGAAACTAAAATAAAAAAAATTTCTTAAATATATTATTCGAGAATAAAATTTTTGTTACTGTTACTGTAATCCTTTTCAAATTATATTTACATAATCCACTTTTTCCACAAATCCACATTATTTTCATTTATTACATTAATTATAAAATTAATATTGCTTTATTAATTAATGATTATTAATCCTCAACGCGATAATTTTTAGATTTAACATAAAACACGTTTTCAGTTATTAACATTTTAGTTAAAAATGTTTCTTTTTGAACCAGCTGGTTCTTATTATTTAAATAAGCTAATTTATTTGACCGATTATTTAAATCACATATATACAGAACCATAGAACGTTACTGTCTTTATATAACTAGAATGGCCTTAGGTCTCCTATATTTGAAGAAATCCGATTCATCATACTTTGCTGCTTGTTGAACTAATCATTTGATTTGGATGTGAAGACGATTTTGAGAAGAATTTTACTGCTAAAGATTGCAGGAAGGAGTAGATATATGGGATATTTGTGTCCCGATGAAGTTGAACATCTCTGATATACCATGGCGCATTTAGAATCATGCGTAAGCATTTGTTTTGCACTCTCTGCAGTTTAAGGATATTTGTGCTTGGAGTGTAGCTCCAGACGAGGGGACGCATAAGTGATAATGGGACGAATCTGTATCTGTAGAGGACAGTGAAGGATAGGATGTTATTGAGCTATATGAAGCTGTGATCATGGCAGAAGGGCAACAGCAATAGCCGGGCCTCGGTTAGAACTTCATTGGCTACAGCATTGTCATCCATTACCCTCCCAGGATACCCATTTTAGTCGCCTCGTACGACATGCATGAGCTGCAGTGGGGCTATTCTTATCCCTCTTACCACACGGGGATGTATCAAAAACAGATTTTTATTTTAAAAAATTTAATTTATTTGAAGGTGTATTAGATAAATATAATTTTAAAAAGGATTTCTTTTAAAAAAAAAACATTGATATGAATTTATAATTAATATAGGAACATAGCGTAACATTTTTATTTTAAAATTTAATAATTTTATTTTTATTACTATTATAAAAAATGACCACTTTCAGTATTAATTTTAATGATTAATTTTTAATCATATCGAAATGACTTTCAAATTTCTATTTTTAATCTTAATTACCATGTCTAGAAATAAATCACGAAATAATTATTTATTAATGAAAACGAAGCTTTTATGAACATTTCCGAATAAGCAAAAATTTCAATATGGAGTATCATTTTAGTGAATACATTAGAATTCCGAGAAGAAAGAATAACGGTATTGTATATTATTATTTTAAGGAAATATATATGAAAATACAGTACTATTATGCACAGTTTAATAGCAGTTAAATTGTAGTTAAAAGTATGTCTTATTTGATTTTTTTTTCCAAATTACTTCATAGTATTTATTGAACTTCTTCCAGTAACTATTAATTTTCTGTCTAAAAGAAACTAGGACAATTAATTTTTATATGAAAAAATAATACTTTATGAAATTTAACTTAAAAAACAATTTATAAATCTATATTTTTAAATACACCTTCTCAAATAAATCATTATTTTCTTATAAAAAAAATTTAATTTAGTGATCTTTTCGTATGTAGCTATTGCATTATTAGTCATGTTTTGTATCACATATATCACATATAAAATATAGGAAAATTTAAGTTACGCCTTCTAATTTTAAGTTAACCATCTTATTTTTAAAATCGCAATGCAGCAGATTAAATAATAACATGAATAAGTGACATGTACTGTATATGTACATATTGTACTTTTCTCCATAATCTTCTGAATTAATAAGCAAGAGTAAATTATTCTTCATAATAAGCAAGCTGTATGAATGTGACATCTTCACAATATATATTTTCAAAAGTGCATGGGTGCATTGCGCGAACCACATCATAAATTGTATCATCAAAGTATCTCCTTGGCTATTTATCATTCATCAGATAGTAACAAAGGTAGTATTAGAAGTAATGCATTACTGAAAGAACTCGTGTATGTATATATATATATATATATATATATATATATATATATATATATATATATATATATATATATATATATATATATATATATCAATTAATGTTGATTACAAAAAAATAGGGCGAATCCAGTGACATAAAAGCTATTAATCTTTGGGCCATTAAGATGATATTCAATGTATTCTACTGAAAGGTGTGTGAATAATTTTCTGCTAGTATCCGTCTCCATATATCCTATTCCATTGCTATATTTACCACTAAACTACTATTACGCATCGCTTTCCAGATATATTGTCCGTGGAATAATGGCTTCAGAATATTCCGGCACATCGTTTCTGTGACCATAATCGTTTAACTCTTCTCTTTTTTTTGATTCGCTAATATAAAGGGCTGATCAAAATAGTATTTTCAGGATGTACAAGAGAATCGTGATTCTGAAATGCCCCCCCCCCTCTCTATTAAGTACAATTGCCTTTGGTCACAGTAAGGCGCCGACCTCCTCTGTGCCAGACGGGATAATTGTCCGCTATAGACGTCATTATGCGTATTTGGCGACAGATGAACGTCCCTTATGACATCTGTGTCCTTGGAGTTTTAGCAAACCGAGAGAGAGCTTCGAATGTGCTCGGAGAAATTTCCTAAATGGCTAAGTGATAAAAGCATTAAGTTTTAATTTCTGCTTTAGAAGTTTGCACTACAAACTGTCTTGTTTGAAATTGAGATGACAGGATGACTTATGACTTACGCTTTCGTGCTTTTCAAGGCTGCTGCGAAATAGCCCACAACCTTGATTGGAGCTCACTCTTTCGTTTGCAGCTACTGATTTCCCTTCAAGTCCCAAATAAATTTTGTTTTCAATCGTGTGTAGAAAAAAATGCACACACTAAATCTTCTACCTGTATAACTGTACACACTCACTCCGGACATTAGTCTTTCTGGCTGATTTTTTTTTAGTATTTAGCATTTTAGCTATTGAGTGTTATACCTTACTATGTACCACACAACTTTCTTCCCGCAGGACATATATGGCGCAGAGGGTGAAGCTTGATGCTTTTTATATTCCCTGTTGTCTGTTTCGGGAGCAGTGATGAGAGAGATTTGTGAGCTATTTCAGCTCGCCCTGAGTGGGCAGAAGTGGTTATTCGTCGTTGAGTGTTAGGATGGCTTTTGGTCTTTTATGTTTCCAGTGGTCATTACCGTCATAGTTTCCGGCTTGCTATATTAGTTGGTTTGGATGCGTAGATGTCTTCATAAAGAATTTTTCTGCTAGGGAGCGTAGTAGTGGAGAGATGTAGGAGATATTTATGTCCCGGTGGATCTGGGCGTTCCTGATGAACCAAGGTGCGTCCAGTATCATTCGCAGGCACTTGTTCTGTAGTCTTTGTAGCTTGAGGATGTTTGTCTTGGAGGTATGACTCCAGACTGGGGAGGCGTATATAATTGTGGGACGGATCACTGTCTTGTACAGTAGAATTTTGTTTCTTGAGCTTAGTTTGCTGTGTCTGTTGATCAAGGGGTATAGCTGGGCGATAACTTTTGAAGCTTTGGCGCATATGCTCTTGATGTGGCTGTTGAAGCATAATCGTTTGTCGAGGAGTATTCCGAGGTATTTAGTTTCAGTTTTCCATGGAATTTTAGAGTTGACTAGGGTGATGTCTCCTTTGGGGGATGCTCGTCTTCTTGTGAAGAGTATCGATGTGCTTTTCTGGGGATTTATTTGTAGTCTCCAGTCTGTAAACCATTTTTCTAGATTTTGGCGGGACCTGGCTAGTATAGCCGTGTCATCTGCGTAAAGGGTGGATGTGAGAAGATTTTCAGGGATGTCTACCATATAGATGTTGAACAGGATCGGGGCTAGCAGTGATCCTTGAGGAACTCCAGCCAGGATTTTCCTTTGGGTTGAGACTGTTTCATTTATTTTCACTTGCATCTTCCTGTTTGTGAGGTATGATTTAATCACATGTTTCATGCTTAGTGGAAAGTTTGCGGTGATATGTTTGTTGAGGAGCTTGATGTCAGATCTTATCGAAGGCCTTTGAGATGTCTAGGAAGACAGCACCGATGTGCTGATTCCAATCGAATCCTGTGGTGATGTATTCTACCAGTCTATGGATCTGTTGGGTGGTGCTGTGGTTTTGACGGAAGCCAAATTGTTCTTGTGGAATGATATTTAGTTCATTGACATGATCTTGGAGTCTGATGAGGATGATATACTCAGTTATTTTTCCCAAGTTGGATAGCAAGCTGGTGGGATGGTAATTTTCTGGTAGGTGTGGGTCTTTGCCTGGTTTGTGAATTGGGAAACTTTCTTCCCTTATATCCTTATAAGGACTGGCTTAAAGGGGCGAAGCAAGAATTCTTTCATCTTCCCCGTTATCTGTAGAGGACAGTGTAGGGATAAGGTGTTATTGAGCTATTAAAGCTCTGATCATGGCAGGAGAGTAACAGCAATAGCCGAGCCTCAGAACTTCATTGGCTGCAACATTGCCATATGTTAAGGTAAATCGTCTCTAAAAATTCGGACGATCCCTAGGCCACTCAATCGTTGGCGAAAGACCGTCCATCTCAGCGTTGGCTCCACTCAGTGATGGCCTTCCACCCACCACTGAGCAGAACCGCTCATATTCCGAAGAAAAGCATTCACCGACAAAGCCCCTCACCGGAGAACACGTGTCCCCAGAGACTCAAATTGCTCCCTTAAGGCAAAAACCTTAAGAGAGCGTACTCATAACTCTCGAATCTCAGCACCCCAGGGGGGGGTGGTTAACAGCATCAGCCGAACCTCAGTTAAACTTCATTGGTATAGTATTGCCATCCATTACTCTCCAAGAGTATTTGCCTCCCTTTCCGAAATCCTTATCCTTATAAGGACTGGCTTAAAGGGGGCAAGCAAGAATGCTTTTCATCTTCCCCGTTATCTGTAGAGGACAGTGAAGGGATAAGGTGTTATTGAGCTATTAAAGCTCTGATCGTGGCAGAGGATAACAGCAATGGCCAAGCCTCAGTTAGAACTTCATTGGCTACAGCATTGCTATCCATTACTCTCCAAGGGTATTGGATTGAATGAATCAATCATCGCATCTCACTGTCGATTGATTCTATCTTTCCTTTCCGAAGTCCTTATAAGGACTGGCTCAAAGGGGCGAAGCAAGAATGCTTTCATATTCCCCGTTATCTGTAGAGGACAGTGTAGGGATAAGGTGTTATTGAGCTATTAAAGCTCTGATCATGGCAGGAGGGTAACAGCAATAGCCGAGCCTAAGTTAGAACTTCATTGGCTACAGCATTGCCATCCATTACCCTCCAAGGGTATTGGATTGAATGAATCAATCACCGCATCTCACAGTCGATTGATTCACTCTCTTATTTTCCATCAATATTCATTCACCCCTTTCCGAAGTCTTAGTTCTTAAAGTTCTTAAAAGAACTGGGCGATGGACTGAGTCCTTGACTCTTTATCCCGTCATCTGAATGAAGAAAATCTGTGTGGATGGAGTGTTATTGAGCTAAAAAGCTCTAGTCATGGCTGGGTAACGACAATAGCCGAGCCTCAGTTAAAACTTCATTGGCTACAGCATTGCCCCCTTTCCGAAGTCAACTGCAATTTTAAACTTTAGGCAAAATTTATATTAAATTCAATTTGGTGCAATTTTAATTTCTGAAATATAGTTATTAAAATTTAATTTTTTTTCTTAATTTCTAAAATTAAAATAAAACTTTATAAATTATGTATAAATATATAATAATTTCTTCTGTATAGCTATAAATTAAATTTATAGTAACCTTTAGTCTTAAATTTGAATATTGTTTACCTATCGATTAATTCAAGAAACTATTATATGAATTTTAAGGAAATAAAAACCTTTTGATGAACATATTTTTACTTGGTAAAAAAATACACGCAACCAACAGAAAATGATAAAAAGACAACCTTAAATCCAAAATAGCGTACACTTGTAATGATATCGAGAACCTCCATTAATCAAATCAAGAGACAATGTTACATTTTTTTAAAAAATAAAGAATCCCTAACTCTAATCCGTTTAATGTAAAGAAGTCAATATTTGATCCTCGGCTTATCCATAAAATTCTTTCATCAAACGAAAACATGAAAATAGATTTATTCTGTAATTACCTTTAAGAATAAGGCTTAACATTTTGTGTCAACAATATCTTAAGCGTTTGTAGCAGTGGTGTTGAGGTCGCCAGGAGTAAAAAGAAAGAAAGAAGCCTTTTAAAGAAGGTTATTTTACAAACAACGAGATGGTCATTACCTAATTTAAACCGCTTTAAAATTATTAATAATATGTTTATTTGAACTTTTAAAACTTCTTAAATTCCTATCTATTCATTAGAGGGAGATATTCTTGAAAAAAAAAAAATTCGGTACTAAATGAACTGTTCATCTTTATTTTTCGTACTATTCTAGAGATTTCAAGTTACTAAAAATTACATTCAAGCCATTAATGAATTAAAAACTGTTCTGGTTATCCGTTTCCGTTTCTTTAATGTAATGTTCTCTATATGCCTATACTTCTCTGTTATGTGCAAGATCCACCCAATTTTTTTCTGTTTACATCTCTTCTGCCTCTTTTTGAGTTTATCTCTGTGTGTTGTGTGCGTTTATATACCAACTATCGTATATCTATCTTCCTTCTCCGCTTCTATTTCGTTTTTTTTTCTGTTCAGATCGGAGTTCAGTCTCTTTAATTCTATTTGTTTCCCTACTTCAGATCAGTAGAGGGGAAAAAAATCCCTCTATCATAATTCAATTATAGGACGGCAAGAAGGAAAAACGATGTTAGCAGAACTTTGGCTGATATTTCCTTAAACTGGTGTTCTTTTGTTAGTTTATGTTTTGCACCGATATCCAGTCACGCTTATGCTCTACGAACGTCACAGTGGTGTATATTTAAACCAATGCTTTTCGCCATCATAGTATAGCGTTACTGCTGTATTTATGATGGTTACAAACAGAATTGTTTTGCGAAGATGATATGAACACGTTCCTTTAGAAGTTTTTTGAAGTCCGACTTAAAATACTTCCTCTACAGGTTTTTTCTGTAACTTCAAGAAACCGAGTTCAAGTTTTTTTTTTAAGTCAGCAAAAAAATAGGATCTGCAATTTATCCTTCGGCAAATATCCGTAGGCAAATTGTCCAATACGTTCTTTAAAAGTTTGTCAATTTAGCCATCTGACATCGCCATGTACGTGCTGGGCTATTGTTTACATGGAAATCCTGTTTATTCCATTGTCTGAAGCATTTGAGGCCAATAGGATTCGTTAGAAAGTATGCAAAAAAAAAAAAACACCTTGCAACTAGCTTAGATTTTTAATGTAAATGTTTGTGTTTTATGCCTTGTTGTCTATCCCTTTTAAGGAAATCTAGCCTTTCGTTGTGTTTAATCGTCTATCGACCTTCACACTTACCAAAGAAAAGACTCCACCAAAGAAAAGAAACCCATCTCACTATCGAATAACAAAAACCTAATTAAACCTTCAAATGGGCGCTGTTTTTTGCTCTTTTTCTTGCTTGTTATGGTTCGATGGGCAGTTTAATTTGCGCATTAGGCTGATAGACGACGCACTAAAAAAAAAAAAAAAAGAAAGAAAGAAAGAAAAAAAAAAAAGAGAGAGAGAGAGAGAGAGGATTGATTTGGTTTCCAAAAGCACAAATTCCAGTCCACTGCACATCGGATGAAAATGCATCAATAGCAGATTCACCACAACATTACCATCTGCCACTATCTAGACGCAAATATCTACTATTGTGCAGCATAATAACTCCTGTAGTTAATATAGAAATTTCTATTGTTATGCCCTAATTACTCTGGATGGGCTACACGAATCAATTTTCAATCGATACATTTGGAAAATAGCTTAATTATTTTCGCTAAATTAAACTGTTTCGAAATTACGCCGCCATGCAACTTGAGGGGCGCCACTGTAGCAAAGCATTGGAATTAGTTGACTAAGTTTTGATATACTTGCCAAACTTTCAATACATACATTGTTAATAAATTACTCGACTTCTGCGCGAGGCGATGTTTAAAATTCGCAATGTGCAAAAAAAAAAAATAACTTAAACAAATACTGATACTACAACACTATCACTTGTGTAGGATTACATTTCGGCAATTCTTGTAAGCTGATCTTGGAATACGGGAACATATTAAGGGAATGAAGATTATTTAGATTACCAAAGGAGAAAGGTCAGCCCAAAATATATTCGAGCGAAATTAGCCATCTAAATGAGTCTGCGATCTTCCTATTCTGTTCAGCAATTGTACGACTCCTGTTTGAGGTGACAATGCGGCTAATCAATGTGGAAATTTCTATTGTGATGATCTCATTATAACGGATAGCGTACAGAAATGGATGCCGTAGACACACTTGGAGATTGCGGCTTAATCATTTATGTAAATGGCACTGTTTCCAATTTAAACATACGTGCAATGGAAACTCAAGCAAGGACTATGCAGAACACTCGGATACTGTGTCCATTCACGATCCTTACTCCATCTACCAATGACTTTCTCATTTACGATTTGGGCATAACAGTCATTCGAAATTCTCCCTTTAATCAACCTCATGTTCCGTATTTGGTGAAGTGAATTTTTATGCACGCACTAAACAACGTAACTTTTTACGTGTTATTTTACGTGTAGTATTTTATAATTGACCACATTTACTTCAATTTCTTATATGTAATATTTTTTATGGTTTATCTAATTATTTTTCCAATAGAAACTTTTTTTTTTTATATTTATGAAAATCCTTATTCACATTCTACATAACTTAAAAGATGCACAAGTTTTGTTTTGTGTTTAATATATCTTAGGAAAAGTATATTAAAATAATTCTCTTTCTGTTCTTGAGCTATTTTTTAAGTTTTCGAAAACACAAATAAAATTCCCATATGTAATTTAGCATTTTTTAGTTTTTATTTCCTAATATTACTTTCAGTTCATTTTCAAGTATTATTTATAAGATATAAATATATATTTAAACATTCTTCGTTTTTATTTAGAAGTAAAAATTTGAGTGGTAAAACCGTCGTACCCTAGTCTCTCCAATCACATTTTGATTCATTGATAAATTTTAAAGGTGTATTTAAATATACGGAGATTATCAAATTAATGACAGAAAATCAAAAGGGTTTTTATTCAACATGATTATATTTATAAGCATTTACAATATACTAACGAAAGTTGAATCCTTAAATGCGATTTTTTTTAATTTTCGTAAACTGAGTCAACACTGCTGTTACTGCATTTTAATAAGCGTAGCATCTTCATTGAGAATTAGGAAATATTTGTACTATTCAGACTGCCTACATCATAAGAACGTGGCAGTACCATAAGTACTGAAAAATCTCATTGAAGACCAAATGGATTTTACATTCAACTCAGAATGTTTGAGGTGCTATCTGAATGCCTGGAATGAAATTTTGAATTGTAGTGTCTGCCATTATGCTTCTGAGAGGAAGATGCAGTGTAGCTTGAGACTGTCCCTCCCTACCTTACAACCAAAATATTCGACTGGAATCCATCTTTTGGGATAGCAAACGAGTTATGTACATTTCCCTGATAGATGAATTGCATTTTTCCCAGTTTTAGACCACTTTCCTTCTTGCTGGAGACCTAAAGTGACTTGCAAAAGTTCCATTCCATGGTTTGTCTCTAGAAGAAAGTTTCTTGGGTATGTAAAAATATACAATAAATATGTATTTAAGTTAATAAACGAAATAGGGAAAAAATCCTTAACCCATTCATGATACTAATATACTGTAGGCTGTAAACCTATCATGAGTGGGTGGGGTTCACGTAGAACAGCTTCTAGTAACTTTTATCTATTGGGCTCGTTGAACAATAGGCGATACTTTTGTGGGCGACTGGTCACTCCGAAAAAGTCATTAAAAATGGGAAGGAAAAAAACTGTCAAGTTTACAGGCTGTTTTTATTATTTTGACATGTTTTAACAATATAATCAAATAAAATTATTGTGACAGTCTTCAATTAAAAGCTTTTAATGCCAATTTTAGTTTACATTTCATTAATACCAACCATTGATAGTCGACATTAAATTTCCTGATATAATAATATTTATTTGGATTTTTCGAAGTTCCGGTGGCAATATTCTGGTCTTTTTTGCTTTAATTTAACCGAAGGCGGGGGGAAACTCTGTAATGTAATATAATAACTATTTTTCCTCAAGCAAGGCGTGGATTTCAATCCCCACAGTAGTCGATGTTCGTGGCTACTTTTCAGGTGGAAGATAAATTTCATTATATGGTGTGAAATCACTAATCAGATTTTTAGAGGATTAAAGTAGTTTATGGCAGAATTTTCAGAAAATTTTAAAATAAATAAAAAATACAAACTTTTTAATTATAAAAATAGTCCTAAATCTACCCATGGTACTGTTATGAGGTAGGTTTATAACTTTTTATGTGTGTGAAACGAAAAACTGATTCTCTTTACATGGGCGGCTCGTGCACAGGCGCTGCAGAACACCCAATTTTTCTCGATATATATAAATATATTTATTAATTTATTTATATTTGCTTGTAATGTTTAATTTTATCATCAACAATCCTATACAATTCTCTTATTTTGTATAAAAAATAATAAAAATCCATCTTGTAGCACTTAGGAGGGCGAAGGACGCTAGCAGACTGTGTTTACTACACTGTCATATTGCTACGCGCTCAAGCATATACATGTCATAGTGAGATGCGAGCTATTAGCGTAATGCGGCACTGTCCGTCGCGCAGTGCCACTGTTGTTTATATGCAGTTTGCGCCAGTAGTAGAGTGTTCGTAGTGCTTATCGTGTTTACTCCGTCTCTTTAAATATTTTGTCCATGCCTTTAATTACAATTAAAGGAATGGATTTTATTTTTAAGTAATTTTGAATTATACCAAACTTTATAATTCTATCAATAATAAACAAAATTTTTTCATGTTTAATTTTTACCATAATTTTGATATTTTATTCAAACACGTATACACTGTACTTACAGTGTCGAAAGTTGGAACACCCCCACGATTTTAAGCCACGAGCCGCCACTGTCTTTTCATTAAATATATTAGTTGCAATTATATGATAACGAAATATCTACAATAACGAAAATTTTATTTTAATATTTAGGATTTAGAAACGATACATCACGAATACATTTCAAATCTCAAGATGTACTATTCTTTCGTGTTTAATTCCTGTTCATTTAAATCCTCAAGTTGATCGAGATAACATGGATTCCTTCAAACTGTAAAAGGCGCATGTTTGCCAAATAATTGATGTAAATTAAACATCATAATATAAAATATGAAATCGTTATCACGTGCTCTCCAATATTTTTCATAATGTCAGAAAATATTAGCAAATTCAATATAGAATATTTTCACAATTTATAAATTGTTATTCCGTTTTTATATTAAAAAAGTACAAATTCGTATATCAGTTGTGAGGTACAGTCACGTGTATATGTGTGTGTGTATACTTTTCTAAGAAATCTGTCTTTCAGACGTCTATAAACTAAGCTGTGATATTTATATGCTGAGTATATTTTTAAGAATTACTTTAGTTACTAGAGAAATTAAAAAATATATGGCTTTTAATAAGTACACCTTTTTCATAATATCATCAATAAATATTAAATGACTAGAGGGTAACAGATGGCAATGCTGTAATTGAATGAGATGCGCAATGCTGTAGTCAATGAAGTTTTAACTGAGGCTCAGCTATTGCCGTTACCCAGCCATGACCAGAGCTTTTAGCTCAATAACATCTATGCATCCATACATTTTTTTCTACAGATAACGGGGAATATGAGAAGAATTCTTGCTTCACCCATCTAGCCAAACAAAAAAAAAAGTTATAATTGAATATTATTTTCTATGATGGGATTATCAGTATTACGTTTTCTATATCGAAATCTATAATGATAATAATACTCTATTATTCAATTTGTAATAAATATTTAAAAAGGTTGCAATGTAATGGAAAATTATACAACGCAGTTCAGCGTCTCCACAGGAAAAAAAATGTAATGGGATCCGGGAAGCAGGTCGTTGGTTCATCTGTTCACTTGTGAAAAATGTACTTTAAGGATTCTCGAACATCATGGGCGAAGGTAAAAGGAGACCCTATATTGTTGAAAGACTGTACTTGTCGATTTAGTTCCGATCGCCTCGCTTCAGGACTAGGTAATTCTGCAGTATTTGTCAAATAAGCAGCACCATCCATAACAGCTCCTTCAAAAAGGAATTATGCGTTATTTTCCTAGAATTAACCACATGTTCACTTTAGAATAATCTCTTTCATGTTGCCAATTTTATTATGGTTTCTCTCACCACAGAAGCGGCACTTATGGCGGTTGACCTTTGCCCCCGATGTGAATTATTGCTTTGATTGCTAAACAATAAATTGTCAACAAATGAAGGGTATTTCATCAACATGATTCAAACGATAGAGAGAAAGAGTGAAATAATTATTTGTGTTCTGGTTATGTTATTTATGTTGGTGCTTATTTATAACAATAGATTTGATTCCTAAAAAACGTTATTACTTCTTCCTTTACGTATTAGGCCAAGTGGCCTGCTAATAAGTAAAGGATTCGAATTATAATAGACCCATATCAGGTTTGGCCTATACATTTCGAAACCGGAAATCCCACTGAATCGGTCGGTCAATCATATTCCAGGAGTGTCCTAAGTGTGTAGATGCATGTGTTCAGGAGATTGGTTTGCCTGTTCTGGGGAACGAAAAAACGGGTGGAAAAAAACCTCGACTAGCTCCGTATGAGACCAGATAAAGGGTCCTCACATCACTGACGGGAATCGAACCCAGGTCTTTTCGACCAAAGGGTTCGTCTATACTGACTGAGCTACGGAGGCTCTTTATTTCCTATTGAAATATATTATAAGATAAATAAGCTAAAAATCGAAACAAAAGTAGTTCAGAGTTATAGTTTTATGTAAGATCTGAATTAGAAAGCCTAATGTTAAAGATAAATTATTAGTTTTCTTCTTCAATTTTTAACACGAATATTATGTGATAGACACAACCGTAAACCTGTGTACATCGCACATTAAGAAAAACCCATCTTTATTTTTCAGGTTTTTTCTTGTGCATTCTTCATGTTATTTTGCATTCTTTGTGAATTGTTCTGTTCATTTATGTTCTTTTTCTCATTTATCCTAGATACTTCTTTGTTCTTTTTTTGATATCACTAAAAGGACTGATTTTGAGTAGAGGTGGAAAATGAGTGCAGTGAGAAGAAAGCAATCACCGGATTGGAAAGGGATGGAAGAAGAAAGATGAATTGGGCCCTGCCGCATCCGGAGAGAGAAGAGGAAAGGGATGTGGTAATGAAAATTTGTTGCACTATTGTGACTGTTTATAACAGCTCAAGTGTAAACTATTATGCGAAGTTTTCAGTGAGACGAACAAATCCTTGGGGGAAGCTGATGACAATTACTCTAACCATACAGCGTGTCCATAGCCCAATTAATCCTGATAGCACGAGCATTTATAGCAACCACTTCCCGTTCCAAAATCCCCATGAGTTGTTGGCCATATCATTCTAGCTGCTATCCATTGTAACTAGGCAACCTAGCGAAATGCACAACAACGAACAACCAGGCGTGAGTCGCGTGCACTCTCTCTCTCTCAAAGAGCCACAAGCTCAAGCACACGTGCGGAGAGCTCATGTTACTGGCAATTAGGTGTTGTTATCGCTAGTGGCCACCCTGCAGTCGTTGTGGCCTTATATCCATCACCGCAGACAGCTCTAGCCCCCCCCCCCACCAAGTGGAAACAGCGAAACGTAGGCTGGTTTCCCCACGATACCTAGTGGACTAGGAGAATGGGCAATGGAAGAGCGAGTGATACATCCCGGTGTTTTATGGTTCTCTCGGTGAAATAATGTAACATCTGTATGTCGAGAACGTAGGTCCGGGGGCGAGTGGGGAGTGGAAGTAAAGAGAGATGTGGACATTACTCGACTGTCGGGACTTGCATTCTTTCGCTACTAGCCCCCTCGTACATGCTTCCACAGGGTCCGATTCAACAAATAGTATTAGTAATCAATAGTGCAGAAACGCTATCGGATATTCCTGATAGAGCCCACTGCGTTATACTACTGTGGGACATACATGAAATGTCACAGATGGCGCTGCACATGCATCGAATGAGGATATTGCTGTAGACTGTTTCTGACTGTTGTGATCTATGCGTAAATAGGGGTTTTCTCATGCATGAAGGATGTAAATATCTTTTCTCCTCCTATTTGGCATACCAGATGCCATCTGTGCATTCCATGTGAAACCAACTGACGGGATTGGTAGGAATTTAAGCGTTGCATGGGAAGGATGGTCGTGTAACCCGTGGAGAATCATTATGAGTTTAAATGGGATATGAGAAGTGCAAAGTTCACGACTAATTATTAAATTTTGCACTCTGTTATTTATCTCTTTTCCTCATCGCCCGTCTCTCTCTATCTATATCTCGTTCTATGCGCTTTTTTCTATATTTTGTAGATTCTTTCATTTTCTTTTCATTATCTTTTTCTTTCTCTCTCTTTCTTTCTCTCCTACCTTGTATTTTTATACACATTTCTTCTCTCTTCTATATTCTTCGTATTATTTTTTATTTTCTTACGATTTTTCTTTTACCTTCTTTTCCCCTCTTTCTCTACCTCGAAGGGTTTCAAATATTATTCTAACTAGCATCCAGATTAAAGACTTTCCTTTTTTTTTTATTATGTATCCCAATCGAACTACGAAACATACACTATCGAATGCCTAAACCTAATATGACTTTAGCCATCCCCTCTACAACGCTCAGCCTTCTTCTAATAAACGTAGAACAACTCATACCCGAATATAACTTTCCTGTATGGTTGCTTGCATGTAATACTAGAAAAAACTCATTTCTCTTTGATATCTTTCTCCATGCAAAAGTAGATTGTCTGATGCTGGGATCGTACATTCTAGGAACGGATCTCCAATTAACATGATACCTGAAATCAAATTCGACTACTACTTTGAGTACGACAGCGCTTCTAACACCCCCCACCCCAATCTCTTGCGTCCTCAATTCATAAAGTCCCCCCAAAGTACATCGTTTGAGATAAATAACGAAGTCCATTTGGGGAAACAAACCTCGTCTGTTATGCAGACCAAATTACACGCGAGATAATGCAAAATAGATTGAAAGAGAAATCGTAGGAGAAGGGGGGGGGGAGGGAGAAAGCAGGCGACAGAAAGATACGAAGAAACTCGTTTTACCGATAAGAGCAGCTTGCGATAAGGAAAACATAAGACGAAACAGTCGTTTAAAGATGGCTCGTCACAATGACCCAAGGTAATGAAGACGCGATAGAAAGAAACCAAAAAGATATTTCAGCAGAACGAATAAAAATCAAGATTGCAGAAGGAAGACAGAAATGTCTGCAGGTATCATTACGCGCTATTTGAAAGTCACTCGGCATCAGTCGACAAAAAAAAAAAAAAAAAAAAAAACGTATTTGAATCCAATAGAATGAAAATAAGAGTAAAGAAAAAAAAATTCTTTGAAATACTCAGTTACGACCTGTGCGTTGTAGGAGATGCTTGACAGTTGTTTGAAATGGCTGTCAAGCCGTACGGTCCCGCTCCTAAAACTGTCGCCGGGGTAGTCGAAGCACATAATGTCACGCTAACGGCATGATGTCGAGATGATAAGCAAGGAAGAAAAGGGGGACCTTGGATGTCGTTGTGACGCTTGCGATTGATATCTTCGAACTGTTCCAATGTGAGTGAATGGGGAGGAAAAACTGGTGGGGGGGTGGATGGATGGGGGAGAGGAGATGAAGAGTGTTGTTCGTTTGCAGCACTGAACACGAAACCTTGTTATAGCAAAAGTGTCAATTTCTAGGCAAGGCCTATTTAATAACACGCGAGGCTCCATTTAAATGGACTCAAAGGCGATACGAGACTCATGACAGATAGACTCGAATGCATTTTCGTCGTCACGTAACGGGGATTCGATGGGGAGGGTTTTGTTATTTTGCTGTTTTTCATACCAAAAGTTCTGATCATTGGAAAAGAGAATTTTCAAAGAGTGTCTGACATTTATTCATTAACTTACCAACTCCCCCATTCCGGAATTCTCTGTGCGGCGCAGAAATAACGAAATGTCAACATTGACAAAGTGACGCGAATGGTCAATCATCTCTCTATCAGTATGAGGAGATGCTCTTTTCATAAATGTCAGCTTTTGAGTCCGATGCTTCGTCGTTTAACTACTCTAGATTCTCTTCCTTGAGTTGTTTGTTTTCAATTGAAGAACATACGGAAATAGCATAAGAGCATTAGATATTAACCAAATAAATACTTTGGTGGTAAAAAGAAAATGTACGAGATGTTTTTATCTGGAATTATATGAACGCGTGAGATGACTGCCAAAATTATATTCGTTTCCTAATATCTACTTATTTAACGCTTTCGATTTGTTTTTACAAGGCAACAAATCCTATCAGGAGCTAGAAGAGTTCATATCATAGGAGAGTTGAAAAACATTTAATTTTGCAGTAAATTTGAGCTATTTAGGGAGCAACATCCGACTTCACAAGAGAGAACAAGTCCAACCATGTTTCATTTCGAAGAAAGCGATGACAGCGTCCTCCTCTACAGCTAGAAAAATGTGCGAAATGAGTAGCAACCGGAAGTGTGACCGACTCGTGCGGTGCTTGTTACATAGCAGAATTTGTATGAAAAAAAAGCTAATGAACCGTATCTCTTTGCTAAGAGCTGTTAAAACCCATAACAAACTAATTATTGCTTTCCCTTTCAACTTTTTCCTTTGATCCTAGGTGGCTTTTGTCTGTGTACTCGAAAGGTTAGTTTTTCATTTAATATAGGTAAGCTTCGAGAAGAATTTTTATGTATTTTTGGAATGATGCCAAAGTGATGTTGAAGAGGAATCACGCAGTTGGAAAAACACAAATGGAATAAAGTAGAGATGAGTCTCTCTGTCACTACATTTCATTAAAATTTGGAGAGATGGTAGGGAAAAAAAACTGAACGAGTGTCATACTTAATACGTAGTTCTATTAAATTCGGTTATTTTCTAAAGAAGAGTACATCAATGACATGATTTCAATTTTCTTGAAATCCTTAGCGAACATATCGAAGTACCTTTTTTGTGTAATTAAAACATCAACGCGAATTTTCCTTTAGATGCTGAACAAAATGATTACTCTCGAAGAGATTTTGATATGGTGAGCTCTCTCTTCTTTATTTCTTTTCATTGATCTATTTATTATTTGTTTTTTTTCTGTTTAACCTCTCTCTCTCTCTCCCCCTTTATTTTATTCATTGGTCTATTTAACATCCCTTCATATGTTTTATCAATACCACTTTGTTTATTTATTTTGTTTTAATTTTTTTTCTGTTTTATTCTGTCTCTCTACGTGTTCATTTGTGTACAGACCTCTCTTCAGACTTCATTCCATTATTCACGTATAGTGAATTCATTTATAGGCGAAATATTGAACCGCTAAGGCTACACAATAATTTCTTCTCCATCATTTTCCCTACTAAATGACCACTTCTGTGTACTTCGTCAACCCAGTTCGGCTGAAAAGCGTCTACTGAATACAGTAGCCTCTCTTGCAACACCCCACTGAGTAAATATCAAGACTCATTACAAAGGAGGACATTAGTAACGGGCCAGAGATTTAATATTATCTGGAAGCTACTTTATGGAAAGTTTTGATGGTGGATGAAGGGTGGGTAATGAGATGGGGAGGGGGAATATCTTCAGCCGGGTCGATGAGATCTTCGGAAAGAATACTCAACTATCATTGCATTTGATCCATTTGACCGAACTTCTTTATGAAACTAGATCGGAAACTTTTCTTTGAAAGCAGAGTTTGAAAACTCTTTCGCTTTAGTAATGATTATATTAAACTAAAATAGCAATTGAAGGCCCACTGTATAGCTGACACGCGTAATTATTGCCATAAATGTCTAGACATCTTTCCATTGAGTGTTAGAGATTATATTATGAAGCACATTCCAGGCTGGATTTTATTCAATCTTGAGTAATCATAAATATTTTATATCAGTCCCACAAACTAAAAATTTGCAAATTCGATGACATACCAGTGCTGAGTGGACATGAAAGTAAAAAACGAAATAGTAAATGATATGATGGCGTCTTTGAACAGCTGAAGGTTGTAGTCTTCGCAAAAGACAGGGTAAGGGAGGTTGTTTCAAAGAATAGAATGATAGACGGAATGAAAGAGAAGAAAAAGGGGTTGGTTCAGTAAGTTTGGATCATAAATGGATGCTGCTGTTGTTAGCGTATGGAAGGATCCAGTATTGGCATTTGGATCCGAGTGAGGTATTAGAAGTTACCACTTCCTAGCTGGAGGAGGGGCCAATGCAGATTCCCATCATTCCCTGAAGTGTCCATTGTCTGTAGATCTGTGTGTGTTCACCGGGTTCGGTTTGCCTGTTTTGAGGGAGTAAAAACCCTTCACCATATGAGAAGGGCTAACTCGCCTGTAGTCGAAAACACACCTGCAAAGTTCCAGGTCTCTCTCAGACCGAAAAACTTCATGTATACCGAATGAGCTATGGGGGCTCCGTAAACGGATGCTGATTGGAAACTGCTCAGAAACTGGAGGAATAGTAGCGGCCACTTCGGTATTGTGTTCGAAAATATATGTGAAAGAGATATAAGCAGAAATAAGACCGAAAATCTCTCTCACTCTCTCTCTCTCTGGGTAGCATCAGGTATCTTTAGTGAGGATTTAGGTGAGCCACCCAAATGCGCAAGCAGTATTCCATGGTTGTATGGATTTGGAATTTATATAATAGTCCGAAGTTTTACAAGAGGAATCGTCTTGAGAAAACCAAGTACACCAAAGTTCTTGAAGAAGCTATGGCTGAGATGCGTTTGTGCCAGGAAAGACAAAAAGATTTGTCTTCTTGGACTGAGTCATCCCCAAGAAGACAAATCTGATCGTGTATGGAAATCTGGTTATTTTCAAAAGTAAACTGAAAACTTTTCTTTTGTAAAATAAGACAGGAGTGTGTTTGTTTTTATAGCATTGAAAGATAAGTGTTGATACTCAAAGGACAGTATAGGATAAGCCGTGCATTTTTTAAATAAATATAAATTTGTGATGATGATGGGAGAAAAAAATCCATGGAATGGCAATCATCTATTATGCACGATAACCAACTCCTGTCTTCATTGTATACTAAAAACTTGATGCGTAACCAGAAGACCGACTTTGTCTTCTGACACAATGTCCATCTTAGGAGTGTGTGAGGGATGCGTGCAAAATAATTGCCTGTCGTCATACATCCTTCGGGATGAATTCTGGGTCACTCTTAAAACTGCTATCTCCTCTCTTCTTGACACAATAAAGAACCGAGAGAAGTTTTTTCAACAAAAAAGCAACTCCTGGTTGAAAGTAGTAATCACTGCGAGCTGATCTTCATACTACCAGACTAACCGATAACCCCGTCTCTTCCACCCAACAAAGTTCCTTTTGGTTCGGTCACTCTTTTCTTACTTCGTGCTTACACCTCTGCACACGTCTATCCGGCAGTCAGATAATGTGAAATTAATGACTCTCCTCGATAGCTAGAGTTGTGGTACAGCATCCCCCCCTCTATTCTTATGCCTTCCCTACCCTCCCCCTCGCTCTCATCCTCCCCATCTTTACTGCGTCGAGATAACTCGGTGACAGCATGACAAGATATCTGGCTGGGAATTAATATTCTCCTTTTACATACCACACTCGGGGGTTGTCTAAAGGATAGAGATCTGGCCCATGCTACAGCAACAGTTTGGAAAAGGCGGCTTAATGATTGGCTGCTGGCTGCAACATGTGCGGATGACAAACTGTTTCTGAAATAACGCAGGGCTACGTAGTTGTCCAGGTTAAGCAAATGATTATTTTTGGATGGTCGTCAACATCAGACGGTTTTTGATTTCATTAAATATTAGCACATTGGACTCATTTGTTATTACGCGGTATTATTAAAATGTGAGTAACGCCTTAAGATGCCCTATTTTCTTGGGATTAATCTTTCCACAGAAGTTAAGAATAAAAACACCTTCAAGTTTTTTGCCTGGTGTTAGGGGAAGAGTGGTATTAATATAAATTGATTTTTAATCAATATTCAACACAGATTCCCAAATAACAGTTACCGACTTATAGTTTGATGCTCCATATATCAAAATATACGAATTTTAGTACTTTGCTTAACTATATTGCTTATATTATAACGTGTTCGAATTATATCACCAAAATTCTTGCCTTCAGTTTCACATCTCTGACGAAGGATTAAAAAATTGTAGTTAACAAAAACTCACTAGAGGTCAGCCTTGATAGTGAGTACAAAGATCATATATTGTTTTCATACAAAATTCATTGCTTCATTAGTTGCGATATCATAACCAGTGTTTCAAGTGAATTATTTAAATAAATGCTGGTAATTCAGATTACTGTATCTTTTGGGGATGACGCTGTATATGTCGTTATGCTTTCTTCACGATTACAAAATTCCCAAGATGTTTCTACTTGCTAGAAGCAAGAATTGATGTACGAAACACAAATTACATAATAGTGAATTTCATGTTATAAATAAATAAATAAATATATATATATATATAATACATTTTTTAAAATAACAATAAGCTATAACTTCTTTAATTATTTATTTTTGATGATAAATATTAATACACCTTATAAAAAAATGTATAGAAACTGAATAATTAAAATTAAGTGACTTAGATTATAATTCTGGAGAGGAATCAAATCGACCGTGAGATGCGGTGATTGATTCCTTCCAGATCCAATACCCTTGGAGGGTAATGGATGGCAATGCTGTAGCCAATGAAGATCTAACTGAGGCTCGGCTATTGTTGTTACCCTCCTGCCATGATCAGAGCTTTAATTGCTCAATAACACCTTATCCCTACACTGTCCTCTACAGATAACGGGGAATATGAAAAGCATTCTTGCTTCGCCCCTTTAAGCCAGTCCTTATAAGGATTATAATTCTATTCAGTGGAAAACATTACTGTAATTAAATCATTAACACTTATTAAAATTAACTCTGATGTATCTATAAATGGTAATTCATATTATCATGTATAAGTACTTGTTGATGAGGATTTAGGATTGCTCAGAAATACTGCTCTTAACAATAACTTTTAGTAAATCGTAATAAGTATTAATTCAGAATAAATAAGTGAAAAATAATTAGTTCTTTAAAATTTAAATTAAATTTTCTCAAAATAGTAATTGTATATAACTGAAAATTATTGTTTGTGCCGGATAAAAAAAAATGAATAGCAGGTTATAGAAGAGCTATGCCAATACTACTAAACAACATTCTAAAATAACATTACAAAGGAATTTTTATGCATAAGAGAGAAACATAAATTTGATTTTGCTTCAATTTAGCGTTATTAACAGAAAAAAAAGAGAGAGAACTATGATTGACATATCAGATAACAGGCGAATTTGAACATCATATCAGTACCTTTATTGTCAGCGCAGCCTGAAAACAATAAAATTAAATTGAAATGGTGCACTTCGTTAGGAAAAGACTAAGTGATAAAATTTTAAGTCCAAATCCATTCCTTTTATTATTACGGGCCGTGCAATTTGAATGCAGGCACCTAAAATGGAAAGGTGATAAGAGACATAAACGAACTCTCAGGATAATCTTTTATGCACCGACTCAATTCTGAAATGGTGCCAAGTTTGTAAATACATTATTGCGTGCTGAGAGCTCTTTCACAGTGGATGCTGTTTTCATACAACTTCCTAATCGACACTCCTCTACCATCCATCTCATTCGGTGTCTAATTATAATGAAGTTATTCAGGTAACGGAAACTCCTTTGATCTCTAAAATTTTAGCCCATTTTGGTCCCACAGAATTCATAGAGAAGATTATACTAAGAGAACTTTTATTAACTTACTAAGGTTGGAAAGTAGGATGTGTTCCCCCCCCCCCCCGCATCACATTCTTACAACCATCCGACTGCGGGGGTCAACGTTTACCTTACTATAATGGGAAAAGTGACTCAGAAACATTTTAGTATCTGATGAAAATCAGATAGCGTCACTGGCTAGTGAGAAAGCAATCACGCATTGCATTGTTACCAGGGGCGTTGCTATGGTAACATTAATACTCTCGGAGTGTCCCTTCCAGAGCGCGGTTTCCTTGATTAGCCCACAGATAAACATATTTGTAAATGACATATTGGAATATGGACGAACAATGTAGATTATTAAAATCTCTAATTTGTTGACTTTTGTTAAGCATTTGAAAATACTTAGAATTCCTTTTCAAACAAACACGTGGAGCATTAGAATCTTTCATTGCGTGCTCACTCTGTGTTTGTTGAGTTCGTGTGGCTTTTATGATCGTTTGGAAAAGCAAAAGTCTGGGAAGGAAGGTGCGAGAATGGATGGTACTGCAAACATGTAATGCCTTATTATCTTTGTGTCGATAAGTGAAAGGATGCTTCATCCAAATGTTCGTAAGGAGTCAAAAAACCTTTAACTCTTGCCCATCGATGTACAAGAATTATAAACAAAGATGGGAGGAATTTGTGATTTTTATTGTTTTATATCATGTTCGATTGGAAGTGCTGATGTAGATTTCTTTATTAAACAAGATGAATAAGTTCGTGCAATACATTTCATTTTTTACGGTAAAGCGATGGTTACTAATTGCAGGAGGAGGATGAAGTGGTGGAGCGCAGACTGAGCATCTGTATGCTACAGATTGGAGCGAATAAGAGAACTCTTAAAGAGCTTCTTTCTAATTTACAAGTAAATTCCAAAAATGAAACTATTGCAAGGGAAAAAAATGCCTTACCTTGTTGAAGTTTTATAAGCAAAATATGTTGGAGTTTTATTTATGAATTTAAAAATAAAGGCCTTAAATCCCAGTTTCTAAAAATAAAATTGAAATATTTTAATCCCCTAATGCTTTAATTTCGTTTTTGAGCAACATGTTTTGATTTCAATCCAATACAATATTTTTGTAATATAAAAATCATTGTATAATCGAATAAATTAATTTTATACTTCTTAAATCGTATATGAATACTTTTAGAAGGAAATAAGCACACCATATTCAAACTCATTGTAGTTGGGTATAAGTTTAGGTAAAAATCGCTTGCTCGCAAAAAAAAAAAAAAAAAAAAAAAAATTTGCTTGCAGTAATTTCATGGAAGAATGGACTGTGTTTGGTCTCTAAACGTTTAGTAGCACGATAACATTTTAATAACTATATAATTTTGTTATTTGGCCAGAGCATAACGTTTAATTCATGAGAAGGAAAGGATATTTTCCTATCCTTTTAAGTACAATTGTGGGCAAGAAGGTTCCCCTAGAGATTTCCTACTTCTTTAAGAATGAAAACAGATACTCCGTAATATACATACTACCTACGTAACAGCAACGCAAAGACGTTATCCAATTTTGGGGTACTTTGTAAAATCCAAAACAGTATTGTCTGGGGAAAAAAAAAGATATGTAGAGAAGGGCAGGAAGTGAAGTGGGGGAGCAAATCAGCGCTCATCAGATTGGTTGATTCCCAAACAGAAGCCTCGTCTTCTGTTCTGGCATTATCTCAAAAATTGGACTCATTCAGAGCTATAAACTTCAAAGAGTCACAATGGGATTTCTTCTTCGTTGAACTCTTAGGGATAAGAAAGACAAAGAACAAGACTTGTAATCAATGGGGGGGGGGATTAGTCATGAGTCTGTTGACTACCGCCAGCTGATCTTAGACGTTCAAGTTCAGTCGATTTCTCCCTACCATGGCCGATAAGAACACCAAATGGCTGGCCTAATCCTTCATCGATTCTTAAGGTCAAGGGATTTCATATGGGATGAGATTGTTCAGAACCCACCCCTATCTCTTCCATTACCTACGAATGATAGAAATTGAACTACTTAATGAAAGCAGATCCTATCCTTTGTTAGGATAGCTTTTAATAGCTTCCCATGTTGAAATTGCAAACTAACAAACAAAAACATATAAAGTTATCCTAATCTTATGACCGTCTGATCATTATCGAGATGAAAATATTTATTTTACTATTCAGAGTATCTTGTTCGAAATGTTATACAGAAGGAATGCGATTAAAACGAGTGACAAAATAAATGATCTCTTTAATCTGGATAGAAATAATTTATTCCGTTCATTAGGCATGAGATTTTAATTCTGCTGTTATTAGCTTTTGATTAACTATTTAGTTGAAAATATCCTCAAACAGGTGAGGAGATTGTTTCGATTTTTCTCTCCTCTTAAAATAAACTGAATGCATAGACGAATATCATCTGACATTGTCATTGCTGCTTTAGCATTAATTTTGAAAAACGTTCGCTTTGTCGCGATGATTTAATTCCGTACTCTCAAACGCATTTCTGCTGAATCGTATTGGACACAAATATCCTACTATCTTCTACAACAGTATAATATTGCACAACAGTATAATATGCAATTAACAGGGGAAATGTAAAAATGCGTGGAATTAAAACTAAACAAATACGGGGAAAGCAAAGGAAAGCATTTTTGCAGGAATAACATTCAGAAGTACGCCTTTAATTTTAGAAGATGAAACGATAAAAGTCAAGAAAAATGCTGGCATAGAATCTCGGTGTTTAAACAAAAGAAACATTAAATTGGAATCTTAGATTTCCACAATTAGAAGGCTTTTTCATGTTAGGTTATTATGCTGGATTCTTCGCTGAATTGTTAAGGGTGATTCTGCGGAAATATCAAAGTTAACTGGAAGATTTTCTAGAGGGGGGGGGTTGTCTACAGTTACGAATATTGCGCCCTGTCTTTTATTTGCTTTAATCTCGGATAAAAAAAAAAAGAAATGGACAATGATAATGAACCACTTGGAATTATTACCAACTGATGAGACTTTGCTTGATGACATTTTGGTCGGTGTGCTTTTCTTAACGTTCTCCAACTTCTATTTCTTTGCGCTTTCGAAGAAGCACTTCAAGACGCAGCCCCAATGAAGACGTTATTTGATTAGCGAGGTCAAGATTTTTATTGTTCTTTTCCGTTCTTTTATAACCTCGACAATGTTACCGGATTAATTCTCTGACTTAATTATTCTCCTCTATTTTCTTGCCGTCTATTACTTCTTTAAGGACCATCCTTTAAAAAAAAAAAAAAAAAAAGAAAGAAAGAAAAATAATAAAGTAAAAAAAAAAAAATTTCGCCGACGTTTTATTCATAGGGATGAACAAATTAAATAATGTTCCAAGTTTTCTATTGTTAAGGACGGCATTGCTATGATTTCTTGTTTCAGAGAATACCTTGAAATTAAAGAATACAATTGAAAAGAAAAATCTCTTAGAAATAATTAAAAATCTTACACTAGTGATGTCTTTAAAAGGCTCTGTTCATTATTAAACTGCCAGACTTTATTATATGGGGGCAACCGACTTGTATTGACGCTATTTTAGTATAACAATTGAAATGTTGGAATTTCCTGTCTTAGATTAGTTAAAATGTTTGCTCCGTTAGAGGGTGCTGGTAGCATCCGGCAAACGAAAACAATGGTCGTAGTTGTTTGATTAAATCTTAGTTTTTAAATGTTTGTTTTTGATACTGAAAAATTAACGACATTTCTCTCAGAATAAGTTTATTAATTAGTTCTTTATTAGGGTTAATTAATAATATCGCTTTCAACTTTTCGCATTAGAAAATCTTGGACAATTCGCTGGCTTTAGAGAATTACTAGGCAACATTTGGTTACCTTTTTTTCTTTTTTTAGAAGTTCAGTGACTTGGAAATGAAATATCTTGGTAGTGAGTAGGCCTCGATTTTTTCGGAAGTTTTCTTAAAAATTTTTCCTCGTAATAAGGCTTGGAATATTACGCTTCATATTTTTATGTAACTTCCATCAGTGAAAGGTTAGAAACGTATAATGCATTACTACTGTGGGTGGGTTAATATTTTTCCTTTGTTTTTTTTTATTATTAATTTTTGTACGTTTATTTATTTATGCCTAATCCCAAAACCTTGCTCTAACCACTCAGCCATCCAGGCCACCAGTATACCTCGAAATTTTTTTTTTTTTAAATTTATGACAAACTAAAACTAATCAGCCTTAGCCAGTATTATACCTATTTCTAGTATTTGTATTCTACTGATGAGCTGTTTTCCAGATTAAGGAATTGTATTCAGTTTCGAAAACATCACTTAAAATAGAAGCTTTTTTTTTAATGGCTGCAGTTGTTTTAATGTGCGTTTATGACTTCATAAACGTGGATGGCTATAATAAATGGTAGTATACTATAATTAGAACTGATAATCTGATGCTAATTTTTACATGAGATGTGATTGATCAGATGGAATGCAGTAGATTCATCATCTTCCGTGATTTTTGCTTTGATAACCCACTAGGTTGAGCAATATTTATTTGGAGTCCACGTGACAAAGAATTGTAGGACGTGTATTTTATTTATCACGACTATTTTATTTTGCAACTGTATTATTGATAAATACTTAATATCATTTCAAAATAATTCATAAGTGAGTTCCCTAATACAAAAATTTCTAAATTATGGTCATGATTGTGGTAGTGTCAAGGAAGCCTTTATCGAGGTTTCAATTCAAGGTGAGTTGGTCGGTTCATAAGGTAGAAGCAAGGTTTTACATCCCATAACAGACAAACCTGCAAGAAAAAATGTATTTAACAAACATGAGGTACGTCTCATAGATTTAGTTGCCTCAGGTGCAGTTAACCAACTTAAATGTGTGCTTTGGTCTTTGTTGATCAGGTCTTGAAATGTTTTGGATCACGTTGATCATGAAGATATCTGCAATTGCATTCGATATTTTCTAGGATTTCAATATTTTCTCCAGTATGCTTATTCTTTGGGGAAACTGTATCGTTTATTAAAGTGAAAATGAATTATGGGCTTCATAGATAGAGCTGATCTCTCCTGGAACAGGAGATATTTCAATAAACAACTCGTTTATACAAGGGTTCTTTGAAAAGGTCTGTAAACTGTGAATTGAGTGGCCAGTAGAATAATAAAATAGTTAACACTTTTGCCTCACGTGCAAGCTAGACGCTGAGCAAAAACGCCTCGGCTCGGTTTCTGTTTCTTGTGTTTGTTCCGCGAAGTCAGACTTCAAAATGGAAGAAAGATATGACTCAGGTCGAACGTCGAGCAATAACTGGTGTTTATACAATAAAATTGAAACCTACTTTAAGTGGAAAATAACCTAGTTAGGATTCAGCTTTATGTGAACTTTGTGAGGATAGGGCAGTGGATCACAGTACAACGTCACCCTGGTCATCCCACTTCCTTGAAGATCGAACAGGCGCTAAATACAATCCTAGAATCCGTATATAACTTGTGATGAAATCGCAGATGAAGTAAACATTATTGGCTTTCAAACTTCTGGCTGAATTTTTGAAGAAAAGTTGTTGAGCAGTGTATCCTACACTGGCTGACATAAGATTAGCAAGCGGCTCACTACAGGATTGAAAACGAACTACTGCATCATATGAAACTAAAGGAGAACATCTTTCGAACACGACTGTTGACAGAGAAAAAACATGGATACAAAACTTAGAACTAGAACTGATAAGTTAATCCCCATCCTCTTTGCTTACAAAACAAAGCGTCAACAATCGAAGGTCAAATTACTAATGATATAATTCGTAGTGTAAGATTTGACATGTTCTCAAATTGAGCCCTCCTTTTACATGTATCACGTCAAATACCTTGATTTCATGGAATAGTACGGAAGGCAGGTGCTTTCTCGTTCCCCCATATACAGTCCTGAGATGATCCGTCAAGACTTCGATCTGTTCCCTAAGTTGAAAGAACCACTCTCAACCCAATCCCATCAACAAAAAAATGTTTGCTGACCTCAATTTAAAAACAAAAACTTACCGAAACGTTGGTCAACTGATGAGGCAAAATGGAGATTATATTGAAGACCCAGAAATGTATTTTGTTAAGTAAACTTTTGGTGTAACAACAGAAGTGTGCAGAACTTTAGAAATGACTCTAGTGGATTGGATTAAAGCAAAGTGAGCATGCGCAGACAGTATCTACTTGTTCGTTCAATGCCTATGAGTTACGCAGCAACAAACTGCTCAAGATTGGGGGGGGGGGGGGGGGGAACCATAACGAATATCAAGGAAGAGGATGAGAACTGTCTCCCGTTGGTTTGCTTGCGTATGACGGCCGTTTGCCCCCAAGGAGAACTAGGACTATTTTTTTCACTGATGAGAATTCGGCGGTAAATCAAACTTAACACACATTAGGTCGAGCGACAGCAGCTATCTTTGTTTGACCAGCACGTGATCAAGAAAATCCCTATCTCTAGGAAAGGGTAATTACCGTTGTTGAGCTCCGAAGCGTAACGATCCGATGCTCGGAGTAAAATCCCGTTATTTGGGCTAAGCCTAAACTTATCAGAGAATAAGAGTCGGGACTACAAGCACTTCAAGGACAATTAGCCGGCCTTCTCCGTTGCCCACAGTTCATTAACTGTGGCAAAAGTGGCGAGAAAAATACCACCACGTGATGCGGGGGGGGCCCTTCTTATCACGGGTGTTTAATCGCGGTCATTAGTTGACTATAGGGGTAATATTTTGAGTGGACGTTTTGCCTATTCGAACAAAGGTCAGATAACGTAAGAAGCAACGACGTGTCTTGTTCCCCCTAACGTAGCCTCATTCGGTGAATGCCCCGATGAAATATACAGACTTAAATCTCCAGCAGTGCTCGTTAAAGTTTTCTCCTTTTCGGCTTGAGAAGTTTGAAGGCCTGCATGAGGATGCTTCTATAAAACATCTTTTACTCTTCTTATTAAGGAAATTTATGGATGATTTCATTCCCCACGTGATGATAAATTATCCCGGCCTGACAAGGAATGAGGTTCATCTATCATATTTCAGTTTTATTAACCTCGTCCTTGTAGCATTCTATCTGCAGAATCCCCCATCCTTCACACATCCTACCCCCCACAACTCAGCTTCTTCCATTCACTCTTCCATCCCAACACTCCTTTGAATTGCATATGTGTTTTCCACCTTAGTCATTCTTTCTTTCCCTTCTAATTTCGTTTTTCTTTATTTTATATCAGTTCTGCTCCACCTGCAGTGCTCATTTTCTCTCTTTCTTCAGTTAATTTATATATTTCAATCTCTCTCTTTCTCTCTGAAAAAAAAACAAACTATTAATTTGGGTATTCCTTAGTTCGAAAAAATCCAAAAATGGCTTTAAAAAGTTTCTATCTGAAAAAAAAAAAAAAAAAAAATCATTCCACTTATTAAGAAAGAACAAGTTCGGTCCGTTTATTAATCCTAGTTCTAGTCATTCAAGTATATAAAAATATATTTTCAGAAAAAATTGGGAAAAAAAACATAGCTTACATTATATTCCAATTTTCCTAATATACAGAGTGGCCATAAATTAACTTTCCCTCTTTGGAGGGTATCTGTAGCTAAAACTAATACACAGAATGCGACCCCATTTTATATTGAGACTTTCGAAGGCATGGAAAGATGAATTCCGCGAAAAAAAAGATTTAGTTCCAAAAGTCGCCGGTAGGGGAAATTTTGGCGCTGACGGAGCCGAAAGCAGCAAACGCAGGTAAAAGGATTATGCAAATTTTACTGTGCGTACGTGACAGCAGCACCACCAATTCCACTTAAAAAGGAAAAGGGATTGGGAACGTTCAGGCAGTTATTCGAATCACTGACGAATTGTGCTCAATATGCGTCCAACCTTGCCTCAGCGTGCTTTACTTGTTAAGTTGTTTTATCCCTTAGCGGCCCTTCGGGAAGCACATTGAAAATCGTGTATGTTGTCCAGGGGACCCTGATTCTGATGAATAAAACATTATTTCCTGTGAGTTCAATCACTACATTAATTTCTGTGTGTCTCGTTGTTTTAGTTTAATTATTATTATCATCATTGTAACGCGCCACATATCCAACTGGAATGAGTGAAGCGGCTGTCGCTTACACCGTCGAAATGTTATTGTTCCATTTTATCTGCCTTTAATGTAATAATCCGCTTGTTTTCGGCTCCGCCAGCGCCAAAAAATTTTCCCTATCGGCGACTTTTGGTACTAAATCTTTTTTTCGTGGAAATCATTTTCCAGTGCCTTCAAATCTTAATATAAAATTTGGTCTCATTCCGTTTATTGGTTTTAGCCACAGATGCCTCCAAATAGGGAAAGTTATTTTATGGCCACCCTGTATACGGAAGGATGTTTCAAGATACTATAACGTTTACATTATTTAGAATAATGAATTTATATACACACACTCTGAATATTCAATAAACGATTACAAGACGATTGCACTATACAATATACAATAACAAATCCTTATAAGGATAAGGACTGGCTTAAAGGGGCGAAGAAGAATGCTTTTCATCTTCCCCATTATCTGTAGAGGACAGTGAGGGATAAGGTGTTAATGAGCTATTAAAGCTCTGATCATGGCAGGAGGGTAACAGCAATAGCTGAGCCTCAGTTAAAACTTCATTTGCTACAGCATTGCCATCCATTACCCTCCAAGGGTATTAATCCTACACTTCAATTCCGTACAATAACAAATCCTTATAAGGACTGCCTTAAAGGGGCGAAGAAGAATGCTTTTCATCTTCCCCATTATCTGTAGAGGACAGTGTAGGGATAAGGTGTTAATGAGCTATTAAAGCTCTGATCATGGCAGGAGGGTAACAGTAATAGCCGAGCCTCAGTTAGAACTTCATTGGCTACAACATTGCCATCCATTAACCTCCACAATAATAACAAATCCAAACACATTAATATGTTGGTCATTTGTCTATATTAAGGAAATTTTTTATTAGATAAAATTTGAGGACCAAGTTTTTATTTACTCAGGATTGAAGGAAACTAGTCAACAATATACGTGATTTGCTTTATAATTCTTTATTCGTGTTATGCGTTGCGAATTTTTAATCTTCTGTCTATTCGTTCATTCCTGAACGAATAGACAGAAGAATTTGTAAACGCAGTTAATGATTTTTGTTAGATAATTTTTAAAATGTTTGATATATTTCGCTTTTAAAATTAAATTCGCATATGCACGTATTTCCAAGAATGAATCTCACTCGGTAACAACAAAAGAAATAACCTCGTTGAATTTTTCATGTCAAAAGACAGAGTCAACAAAATACACTTCGGAAATTCTAGATGTCAAGTTTAGTAAATGTTTTAAATCCACTTCAGGCGTCCAGTAAGCAGGGTAGCGGTTTCACACCAGGCGATTTAATTCGTCTGCAAGCTAAAGACATTCACAAACATTCATGCCCGCGGTATGATTTGCATTCGTAGCTTGTTGGTTGGAAAGTGAATATGCTAACCACACTGCCAGCCAGAGAAAATTTACTTCGAAGAGTAATATAACTTTGTTTGCTTCCATGAAAACGATAAAGTATTTATAAACACTGGAAGACACAAAATTCCTGTAGATAGTGAATATCAAGAGTTTATTTATTATTTGTGTGTGTGTGTGTTTTGAAATAAAACCATTTCTTTGGCTTTATTTGAAATCAGTATATGAGCTAGAATGTCTACAAAACAAATGGAACAGATTATTTCTATTAGCGGGGATGAATTGAGAGAAAATATGTAAAAGAAAACGGTGTTCCCAGTGATCAGGACAGTTCTCAATGGAAACAAATGAAGATAAAAAATTTCTTTAAAAAATTAGGAAATGAAACAGTGGAGGATCGTAACCTGTTCTGTGTGTTGCATTAGAAGGAAATTATCTGTACCAATTTCATAAAATATGAACGTTATATTCTTTATTATATTATCTCTTCCAATTCTGCATATTCCTAATCGAGTTTCGTTATTGCTTTAGTAGCATTTAGTTAGTAGCCAATTCACACTATAGATTACCATAGAGTGTAAGATAACTTCTTTTCCCCTGGATTATTGGTTCATGAGTATATCCTCAAAACGTTCTCGACAGCGGAAGAAATTAATTGACTATCTTAATCTCTTCCATTTCTTTTGAACATTGTAAGAATAATTTTAAATTCCATTTTCCATAAAGATTAAAATACCAAACTTAAAAAGTCAGGACGTTTAAACCTTCCTCTTCAAATTAGATTATATTTAATGATCCAACTCGAAGTTGCATACGATTCTCTATAAACTCCACTCCATAAATCAAATACTACTATTTTTTATATTCCCCTACTTTTGCTTCCTCCCCCAAATAAAGCTCTTTGAAATTCGGGCGGAATTTTTTCCTATAAGTCTGTCAAACCAACTAGGAAGTATAGAAGATAGAAGGGTGAAAATGCCTTTTCAAGCTCCTCTGGGGGGAGAGCAACGTCCTCCCCCTTCTATCCTATGCACTAAGAAACATGAAGTTGGTGTCGACCGAGCTAGGGTTGGAAACTCCAAAAGCTCAGTAAATCTCTTTATCCAAGCACTGATCATGAGGAAAGAATCTCATAGATTACTTCGCGTTCTCTCTAAAGTATTCGTCTCTTCCTACCCCCCACCCCTTCCTTGCGTTTCGCCTAACATCCATCGCCTCTTCACATGACGCTGTGAAAACTATGAACATTGTTCGCACTTGTTTCTGGCCTTACATGTCACGCCTGAGGAAGAATAAAAGAAACTCCCGGAAAAGAAAGTTTATCAGGAAACCAAACCAAAATTACTTTCGCATTGCAAACCTTAAAAAAATTTATGCCTACCTTGAATTTCCTCGAGGAATTGTGGAGGAGCTAAAAAATACTGTCATTTCAATGAAGTAATTGCAGATTTATCAATTCCATCTCCTCTCACTGAGTGGTTAAAATTTATTGTAAAATGCTAACATTACAAAGATGATTTTATCGAAGTTACCTTTATAAATATATAAATGATGAATTTTATTTTCAAGTGTGGGAATATTACTTGATTTATTAGAGATTTAGTTTAATTTTAAGAAAATGTCTTTATAATTTTTAAGTATGGTTTTCAGATTACATAAAAAAATAAATAAATATGTTAGAAATATATAAAATTAAGAACCTTTATCCGAGCTTTTTAATTAAAGATATTAGTTAGTCAGTCTCATACGGAGTTCAGGATAGTTTCTCCTGGAAACTCGGGGTTTTCATCCTTCAAAACAGGCCCGTAAACTCGCACCTAAACTGGCACTTAGCGGATGCATCAGATGACTGGAAAGCCGGCTGCATTAATGGTTTTATTTGTTTGACTGACTAAGACAGCTGTGAAGCCTTCATGTTTAATAGAAACAATAAGTTATTCTTGTATCGATCAGGTGGCAAAGTAGAATAACCAGCATATATCTCCTCTTTCAGCAGCACGTTATATCGTCTAGAATGAAATAGGCGAACATTTCTTAGCTCAGGGTGGTAAGATGCTTGCCACTACTGTTTGAATCTAACTTATGCTATATACCTTTTTTTTAGAGTTGCTTCACCAAAAATGAAAATAAATAAATAATTGTCATACGTCCTCAAAGTTGTATATAAGTAAATAAACAAAAAATACCGTTCGACCTGTAAACTGACCTTACATATTAATCATAGGCTACAAATATTTGGTTAATAATTCGGGTTATTGATACACACGTAGCATTTAATGCACTCAATCACAGTTACATTCCAGGAGTGAGATACTGAACGAAGTGGCTGAGGTCATTTGCGGCTTCAGAGATGATTCTCAGCATCTTTCTTCACCGAGAAAACGTTGGCATAAATCAGAGTCGTCAACCGTCATTGAAGCTCTGCGACACTCGCTCCGTCGTTTATAGTATCTTTTACGGGTGTTAGTTTGTTTGATTATGAAACATACTGCGTATGGGAAGCTGAATGCAAACCTTCCGTTACTTTCCTGGTATCCGGTATTTGGTTATCCGATGTATACAGCCAGTTTACTGCCAATAGTAACAAGCAATCAGTGCCATTACTTGGAAACCCTATTTACCCTACGTTTTTAAACTGAGAAGAAATGAACAGATTTTTTTCTCCCCTCCCATAAGGAATTATTTTTGACGTACATATTCTACACTTCCATTTCACTCTAATGTTCGCCATCTGATTCACCAAGAGATCCAAAAGTACATATTAAAAATGAATACTGATACTAAACTTGTACGCAAAAGGATATACAACTTTTATTGTTAGGTTTATGATGACGTTTTGGGGACATAAAATTTTATGAAAGAGGAACAGAGAGAAAAATTCTCAGCGATGCCAGAATGTAGTATGAGCAATAGACCGTAATTCCCAAAGTAGTAATTACTCCCGGAAATGACAAGAGACGGGAAGTAAAATGGGGGAGCGTTTCTCTAGGCTCCCCCGAATACCTTCGAACAATAAAATAGAACAAAATAACTTAAAACACGTCTCGTTATTCAGGAATATTACGACTTTGAGACAGTTTTCGATGATTATTTAGAGGAAAGTGTAGGATTGAGGAGACACTAATTGAAATTTCTAAAAAAAAAAAAAAAAAAAAAAAAAAAAAAAAAAAAACGATGGAGAGAGAGAGAGAGAGAGTTATCCTGCAAAACTCTAAATCTCCGAACTTTTCTTATTAAAACCTGTTTACTATAGGATTTTTATTGTTGTTAGAATAACAGACTATGCAGAAATGCGATATGAACCAGGAAGCTTCAATCTTAGGGACAACCAAACAAGAACACAAGAAAAATTTTGCGTCCCATTAAAAGGTTTTATTAATTTAAGTGCGGTACCTTTTTTTTCTTTTTCCTTATGTGATATTTTCAACATTTGATCAGAATCCTCTTTATGTTTCTGTTACGTGCTTCATTAAATATATAAATAGAAACTTGATCTCTTTCTCAAGTAATGTGTGCGTTGACAAGCGCTGTCTGTTCAAAATATGTTTTGGTGTATGAATAATAGGGCTCAGATTGCAGCACTCACTTCCTGTTAGGATAAACTTAAGAATCATCAGAGATAAAAGTGAATAACCTTCGCAAGAGGAAAAGATCAGTGGCCAATGTTCAGAGAGAGAAAGAGAAAAGAGATCAGGGATAGAAAGAAAAGAGTAAAAGAGTTTGGTGGAAGAGAGAGAAGAGAAGATTTCAGAGAGAGAGAGAGAGAGAGATATGAATTTCGAAAAAGAGAGAGAATTCCGGGGGGGGAGAGAGAGAAGAGTTCAGTAAGAAGGAGAGAGGAGTTAAGAAGAGCTAGAGAAAGTAAAAGACCTTGAACGTTTTAGTGGTGTGTTGCAGATTGAATAATCTCCCATGCTTGTGATCTGTGTTTTCAGTTGTTTACTAACAATGCTTGTATATTATTAAGCATTGAGGTTCTAAAATAGTAGACACAAGAGTCGAATAAAATATTTGTAGCCTGATCCATGGCCAGATTTAGACTTGCTGAGGCCCTAAGCCATACAAACCCCAGAGGCCCCCTACTGTTTTAAATTACATCAGCTGGTCTTTTTGTTTTTTTTTATTTGAGGCTCCGGCAGATTGTGAGACCCTAAGCTGTAGCTTTTTTAGCTTCTACGTAAATCCGGCACTGGCCTGATCAAGAATTTTCTAAATTTTATTGCCATCGTATTCTTCGTAAATCGAAGTATTTTGTTCAGTAATTTCCCTGGACTTCGCCTTTTTTTATATATTAAAATGTATGATTACCGAATAGCTTCTCCGTAGAACATGTGGCTTCATTATCTTTTTCAATTTAGCAAATTAGGGGAAAAAAGTCACTGGGACGAAAGTTAGGCAAACGAGAAGGGCGTGGAACTAAAAAAATACTAGCATTAACTTTTGGAAAGAGCACACCACCACATCGATTTTCAATTTCAAAAATGGTAATGTTGTAATACTATTTAGTTATTATTCGCGATCTTTTAAGTATCTGGTCATTATAACTCCTCCAGTATTCCAACATAGGGGAACAATAATGCGTAAGGCAGAATGGTAATACCGAAATTTCTTAGATGTTCTGCTGCTTTCTGTTAATGTCTGTGTTTTATTCTCAAAAGAAAAATTTCAATACCCTCTCAAATGTTTACTCGAGGCGTTTTTTATTTTTTTTTCGAGTGACGTAAGAGCTCATTAATTAGCAACAGAGGCTCACTCTATAGAAATAAAATTAGGGGAAGGTAAACGTAAGATGGCCTAGTGAATTTTTAATGAGCAGAAAGAAATGTTATTTTGTTTTTATTATTAGGAAATATCCTACGCATTAATTCAAATAACCAATATATCATCTGTAGTTTTTGGCAACTATAGGTTTTATACAAAATGCTGTTATTTAATTTCAAGAAAGGATACAAATGCGCATTCTTTTTGAGATAAGAAGACACTGTTTGTGTTTTAAACTTTTAAAATTTCAGAAGTAATTGAAGTTCAAGAGGTTTGAACCAGCGTTTCTTTTATATTGTTTAAAAGACGTAAACTTCGAAATATGAGTATACGATACTCATATCTCTTTAGAGGTGATGTAAAGAATATATTTCATCTTATTTGGAAAGCCCAACCCCTTCATTATTTGCTGAGCCAAAGACAGGAAGGGATCTCATATTTGATTTCCTTAAGTTCTTAGAAGAACTGGGAGATGGACTGAGTCCTTGACTCTTTATCCCGTCATCTGAATGAAGAAAATTTGTATGGATGGGATGTTATTGCGCTAAAAGCTCTAGTCATGGCTGGGTAACGGCAATAGCCGAGCCCCCAGTTAAAACTTCATTGGTTACAGCATTGCTATCCGTTACCCTGGAAGTCCTAAAAATGACTTTTTTTAATATATCTAGATATCTATATCTCATATTTGATTTTTGAGCACTTGGTTCGCCTTAATTAGGGGTGTGTAGAAATATTTCAATCTGTGATCAGGGCCGCCTTTGGGCGTTTATGTTTCCATCTGTCTTTTTCATCGTAATCTGATGATTCACGAATGAGTAGGTTGGGATGGAGTGATGCCTCAGCAAAGTACTTGGTTGCTATCTGGAGGAGAAACGTAGGTATGTCTGGCAGGTGTCCGTCTTGGTGGAGGATAGTGTTCCTTACAAACCATGGGGGCATCGAAGATCATTCGGAGACATTTGGTTTGGATTATTTGTAATCTTTTGATGTTGCTAGGGGAGGTGTGGCTTCACGCTGGTGAACCGTAAGTTAGTATGGGTCTGTTGATTGCTTTGTATATATTCTTAGTTTGTTTTCTGGATTGACTTTGCTTCTACGGTGGAGTAAAGGGTAGAGTTGAGCTATTGCTGAGTTAGCTTTGTTGCAGGCATGCGAGATGTGGGAGTTGAAGCTGAGATGGTTATCTAGTTTGATTCCCAGGTATTTTACTTCTTTTTGCCATGGAATATCAGTATTAAACATCGTGACTGCTCCGTGATGGTTTGCTTTCTTCCTTGTAAATAGTATGGCCGTGCTTTTGTCTGCATTGACGTCAATTATCCATTTCCCAAACCAATTTTCAAGATTCGTTGCTGCGTTTTGTAGTCGTTGAGTGGCTAGGTACCTAGATACCTGAGCGATCTGGTCAGTATCGCCATGTCATCCATTACGCCATGGTGGTAGATGTTGCTGGGACATCTGAGATAAAAATGTTGAAGAGCAGCGGCGATAATAGAGAGACTTGCGGGACACCTGCTGTGATACTTCTTGAAGTGGATCTGAGTCCATGGAGTTTCACTTGAAATTTTCGGTCTTTCAGGTAAGAGTGATTTGTATGAGGTTTAGTAAGTATTTTGCAGTTATTAGTTTGTGAATAAGGTCTTTGTGCCACACTTTATCGAAGGCTTTCTCCACATCCACGAAAATTGCACCTGTATGTTGTTTCCAATTAAATTTGATAGTTATATATTCTATAAATCTGTGGATTTGTTGAGTTGTACAGTGACCATTTCGAAAACCATATTGTTCCTTTGAGATTAGGTCTAGATTGTCCGTTTCGTTTTGTAGGCGTTTTAGATTACTTTTTCAACGATTTTCCCAAGGCCTGACAGGAAGCTGATAGGCCTGTAATTCTGGGGGAACTGCGGTGCTTTCCCAGGTTTGTGGATGAGGATTATATCTGCCTGCTTCTAGCGAGTGGGGGAAGTAGTTGAGTCTTAGCATCGCATTGATGATAGCCACTAGAATCTTTATTGTTTTGTGAGGGAGTGCTTTTATAATTTTGTTTGAAATCTGATCAGGACCTGGTGCTTTTCTGTTGTTGAGGTTCTTGATGATTTCGTATATTACCTTTGGCGTAGTATAGCTTGTGTTGTCACGGCTAGTGATATGATGAAGTGCATAGCGTACTTGCCTGTGGATTTTTCAATAAAGCGCAAGTCCGCATGAGTGTAGTTTGGTTGAAATTGCAGCTCCAGACGATGAAAAGGCATCTGCCTTTTCATCGTCTCTGTAGACTATGCCTCTTTCTCCATGGATTGGTTGTATGTTGGGGTGATCGCTGCGAAGGGCTTGAGTCATTTTTCACAATGAGTTATCTACAGTGTTTAAGGAGCTTAGTTTCCTCTCTCATAGTTGATTTTTATGGCCTTTGATCGCATATCGTACTAGGTTTGTTGCTCTGTTTAGCTCTTGTTTATTCTGGGGTGACAGTGTTGCATGGTATCTACGTCTGATCCTGTTTTTGTTGCGGATAAGCTTTAGAATCTCTTCTGGGAGCAGGTTAGTTTGAGCTGGAGCGGTAACGGTGGAGGCTGTTGCAAGGCCAGCTTGGATTGTGTTTTCCACTTTATTTATCGCTGTGTATACTTCTTTGGGTGAGGAGATGGTTGGGATAGGGCCTGTGATGTTGCAGACCGTTGCGTTGAGCTTCTTGAAATTTGTGTAGGATTGTCCAGAGAAGCAGAACTGGATTGTGGTCGGAGCTAAGATCATTAATAACCTGTAACTGGAACTGGTGTTGGGGTGTTCCTGAAAATGGCTATATCCAGCACGTCAGGTTTGCCCAGTGGTCCGTAGTGTGTTGGTTCAACAGGACCTGCTATGGTGATGTTTCTTGTCATAGCAAATTTGTTTAGGCTCTTCCCATTATTATTGGTGTTTCTACTGTTCCACGCGGGATGTTTTGCGTTTAGGTCTCCCGCCACTATTGTTGCTTCGTTTGTGTCAAGGAGCTGGGAGAGGTCTGAGGCTAGGAGTGGTTTGCCTGGAGGGTTGTGGACTGAATATAGTTTTATTCTACCTGTGTTGTTGGTGTGTATTTCAATTCCAGTTTCTTCCAGGTATATAGTTGTTGTTTTCTTGATCTCATTGTATCTTATGCTTTTTTTAACAAATATAGCCGTTCCGCCCCCTTTGGCATTGAACCTGTCTATCCTAAGTAGTACGTAGTACCTTATTTTGGGGTTGTCGCAAGGACGAATGTGCGTCTCGTTGACTAAAAGAATGTCTATCTTATATCTTTCAGCGAATTCTTTTAGTTCTAGGAGGTTGTTGTTTAGTCCTTTAGTCCAATATGCAATCTGTATTGAGTTAGCTATGGTAACCGTGTTATCCATTAATCATGGGGAAGATGACTTGTGTATTTTTGAGGAATTTGTTGGTGTCGACCTGGTTGGGATTTGTTTTGCTAAAGGCAGTTAACATCTCTCCCAGAGTAGCAGCTAGGATTGCTGCGGGGTTTTGGTTGCAAGATGGCGGATTGTTACTTGTAGAGACTGCAGATGCGGATGATATCTCGGGAGTAACAGCCCTCGTTCTGATTTCTAGTGGAGTTCGCTTCTGAGTGGGCGGGGGTAGTGCCTCTCTAGCCTTCTGCAGGTTAGATGGGTGGAGTGAACATCCCTTGTAGTTGGCTGGGTGTGGGCCGCCACAGTTGGCACACTTAGCAGGAGTAGTTCTTGACTTGGCGCATGTATGCGAGGGATGATTATGTTCGCACTTTACACATTTGTATTCCGCCCTACAAAGCTTCTGCACATGACCATACTTTTGACAGTGGTGGCATTGTCCGGCGGATGTCTTCCTTCTGAGGGGTTCAGTCCTGATAACCAAGTTACAGACAGTCTTAAGGTCATAAATCTCTCGTTGGTCTTTACTCATCTCCACCAAGACCAGAGGCATGGGCCACTTATCCGCTCTGTACATCCGTGATATTTGTATTGGTGTTAGTCCTTGCGATTTGAGATCAGTGGCTATTTCTTCAGATGCTATGGTTTTTATCAATCCTCTGATGACCACCTTGAGGTTTTTTCGCTTTTAAGCTGAAAAGTACGATATGGGACTTTCAGTTCATCTAAATGTTTGGGTAAGCAGACGGTAGTCTGATGCACCTTCAGCTGAATCCGGACTCCTTCATCGGTGTTCTTTGCTGAATTGAATTTGATATTGTTGTTTTTCATCAACTCAGTGATTGGTGACCATTTTTCTTTGGATCGTAAGATCACTGGTGGAATTCTCTCTTTAGGCTGTGTTACTGTATCCGTCTCTATTATTCTTTCAGTTTGCTGTAGTGTCCATTGGTGCTGCTCTCTCTCTCTCTCTCTCTGAGGTAGTATTTCAGGTTCTGCAGCTAGAAACTCCTTTCTCTTCTTCCTACTGACTACTTCAAAGTCGTTATTATGCTCTAGTGTGTGAATATCAGCTGATGTGGTATTTTCTTTGCTGGAATCTTATGAGGTGCTAGGAAGAGGGTCAGGGGATTGGTAGTCCTCTGATTCAACCTCTTCTATTTGGTGGATTGCTGCCTTTCCTGGCCATTTCCTTTGCAGCAGACCTCCTACATGTTTGAAGATTGCCAATAGTTGCTTGAAGTCGAGCTCATCATAGGGAGAGTCCATAATTTGGCCTAAGAGAAAATAGCGGTTGCTCTGGTTTCCCGAGTAGATTGCGAGTGATCCTGCAGACTTTGAGAGTCTACTAGTTAATCCTGTAGACAGCTTAGAGTAAGTGTCTACCAGCAAAAAGTTAGTTTGTTATAGGTGACTATCCTAAAAACAAGGAAAAGGAGTTTCGGGAACTTACTTGGACACAGTGCAGAGACCTACCTCCCTAAAATACCAGTCATCTACCACTAGAACTCATTGCGGGTGGGGCCTGCCGGCCATTAGACCTCTGCATATTTCATACAGAAGGGGAGATAGTAGGTCTCGAATTGTGTTAGTTCCAGTGCAGTGCGAGCTTCCCGAAAAACCTTATATAAAATTCAACTAGGCCGAGTCTAAAGGAATACGTCCAATCACAACGACAGCAAAACAGATCCTCATAATCACCAACGTTCTCTATTCTTTCTCTATTATTGTATTGAATCAGATAAGTGCAATACTTAATAGTCACACTGTATTATACAGAAGCAAAATGTAGCTGATGAAGGGAATGAATCTATGATATGTCTGGATTTTGCAAAAACACTTCACGGGCTGTTGCATGGGAGAAGTTAATATTTAAACTGCTCTAAATTACATCATCAGCTAGTCATATTTGATTTATTATTCCTTAAAGCAAGAATGCTTTTCATCTTCCCCTTTTATCTTTCTATTTTATCTGTAGAGGACAGTGTAGGGATAAGGTGTTATTGAGCTATTAAAGTTCTGATCATGACAGGAGGGTAACAGCAATAGACGAGCCTCAGTTAGGAATTCATTGACTACAGCATTGCCATCCATTACCCTCCAAGGGTATTAATCACCGCATCATATATATATATATATGATTTACCCACCTTTACAATGAGTTGCCCTGGTGTTGTACCATCTTTAGGCTTGAACTATGTTTCAGGCGCAAACTTAATTGTTTGCTTACTTTTGCTTATTTAACTTCTAATCCTTATTGGGATTAGGAGTTAAATAACCAAGCTTATAAAATTACTTGGTAACCCTAATATACAGTATCCCCAAGTTAAAAAATTAATTACATATTATAAATATAATATAATATATATATATATATATATATATATATATATATATATATATATATATATATATATATATATATATATATATATACTGTGTATATATTTATTTAAATTCTTAAAAGAACTGGGCGATGGACTGAGTCCTTGACTCTTTATCCCGTCATCTGAATGAAGAAAATCTGTATGGATAGGGTGTTGTTGAGCTAAAAGCTCTAGTCATGGCTGGGTAACGGGCAATAGCCGAGCCTCAGTTGAAACTTCATTGGCTACAGCATTTGCCATTCGTTACCCTGGAAGTCCTAAAAAGGACTCTGTATCGAGGTCTCATTCGAAACCTCTATATATGTCTAAGTATAATATATTATATATTATATAAGTATATTATATATTTATTTAAATCTTAAAAGAAGAACTGGGCGATGGACTGAGTCTTTGACTCTTTATCCCGTCATCTGAATGAAGTGAATCTGTGTGGATGCAGTGTTATCGAGCTAAAAGCTCCAGTCATGGCTGGGTAACGGGCAATAAATAGCCGAGCCTCAGTTAAAACTTCATTGGCTACAGCATTGCCATTCGTTAACCTGGAAGTCCTAAAAAGGACTTCTTTTTTTTTTATTTAAATTGAAATCTCATGGATTATTTAATAATGGAACATAATAATTACTTTAAGGTTTGTAAAATAAAAATAAATCTACTAGTATTTTATTTAAAAAATTTGCTAAAATCTTTGATTATTTAGTTAAATTAATTATGCTCTTTAATTTTTATATACCATTCTTTTATTTTATTTATATTTTTTTGGCTATTGAACTTCGGCAATTTTAAACAAACTTTCAAACTCACTCCTGTAAGTTTTGTTTTCCGACATACTTGGGTGTTATGCAGTGAAACGACATTCATAGGATAAATAGGCAGGATATACTATGTATATATAGAAGGAAACTGTTTTGCAACTGACATGAACAGATATTACTTTTCTCATTTAGCATAAGCATGCTATTGATAACAACAGAAACAACACTTCTTTTATACGGGGGGGAATATTTTTAAGACCAACACCGTTTTATTATTGCTAACTTGCTACAGAGAAGTACGTCTTATTTCGGGTGACACAGTGGAATGACCCGAACAATAAAGCGGAACTCAGGTCATTCGTACCCATGTATCGAAAGACGACTCTTATAGTTGAGAGAAAGAAAGGGGGGGGACAAAAAAAAGAACGAAAAGAAAAGAAGAAATGCAGTATTTCCGGAAGAGTTTTACGATCGAATGTTTAGCACGGGGTGCGACAGGAAGCTGCAGCTTTGATTCATTACACGGTTCACTGCTTCAAAGATAATGGAAAGACCTTGTTGGGAGAGAACGAAGCACCGCCTGTCAAACGACGTAAAACTTTGAAGGTGCTTGGAGAGCTGTCTGGAGACCGTACTGCTTAGACACAATCTGACCACTGGCGGCTTTCCGTTGCTCTTTGGCCTTCGGCCGCAAAAGACAAAGTATCATAGTTTGCCTCCAATGCCGGCCTGTTCTCTGACACTGCACATCATTCATTTCCACACACGCACAATTGTGTTTACACTCAAGCATATGATTAGCGATCCGTAAGCAGTTCTGAAGATAATTTACATTGATCACTTCCTATGGCTCTTGTTTAGGGAACAAAGGTATCCTATTAGAAGTAAATTCCATCTCTTTTATCACGTGACACTTCAACAATATATACCACTTTTTTTTTCTGATGAAGCGACCCGTATCTTGTTTTGATATTTAAAATACCTCGCTAAAGATTTGCGCATGCGTTCCACAGTATATTTCTGCAAATTCCCTTGAGTTTATCTAGCAAAAAGAACCATTAACTGATTTTTTTTTTTAATGGCTTAAAAGTTTCTATTAGCTTGCAAACGATAATAATTGTTTAAGAGGTAAAAAAAAAAAAAAAAACTCACTTTGCCATTTGAAGAACAAAGCATTTAAAATTTCTTTTTCTAGAGGGTAAGAGGGAGTTAAGATGGGGGGGGGGGGATAAATAATGGTAATAAATTGTGAATTATCCAACGTGTGTTGCTTATTTAAAATATTGCGAGTAGGAGAGTTTTTGCTTTCAACAGGAGAAAAAAAAACACATGGAAGACTGCAGAACTAAAGAAATAAGCCATAATTCGAAGAAAAGAAGAAAATAACGAACGAATTGTAAAGACTTCATAGTAGATGGAAGAGTTTCTTGTCGCCATTGCTAACATAAAAATGTTAGCTCACTTCAAGGGGATGATTAATGATACCTAAAAACTTGTGCTTTTAGGGAAATTTAAATGGAGTTTTCACATCCTCGTGACACTACAAGAACGCCACGAGACCGCAACCGCATTAGAGTAGTTACGAGGAAAGGCAAAATTGAGAATAAACAAAACGGACTAATAATTATCTTTTTAGTTGATTGCAATAGTCCGACTTCATTGTACTGTATATTTGTGTAGAAGATAAACCCCGGTGATTATTTATTTTATTCTGTTTTTTTTCTCTCTCTTAATTCCTCATTCATTGTTTGCCGGTTATATTCTAGTGTCAGGTAGCTAAATTCCGTACTTTAAATCATTATCATTATTGTAAACAAAAACACTTTTTCGTATTTAAAGACGAAAACTTTTTAGTAATAACTTTAATTCGTTGTCTGTCAAACTATTTTGTGCAGAGCATCATATTTCTAATGCTATTTTCACTGATAAGAACATGGATGGATGAAGAATTTTGTAACAATTCTTCATTCATCGGGACTACTTGATAGACAGAAAGAAAAGGAAAGAGTAGATGGTGGGGGCCGTAAACACATCTGATCTTGAAGGACGAAATAAATAGATTTTTCCGAGAATGGACTACACCGGTCAAGCTACAGCCGGTCAAGAAGTTTTATCATCTCACCTAAGCCAAGTGCCTAAGGACTGATCTACGGTGCGTCCAAGCCATCCGAACTTGTTCTTTCCTGCCAGGCTTTCTGAAAGCACGCAACATCCACTGCTCGTTTTCATCCTCCGTTCGTTCTTCTCTTGAGGTTAGAGACATGGCAAACCACAATAGTTTTAAACAACACCAAACAAATCTGCTTTTGTTTGATGGTTGATTTTATTAATAGAATAGAGAAATAATGTCGTTAGATGATGAGGTCGTCATCCAAAAGATACTATAGGATGATGATGATATCTCCTATTAATTCTGTTTCAATAGCAAATAAAGGACGCAGAGAACTAGTATTTGAGTGAGGACGTCTACTTGAGTGTCCATAATTTCGTCTTATTAATCAAGACGCTGCAAAATACTACAAATCTATCTTCCTCACTTGAGCTTAATTGTACTATAAAAATTCTTAAATTTTTATATGAATAAATTAATGTTTAAAAGTTTGATTATCTCAGAATTCAACAACACTTAACATTGGTTTTTCTATTCGTAAGATATTACATCAAATGTGTATACTTAAAATATGTTAAAATGTTAAATTACAATTATTGTTAATTTTTAATATTTATAAATATTTCTTAAATATTCTGCAAAAATATTTTAATACTTTTTAATGTCATTATTGCAACTTAAATTATATATTTTAAAAATATTAAAATAATAGTTTGTTCTTTATTTCAAATTATTTAAATAATGTTAATTGCATACACCTTTTCAATATTTGTAAATATTTCACATTAGAAATATTACTTTGATGTTGGTGTATTTTCCTCATTACTGAAAAATAAAATATAGTATTTATTATTCTTGAATACATTTTCTGCTTTTTTGTCTTTTTTTTAATCTTTTTAACCACTTAACTGTATTTTTTGAGAAAAGAAAAGTGCTATAATTATACATAAAGCTAATTGAAGTTCTGCTATTTTTCTACGTAACGTGTTGTTTGGCGCGTGTTTCATTGTTTATTACTCCCGCATTCTACAGCAACAATTACTACAGCGCTGCCTCAATACAATGGGCACAGCAGAGCCACTCAGCGTCACGGGTTGTAGTTAGCGCTAACACGTTCAACACCGCGTTTTCACGTCTCTTTTAATTTGCTTGGCTGCAAGCTTAATTTTACACAGGCCTTAATTACTACTAACTTTAGGGTCTCTTGAAGCCTTCAAGGTACAAATTGCTTTATTCTTCAGCATAACGACAGAAAACGATTAAGTAGCGAAAGTGGTGAAGGGAATCAAATACTTGTTAGGGATGAAAAAAAAAGCAATCATTAGCCACTCTAGCCTAATTTGTTCCCATTTTCTGGAGATATTATAAAACTGTGCGCACACGAGAGAGAGAGAGTGAAAGGTGAAGCGCTCAGCTAGTGTCAAATGTACGCTAAAAATAGAAGGATTTTGACTCGGTCATTATAGGAGTCTTCGGATTCTTTCCGAACACGAGCTTGCAAATTTAAAAGAGATTGCACGGTGTTGTTAATGACTCCATTTTATGGGAGTTTAATCATTGTGTTGTTTCTCTTCCTCGAGGGCTCGTCAAATGACTCCTTCTCGATGAGAACAAACAAAGATAGACGTTGTTTGTTTGTTCTAGCAACTCAAACTAGGCTTAGTCCGGTTAGGTTAGTCTAAACTTCGTTAACTTAGACTTCCGGTCTTTCTCTGAGAAAATGAGTGTGATATTTTATCCGAAATTCAATAGCATAAACCGCAGTAAACCCTCCTGGGTTTAGAAGAACCCGAGAAACCCCATTACTGATGAGGATATTAATAATTTATCCAAACACCTGCGAAATATCAGTTGATCTTGCCCCCCCCCGTTCCTTTTACCGTTACACCAAAGTTTGAAGCGATGTTTTTTTCATCATCATCTCCAGTCTTTGCCCTCCGAGACGGTCCTGCACGGAATACAAAGCTGCTCGGGGACTCCAGCGAGGGAAGGCCAATAACAGATCTCCCTTCACAATTTGTCATTCAGCTAAGTCTGCTCGCGCCGAAGAAAATTACTTCGGACAGCCGAACCGGGCACCGGTGGTTCACGATTCCAGACCACATGAACTCTCCGAGGCTGGGGGGAAGGGGGGGGAGAGAGAGAGAGAGAGACTGCGCGTGACGCGATGCGATACAGGGGATCCTGTGGAGCGTGACCTGAACGTCAATGGTAGGAGAGGTAGTCGTCCCGCTGCGGAAGTGCACCGTGGGTTTGGCTAATCCCCAGTTCAGACATTTGATTGACGTGCAGCGTTGGATGTTCTGCGTTGGTTGTCATGGTAACGAGGTGGAACATCCAACACTGTTACTCTCTTCAAGTTCTCTGCCGCGCACTCTCCCTTGTTTCTTCCATCTTTCAAACTCCCTCTCTTTTTTTTCGTTCTTTTCTGTTATTCTTTCTTTCTCTCTGTCACTTTCCATTTTTCTATTCTTCTTATCTCTCTCTCTCTCTATCACACACACAGCTCTTTTTCTATTTCCTTTCTCGTTAACTTTCGCTGTCTTTTTCTTTGTTTTCTTCTCTGTCCTTTTTGTTTTTTCTCTTCTTTATTTTCTGTTTTTGTGAATATTTCTTTCCTTCTCTCTATTCCTTTCTTTTTTATTTTTTGTGTCACTTTTTCTTACCTCTCTTGATCAGTCATTGCACTATTTATTTTTTCTCCCTTTTTCTCTCTCTCCTCTATGTTTTATGTGTTTGTCTTCTCTTATCAACTCTGTCTCTCTTTAAGGCCTTTCGTTTTATGGACATTTTTCGCTCAGTGATGGACAGAGACGCTAAGAAAAAAAAAACGGAATAAAGTCGAACATAAACAGACAAAATATGACGGGAAAAGCGAGGAAGCATTCCGGAAATGTAGAAGGAGATATTACTCTTTTTTTTCTTCTTTTAGTCCAGTTCAATATCCGTATGTCTTTCATCGCATAATCACATTCTGAATAAAGAGGAGAGAAAGAAAGATGGAAGTCTCCATGTTATCGTATTTAACATTATTCCAGCGAGAGTTCTCTTGCGATATAAATGGAAGGGGTAAAAATGGTCATTTGATGCCAGTGCGAGTATGTTTCTCCCTCAACCTCCTTCTGATCCCAGCCATCCCTGATGAGAAAGAACGAACGGAGAAAAAAAAAAGAAGAAAAACTCTATCAGTAGTATAATTCTGCATCCCTGCCTGGGAGCTGGTGATTTATTGGGCAGCTTTCATCAGACAGGCAACGACTTGCAGAGGATCAATAAAATGCATTTAGTATGCCACGTTTTGCCTAGTGAATACGAATGAAGGAGTTTGCAAAAATAACGTGCTTTCTGGCTATCCCCCTGCATGCCTTCGGACCCGTTTCTGAAATTTGCAGCCAATAGAAGCCTCCGAATAAAGAAAGCATAGTTCTAAAGCGCGGGATCTTAATCAATGACAATGATAGAGACTATCCATAAAGTTGTAAGACTTCAGGAACCAAATCGGTAGTAAGCGCGTGATGAATGCTATTTTATTAACAATAGCGCCATCTAGTGTGATGGCGCAAAAAAATGCGGGCAACGGCTAAGATGGGAAAAAATGACAGCGATAAGAAATGCAGTTATTGCAGTGGGATGATCATTACGGCAAATCGTTTCTTCTTTCACACAGAAAATATAAGACGCAGGAAGTGAAAAATGTTTTTCTTGTCATGGTTGCTGTTTTCTTGAGTCAGCCCCTTCTTGTGTTCATTCAGCATTATTGAGAAGAGAACCGACCAGTCAAAAAAGAACTGTGTTTCATGTGTAGCAAGAAACTTTTATGTATAACGAGAAAATATGATTAAATAATATTCACATTTACACTTTTCAGTCGAACAATTGTTGTATTTTAATCATATAAGAAGAAAATAGGTGTATATTCACCTACATCGCATTTTATAGCTGTATAAGTTATTTAATTATAATTTCTAAGTACGGTATATAATAACTGTTTATTTTTTATTATGTTATTTATATTATATGTCAAAATGTAATAAGCGTCTTCTAACGGAAGTAATTTGAGACATACCATTACACCATAACGTAATTCCATTGTGCTAATGTACACTGTTGGGGTTATTTGAGCAGTGGTATATTTGTCATGTGATTGTGTTGTAGCGAAATCCATGTTGTTGCTATGGTGATAACAAACGCAGATTTTTTATATGCATGATATATACACAGGATAATCTGAAATTATATTTACAGTAATGTCATCCTTATAAGGACTGGCTTAAAGGGGCGAAGCAAGAATGCTTTTTATCTTCCCCGTTATCTGTAGAGGACAGTGTAGGGATAAGGTGTTATTGAGCTATTAAAGCTCTGATCATGGCAGGAGGGTAACAGCAATAGCCGAGCCTCAGTTAGAACTTCATTAGCTACAGCATTGCTATCCATTACCCTCCAAGGATATTGGATTGAATTCAACAGTAATGTCAAACAGAAAATGCTTTGCTGTATGACAAGTTTATATTATATAGAAAATGGTGTGTAAATATGATCAGTTAAATTTAAATTGTTTGTATAAACAAAAGATTAATGCAAACCATGGTTGGATTTTTTTCAGTTCTCCTTATGTTTATTTTTTATTTATATATATGTAACTCGAACAGAGAGGATTTCGTTTGCTAATAAAAATTCAGTCTGCAATAAAATTGCACTTGTAACTTCCTCATCAAGACTTTTAGTCCTAAAGCCACTAGATGTCACTGCTGTCAACCGCAATTTTAACAGAAATCAAAAATTTGAACAAAATTGTGATGTTCATGAAACCCATTAATGAAATGCTGTCCTTTTGAGATGTTTCTATAATCCACCCTAACATCAAGAGTAGGAGAAAATCCATGAGAAGGTTCGATCTTCTTTACACACACACACACACACACACACACGCACGGTTGTCTATCGTACAGAATGAAAGAGACAAAAACCTTCGATTCTTTTTTTTTTTGTTGTTGTTGTTCCCCCTTCTTCCTTCCAGTCTTATCTTCGTGTGCGCGTTTTGCTTTCGCTCTAGGACCTCGCAAAGACACGCGCTCGGTGCCGAAACTCATCATTTTTTTTTCTTTCTTTCTTTCTTCCTTCTCTTTCTGTTGTTGTTGTTGTTGTTTTATATCTACCGTCCCTTTCGTATTTCCAAGTCTGGGATTAAAGTCTTAGTGTTAAGAAAAGTAATCTTTAAAGTAGAAACACCAAGGAGGAGACAAGCGTCTGAGAAAACGCGGGCTTCGGTGTTCTTATGCCGCAATAAGCCGACAGAGATTTACGCAGTTTTTATGACTCCTATTGATTGCGATGTTCTGTAGCTTTTTCGTTACTTTCTATCCAACGCTGCCGTGTGTGTTTAGAGAGAGCGAGAGATGAAGAAAACACTCAACTTTTTAAGTAGGAACTGTTGTTTTATCAAGACTCGTGTTTCTAATGTTATCGTCTGCGTGCACACACGCACACGTTCTCATTGCTTTATAATACGTGGCATATTCGCTTTCTGCATCCAAGGATTATGCACAGAAAAAAAAAAAAAAACATTTATGCTTACCTACTTTAGGTAGGCTTTTATCCTATTCACTAGTTCGGTGTTTGTTTTATTTTGTTCGTAATCTAATGAAAAAAATTACGTGCCTTTCAAAATCGATTTTAAAGAAACAGAAAAATCGAAAAAATCTACCAGAGAGAAACTGGTGAAGTTGATAGTTTTTTTTTTAATTATAATACTATTAATACTATAATAAACTTTATAATACTATTTGTCGTAACGTAATGATTTTTGTCTTTAAATTGTGTGCGTGTTCTCTGGCCGATTTCAGAGGAAACTATTTACTAGCAAAGTACTAATATCTTAACCCTTCTTCTGTATCTTTCATTTCTGAAGCTTCTACGATAATTAAAATTAGCTTTTAGGGCTTGATGTAAACGATGTTCATGTTCACATCAAATATAAAAATATTTCAAGCTCGGTAAATTATATTCATTAATTTATTTATTTGCGAATTATGAATTTATGAGTGATGAACTACTTCTACTGTTTTTATAAGTGACTGTTCTCCCTGTTTTTTTTCTTCAGTTTGTTATCTTTGTATTATTTTTGAGTCATCGTAGAGAAAAAAAACAATTTTTATTCTATTAATCTCCAGATTTTTCCTATATCATGTATTATGTCTTGCAATATGGATGACAACATACAGGGTGGTTCAAAATTCCACGTACAAACTTTGAGGGAAGGTAGAGAACATCAAAATTAACTATATTCACATAGAAAAGCATGACTAGAAACGCCCCTGGAAGGTACTAACAGGGACCCAAAGATATAGAAATAACATAAGGCAGTAAGTAGTGTAAAAAAATTTTATTAGGCGTAACTGAACAGTTCAATAGTAGTTGGATACATAATATGGTAAACGAGGTGCATGTCTGCCATCTCAGCGTTCGTAAAATGACGCATGTTCTTCGTACGACATCGAAAGCTTGAATGAGGAAGCCCCAATTGCTCACCTGGAGCGCTGGCGAACAGCGCCACCTACCACTTTCGGGTGGCGTTTCCGGTCATGCTTTCCTATGTGAATATGGTTGATTTTAATGTTCTCTACCTCCCCCCAAAGTTTGTATGTGGAATTTTGAACCACCCTGTATATCCTATCTCGCTCTCGCTACATATTACTGGATTAAATATATAATTTGTCTTTTATAAACCTGCATTTTTACATAGATAGCGCAGTTAATTCAATCACTATAGTCTATTGTATACGTTACTAAGTGTCTCTGGCCTGTTTCTTCTGTATGGCAGACAAGAAAAAGACAGACTATTTGCTTTCTCAGTTTCTGGAAGCACTATGCAATGTTTTCCTCGTGTACTACACATACTGGCCACTGAATTAGAAACATTTATGCGAATGTACGTAAACGTCACTTACGCAACGTATATGCAAAATTCTTATTATTATTATTACTACGTGACACCTCCAGGGAATCCAAAGGAAGGATCCGAGGGAAGAATCCGAGGGAAGGCACCTACTTTACAACTGTCCGTCTCTAACGCTTAATCCATCAACTACGCGCACAACCTACCATCATCATTTACACCAACTCCATCTACTGCCCAACACCACTACTTGTATTTTCACAATCGCAAACATCCATGCCCACGGTGGGATGCGAACCCACAGCCTTTTGACTGGAGAGTGGATACGTCAACCACTCGGCCAACCAGGCTGGCATTAAAATACTTGGTCACGTGCGTCGCCACGTGTTCTAGGGCAACTATTTAAGAATGCTTCTGGTCAGTAAATGTCAATAGTGCTGATCGCAAAGAGAAAAACAAACCGTCTTTCGGAGTTCGATAAAGCGCTTATATTGTAGATGCTGATTGACTAGAGCTACGATTTTGAAAATAGCAGAGCTGATTGGTTTCTCAAACGGTGAGATATCCTGGGATGTTATTCAGTAGTAAAATAACCCATATTGCTTGTTTAAGAAGCGTAACGGTGGTTCTAAGACCGTCAAGAAAGAGTTCGCCGTCATCATAGAAGATTGGTAAGGACAAATCGAATTTCCTGTGTGCAGTAATTGACTGAAGCATTTAATAGAGACTGTTCCAGACCCATATATCATTATGCTTAGGGAACTGAAGAGGATCGTTATTGGCTGTCTGATTTCAAAATAACTTTCTAATTCAGTGGTTGGTATGTGCACGACGGGATTAAAACTACCTGGCCGGCATTAAACCAAAGGGAATGTTGTGATCGTCATTGTGCTACGGAGACTCATATAATTAATAACTATTTGATTCACTTCTCTCCTTAATAACAGACGCAACATGTTTGGAAAATTTATGCGCCGGTTAACGATGGAAATCGACTATAACTTAAATCAGTTTTTTTTCCTCCTCCGAAAATCTATATACCCAAAACTTTTATTTGGTTTGAGAGTTTTAATACATCCTACAATTTTCGGTGACAATAAAGTCAGCGTCGAGTGTAACAGGGCAGTGTTATATGATTTTTTGCGCTCATCTTCAAGTCTGTATGACATGAGTTATTACCCTATTGGCACATTCGAGGAGTACTTTCAGAATACTTACAGTACTTGAAGGAAACCAAAAAGGACGTGTGTGTGTACACACTTTTTCTCGCCACGAAAGGTCTGGATTGTTCTACAGTTCATTTTTATGCACTTAATCAGCTTTGGTTATTACGTGATTTTCTAGCTCCCACTCTGCTGCGTAAATCTCTATGCAGATACTTACAACCACTCCTTTAAGTGTCTATATAGCAATATTAATGTCGAAAATCTTCGACATGAATATAGAGAGAAGGATAAGGAGATGAATGGCATCAATATCACCATTACACAGCTCGTTAGACACTAAAATTTCTCCCTCGAATCATTTGTTGACCATCGTGCTACAGTGTAAGTTGCATAAACAAACCAACAGCTGACCGCGGAAAAGTTCATGCATGCATGCACATATGTCCGAAATGACGTTACACCTTCTCGAACACGTTTGTTCCTGTCTGATCAACTTTACTAAAATCCAAGGCTGGTAATAATGCGAACGTATAGTGTATGTAATTTCTTTCTTATCTCGAATCACGTACGTATTATATATGTTATTAAATGAATTATATTGGGGTTATTTTATTTCTCTTTCTCGGCATATTCCAATCCAATCCGTTTATCCCCTTTCACGTACTATGCACTCCTACTAATTTTGTTAATGGATTTAGAAGAGAGATAATTTTCATCGCCAGACGCGAGATAACCACCCTATTTACTGAGGATCTAAAATAGCTTAAAACAACCTCTATAGTAGTACTAATAAGGAATTGTCATTAAAATAATAACGTTTTTGCTGTACCTTTCTGTCGTTCATTTCCCGCAGTCCCATTCGTCTATCTGTCTCTTCTGTAGTCCACTGACTTCATCTTACTGCCCATTTTTCTTTTCATCTTTAAGTCTTCTCTACTTGATTTTCACTTCCACCTGTGCTTGTCGGTCTTTCTTTTTCTGTCACTCCTTGCACGTTCTCCTGTTCGTAACCTCCCCCCGTTTTCCTGTCTCTTCCTTGCCGACAACTGCTTGTTCCGTTCACTACGCTCATAGTTTCCCCATTAATGCCCTCTCCTGATGTATGGGTTGGCAGCTGAGCCCGAGGAAACCGGTGCTACATTAACAGCATGGGCCAAACTTTCTCCCTTTCGCTTGGAGAACTTCAAATGAAATTGCCTGCCCACCCCTTTTGTCTTCTACAGGGAACAACTTAATCACACAAGATGACACCTTTCCAATATAGCTGATGTCTTCGTTATCAGGAAATGAGAATTTGAGAGCAGGCAATTTGTATCAGACGCTACATATGCATCCATTCAAATGTAATAAATAGCAGACAGCTGCTAGCCATTTTCCTTGCTCTTAATAATGTCCTGCCTGTGTTAGAGGAAAAAGGGTTGAACAGAGGAGGGCTGGCTAGCTGACAAGAAATCCCTTCTAGATCCCCGGTGCTTTTGCATTCCAGGTTATGCTTGCAACCTTTATTCAAACGAAAAGAAAGAAACTCTTGAATAAATACTTTAAAAAAACTGTAAAAGAGACAAGAAGTGAAATAAGTTCTCCTTAATTTGTAGTAAATTCCATTTTCTAGGCACGTTCTTGGGGGGGGGGGGGCGACATTGTTAAAACTTTTGAGGTGTGACGTACGCTGGAACCTTGCCAAAAGAAAAATTCTAAACTTTTATTTCGTCCAAATAAGTTTCTATTTTAAAAAAAAAAAAAAAAAAAAACTGGCGACTTTAAAATCAGAATCGGTTTTGTTTAAGCCTCCCACAGAACGAAATAATAATCCCTCCAACCCTTGCATGAGTTTTCATTGTTCGTATCTTTCAAAATTTGATTTGCTTAGAACCATTCCATATCTGCAGGTTTGTATGATAGAAATCTCGAGCCAAGTTAACCGAGATGTTTATCATATGTAGGATAACCAACTTAGCATTGCAAACTGGAACACTAAAACATTATTAAAAAGAAAAGTATTATTTTTAATAACATTTCCTGTGTAATCTACTTATACAACCTCAAAAGCGAAAGCTTCAGCAATAATCTTACTCATCCCTGAAAACCATCTCGTGAATATTTTCTTCTTTCTTTTTTTTTCTTTTTTTTTTTCCGGAATATAGTCGCTGCGTTTGTTACTCGCCAGAGTTGCTCATGAAATCAGAGTTTAGCTTTTGGCTAATTCCTTTTTCTTGGCGAGAACGTACAAAATTAAGGTAGGAAGAAATTAAGAAAAATCATTGGATACTAAGTACGCGAATAATAAAGAGGGGTTAAATAGGATTTAGAGATGCCGCTTCGTATTAGGAACAACTCTAAAAGAGAAAACAAAAAAGCTGTTTTAACGACATGAACGGAATAACACACGAAAAAGGGAGCATGGCCTGACAACATGATTTAAAGTAGTCCTGTTTTTATTTAATTAAGAATGTTTCTACAAACAAAGGAAACTCTAATGGGTCCAACAAGCCAGACTTCTGAATAGCAATGCTTACTGAAGTACTTGATTCGCTCTTGTGTGTGTGTGGAGATAAATCTCTCTCTGTTTCTCTACTCCAACTATATTAAATCTCTGGGAACGAAAACAACACTTCATCCAATGAAATCCGAGTTGCTATCCAGCGTGTTTGTTTTTCTGTAAGTGGAGAAAGAAACGATTTTAGAATCAACTGAAAAATTTGAATTTATCTTAGGGTTACTGGACTTTAAATTTTTAATGAATTTCCGTTGGACTTTTTATGGACTTCGTTGAAATAGCGAAGATTTCAAAACTGGAATTGATTTTCCTAGAATGTTTAGATAAATGTGTTGGACTTTTGATTACTCAGATGGACTGCGAGTGGACGTTTATCTCAAGAAATCGAACCCTCCCTAAATGCATTTAGAGAGTTTAAAACGTAGATATACTTGTATTTAATAAATCAATTTTTTCGCATTTGTAAATGGACTTTTAAAACTTTCCATAAGTTTTGTATGAGATAATCTACAATCTTATCTTTTAATTTGTGTTATTGCTTGCTCAACAAATATTGAAGTAATTTTCCTTTACTTTCAGAGAGTCATCTTCACCATCGTTAACCTGAGTAAACCATTGAATCTTTACCACAACGGGTTTACTCCAATTGTGCGGTCAACCAGTCGTCCTAAATGGTAGGTGGCTTTTCTATTATTATATATATTTTTTGCGTTGTCTTTATTTGTCCGATAGAGGTCACTAGTCGTAAGTCTTGTGTGTGTGTGGATAGGCTTCATAATAATCTTCTTGTCGGTGTACTCCTTACATGTGCAACCCCGAAAGTGGCAAAACTATCGGAGAAGTGTCATAGGCTCAGTTAATTGTCTCTGCTCACGATTGGGAAGTAGGTTGTGTGTGTGTGTGTGCACGCTCCTGACGTGACAGAGATTGTCACACACCAAAGGCGTCTTGGCAAAAATAGACTATTTTTAAGTATTTTCTCTCCCTTCGGCTCACTAAGAATGAGAAATGTGACTTCTCATTAATAATGGTTTCTTTTAAAGTTGGTTTTGATCCAAACCTTAGCAGAAAATGTATAGTTTTGTTCCGGGGATTCCTATTTTCTGTGAGCCACTAAGAAACCCTAATACGTATTAGTGAAATTACTGCATGCGATTAAGTCCGATATCCTCTTCTCTTCACTAAACAGAAAATGTAATTAAAAAAAGTTTTCTTGTCTAAACAACAACATCCTTCCAGAATTTCTTGAATTAAGCATACCTAATTCCATTGCTTCGCTCAGCGTCTCAGATACCACCGTAACTCCTATTCCATCGATCCTTTCCTTCCAATCCCCCGTCCTCCAGTGTTCGTAGCCAGCTGTTGCAGCAGTTCTGTTTTTGTATGTGCGTGCGTGTGCGCGCGCGTCTCGTGTAATTACCATATGCTATTCCAATCCACTGAATTCGCGGAGTATAGGTCGTTCTCCGGTTGCCTAGCAACAACCTGCAGCTGGTGCTAGTAAGGGATATTTAAAAACATTAAGCAACGGGTTTAATCTGTTGTTTCTATTCGTTCCCCCCCCCCATCCATTCTTCCCATCTACCTTTCCCTCGTAAGAGATTAAATGTCCGGAAGGCGTTATGAGATCCAAACTGTAAGTCGCATGATTGATGTTTGCAACTACGCTTTGTGTGTTTCATGAAAGTTGCGTTCGCCGCTTAGGCACTAAGCAAAACAATTTTTTAGTGATTGTCTCACCCGGTGACAAACAGATAGAAACAATACATCACACTTGAGCAATTTTTTATTTGCTTTTCCAAACGGTAAGACTCATTGTGATCGGAACTTTTTTTTTATTTTAACTTCCCTTTTTCCCTCCCCCCCAAGAATGCGTTGCCGAAGGTCTGTCATTTATTGCGTTTGTAAGAACCTAAGAACTTGTTGTTTCGAACAAAGAACGAAACGACGAAACTGTAGCAGTAAATTCTTGCTTATTTAGGATTTTTTTTTCCTCTTCTTTTGTGTTATCATTTTCCCACTGCAATGGAAAAGAAAACTGCATCGAACGATTCTAGGAAGAGACGAATTGAATTAAACAATCCGGTTTTTTTTTCCTACTTTTTTCCTTTCGGGCCGAAATAAACATTTTTCTATTGAGAATAACAATAACCGACAATTGCAACCTTCTGCAGCGATCTGAAAAGCGAACCAAAGGGTTCCCTTCTTTCCAGTTGGATACGCGTTGAAGTTCTATCTGGTAATTGGAATGATGGTGTGCGGTTTGGTTATCGCGATTATCGAAGATTGAAATTCATCGAATAAATTATTTCTGTACTTTTCCTTACGTTTAAGAAAAAGGAATGAGATGAAGAAATTAAACGTAGAGTAAGGAATACATGATGAAGAAAAAAATCTGATTAAGAAAGTCAAATATGAAATAAGATCTATAACACACACACATATATATATATATATATATATATATATATATATATATATATATATATATATATATACGAGGGTGGTCTGAAATTTTTAGACCGAGATTTTCCGACATAATAATGGTCCGATTATTATATTCTCGGCCTCGACCACAGATGGCAAACTACAGGCAAGATTTGGTACATCTGTCATAAGCATCCATGTAACATTTCAAGTTATTCTATCAAGTAGTTTGTTTTATACAGCTGTCTGAAGCAATATCGTGCGGTTATAAAATTCTTTGTAAAAGGAGGTTTAGCACCAAAAGAAATTCATTCGAAGTTGATAAAATTTTATGGGCACTCTTCTCCTTCGTTTTCGACAATTAAGAAATGGGCTGCCGAGTTTAAACGTGGCCGTACCAGCCTTGAAGATGATCCACGTGAAGGACGTCCAAAAAATGTAACAACACCAGAAATCATTATATTTTATATCAGTACTGTATAATTTATTATTCTTGAAGCGAATAAAAGAATCGAGAGATCTATCTTCATCCTGGGAGAGTAATGGATGGCAATGCTGTAGCCGATGAAGTTTTAACTGAGGCTCGGTTATTGCTGTTACCCTCCTGCCATGACCAGAGCTTTATATTATATTATATGGCGCAATAACACTTCCCCGTTATCTGCAGAGGACAGTGAAAAGATAAGGTCCTCTGCAGATAACGGGGAATATGAAAAGCATTCTTGCTTCGCCCTTTTAAGGAAGAAAATTGAGTATTGAAAGAATGAAAGAAATTTTTTTAATAATATTTGTTATCTTTTAGTAAAAGTTGAGGAATTAGCATTACTTATATTTCGCTTTTTAATTATACAAGTAATATGCATTCATTGAAAGTCATATTTGTTGTTGAACCTGGATATTTTTTGTCTTATTTGCTCAGTATGAAATGATGAATTCATGTGATAATAAATTCATAAGTATTCTGTGCAATTTAAATTTTACTCTCTTGTTATAAATATTTTTATTCTTAAATAAGTAGCCGTACAATACCAGTAAACTAAAAGCACATAAGACACAAAAAAAGAAAAGAAAAAAAAAACGTTTTCTATTTCTATGTACTAATAGAAATTTTATGTATGTAATATTTTGTCTCCTCTAGCATCAGATAATACTTTCTCAGTATTCTCTGACTGAAGGAAAAAGAAAAAATAACAATTAATTCTTCTCCTTCCAACTCTATCGCTGTATTCATGTAAAAGTGCTGGAATGCTCATTGTTTTTTTTTTCTTGGCATAAATCATTCATCTCAATACGCTGACAACCATGAGATAGTTCTCCATGACAATTTTCAACTGATACTTTTTTGCACGAAAACTAAGAAAAGAGAGACTGCTCTCATTTATGTTATAGTCTCATTGTAAGAATAGACTTTATGCTAGTGCCAGTTTATATCATTGCAGAATAAATTCAATGAATTTGTTTGCAGTGCTAGAAATGTCACGTGCGTGTGAAGATGATTATTCTACGATGGACTATAATAATTATAAAAGAAGCTGTTGAGTGTGTTAAGGCGTGCTATACTTGCTCGAGTAGTTGGGTAGATGTAGAATTTCCTTTGTTCCCCATGTGGCTAAATGCAACCCAGATCGATAATTGGCCTCCTATGTTCTTAACCATGATAAAAGATCTTACGCAGTAATCTTGCGTTCAATCTCCATCGTCTCCTCTTTCATTTTTCTCAGCTGAAAGCGGATGGGGGATATCTGTCTTCTCTGGCCAGTTCAGAGATCAATGAGGCATTGCTTTTGCCATCAGCCATGAGTAGCCAGCAATTACTGAAGATGAATCCACGTGCACACACACACACACACGAAATGCATTTGTCCGAACGGAGTCTCCAGAAATCGTGATTTAAGCAAATTAGTAGTGTCTCCGAAATTCTGATTATTTATCATCTTCTTCTCCACTCTTTTAAGGCATCCATTGCCGACTGCGTTAAATTTGAACATAGTTACTAAGAGATATATAAAGCTGTTCTTATATAAGTGAAGCACGATAGCTTATGTTTGAAATACTAATCCAAATCTGTGATTGTGTTGCTGAGTTATGAACTTGTATATTAATAGTACACACACACCGGTTTGTTTTCCAAAATCTTCCGATCAACTGCTTTTATCGTGGGTTGATTTGACAGGAAAATTTGGCATCTTTCTCAATTGAATTTATCCATTTCAGTTTCATTCCGTCAGTTTGTCTTATTTAGAAGTAATGAATGTCAAATTATTTATTTTAAAAAACACAAGTTAGTCTCTGATTTTAAAGAAAAAACTTCTGCGACTTTTTTCGTTTTTTTTTTACATTATGCTAAGTTGTAACAACCGTTTTTGCTTTACATTCTCCGAATTATCCTCAAACTCCTATTTCTTGTTTTTTTAATCTTCTGTTTGCTCTTCAAGCTCTGTTAATTTTCCTGGAAGCTTAATGTTTTCGATACTCCACCTCACACCACCATTACTACTTTTTTTTCCTGTTATTTTTTTTCACCTCTAATTAGCTTGTTTCTGGGGCTTTGATAAGAGCTAATTTAAACAACTTTGCCTATCTTGTGTTCGTTTGCTTAATTGTCTCATCACTTATCTAGTCTTGGGTTTGGATTTCCTACACACCATAGTACTTATTTCGCAGTGGACCCACCCACCCCCTCTTTGCCTTTAGGGGACGACTAATTTATCCGTCCATTCTTTTCACCGAACATTAACACAAATAGCCGATGTCCTCTGTATACTTAAATAATGCAGAGAACGACAACCCCGTTTTCGCAATCGAAGAAACAAAATATTTACAACAATTTGGCATTAAAATACGTGTTCATAGTACAGTCGCATTAGCAGCTAATTTCGGTTTTTTTTTTTTTTTTTTTTGCATTTTTTTTCATCAAAGAATGGTGGCGCTGTAGCTGTTTTATCGTTTCTGTATCAGATGGAATCGAAGCAAACGGCTCAGTTACGAATGCAGCGACCCCTATAGTCAGCTAATTTATATCTATTTAATTTCGAAATTATATATGGTGTTTATACTATCTGAATATTCTTTGCATATTTTAATTTAGCTCTCGAGGATTGAAAAAATGTCTTTTTTTTTTCCATTGTTTTCCTATTAAATTTGTAGTCTTCTGATTTCTTCCTGCATTCTTTTAATACATTTGTCCTGAACGGTGTTAAAGTATCAGTTGCGTCTCAGTTTCCATAAGAATTCTAAAGAACAGCCTGCGTCCTTCTTTCCCCCCCCCTCACTTTTACCCACATGATCGTTTAAATATGGAATTAGCAAGTAGTCTAGTCACTTCCAAATGCGAGTGGCTTCTTCCCTAATAGAAAAATTTTTTCGCTACTTTGCAGACTCGCTGGCTCCACTTGTCTGGAATATAATTGTTTCTAAGAGGCACTGTATGTCTTCATGCATAATGAATTAGCACTCTTCTGCTACAGAGAATTTTTCCTCTCATATATCTGCTCCCATCATTGCCGCCTAAGGTTTGTTGTAGAAAGAACGCAACGGTTTCTTTTCTCATATTGACCTGTCATATTTAAGTTAGTTTTCGATTGGGTAAACATTGCCAGTGATTGTTTTTGAAACATTGATTGTGAGTTGCGTTAGGAAACTGTTTTTGAAAGAATTTTAAAGGCTATAGTTTGTTTCATTTTTTTCTAAAAAATGACATCAACTGCAGACAGTTAGCTGGATGAATATTGATAACAATTGGCTTTCATGCAATGCGATTTATCGATGGCTCCGAAAACTTTCATTTAAAATATTTACAACTTTGAAGAAAAAGTTTTTTCTTTTTTTATCTTTTGTGAATAATTCTTCAACTGGCCTGATATTTTTGCAGCATCAGGAAAGAAACTATAAATAGAAAATAGAAATCATCATTTGCAATAATAAATTAAAAAAATTATCTGTTATAATAAGAATTCATAATTAACTCGAATAGCAATAAAATTTATTTATGAGTATCTTTGTGTCTTTCATCTCTTGGCTTTCGTTCGATGAAAGAAAGAAATGAAAGACACGACTGACAGACATTTCGTTTCATTACTGTTTTCTGCTTCCAATTATAAAAAAAAATGTTTAATTAGATTTATTATGTTGATCCCATGCACGATAGTTTGGTTGGTCAATGTTTAGTACATACCAAGCATGCCAAGGTTATTGCTTTCTATCATTTTAAATCGTATTCCCACTTGGTCATTAAAAATAGCCTGAATGAAACTAGTGTGATCCGATATAATTTAACGTATTTGATCACCATAATATGAGTTCAATAACAGGGTTGGAAAAGGAGAACCCCGTTCGTGTTTGATTTGAAGACTTGTACATTTGCGTTCCATGGGAAACATACGAGACGATGGTTCTAAAGTACATTCTTCTGGCTGCATGCGTTTCGACGGATTTAGTAGAAAGAGTGGAGGAATTTCTTAATACCGATTCATTATGAACAGTTGCCATGGAAATTAAACACCTGTGCGAAAGTGGGTGGAGATGACTGGTAAGAGGCGGATCAGTTATTAACCTAATTGCTTTCTTTTGTGATTGTATAAAGTTTTTAGCTGCTCGGAAGTAAACTTAACGCCTTTAGTGAAAGTAGAATCTAGTTTTTGGATGCCGAGAAAGAAGTGGTTGTAATATGTTTTTTTTTTTTTTTTTTTTTTTTTTTTGCCAAGAAGGACTTAATGTCAGGGTAATTCCAAGAAGGAAAATCTCATCCATCTTGTCTAGAGATTTCAGTGTTGTCAAAGGTAATATTGGAAGAAAATAGTTCTTTTTGAGTGAAATAGCGCATAACTGTATTTTGCTAGCATTGAAATTGACAAGGTTTTCCGAAACTCCATTGAAGGATAGTGGAAGTGGATTCTCAGTACGTTGGGATGATTTTTGTAGTGCAACGTTTGTCAAGTGAGGAGGAGGAATGATATATATGTGTGTGTGTGTCATCAAACTGTGCATTGGATTAGCAGTGGAAGATTGTTAATCAAAATGAAGAGGGGACTAGAGAACAGAATCTTTTATAATCACAGCATTTGTAATCACACTTAGTACGTGAATACTGGAGATCTAGTTGCAGAACTCATGGAGTAGACCAAATGATGGGAACTTACATAATAGGTTCTTGTGCAATACCCGGTCAAAACCTCGGAGATAGCAAGTGTAATTTGGTATTCGGCAATATTTTCCATTGTACTTGTCCAGAGAAGACGGATGACATATGAATAGGTTCCGTTTAGCCAGATAACCTTGGGATCAGATCTGTTAGTTTGTAAAACACATTGCAAACACAGTCATATCTCACTCGAATGCATTTTGCACTTAACTAATTTTAAATTCATCCGCAAATCGATATTTCCCGAAAGCGATTAGACGGTCAGAAGTTTATATCTAAACAGTAAATCTTGATTTTCTTGGATACAAAGGAACTTTTAATATTGTCTTAAATTATTTGCATTTTATTATATCATTATTAATATCTAAGTGGGAATTAACAGAACTATTTCTATTGTTTAATTCAATGAAAAACGAATCGAAATTAAAAAAACAATCCTGGGATTCGATGGGACCATCTACGGCATAACGTTTCTAAAGAGTTCGTGTAGATAATAACAAGTATGGAAACGATAGGATATTATTTACATATCGTTTAGCAATAACAGTCATGTAAGAATCTGAAATGAAAGTTTGAAAATGAAACTGATATGCAAAATACTAAATTATATTAAATCCCATCCAAGCATGCCGAGTTTATTGCTTTCTATCATTTTGAATCGTATTCCCACTTGGTCATTAAAAATAGCCTGAATGAAACTAACGTGATCCGATATAATTTAACGTATTCGATCGCCATAATATGAGTTCAATAATAATAATATTGAAGTTATATAAGTATAAAAATAAACCAATTTCAGATATATATTTGGGAAACGAGGTTGGGATTTGCATTACTCAAATGAAGGTCAATCCTCATCTGATCATTTTTTCAGAAAACAGAATTCCAGACTAAAAAGATTCGAATGATCGCGCATTTCTTTTTCATAAGAACGACCCATCATTAAGTATAATCAGTTATTTTGAAAGTGGGATCAAAATGTATTTTAAGGAGTAGGATTTAAACTGGAATGAATCCTTAAAACATAAGGATTACACGCACGTGGACAAAAATGTAAACTTGGTTAAATGTTGTAAAATTATTTTAAAAAAAGTGTTTTTTTGTAAAATGATTATAAATAATTCAGGTATTTGCATATTTTCGTGTATTTCCAGTAAGTGAAAAACGGTAAAAACATGCAAAAATTTAAAAGTGCTTATAAGAGTATCTAATTTTCTCTAGTAAGTACCTTCGCTTGAAAGTGCAGTCTTCTTTGGAGACAGTTAGTCTCCCGTCACATCATCATTCCCTTTTCACTCACTTATCATGAGTTTCTCTTTGCTCTTCATTCGCACACGCCAAAATTTTCATCACCTCGCTTTCATCGTGAAATGTCGTGTTAAAATTTTATCATCTACTTTTTTTATATAATTTTGCAGTTTTATTCTGGTCGGAAATCTCTTCAGCAATATCGCTGAATGATTTTCATGCTTGTAGTTCTGTTTTAATGGGACTCTGTTCGAATTGTGCTTCTTTTAATGCTTTGCTAACAGACCTACCTTTCTGGACTTTGGACTGAATTTTCTTTTAAATCTGCAGTTAAGCAGTAAAATGCAGTCTATTATTGGTTCAGTGCTTTAATAACTCTTATGAGACCCAATTAAATACGTAATGGAAGACAAATATTTTTTCGTATCAAACGGGATTATGTTTTACGTTGTTTTTTCTGAGTGGGTAAAGAATTGTTGGGAAAGTTATATTCTCTTGACATAATGTTCCATCAGTACATTCCTTTCCAAGAAGCGAAAACTGCATCATCAAGATAATGCAGTTACTTTTAAATTATCGCACTTTTCCAATGATAGTCCGTGTACCTTGTTATTTCCATTACATTGGACATATTTCCAAAAGTCTCTTTCATTTTTATTGCTGGCGAGAGAGTTAATTGCTTCTTAAACTTATTTTTGGAAGAGGCCACAAAGCGCCAGTGGCTCTTGACACCCATAGCAATAACGAATTCCATTTTTGTCGCAAATGTATGAAAATGAAATTTTATCTCTAATCACAGAAGTGTTTCGTTTTCTGGATCTGGTGCTTCATTCGAACGACAAATCCATGACGTTTAGATAATTGAAATTCGTTGTTTGGATAATTCAAAGGTTTGAGATGACCAACCTTCTGTTCAATCAGATGACGTTTGTTGACAACTTCATAAATGCTTTCATGTGATGGTGGTGACTTCGTGTCTTCCTTCCACACGGGAAGTAGTGGACTCATCAGCTATCAATGCCACAGTTTGTTATGTTTATTGGTCGAATTGAAGATTGGAAGAGTCAAGTGCTCTCCTTTAAAAACATTCTACATTTGAGTGGGTTTTTCGTAGGATATATCCAGATACAGTAGTTAAATAGAAGTGAGTTACATTTATATGATCTTTTATTTCTTAAAATTCATTGGCACCTTGAAAAGTGGTTGTTATAAGATTTGCTTAAATATAAGATATTCGATAATAACAAGGAGCTTACATTTTATCTTGATCCTCTATTTCGTAGCCCTGACCAACGAAAAGAGGCATGTCATGTCGATACATTTCTTCTTCAGCACATCCGTCCTATAAGACGGATAGGACTTATTTGTATGCATGTAGATCTGCGTGTGTGATTTCAGGGTCGAAAAACCCCCGAGTTTCCGGGAGGAAAAAACTGTCACCTTCGTATGAGACCGGCTAATGCACCATTCAATTGAAAGCGCATCATGAAGGTTGTACTCGTTTGTACCGACTGAGCTATGGAGAATCGACTCGCTTAACACTCGTAAACAAACCGCGCACAAAACAAAAGGTCCGTGAGTGTTTTGCAAACTCCTCGTTTAAACATGACTTAATTAGAAATTAAAACAAAGAGATATTCAAAGACATCTAAGCCCAAACTGAGAATTCTTGACAGAATAATATGGGATTATCCCTAGAAGAAAGTAGGCCTTAGACATGTTCAAACCATTCTTCCATTCATTTCCAAACTACATCTTCTTCTTATTATTGTGCTATCTTCTATCGAAGGTCAGCGACCATCTTGGCGAACAAACTGCGATCTTGTATTAATCTGAGCAGTTGTGCACTGCTCTTTCCTGTCCACGTCTTGATGTTGTCAAACCATGATATTCTTTTTCTTCCTCTAGTTCCTTTGCCATCAATTCTTCCTACCAAAATAGTTTGTAGAAGTTGGTATTTGCTGTTTCTCATGATGTGTCCAAGATATGATGTTTTTCGTTTCTTGATTATTTGTACAAGATGTTTAGCTTTGCCAATGGATTTTAAGACATCTTCATTGGTAATTTTTTCTGTCCATGATATCTTTAGCATTCTTCTGTATAGCCACATCTCAAAGGCTTCGATTTTCTTGATGGTTGTCGCCTTCAATGTCCATGTTTCAACTCCATAGAGCAGAATAGACCACACGTAGCATCAAACTACATCAAAAAAGTTTAAAAGTGTACTCTGTAAAAGAAACTTAGAAATCTTCTTTTTTGGATTTATTACTAAATTAATTTCATTAAAAATTATTCAAAAAGATAATTCATTAAATAGAATTACTATTTGTTTTAAAGAAGATTAAAATAATATATTTAACTCGGGCAAATCGAGATGCACCTGTTGGAAAATTCAGAACTCTGTGAATATACAAGCTTATATATGAAGATGATTATTTCGATGGTTGAGTATGAAACTTACTTAATACGTAAATTTCAATTCTTCGTCCCATCTAGGTGCTGTTGGTGATGTGTATTCTCCCCCCCCCCTCCATCCACCCCACCCACCCGACAGTGCGGCACACATTCAAACCTAATGGAATATCGATAAGTAGCAGGGACAGTGGACTTCCCTTTTACTTTTCCTGGAAAAGTTTTCTCTAGGCGGACCCACAAGCCATTAACAGCGATCATAATTCAACCCCCTCATTCCCACCACGGAAACGTATCCGAATTATAAGGCCGCCTTTGTATCGATTAAGCACTTTTTTTTATCTCCTTTCCAGCTCCTCGCAACAAATCAAGTTCGACTGGTGTGTGTGGTCCCGATTCAACTGTTGTGCGATTACGGGAACAACAAACACAAAGACTCAACTACGTGGTTGGAGATATTCTGAAGTAGATTTTTTTCCATCCCCGCTGCAGAATGTCTGGCATGGTTGTTCAATTAAGACAATGTATGGTTTAAACATCGCCGAAACTAATTCTGTTTTTCGTTTCTTTCTTTTAATTTTATCCATTTGCAACAAGACAATTCTAAACTTGCATATTAGAGTCATCCGTCTGTCTGTATCGTTCCTTGTTTGGACGGATTATCCAGTATTTGTAAATTTAATGAATTTTTGTTTTATTTTAAGTTTGGGTTAACTGGGTTAGTATACCTAAAATGGGAGATTGAGAATAAGAAAGGTGACAGCTGAAACCATGAGAGTATTTTTGGTTCTTTAACTGCGTGTATAAACCTCAAGATGCCGGGAATTTTATTCCCGGCGCATCTTGAAGAGACGAAGTCACCTTCACTTGAAAAGTCTTCATAAATCTTCCTCAACTCAATGGCTTCGAACCCGGCTATCTCCAACCGAAAGTTAAAGTTATTATCTCTATCTAGTGTTATTAGCTACGTAGTTCCTCTTGCCCGATGGAAATCAAATGAAGCCGAAATTATATTTTGCACTGATGTTCCAAATAATCAAGACACATTGAATCAAGTAATTTCTTTCTTTCTTTCTTTTATTTTTTAAACTAATACTATTTAAACACAAATTTTCAAACCATAAAACATTGTCTACGCTTTTTCGTTTCTTTCTCTTTCTGTCTATCATTTTTTTTTATTTCTACGCTAAAAATTCTCTAGTGTACGTGCATGAGCGCATGTTTGTTCCTTCTTTCATTCCATCATTCGTCCGAAATCCAGCTGCTCTGTCATAACTATAATAGCGCTAAATTCTTTAGCAACCTCTCCATGTATATCTATCTATCTTTCCACCTATCTGGCTATCCCCGTCCCCCTCTCTCTCTGCTACTTACAATCCATGCAGAGGTACGTCGAGGCGTGCTAATGCGTGACTTATATAAAACACCAAAATATAATATATATGCGCATTTTTTTCTCCTTGGCCAACTTTCGGCTTCATGGGCGACTAATTCTTATTTTGCGTGGCGACGGTATCACGTGCCGGTGTCCCTTCCTCTTGTGGAACTTCTGGTATGAACAGAATGTCAGATACGGAATCCCCGTCATCAGCAGGAGCACACACACACATACAGGCCTCGACGTATCGTCTCCTTTTAGCCCACCCCGCACATTGCTTCCGTGCAACTGGCGGAAACCAATTCGATGAACTTTTTTTTTCATCTAAGCCACCAAACGAAATCCGATTGGCGAGGATGAAAAATGAACTCATAATTTATCAACCCCCCTACGCTTAATGGGGCCGTGCAATCTGGAACAGTTTTGTGGAATAGGCCATTTGCTCCACTTATCTTTCACACCCTCTGCTTCGGTCCACAGCTAAAAATGGTCAGTCTGTTCAGTGGAAAAGGCAAAAGATCAAGCTCAATGAAATAATATGAGTTCAATCCAAAATTTGTCTCCTCCTCAATGTAAAGAGAGATTCTTCATTGGTTATCCATACAAAAAATCATTCTCTGCGGAGAAAAAAAAATTCTAAAGGAAAAATTAGAGAAATAATACGTACTACAAAAATCTATCTCTTATACTCTTCCATCTCTCTCTCCTCTTCCTTCTATCTCTCTTATATACTCTCCTGTTATGCGCTAACCATAGTTAGAAGCACACGATTAATATAAATTTGTAAGGGTTTTAAGAGATTTACAGCAGTCTCTCTCTCTCTCTCTCTTGCCATCTCCATAGATGACAGGAGAGCATATGCAGTTAACAAACTATACGTCTAATCTCGTCTAGCATTTCTAAACTTTTAAAAGATTACTTATCAATTGAAAGTGAGCTAATCAGTCTCGTAGAGGAGTTGGTAGAACTGAATTTTCATTCCTCAAGAAGTTTTTCCCTCACAAACATAAAATTGAATTCAAATACATTTCGCTGTAGTATACTGTTAAGGTATAAATACAAATTTGGGTAGTTCGTGGAGTTTATGCAGCTGCCATCCTAAGTAATTCTGATGGATGACGATTAATAATCATATCTGTTTGTCTGTCTCTCTCTCTCTCTTTCTCTCTCCTATTTTTTAAAGTCGTCTATCATTTCTTCGATTATTTCTCCCATATTCTGATTGCATATATCGACCACATCCAGAAAATGAATTGGGGGGGGGGGTGCAATCCGCATAATTATACTATGTATGCAAACTTCTACCTCTAAATCTACCTTATACAAATCTTGTGCACATCTTAAATCTCCTCAAAAGCTACTGATATGGTTTAGACCAGGGGTCGCCAAACTTCTTTGACCGTCGAACCCTTCAAGAGTTTCTTGACTCTTTATCGACCCCCTCTATTTTACTATTACGTAATTATAATAGGACAAGCAAAAAAGACGCTTATGTGAGTTTTAAGATTGTTTATTTTATAGTTACAGTGTTTATTGTATGTATAATATAGTATATATTATTATATTGCTATTACTACTACTATTACTATCACTAGTAATATCACTAGTATTACTAGTGATATTAATATACTGGTATTAATATCACTGGTATTACTACCATCCCTTCTCAACTCTTCAACATAGAGAAGTTTAGTTCGTGAATGAATAACGATTGAATTATAATATGTATGTTGATGAATTTTAGAACATTAACGCTCACTTGTATGTCGATGCGCAAAAATGAGAACTGAGATCGAATACGTGTAAGTATAAGTAAATAAGAACCGCGCACGCGTTGCAATCTCGCTCCCGCCGCGCCGACCGGGCAGGAACCACAAACATCCGTTTATTGGTAAATACGTCATTTTGGCCTCTTGATTGGCCTCCGTAACTATTTTCATGACCTTGCTCCATCTTACAGGTCCTATTCATGTCACTGTTCTCACGATTCACTCTTAATTGCGATGTCATTCAGGATGGAGGTAATCCAAGTTAACCGAATTAAATATTACCCGTACAATGATGTGTTATATTTTTCTATCGACCTCTTAGCCAGAATCTACCCCTAACAATATTATATCGACCACTTTGGCGACCATTGGTTTAGACTGTTTCTTTTCCTTCTTTTTAAATAAATTATCATATGTGTAGGGAGAAATCAAAATAATTAAAGAAATAAAATAAATTTGTGTGAGAAATGCCTTCTCAGCTGTCAATTCTTATTCTGTCTCGCATTTGAAAAATAAACCTATTTCAGTAAGATGAAAAGCGTACAAACGCAGAGGATGTTTTGCATCGTGATACTGTTTCGAACTATTCAACCATTAACGGAATTCAAACTGGATTTGTTTTTCCTTATTCAGTCTACAATTTTGACTTCTCTGCCAAGTGATTATCACCTTTTTTAGTTCTCTCTTCCCAGCACGCCTCATCACTCAGATAACACCTACATAATAATTATCATTTATTGTTCATAGAGGGAACCACAATCGAAATAAATGCAGTAAGGTTATACAGTATAATATCAGTATCTAATAGTGATATTAACGGACGTTCATCCTTAATATCATGTAAGAGCCCTCTATAAGACTGCCTCCCATAAGAAAAGGTAATTTTATACAAGAAAATAGAACTATCAGCCCTAAAGTTATAAGAACGTTTAACTTGGGAATCCCATTTCTGAGGATTACTGTGAGAGCAGAATTTTCTATCGTAAACTCTGTAAACAGCTCTCATTATGCTAACCTTACCCCTAAAGACATCACTTGAAAGATCCCTCCGTGTACCTCGTAAGAAATGAGCATACATTCTGACCTACTACTTACTCCTCTTTCTACGAGAAAGTTCTTAATTCTTAGGGATAAGCGATGGAGGCAGGTGACATCTGCTAACTTGTAAAGCTTACTGGCTTGCCCCTGATGAAATAGCTTCTCTGCAGAGCTACCAGTGGGAAGTCTGCGGATTAAAACAAGAAGACTTCATTTGACGGTTAAATGGCTACAGATTGAAGAAATTGCCTGGACGACCGGTAAAACCCAGCGTTCATCTGAAGTAATGGGACTAACGTGCCATCACACACACACGAGAAAGAGAGAGAGAGAATTTCTAGTCAGACTTCTGGAGGTATTAATGGGATAGCGATGGTTTTAGGGTCGGATGCCTCGGCATGAGTCACACTGCCCGTTTGAATGCGGGAGGAAACTAGCACGTGCACAAGCGAGGGTGCATTCGTCCGCTCTGTAGGCTATGCGGTCCATTAGCTCCGTGCTTAAAGCAAAAGGGGGGAAGAGGAGGAGGGAATAAAAACACAAAATTATCCCCCTTCATGCTTGTAGAGATGGTGTGAAAGGACTTCAGAAGAATGATTGCCAAAATCTTCTCCTCCTCCTCCTCCCCCCCCTCAGGCAAAAGTTCGTAATCTAAATAACTTGTTAGTCTGCTAATGGGGGAAAGCTGGATCTTGAGAAAGCCTTTTCCATCGGATAACTGAAAAGAGTTTTTGGTCAATAACCGAACAAAAGACAGCATTTCTACTGCATCCCGTTGTCCGATACATAATAAAAGTAGGGCCCCCGGATTCCCTTAACCCCCCCTCATCTACATTTGCGATAGAAGTACTCTACTCTAAACTCAGTTCTCCCCACTACCCTTCGCCTTCCATCGTTAGACATATCTCCCCTTCTGCACAGGCTATAAAATTGGAAATTACCAACAGACCCATTAGCCCATATTGGATACAAGGAATACGTCTCCCACTCGTCCCATGGAAGTCATTGGAACTGTGAGTTATACAGCAGCATTTATCAGCAAGAGCAATCTCTCTCTCACACACACACAAACTTTTCTGTTCTTGTATTCTGTATTCTTCAACTGGTCAACGAAACCAAATTGCCAAAGTTCATAATGTGTGTGTTGTGTGTAAATATAAAATACAGATTTCTATGAAGATAGATTTCTCTCAAATAAAATAATTTATACTTCGGTAAAGAAGTACACATTGCTATATTTTGATATTAATATCACTATATATATATATATATATATATATATATATATATATATATATACTCGTATAACGTACAATATGATATCCGAGATATAAAATCTAAAGCATTATAAATCTAGAATAAAAGTAGTTGTCATTTTGCATTGTTAGGATTATGAGTTCTGTACCTTTGCAGCAGCGATGGTTTCCAAAAATATATTTTTAACGTCTTCATACGTTCACATTTTGATTATAAACTGTCTAAATATTTGTTCATAAACACAAGTGTTGCTTTAACGATATGCATATATTTCCTGCATCGTCCTTATAAGGACTGGCTTAAAGGGGCGAAGCAAGAATGCTTTTCATCTTCCCCGTTATCTGTAGAGGACAGTGTAGGGATAAGGTGTTATTGAGCAATTAAGGCTCTGATCATGGCAGGAGGGTAACAGCAATAGCCGAGCCTCAGTTAGAACTTCATTGGCTACAGAATTGCCATCCCTTACCCTCCAAGGGTATTGGATTGAATGAATCAATCACCGCATCTCACGGTCGATTGATTCCACCTTCTCTCCTATTCCTGCATCGTTCTTAAAAGAACTGGGCGATGGACTGAGTCCTTGACTCTTTATCCCGTCATCTGAATGAAAAAAATCTGTCTGTGTGGATGGAGTGTTATTGAGCTAAAAAGCTCTAGTCATGGCTGGGTAACGGCAATAGCCAAGCCTCAGTTAAAACTTCATTGACTATAGCATTGCCATCCGCTACCCTGAAAGTCCTGATTAGTAAGTAAAGGGTAAAATCTCAAAAAATCGGACGATCTCTAGGCCACTCCATAGTGGGCGAAAGACCGTCCATGTCTCAGCGTTGGTTCCACTTAGTGACGGCCGCCCCGTCCTAGCACCCCGATAGGCTCCCCGTTTAAGCAGAACCGCTCAGCGTTGGTTCCACTCAGTGTCGGCCGCCCCGTCCTAGCACCCCGACTACTGAGCAGAACCGCTCAAATTCCGAGGAAAATAATTCACCGACAAGAACCTCTCAGCGGGCCGTGCCGGAGAACACCTTCCCCGGAGACTCAAGGTGCTCCCTTAAGGCAAAAACCCTAAGGGAGCGAACTCAAAAACTCACACCCAGGATAACAGCAACAGCCGAACCTCAGTTTACTTCCTCGGTTCAGCATTGCTAATTGTTACCCTGAAAGTCCTAAAAAGGACTGGGATGTTATTTCATTCATTCCATTCCTGCGTCGTCCTTATAAGGACTGGCTTAAAGGGGCGAAGCAAGAATGCTTTTCATCTTCCCCGTTATCTGTAGCGGACAGTGTAGGGATAAGGTGTTGTTGAGCTATTAAAGCTCTGATCATGGCAGGAGGATAACAGCAATAGCCAAGCCTCAGTTAGAACTTCATTGGCTGCAGCATTGCCATCCATTACCCTCCAAGAGTATGGTCGGAATGACTCCAAGATCCTGCGTCGTTCTTATAGTTCTTATAAGAACTGGGCGATGGACTGAGTCCTTGACTCTTTATCCCGTCATCTGAATGAAGAAAATCTGTGTGGATGGAGTGTTATTGAGCTAAAAAGCTCTAGTCATGGCTGGGTAACGGCAACAGCCAAGCCTCAGTTAAAACTTCATTGGCTACAGCATTGCCATTTGTTACCCTGGAAGTTCTAAAAAGGACTTTTTTTTCTTCTCAAAATCATCCATCCTGCGTCGTATTTCCATACTAACATACTAACATACTAACTAGACGGAAGGATTGGAAATTAGAAATGGTGTGTAATAATATACTGAAATATAATGAATAATATTCAATAATGTTTCCAAATCTTTTGTCAATAAAAAGCATTTTTTTTATTATTTAATATTTAATATTACTCTGCTAATAATGATACTATACTGATACGTATATTTATATACAATACACGGATGGGAAATATATCGAAGTGGAATATGATTGTTGATAATTCAATGGCTTTCACGTCTCTTTTGAAAACTTTTATTCAAATTACTATCAAACGGTGATACCTCTACACAAGACAACAAATCCATTGTTGTCTTATGTAGTTTAGACATAATTTTGTTTTGCTACTGTAAATGGCTCAATTATAAGCTACATTAAAACGAATTGACAAATTTTAATAGTGATCCAAAATACCATTTTTTTATTAAATTCCAACTGGATGGTGAGGAATGATTTATGCTACGAAACGTTTTATCATTAAATTAATCCTATTAAAATCGAATAATGCGGACATTGTCTAGTGCATACTGAATTCGAATTGTATTCAATTTTAACTAGACATAATTAAAAACTATGTCTAGTTAAAACATTTCGATTATATGTTGCAATATATAATTTCGATAGGTTTTGTCTGTATCTATCTTTTCTAACCTTATAGTATGATTAGCACCACAGCTGGATTAAAGGATTGATAAATTGGAAACTTCGCTCTGGAAATCAACCTGAACTTTTTTTCCCAAAATCTCTTCAGGCTTCTAGTAAGAATAATTCAGCACCGGAAAATGAAATTCATCCACCGCCTAAATTTTATAAGCCTCCATGCCAAAGTTGGATTCGGACCACAATCTGTTGGAAGAACCAAGAGGCTCTCCACTTGGCCAACCAGATAGAAGAATATAAATAGTAACTGACTGATATATGGTTATAAACATTCTCTTTCATTTAGCTCTTTTTTTTTTATCACGGTATGATAATTGTTGTTTCACTAATAATATCTCTGTCATAATCTCGGTAATATGGCAAATGACATTCTGTTGTTTTAAGTTTAATTATTTCTATCCTTTTAGTCTCTCAGATCTATCGTTGCAATCTGCGTCTGGATCTTCAATTAAAAACCTGATGAAATATTCTCCCGATATTTTTATTGCTATGTTGATGCATTCCTGAAGCAATCACCATTTAGGTGATTGCTTCAGATCCATCTTAGGCTAGTTCCTACATAACACTCGGCAAACCTCGCACTAGTTTTACCGAATGCCTCTGCATGAGACTATGGTAGCTCTCCCTCAACTTTCCTGAGGCACGTAATCTTTAATCACTTCAAAAAAAGTCCCACGAGAAGAATGATCATTTCTTTGAATGTATTTTACTGTATGAAAATTTAAAACATATTTGCATACGTTTATAAAAACTCGAGCACGTACAAATATTATTACTCCATGTGTTAGGTATGGCCTATATATTTAAACTGTGCAAATCAATTACATTTTTAAATATAATGCTAATTATAGTACTCTGGGATTTCCCCTTTAAATGTTTAACCTTGCCGAACACAGGTGTAATGCAGAGAAGCATCGATGCAGGAATGGTGTTCGTAACTAATTAATTTTTGTATTATACTATCCTTCATTTTTTTTCAAAAGTAGAAACTAATGAAAATATGTGCAGTTCTCGCAATAACATCGCTTGTATTTCTCTTGCAAGCGATTATTTTTAACCAGGAGTGCTTTTGTAACGTTCACCAAGCAAATTAACCTATTGTTAGTGTTAAATTCAAAACCCAAGATTCTATCTTAACGAATTTGCGCTTCAAAATGAAACTTGTGCAGCCTCAGTTCGACCGTAAATTAACAAGCTCTGATTAATATCCCCTGTCTTCATGTCGCTGATAGTAACGCCATATATACCCACTTGCTATTGTAAACCTGTTAACATGGATAAATTAATTAGCAGCCAGGCGAAATTGCTGATCCCCCTAAACAAAGAAGAGGAAATTCACCGCGTAGTTTATGTCGCGAGACTCAGTTTTCTCTTTCATGGCTCGCGACTCTTTATTGCTTTATTTTTCAGATCATTTTTGGTAAATATTGCAAGTTCTGTGTGTTGAATTCATTTATTCAGAGCAAACACAATCACGGTCGATTTTTTTTTTTTTTTTTTTTTTTGTTTTTAATTTCGAATTGTCTCTCGTTCGCTTACTTCGTTTTTATTCATTTCTTTGAGTCTATGAAAAATACGAATTTTAAATGCTATTTATTAAATAAAATTTCTTGTGGTTAAAGCTATTTTTGTTTTAAAAAATAGAGAAGTTTCTGCTCATTTATTTATATTAATATTTCGATTTAATAAAGTATGCACCTCATCTTTCTCAATTACTTTCGTAATATCTCTCTCTCTCTCTGAATATAGTACAATTTGATTCTCTCAATTTCTCTACCCAAAATAAGTAAATTATTCATTCGTGTATTTATTCTGGAAAGTTTTAATCATCTCTGAACATCTCCGCAAAGGTTGATTAAATAAAACATGGATGTGATTAGTTTCCTGCCCTCCAAAGTCACCTAATTCGACTCTCAAGTGACTACGTACAGATTAAATTAGAAATAAAAAAAATCTCAGAAGAGAGCTATTCGGATTTTGTAAGTTCATGAGCATTGACAAAATCTAATCCATTTCATTTTTTTTTTTCATTTTTAATTTTGGGAATAACTTTCGAACCGTAGTATTTTGAGTTAACATGGAACTGTGTTATATATAATTTCTTTGGAGCTGTTATAGAACCACAGCTTTTTTATTGTAAAAAATAAGAATTTAAAAAAAAATCAACTATATGGCCGGTACAGAATTGTATCCCGCCGTGATTATTATTTTTTTTTTTTCAAAAGACATGGAATATGTCTCTGAATTTTTCATGCGTATTACTAAAGTTTCCACCAAGAATATCAAATTTTTAACGTAAATATGAACAAGATTAACTGATCTTTGATTAAACCGAAACTGTGTTAAGAGAACACAAAAAAAAACTCATATAATTTGTTTTGTTTTTTTCGCCAATAACCTAGATCAAATGAGTCTTTCAATAAGGTTTCGTTTTAACTTTAACTTAAAACTGTTTTGAATTTAATATAGAAGCGATCTCCTAAAGTTTTTGTACACATTTATTCTATTTTTTTTTTCTTTGTTCATTATTATCCAATATTTTTATCCAATTCATGATAAAGGTGTAGACTAGCTTTGTGCACATCGTAACGGAGGAGACATTTTCTTAATGGAAAAGTTAATTTACTTACATTATAAAAAAAAAGTAAAAATTTTATCCTTCCAAATGCTTCATGATTTCTCGTAGCTGAGTTGCTGTGCACAGTACCTTCCCTGGGATGACATGGATTTGAACCCGGTCTAGGACGGGGAAAACAAAGCCTTTCAAATGAAGGCGAGTTAGTTTCTTCTCTCATACAGAGATGAAAAGGTTTCCTCTGGGAAACTTTATTTTTTTTGTCCTATAAAAAACAGCTAATCGACCAGAGGCATATTTAACAAATACATGAGTCATTTCAAAAGTTCTGCACATTTTACTGGTCCGTATTTAACAAAATACGGGCGTTCAATGTAATCTCTGTTCTGATTTCTCACTGCTTCCCAATATTTAGGTTAATCTCGTGTTTCTTTCAGCATTAAATGTTTCTTTTTGATGTGTTTAATAAATAGGATAATTTCAACAAAAACGTTCAAAATGGGGTTTTCCACGAAGTGGTTCTGTCATCTTAAGTAAAAGATTGAAGTCTAATGACTGTACAATGGTAAACTTATTATCCATATTTTTCTTCTCTCATTTAAAACATGTGGCCTTGGGCGATTCCGATCCGGGTCTGATTCCTTCTCCATTTTTAGATTGTTTCGCGAAACAAGAACACCGAAAACGAAAACAGAACGCTTTTACTCAGTTTGGCTTACAACCATAACTGATGTGAAAGTGTAAACTATGACATCCTCGGACTAGCCACGCATGCGCGGTGTGCATAACTTTTGAAATGATTCTTGTCGGACGGTATCGTCACAGCTCTTTCTTTCAAACTCCTATTTTTTTCTGTATCTTATGCGAAGTTTTAAATGACTAGAAAAATTATCTTTTTATTCCACACTATCTTTTTACAACTTCATATCCTAATGAGAAAACAAAACTGCCTGAAGTATGACGTCTCTTCATTGAAACCAGTTGCCTTTAGACTCGCTCGACGTGACAATAAATTTTGTTAATGTCTTTAGTAGATGATTTATCGCCTGGTATTAGACATCCTGCTTATTGAAGGTTTGAAGTGGCTTGATAAAAGGGGAAAACATGCTCAAGTGATTGATATTTTGAGTGGGATACAAGGATCATCTAAGCATAGCCTCTCCTAATAATGGCTCACGCAAAAAGTTAAACAAGTTTCAGCGCGGTTAGTAGTTGGAAGGGATCAATCGTTCGATGCTGTTGGCACACTCTCCCTCGATGAGTCTTTGGACTCCCTGGAGGTATCACATAATAATAATAATAATAACAACAACAATAATAATATCTTGTAATGATGTATAGTGTAGGTTTATGTGCTTTCTTGGATAGTTTTTATTTTCAATTAAAAATTGAACGAAATGATATATGACATATTCTGTAATACTCTTTCCTATTATTTATTCTAGTAATATACAAACAAATATAAGGAAGCATGAGTTTTGTGCCAAATATTCACCTGGATTTCTTTGTTGTGTAATTAATGTAAAAGACAACTCGAGCGATATCATTCTCTTTATTTCAATTAGAAAGAGAGAAGCTAGTAGATATCTACTATAGAAAACTTCTTCCTATCATTAAAAACTGTAATAATAATTACCGAGTGAGACCCCGTAAAAATTACTAAAATAATTGATAGAATTCCAATCTTAAACCTGCCTTCCAGGTCGACGTTTAAGTTCGAACTTGACAATAAAATAAGACCATTGCTCTTGAGCTTGCAAATTTAATTTAGTTTTATAGATCAGATAATATGTTAAACATGTATTTGGGTTAATACGACTGCAGTAAAACAGCATGATATAAGTTAATATAAACGACATTTAAAACTAAGATGTTGTTGCATACAGAAGTAATGTAAATTACACATCTTAAAGAACTTTATAACTGTGAAAAATATATGCGAAAAAAACAAGAAAAAATCCCACACTTTGTTTCTTTCATAGAACTAGCTCTCTCTTTCTCTCTCTTTATGAAAAGATTATTTTTCTTAGATATCCTTCCCTCTTTTTCTCTCCAGTGTATTAGCGACGAATCTTTTTTTTTTATTCAGGCCACATTCTCTCTTACGGAAATATTTCTTTGCATCCATAACACGAGCATCATCCACTCTTTATTTGCTGCATTGTCATGTTTATTTTAGCAGCTTTCATTACGGTTTATATATTTTTTTTTTATTCTCTATTATTCCAAACTATTCCTTCGCTTCGGCATTCTTTCCTTTCTCGAGTGCAACTTGAATGACAGTAAACGCTGTCCTAGTAGATAGTGCAAAGAAAATGTCTTACGTTCACACCTTCAATAGAGATTGCGGCTATTTGGGCAATGTGATCAGCTGTATCTCTCGAAGAACAGAAGAGATATCTCAACTTCCAAAGAGAACGAAAAAAAAAAAAGTTATTTTTCGAAGTAGATTGATAACATCTTTGGCAGTGACGCGGGATACGGTTTTTACAATGTATTTTTAAATCGCGCACCTGAGCCTAAATATATCCTTCGATAGATTACATTATTCTTGGGTTTGGCTTCCTGGAGATTTCTTTTTCTCAGTTTCGGAGTGTTTGTTTGTTTTTTTTCTTCTTCTTATGGAGTATTTTTATTTATTTTTTTTTCTTCGTTCTCTTCGCATCTCTACTGTTTTAAGAAAGAAATGCCGAATTTCTGTCGGTTTAGATTGCCTTTCGATATTTCTTTATTCTTTTCGGGACTCCCATTTCTTTGGCGGAAGTTTTCATAATAACATTTGTGAGGAAGCCCATTGCGGTTCACAATTTCCAGACTCGCTAAGAATCTGGTTTTCTTCGAACTGGGAGAATGGATAAAAGCATTTGGTAAAAAAAAAATTACATTTTATTGCGGTCATCAAAGACTCGTTGTGGGTCAAGTTAACGACTAACAACCAAAAAAGTCCTATTTCTTTCAAATATTCTCTGCAAATAAATAAAATTATTTATTTTTTAAGTGTATCTTAAATACTATTGTTATTATAATAAAAAAAAATGGATAATTGAAAATTTTAAGTAATAAAAAATTTCTTTTTTTAATACACCTATTTTAATTTTTATTAGATTATATACAATAATAACAGATATAGGTTCATTAATTTGAAGATTGCAGATTAAGGTGTACAGGTATGAAATACGGGTATGATTATGATTATAAATATACAGTAACTGACTTAGTTCTTTTAATTTTCAGTAGATGGCAGATTAACAAATAGGCCAAAGTTATATTTTATTTATTTTTGCACGCATAATATAATATGATATAATATTTTATTTAAAATAGGCTTAGTTCTTCGGATTTCCGCTAGATGGCGCATTAACAAATATGTCTGCACGTGCATTGTTTTTGTAAAGTTAAAAAAGAAAGAAATTCCGACATTCTCTAGTTTCCTTAAACTAGACAGCAAAGCTTTAACTTGCGAATCTATTGAGAGAGTGAAATTCTATACTCACCTGAGCAGTTCAAAGAAGAATGCTGGCGCACTAAACTTACGGCTACAACACCCCGCGACAAGGCAAACTGTAAAAATTAATCCTGTCGTAAATCTCTCGCGACACCCCAACCGGTTCACGTTGGCGGAGATTTATGCCGTAAGTCTTCTGCATAGCGGGAGACAGTCTAGTATTCTTCACTCTGCTCCACCTCCTCTTCGTAAATCGATCCATCCAGTTATCGAAGCCTGTGGATAAGGTTACGGCAACAGGATGTGCCAGCTAATTACTCAACCCCCCCCACTTCATCTTTCTCCTCCCCTTTTTTCTCTGTCTGCTACTGAATCTGAATTTGCCAAAAACTATGATAAACGGATTGGGAAAAGATAATGGATGCTTAAGAATGTAGTGATGTAGAAATCATACTTTTTTGAAGCTAATTCACATAAAAATAAGATTAATCAATGCAGTAATTTCTGAATAAAGTTGTGGATTAAAAAATATCAGATAATAAACTCGTATTATGAAGATGTTTAGAAGGCTAAATGGTGATTTTAAGTTTACAATCACTCTACTTCATTTTCATTTCTTTGTCTTACACAAATCAATTTTTCCAGCAAGAAATGTTTCCCTTTAAGATCTTCAGGGGCAAAGAGAACTAAAAGTTTAAAGTACAAACTACTAGAAATTACAAAAAGTTATGAATAATTAATATTTTATCAAATTAAATTTATACCTTAAGATTCTCCAAAAGTCAACTTTATCCTATTATGAATGACTATAAGTGGTATAGAACGCCCAGTTCTGTACCCAAAGGAATGGCTGTTTTTCCTAAACAGCTCAGCTTTAAACTTAGTTTAAAATCTGGGCAATGTAGTTAAGAGCTGCACGTACAAAGCAAATAAATCGACTACATTTATATTTCAATACAATTATTCCGGTTTTGTGACCAAATGTTTTTAAAACTAAACAAGTACTAAAAACAACACCCGACAAGTTTCGTTAGTCGTCAGACTAACATCTTCAGGGGCAAAGAGAACTAAAAGTTTAAAGTACAAACTACTAGAAATTACAAAAAGTTATGAATAATTAATATTTTATCAAATTAAATTTCTTTTCGCGGTTATTTATGACATCTTTAAACATTCAAAAAACAGTATGATGATAAACGAAGTATTGAACTGATGGAAATGATGTTGAAAGTGAAAATAATTAAAAGCTAGATTGCGCAGCGTCACGGTTAATGTACGAAGTATTCGTTATTCAGGTATAAGAATGGTTTTCCATCGAATAGATGAATGCAGAGACATTAAGTTAACAGTATTAATTGTGCTGCATGTAAAATCTCTTTTGCTTAGCTACGTTGACGAGTGGATAGCGTGTCCGTTTTCCAACTAACAGCTGTGGGGGAGTTTGAATCCAACTGCAGGCATTTACCTTGATGAACCTCTGATTTCAGTCTGGATTTCTGGGTGACTACAGGTCGTAAAGAGTCCAGCTATTCCTGTCTTGGGCCTTTCTTCTCCATTTTCTTTTAACTTTTTTTAATCATTGGATCTCCCCACCTTAAAGTTGGTCTTCCAGGTTTCCTTTTGGTATCTCTCGGATACCATTTTGTTACTCTGACTCTCCATCTGTTGTCTCTCATTCTGGCGAGATGTCCTGCCCATCTGCTTTTGCTGTTGTAGATTGCTTTTATTACATCTTTAAGACCAGACTTCTTCCTAATTTCTGCGTGTCTTACGTGGTCTATTTTATTTATATTGCACATTCTATTGCATGTTGAGTTGTTATTAAGCTTTGTTCTTCTTTTAAAGTTGTGTTCCATGTTTCACTGCCATAAGTTAATGCTGGTGGGATGTGACTACTGAACAGGTGGGCTCTTATTTCTATGTCTATGTTTTGGTTGGTGATTGTTGATTTTATTTTGTTGAAGGCTATCCAAGCAGCTCTTTTTCTCCTTGCTATTTCATTTGATATGTAGTTATTCATTTTATGGCCTGTCCGAGGTAGATGTAATCTTCAAGTTTTTCGATGGTATGGGATTCTAGAGTGATTGTGTAATCTTTACATTATTCGTTTTTCATCCATCTTGTATTGTCTGGATGTATTTCCAATCCAATTTTTGGCAGTTTCGGCTTATATCATTCAGCATTGATTCTAATAGTTCGGGGCAGTGAGATATTAATACCACATCGTCGGCGAATAATAGGATATTTAACATTTCACTCTCAATGTTTGTTCCACCTTTCATGTCAGTTTTTGGAATGATGCTGTCCAGAGTAGATGCGAAGAGATTAGGTGATAAGACATCGCCCTGACGTACTCCTCTACTTAAGTTAATTTTAATCGGGTGATTGAAGAGTGATATTTGTTGGTGCCTTCTTTTTAGATATCTTTTATGAGCTGGATGTATGCTATTTCTACTCCTTGTTCTGTTAAAGCTTGGAATACTGCATTATGTTCAACAGTGTCAAATGCCTTTTTGAAATCTATAAAAAGAAGCCAAAGTAGAATTTGGCATCAATGCCTGTAATATCCTTAGGTGGTAGATGAATATGGTCCGTGATAATAATGCTAATGTCTTATAAGTTTATAACTTGTCGTAGGTGGAATACACACACGTGTGTAAGCATTATATATCTGATAAAAACAATTTTGGAATATTTTAGCTTAAATTTTAGTCTACTTTCTTGTTTGTTCCTAAATAACTTTTTCTATAGATGCTAATCATGATTTTCTTAAACAAAAAGAATCTTAATATTAAATCTGTTTAAGTGAATTCGTTAAATTGTACTTCAACAATTTCTAGAGATTTAACTAATTTCAAATATTTTATGTTCTATCCATCCATACTGTGCTACGCCAACACTTGAATATCCTATTCTAATATGGCTTTATTTATATAAAATATATCACAACTATTTGGGATAAGCGAATAGCGAAGTAGCTGATTGTGTATATTTTACAATAATACTTTCCTTAAATGAAAATTCAAATAAATAAATAAAGAAAGAAAGCTGCATTGATATCCTTGTAAAAGTTTCGAGAGGCAAACAAATTTGCTCATCCATCATAAATACTGATCCACTTCAAAGACCTATTGCCACAGGCGATGCATTTTGGCATTCTGCCAAGCAAGCAGAGGTAGGAGTATTATCCAGCAGTAATAATAGTTAAAAAAATAATACTGGAAGTTAATAACAAAAGAAGAAACAGGAAATATGCTCTAGAAGTACAGCAAAATCGATATACTTAATGGTATTAATGTAGGCGGTATGAATGAATACTGATGTGAAAGAAGTTATTTTTTTGTTGACCTAATTAGTTTTAATCAAGACTGGCGACAATTGTACGGCTAAGATTACATAAATTGATTTTATTATAAATTTATAGAAAATATCTGATTTTTTTCAGTAAATAGCTTTTGTTACTGTAATTATTGAAAAATCTTTTTACACCATAAATTCATTCTGATGAGTATATTATTTATAAAATGGATTTAGCGATCTTGGTTGTTATTCTAAGTTGTACATAGGGTAAATTGGTGTTTGTTTATCAGAAATATGGTTTCGCAAGCGCATTAAGTACTGAAACATACTACGTCAATATCGCAATGGAAAGAAACGTAAGTTATTGCTAGAATCTTATCTCAGCTTGTGTGTGTGTGTTGTTTGCAGTTTCCAAAACTATAAATGGCGTGTTTTATGAATAGATATCCTTGGCTATCCCATGTGTATAAAATATCGCCAATTCTACTTTATTTTTTCGTTCTCTAAGCTGCTTTTTTTAACTCTACAAAATGATTTCCTGGTTGCAGTTGAGAGTTTCTCGTATAGCTGAAAATGTGGCGTTCGGGGGACGAGGATGGGGGGGGGGGTAGTACATCGAAATAAAAATGTTTCCCAGAGACAAAGAAATATATATATAAAAAAAGGTCCTTCAAGTTTTCAAAAATCAAGTCGCCTCTTGCGTATTGATGTGATTTCCAACGAAGTATGAATTATAAGGCGATGACTGCAGCATGCAAGTGATGGAGATGAAGATGAATGGTGTTACTGTCTCTGCGTGACTTTCTTCCACATCGTTATCGGTTGGGATGTATCCTACGTGCGCTCGTGTCTCTGCCGTTGCCACCTGTGTCACTGACAGATGATCGTTGGAGGTCCCATCTTTTACATTGTAACTCGCGCATTTGAAGTATACTGTGCTTCTGTACTTTCGAGAAACAGTACTTATTCCATCACACTATTCAAACCTGTTGCAATCTTTCGTTTCAAAATTGTATTTGGTAAAAAAAAAAATAGCCTGGCTTTACTTCCTTTACATAAAGATCAAACAAAACACACAATCCTGGTACAAGTAGATGCATCTATCACACAGACTGTATCAAAACGGGAAAAAAATACATCTGCTCTACCAGAAAGAAGTGGAAGATGCATTCATCTTCTGCTTATACTAGAAAATAAAAGAAGATTATGTTGCCATCATATATATAATGAGTGCACCTGTTTATATCCTCTTTGCAAAATGTGGTGCCTAAGCCTTTCTGAGATACCACATAGCTATTTCAATGATCATGTATCTAGCCATGCCATGCCAATGAAATAGCTATGACATGCCATTTTGTTGGGTTAAGCTCTCTCTTTATATAAATAAAAATTTATACGCTCATTAATGTTTCTGTGTTTGAAATAAAATGCAGAAAAGCATTGGCGAGAAAACCTAGTAGACTGAGATCAACCGAGGGTTCAGATCTGGTCAAGAACCCGACTCATTTGTTTTTTGCCTTTTCGATTGAGGTTGAGTCATTCAGTCTCAGGCAGATGGGAATGTTTTTCCTTTCTTTTGCTGTTAAGCTAAATCATCAGAAAACACACACCTGTTAGCACTTCGTGGCTTTACCTATGCACTATCTAATGTTGAGATCAACAATTTAATTTATGAGAATTTCTTAGAATTTCCAATTTTCTTCCGTTTTCATTTATCATCCGGAACTGAACATGAGAATGTCCATTTGCAACGAACCAAAACAACCTTACTATAAACCTATATTAGCTTCACGTTTTTACATAAACGGGAGTTCTGCTGTGCAATCCATCAGTTTTCCAAATTCTGTAGAAAACTATTTCTATTCACTGCCAAATTTGCTCGGTAAAATCCCTCTTCGTCTCTCTCTCTCTCTCTCTTTTTTCCGAGGTTGGTAGATAACCTTCATTGTTCATGCTGAAATAGGTAGATAATTTTTCATTCTGGATGACAAGCCGATAACTTGCTCTTTCATACTAGCCAACTTTAATGATAAGGAAGCATACTTAGTAAACTTGTTTTAAGTCGAAAAATGTAGCTATAAAAAAATAATAAATTATTTAATTCCTTTAATTATCTCATTTTACTCTGGAGAGAGGTGTATTAAATACTTGTCAAGTAATTGGAAGTGTAGGGTTCTGAGAATATACGTGGTGTTTTAATCTTTCTCGTACTTTTAGAAAAAACCACAAGATATGAAAAACAGTGGAGGAAAGAGAGGTGGAAAAGAATGAAATACAGAAAGATAAACGAATAAGGAGAATGGGAAAGAGAAGAGAATGTACAAAGCAAAATAACGGAAACAATAAGAAGAAAGAGGACAGAAAAATAATGGAAATAATTGAAGAGAAGAGCAGTTATGAAGACATGAAAAGAATGAAAAAAAGAGAATGAAAGGATGGGAGAAAGAATAAAAAAGGAAAGGGAAAAGAGTGTACAGAGGGATTTGTATGCAGAACGAAAGAGGAGATTAAAATCCTATTTTTCCATCACTCTTGTAGAAGGCATAACACTGCTGCTCTATTACGTTTGCGATATTTGAATTAAAAGTAATGGGCCGTAGCGCGCAACTCAGTTGCACAGCTTCAGTTAGTTCGCGCCGCAACCAACTGGTATAGAAGCAAATTACCTCGGTATCCAAGTCCCACGTGTCTGTTATTCCCTTTCGTAGAAAGAAACCGCATCAAATGTCAGACTTTCTAAATGATTGGAAAGCATCTTATGAAAAGCACAGTGTCTGCCACCAAAAATTTAAAATTCAGAAAGAAAAAAACATCTCTTTTCCATTAAGGATTATTGATAGGTGAAAATAGAAAGAACGTGAAAATACATCAGACTAATAGGTAGTGATTAATCCCCACTTCTTCCACTACAAATGGACGCTTCTGTTAACTCTACTTAATGTAAAGATTGACGGTGATATTGGTACCTTCTTGTTCCAAATCTCAGTCATTTGCCGAGAGACAGACACACACACAGACCGCTAACATAACCCTTCCCCCTACCCGTTCCTTAAAAAAATAAGACATTAATTCTTGCTGCAAGTCTGTCAACGTCTGAAAGCTGTCCGGCGTTGTCGTTTTTAATGGCGAGCACATCGGGATCATTAGAAACAGACCGAGTCTGAGGGAAAAAGGAGGAATGAAATTTCTCCCGAAGTTCTCCATCTTCTTATTCTGCCATCCGTCGCTAATACTTTACGACTCTGGTGTGGCTGAAATATGTAATGTCGTGTAAAAAGTATGGTTGCAATTACGTGAGGTTAATGACGCATTCCGTCATGGAAACCGGCAGCGGGCATAATTAGATTGAGCCAAATACATCAAACCGCACATTCGGGACCAAAGTCATTTTTCTCTTGACTCTCCTCGACTCCCGCATTTTTTCATTCTCTCGCTCACTCCACCATTTTTTTTTCTGGTAAGCTTTCGCAGTTAACCCTGCAGCCAACGCACACCTATTGAGATACGGAAGTGAGCAGAAACCGTATGAAGATTATGACGGACGCCAAGCCGTTTTATTAAAGATGGAGAGAAAGAGAGAGAGAGGCAAGCCATTTCTGCTTATTGCAAAGGATTGGGAAAAGTATATGCATATTTGCTTAGTCGGACACAGAGATCGGAATCCAATAGGAATACATACCAAAGGCTGCGGCAAAATAGAAGGGGGAAAAACCCTCTCGCGCACACACAAAAATCTTCCGAAGTTAGCTGTGCTTTTCCCTTCGTTTCATCTGTGTCATATATATACAGCAAGAAAAGAAAATTCAGGAAGTAAGCGTGCTCCAAATGGAGTATGCTTTATTATGTAGGAAGAATATTACGTTAGGGATTATAATATAATAGAAATAACAGCTTGCCATAGGCAAGCTGTTATTCACATATGTATGCGAGTATCATTATTAAGTGAAATTCGATGTATTTTCTAATGTTTAAGCAATCTATAGACACTATACAGTTACGCAACCCAAACTTGCTGATATTTATATTTATTTACAAAGTCCTTATCCTTATAAGGACTGGCTTAAAGGGGCGAAGCAAGAATGCTTTTCATATTCCCCGTTATCTGTAGAGGACTGTGTAGGGATAAGGTGTTATTGAGCAATTAAAGCTCTGATCATCGCAGGAGGATAACAGCAATAGCCGAGCCTCAGTTAGAACTTCATTGGCTACAGCATTACTATCCATTACCCTCCAAGGGTATTTTTCATTTATTTACAAAAATCTACATCCGATTTATTTATATTCAATCTCTTTCCGATTATTTTTGGTGTATGTTATTTAATTTGGTATTTTCAATTTAGCTTTATTTTTTTTTATATAAATACTTTTGTACTATTTCTGCTTTTATTTTTTTTTCTTTTATGTTATGCGCTTTATTTTTTCCATCTTGCAACTGCATGTAAAAGATTTTTCTACCTCACTCCAAAAAAGGTAGTAGGAAAAATTCAATCTACAGGTGGAATTTATGCAATGATCAATAGAATGAATTTTTTAATATGCAATTTACAAATGTTTATGCAATCTTGGACAGAATGAATGTTCTAATATTTATGCAATTTATTTTAAATTTTCTAATATTTATGTAATTTGCAAATAGTTATAAGGACTGGCTTAAAGGGGCGAAGCAAGAATGCTTTTCATCTTCCCCGTTATCTGTAGAGAACAGTGTAAGGATTTATGTAACGAGCTTTAATAGCTCAATAAAGTGTTATTGAGCTATTAAAGCTCGGATCATGGCAGGAGGGTAACAGCAATAGCCGAGCCTCAGTTAGAACTTCATTGGCTATAGCATTGCCCTCCAAAGGTATTGGATTGAATGAATCATCACCGCTTCTCACGGTCGATTCAAAACCAAACCAATTTAACCAAGTATTTATTTAAATTAATTTCTTTCCGATTATTTATAGTGTGATTTATTTTTACGTATGTTTTCATTTTATCTTTCTTTTTAATTTATATGAGCACCTTTATTTACTAATTTTTTTATTGTATACACTTTATTTTTTCTAATTTCTACTCCATGGAAGGAATTTTTCTACCTTATTCCAAAACAAAGTATATAAAAAATGAAAGAAATGAAATCTGAAGGTGAAGTTTATGCAATCTTACTTCTTTAACAGCGTTAAATTCATTATTCACCTACGTGTCGCATAAATATCAGTTACCGAACATTGCTTTCAGAATAATAGTGTGTAATATATGTTTCAGAAGAGAGCGAATTAAGGGAGAGAGAAAAAAAAACTTCAGAGTGTTATCATCGGTCGTCTTTGATAGGATATAGGAGAAGATAGGAGAAGTCCATAAATCAATGAAAGGAAGGAGAAAGAGTATTAATCGTAGTTCAACTCTGTAAATTAGCTAATGGCCGAATAATGAAATAAAGCTCAGAAGAAAAAAAAAAGCCGAACCATTTTGTGCATCTTTAATGCTCGTCTTTTCCATTGACTTGGAACTGTGTGTGTGTATCATTTGTTCCCTAATTACATCCGTCACAAGAAAATCTCTCCAGGGATAATTAATGTTTGTTGAAGCTTTCTTCTGTACTTATAAAAGTACACTTACTAGCACTTCTCGCATCATTTGATGGCGGAAACTAAAACCGACTGGAAATAAAAATAATGAGAAGTCACTTAGAAAACCACAAGTCATTTGTTCCTTTTTTTAGCTTTGATAACAGGTTAAAGTCGTGCCTGTTTTATGCTTATAGACTCTTAACAATTCTCTAGTGGGGAAGTGGCTATTTTAAGAACAGAGGAATCCAGAAATCTCAAGTTAAGGACCAAGATGAATAACATAGGAAAACATCCTTTATGTAATGAATAATGTCTTGATAATATACGTTCAGAGTAAATTAATCGGTCTATTTAGATTGTTATTATTACTTTATTTCATTATCTGGATTTTTATTCACGTATTTTCCTTTTTTATCCTTTTCCTCTTCCTCTCATCCCTATTTTATTCTTTCTTATTATTATTGCCCTATTATTTTTCCTAGGCGGACTGTTCTCTCTCTTTCTCCCAATTCTTTTTTGCTTGCCTTTTTTCTTTTTTTTTCTATCTTCTCTCATTTTCCTTTTTTCGCTATTCTTTCTTTCTTTATTTTTCCTTCTATGCTTTGCGTTCTCTTTATGTCTACTTCTTTATTTTTGTTTATTTTCATTTTTCTTTCCATCTATTTGTTACTTCTAAGTTTTCATTGAAAACTTTTTAATCGTGTCACTGTTCATTAAAATTTCATTGTTGTTTTACAAATTTATTTTATTTCACTTTTTTAACACAAGAGAAATGCTCGCATCAAATATCGGTAAATATTCACATCAGGAATAAAATTCAAAGTTGTTTTTTTTTTCAGAATTTTAAAAGCGAAATATTTCCATACGAATAATTTTCTTCCAAAGTATTAAACTTAGTTTTTTTTTCCATCTTCTCCATTTAACCCTTCCTTTTTTTCTGTGGGGGATAAATGACGCTAGTATTAAGGCAATGACAGTGACAGAATATAGGCAGCCACATTTCTTACTCTTTAGTTTCTTATTTTAGCCACAATATATATGCGTCCATTTATCACTGTGTGATGGCGGACTTTCCTGATCTTGATAAAGATGCACTTTGGCCCAAACTTTTTACCATGATGAATATTCAGGTACGGAAAAACCTTATTTCGAATCGAGTGGGGATGCGTCTGGTTTTGCCATCTCTATGTAAAGAATGACCAAAACGTGGTCTTTCAGTTGATGTATAAAAACACAAAAACTCGAGGTAATATCGTAAGCAGGACTCTCTCTCTCTCTCTGTGTGTGTGTGAGAATTTTAGACAATGAAATCTAAGTTTCCACACACGCGTGTGAGTATTTGCATGGATTTAGCTCATCAATCAAGAACTAGCTATTAATGTAGGACACCCGCTGAGCCTTTAATCTTCTCCAGCACATAAAATCAAAGTTACCATCCAAGGAATCAAGAACGAAAAAAAAAAAAACTTTTTTTCCTAATTCTACCTGATTTCCTTGTTAACAGAGTGTCATGCAATCTTCCTATTTCCAAGTGCGCCACCCGTCTGCAACGAAACTAAATAGGAAAAAAAAAAGCGCAAAGTCAGTGAATCAAGACAGCCACACCCTATAATCAACCATCAGGTCCCTGTTTTACTCCTACACAACACGCCTAGCGTACAATACACATAACTAGAAAATGTACTCCTGCTAGGTGCAAGATGTAAGCCTTCCGGTTCAGATAACGATGTTATACATTTACCTTAATATAACTTTTTTTTTCTGCCGTTAGCGTTGAAGAAACTAGAATTAGGTTACACCCTTAGGTGTCGGCTTTCATGCATGACTTCAGGGCTATGCGGGAAGGTGTGATTATGTATCAAGTTAAATAAGGTATATCATGTTCGTGATTGGATTGAATAATAAACTAAACCTACTTTTAATTTCTCCGAAATCTGTTTATTATATTAAAACAGCTTCCAAAATTTTCATTTATTCCAACGCCAAATTTTATTTTCATTTTTCCTACTAGTTTTCATATCTTTTTATAAGTCAAATAACAAACTTTGGAGGGCTGAAATGATCGAAATTTCATAACTCAAATATTTAAAAGATAATAAAAAAAGATTCAAATAAACATATTGCAGTGGTCTATTTTCGTTCAAGGTTACCCTGGCAACTAGCTCGTTTCTCATTGTTACATTTGACTTCCTGGTTTTCAACTATCCATTTATTTTACGTCTTTATCTTTTGGTAACACAATACAGGAGAGTTTCTGTCCCATTGGAAACACGATGGATGGGTTTTCCCTCAGTAATCCAGTATTTATAACCATAATCCAGCATGCATTATCTTTTGTTTAAAAAAATGATACTCTTCTATGGATAATTCTACGCTTTCACAATGAAGCTATCATTTTAAATGTAAATTAATTACCTCCGACATTTTATGGGTTGCAATATATTCGAGTATCTTAAAGTATCGACTGCAAACATCTCGGACCATCCTCTTATTGATTTCTTTTTTTTAAAAAAAAAGACTATTATCAATTTATCTAGGACCGTCGACAGACCCCAGCAGCTATAGTTTATGGGGTGTAATTATTGAAAAATTTATTGCCCGTTTCTGAATATGTAGACCAGCTTGGTAGTGCAACTTTAAAGCATCCCCCTTTTGCTGTTCTCCCTCGCAAGCCCTTCTACTTTAAGTGGGTAATTTCAGAGATACGTCGTCCGGCCGACGCCTTGAATGTGCCGCTTTTGTCTTCTTCTTCAAGGGAGAAATTACTGGAAAGGCGAACGCAGACTGATAAATGTCGTATATAGGAAAGAACAACAAAGCGAGGCCAGAACCAACCGACGACTCGATTCAATAAATGCGTGGAATATATTTTAACCTGGCTAACTCCTCCACTTGCCATAAGTTTCCAGGACTACTCTTTAGCGTGCTAATACGTGGTCGGAGGCCCTTTTCTTATTCGCCGAACAATATGAACGGCCCAGAGATATAAATAGGGGCTTGCTACAAAGTTTTATTAAGGAGAGATATCGCGTTAAACGCCGAATGCTGCCTTGAATTTTATATGCCTTTTCCACTTCGTCCACGGAATGGTTAATACGTTATATATGAGACTAGGATGAAACATCAACTTCTCTCTCTCTCTCTCTCTCTTGTTTTCTTTATTCTTCATTTCTGTTTTCTTTATTCTTCATTTCTGTTTTCTTTTTTTGTCTCTTTCTAACCTTTTTTCCTTTCATCCGTTTCATGTTTTTCTTTTATTTCTGCATTTGCTCCTAAGCGGTTCTTGAATATCGTCGAGAAAACAGATCAAAGATGTTTTATATTTTAAGAACTAAACAATAAAAACGAAAAAAAAAAAGATATTTTTCAATGGAATCTCACTATGAATAGAAAAACATCCAACACACAAGTGTAATTTTTTTTATGTTAAGTGGTTACTTAATTGCGCATAATTTGTCTTAAGTAAGTGTATTTATATAAAAGATTACTCGCATTAGGAAGTACATTTATCTTTATTAATGAATTTATAAGTGGCTAATTACGAGAGAAATGAAACAACAGCGGAAAAAAATTTTGTTTTTCTTTCTTCGGTTTAAATCTACGAAATAAGCATCTTTACCTTTGAAGACAGTTGAAAATAACTCGAGCTGAGAAGAAGAAATGGTTTTTGTTAAGAATAAAATGGTATTTCCTATGGTTATAATAAATTAAACAGAATGTAATCCCTTCATTTCTTCTTCTTGCGCACATTTTGCAAGGATCTTATAATATTGCATTCTTTCGTCAACTTATTCACCGATATATATTAAAGGCAACCCGATATAAAAGGTATTTTAAATTATACAAAATACCCATTCGTCAAAATGACTAGACAATATAACCCGAGGATTTTCTAAAAACACTAATTATTTCTAATTGAAGAGAAAGAACTCGTAGGCAATGTTTCCGTTGTGGTGTTAATTTGACCTTCGTTCAAATTTAATTAAAATCTGGAATTTGGAATAGTATGCAGATTATTTGGAATATTAGGCCAGATTATTCGAATGAAGCTCAGGAAATTTTCATCAATTTCCTGAGCTTCAACTTAATGTTCGTCCTCCAACCATTCTGCGTTGGAGGACGAACATTAAGTCTCTTCAATAGTCTTCAAGTCTATTGAAGAGACTTAATAGTCTCTTCAAGCAAAGATGCTCAAATATACGTGTGGAAACAACGGGAGAAATACATTGCAACAGAACCTGTCATAGCTTCGAGTTTCTTTTGCAATTCCCTAGTTCGGTGGGCTTATATACATTTTTTCTCCTAGTAAGGTTTGCTCTCCCGTTTATCTCTACATTCATTATTAATAATTTATTTAATAATGTGTCCTAACTTCTTATCCTTAAAACTTTGACCAACAAAGAACGTTTAAGCTAACTATTGAGAGAGAAGATAGTTACACCTTAAGTCAGGGTCTTTCCTCGGTTGGTGATCCTTAGTTTTGGATCGGATCAAAACGTCCTTCTGTCCTAGACGGGATCCGAACCTTTTTTTTTAACCGAAAGACAATGCCGTTTCATCAGCATGACTGCGCTACCAGCTTCTCTTCCTCCATGCTACTGATTTGAAAGGTGGGTATTGCGAAAACTAGTTTTAATTTCTTAATCTAGTTCTTCCCTTTACATGAATGGATCGGAGTGAAGAACATCCATTTAAGGTAGTCTTTTTGTTATACCTTTACTAAGTCAAATTGGCATTCTTCTTGGAGAACCTAAATGTCACTTCGCAGAGGGTACATCTTCTTCCTTAATGCGGATACTGCTGCTCCACAATGTCCGCAACACATGGAATGTTGCGGGAATTGTGGAGCAGCAGTGTAGCCAATATATAACAGGCAAGCTAACAGCTGCAAACATACAAACAACTTATGGTGCGTGTTTCTATGCTTGTAACGGATTATATCGCCAACTATTTCAAATGCAAGGAGTTTAAGTGATATTGTCATCGACATAGTTAACAATACTACGTTGAGTATATTTTTATCGTATCGCCTCCGCAAGATGTTGTGAAAAATTCCTCCTATTTGCTATTATTCTGATATATTTTTGCCAAGTCTAATGGAGAATTTCAGTCCTTTGGATTAACTTTCAATTCGCATAACTTCCGTAGCTTATTTCACAGCATCTCCTATCAACAGCCTTTTTTCGAGATTTGAAAACATAAAAGCACTTCCTTCCCATATTCAGTTATTTCTCATTTGTCTACCTCAGAGGTGAAAATCTGAAAATTCTCGGTATCTCTACTTGGTCGGAGGCCATGCTGACTTTCTATCAATTACTTTTCAAATATCTGCTGAGAATTGAAATACTGGTGGGGTCCTGGAAAAACCTGATACTTCCGTGTTATGGATAGGAACAATGCGACATATTTTAATATCTTGGGGGATGTAAGATTGTTTTCTTTCCAATCCAGTCTTAGTGCTCTTAATAATAGCATCTACCCAGTCTTTTGCAGGCATTAATAAGTCGAAAACTATCTTTCTCTTTTCGGTTTTCCCTTTTATCTTTTGAATAGCCACATTCATTTTCTATTCGTGAAATTCTGTTCTGTGTTCTTCTGAAGCATCATATTTCTTAACGAGACGTGTGTTTCATCTGTTTACTTCCTGCCAAGTCCGAATTTTCCCATCTTTTTTCTCAATGAATTTTAGAAAAAGCTCCTGGTCTTCTTTCCTGGTATTTTTCAGGACTTTATGAAACGGTGTTTAGTTATCCTTTTCACCTTTTTCTTTTAAGTCGTTAGTCAAGTTTTATCTCTTATTATTTTTAGTTCATAGTCTTTAAGTCTAAATGCATGCTTCCTTCTTGTTCAGAACTTGGTGTGCTGATTCCCTCAAGGCTCTACTCTAATACACTTACTTACTTTTTTATGTGAATCCCACATACACAAGTTTCTAAACCCCTAGCGCATTAATACTATTGGTGGAATATGGCTAAATCTCAGAATCCTATTTTAGATTCCAAGCACACCTTTTCAAGCCACTTCGAGGCCTGCGGTAAACAAGATAGTGTTTTCACATCAGATACTGAAAATCTACCACCCAAAGGCTTTCACAAACATTTTGTGTTACAGTACAATCAAAACTTTCGATTTTGGTTTAAAACTCGGAGAATATATCCACTCGACTAAGTGGGTAGGATTTGTATTTTTTATGTATAAAGTTGATGTGTTTGTAATAGTGATTGTCGTCACTATTACAAACACATCAACAGTCGTTTTCTATGTTTTGCTACTATTTCTAGGTTATTCTCCACTAATGAGTTAAAATTCCTTCCCGGGATAAGCTCTCTTGTTAGTTCATCCAATGGGTTCTGCATTTCTACGCTATTTTTTCATTGGCCTCTGTTTGTATTCTCACTTGATTTCTCCTTTTATATTTACCAAAAACCATTATTTATGTATTAGGAAGGCAATCCTAGCTTTTGTTCGTTTGATTTTTATAACCCAGCTGAACAATATCAGGAATTGTCATTAACATTTCACATCCTTGTCTATAGTATTTTTAGTTTTCTTAATTACCGCAATTCTTTTTCTTTTCCATTTATACTTCAGACATTCCAGATTTCACGTTCAAAGAATGAAAACAGAAGGATTACCAAAACAAGCCTTAAAGTACAAGCCATGAGGAAAACGAAAACCAGGACGTCCTCCTAAACGATTCAACGATGACTTCTAAGGCCGGAACAGGCCATGCTAGGCCTAAATCATTGATACGCATGATGATGATGACGACATTCCAGATTTCCAAAATTCGTTGCGTTTTGTTTGCTTTTTATTCAGAAGAGTTCAGTTATACAGTGATTAGCCTGAAGTATCTTAAAATGGTAAAAGGATCTCCTTGTTTTGGTCTACATTCCATCCTCACTGCTGCTTCAGAATTTCGATTATCATAGTCACCTTCAGATGAGATTCCCATCTTCGTTAAGTTGAAAGAGAATTCTCTTCTCATTTCTCAGCAGCGTTAAGTACTTGCTTTGGCATAATAGGCATACCCATTATTATTATTATTACAACGATTTCTTATATAATTTAACACATCTGAGGTATTCTAGAATTTAGTTATTTTAATTGTAAGCATTAAACGTTTGAGTGGAAAAATCTTCTCGAATCTCAGTAACCTGAATTCAAAAAACACATTGGATTCAAATCTAATCTATTATAAACATAATAACATAAATTTTACATACAAATGTGTACACATTAGTGTTACTATGAAATAATAATATTGAAATGAATGCATATAATTTTATATAAAAAGTATACATTTTACGAAAAACTGGACAATGAATTTACAACTTAATTAGTTTCGTATGGAGGATAGAACCCCCAAAATTAAGATGCCTTGGAAATATATATATAATAAAAAGACTTGGACATTACGTTTTTGTAATTAAAATTTTAAAAGGTCTAAAAATTTTAATTTCTCGGAGACTCCTGGATATACGCGGACTGCAATTTGAGAGCTGAATCGTTCCTCAAGTTAATTGTTATAATTCAGCCCCTACCACAGTTGAATGTTGTTTTCCTGTATAGCGCACGTGTCATGCGGGAAGGATGTCCACCTTGCTGTAGTAGCCTTCCTAAATACCATAGCGGTAACAACCGTGATCTTTACTGAGTCTTGCTCGAAACAACATTACTTCCTGCACTAAATCCGATGATGCCTTAATGCAAGTCGCTTCTATGTGTGTTGTTGATGTTGTAAGAACCTCCAACTAAAGGAAGTATCGCGCACACCAACAGTCTGCTAAGTTTTTACGTGTCTTCTCTTACTTCTGTCGCTAATTTCTTTGATTGAATCTGCGGGCTGTTAATTCGTTTCCTACCGCCCACCCCGTAAATGAAATCACCGGTGGATACGAACTAGACAAGCCAGGTTCGTACACCAAAACGAAGTTGATTGGTCTCTGACATCAGTCGGATCACAGAAGCTGTGAGGCGAATGTTAAAGGACCCTCCCGTCAGTGCATCCCACTATATGCCACCAAGTTTCAGCCACCTATCCTCTAGGGAGACTGAAGACTAACGACCTACGAGGAGACAAACACAGAAAAAGGTAAAAAAACAGCTGAACACTAAAGTTGGGATACGACAGAAAATTAACTGACTTTAATTCCTTCCTGTTTGGTTATGTCAAAGAAAAGGAATGAATTATCAGAACACAAATAGCAGTTACTACAGTGTGGTAGTATGAAGTACATCAGTAGGCTGCCTGTATTATATTTCCTTCATTCTCTCTCTCTCTTTCCTGAGAATTCTCCGGCTTACTTGGATTCGTTGATCTGTGGGATTTTTTTTTACATTTTTGCTTCCTTTCTAGCCAACGTGGCTGGAGATTCCAATCCCATTGTGGCCTGGATATTTTTAAAATCCATTAAGTAATAGATAATTTTCATTCCTCAGCTTGACACCACTACCTTGCTTATTAAGAGCCTGAAATGACTTGAGAAAATTACCATTTTGTAATTTTTAAAACGTTGAAATAATTAACAAACCTTCATCAACCTTGCGCGAATGAAGATATTATTACATGAAATCTAAAATAAATCAATATTCGACGATACCCTCATCGTTGGTTAGGATCCCATTCCTTTATTATTAATCAAGGATAGCCAGCTTGATCCCGTATTGATCATTCAGAACTGAATCTGTAGCTACTATAAATATAAATAACTTGTCTTGATGTTGGACTACTTGGTTAAATATCGTAATCTAGTTTTTTTTTTTTAATTTCTCCAAGCTAATTATATAGACAAGTTTGTGTGTGGGTGTGCGCGTGCAAACGTGTATCTGTTCACCTGACTTCATAACCATCTCATCCCCTTCCCCATAAAAGTAATTAATGCTCTGCTCGTGCAGTTCATCCTACCCACATATTTCTTGTATAATTGTGAATCGTGTTATGTTCTCTTTTACTAAATGAAAAGCCCGAGTTTTCGGGAAGAAAATGCTTTGTATGAGACCGGCTAACCCTTCGAATGAAAAACTCTTATACTTCCAAGGAGAATCTACTGACAACATGAAATCATCAAGTAAACAAACACAAATTTATTATGCAGGGAGAATTGTTATCATTTGTTGGTTTTAATTGATAAAAATATATTAAAATTGGGGGGGATGAAGGGTTTTTCTAATCCATTTGCGTCCAATATTTCAATTTTTTGTTTAAATGAATCCGTTCAGTTCTCCTCCGTCCAAGATGGGTTGAGTTCCCCTAATAATCATTTTAGACAATTTGATGTAGCCTGATTGACATCCCTATAAGCTTAAGGATTTCATTTCTGTAGATATGTGAAAGTTCGTAAACTTGTAATACATTAGCAGTGTGAGTAGACTAAGGGATTTTTGTCATTTTAGTTTTCTGAAAACGTTTTTGTGCAGTTCGACACTTCTGCTCTGTTCAGACCTCCAATAAGGTACTCCCTCTCCAGCCTCTTGGTTGGAGAGGGAGTACCTTAACTTCTCGGCCAACCAGGCCGGCAATTGACTAAATGATACGATATGTTGTAGATCTAGTCAGTGAGGCCACCTTACAGAGTACAGATAGAAACATGCCCGCATACGACACAGTAACAGAACGTGAACACGCTGGAGTCATTAGTTTTCCTATCTGTTGTCCACATTGAAAATAGCACAGTTGGAACAAATATATATCTCATGCTGTCTTTCAGTATAGTAGTCAGCCATTCTGGTACAGGTTTTTTTTTCCTGTAAAACTATCAGGAACGTACTAACAAACCGTTAGCCTTTTCGTTTGGTTTGCATTGAGAAAAGAAGCAAAAACTGAATTAGCCATTGTTTCCATTGTCGTGCTCACGAAATAAAGTCAACAATAGAGTTTGATGAGCGTGACACGCTATGCAACTTATCTGTAACCTACATCAAACACTATCATCTCACAAAGAATAGAAAACATTAGTGATGACGGTTATGTTCAAATGCGCTTAAAACATTTGTACGATAGTGGATATCGAGAAATTATAGTATAAGAAGGGAAGCATTTAGAGATTGTCTTTAGTGCAATCATTTCCAAATCTGTTCTTCATGTGGGAAGATATCTCAGGACAGATCTGCTAATATTTTATCTGTGGTTTGTGCAAAATTTCTTCAAATATTTTTCAGCAAATGACAATGAATGATGATGAGTAATGAAGATGAATTTTTTTCGTTGTTGTTGATTACGAGAATGTTAATAATAATGATAAAGAAAGTGATGATTGTGAGGAATATTAAACCATTTTAATAATAAAAAATTAATTTAATAAAGATTTTATTTGAGAAAATAATGTCATTTTTCAAACGACACTTAATATTTCAAATTAAATCTTGTGACTAAGGAATGATTAATAAATCTTCTTATAATGATGAGCATAAATGCAAAAGAGATTTATCCGTTACTTTCTTATAAAAATTATCTTTAAATAATCTTAAGAATAGGTGTGGTTCCCCTGATTTTGGCAGTGGTACAGAAAAATCAGAATCTGTGGGTATAAAATTGGGGATAATTAATTATTAAGATATTAGATGTGGGTTTCGTTAAAGAAAGATTAATATTAAAGAAATGAATGACCTCGTTCCTATTAAGAAGTTGGGGGGAAGTTGGGATGATTTCGTTAAGTTGTTTCCATTTCGGTGAAACTTTTGATAAAATTTGGCATCTGAACGTGCCTTCTTTGGAGGGTGGTTTCATTTTGCCATTTATGAAAGACTAATAATCGACTTGCGCTAATAAGGGGATGCGAATTAGTTCGGAAAGATGCGATTTTTGACAAATGGCTATTAAGGAGTGAACAAAAGAGGTCAAGGAACTTTGATCATCCATCCATGTCGATGACGATGCTGGTTCCACTTACCAAAATAATCACAAAAGAGACTTAATGGAAAGCGTAGATGGATGCGGATGTGACTCCATCTTTTCGACTTTTTCTGCGAATTCATTAAACAACAAAAGTCCTCTTGGAATATCTTATGAAGGCCAGTTATGAATTACACTGGCCAACAAAAAAAAATTTTTTTTCTGCTGATTATGATCTGACACTTTTTTTTACTAATTTTGGTGCGCTGATTTCAAATATCAAACCCATTTTTCTCTATCAAGTCAGGTTTTTCCTCTATGGCATTTTTTTTGCTAATTTGTAAGTTTTTGATACTTTTAAGGAGGCAGTACTATTTAGAGGATCAAATAAATCGATTTTTTAATATTATTTTCTGAAAGTATGTGCTTTTAAAAATCTGTTCCTAACTTTTTATCAAGAAATTCGAAAAATTCCCAAAGATATAGCCTATTATTCAAAACGGTGCGCAGATCAGAATCGGAGCGTTCACCGTTCTCGCTTGTTAGTAAACGAATAAATGCGTAAGAACCTGCAACGGCACGTACTGGCGCCTTAAATGCGAGAGAGGCCGATAACCGACCTAACACATTTAGGTGATGAAAAGTAGGCGATGACAACTGCCTAAAACAAATGAATGCTATATGCGTCATAGCGGACAAAGAACGATCGAAATCAGTCAATCGTTAATCGATCGTGAAAGTATGATGAGCGCTTATAACGTTTCAATAAAGTCTCTGGTTTTTTTTTTTTTGTCTTGTTAATTGCATGTTAGTCGGCAGTGAAGACAATACATCATGTCTACTACTCGGAAATGTGTCAATAGTGTAGATTCCTTCTGCTACATTTGTGGCAGCTTTACTGTTCCCAATCAAAGGACAAATATCACTGATTTCGTTAAGAAAGTGTACTCTGCATACTTTGACGTAAAAATTGCAGATCAGGACAAGTCATGGGCTCCAAATAAAGTGTGTAAGTCATGTGTAGAAAATTTACGACAGTGGAGCAAGGGAAAACGCCAAAAATTAGCTTTTGGCATTCCAATGATTTGGCGTGAACCGAAAAATCACGTAGATGGTTGCTGTTTTTGTTTAGTTCAGACTTCTGGTTATAATAAGAAGAATAAGAAAAAAATTGTGTATCCAAATCTCGACTCAGCAATTCGGCCAGTTGCTCATTCCAATGAAATGGCTGTGCCAATTTATAAAGGACTTCCTTTACTTGAGAACGAGCATGATCGGGATATGCCAGATGTTCTTGAGGAGCAAGACCCGGATGTTGATTTAGACAATGAAAATTTAATTTCTAGTTCTGGACCGCAACGTTTTACTCAAGCGGAATTGAATGACTTAGTAAGAGATTTGGGCCTATCAAAGGAATCATCGGAATTGTTAGCTTCAAGATTAAATGAAAAAAACTTACTGGAGCAAGATACGAAGATAACTTTTTATCGTAGCAGGGAAAGTAATCTTGAACAATATTTTAAACACGAGTGTGGATTTGTTTACTGTAACAATGTGTCAGGTTTACTAACTGAAATGAGTGTTGTACAATATCATCCAAATGAGTGGCATTTATTTATTGACAGTTCAAGCAGAAGTCTCAAGTGTGTCTTACTACACAATGGGAATGTATATGGCTCAATTCCTATTGGCTATTCAGTCCACTTAAAGGAAACATATGAGGACATTAAAAAGGTTCTGAAGTTATTAAAATATACAGACCATAACTGGATCATCTGTGTGGATCTTAAAATTGTGAACTTTTTACTTGGCTTTCAAAGAGGATATACAAAGTTTCCGTGTTTTCTATGCTTCTGAGATAGTCGAGCTAGAAACCAACACTGGAGTCAGAAACATTGGCCTCTTAGAATATCCTTAAATGTTGGAGAACAGAATGTTATAAATCAACCTTTAATCGACAGAAAAAAAATCATTTTTCCACCTCTACACATCAAACTAGGTCTTATGCAGCAGTATGTTAAAGCTTTATATTTACAAGGTGACTGTTTCCAATACATATGTGAAAATTTTCCACGACTTAGTTATGAAAAAATTAAAGCCGGTGTATTTGATGGACCGCAAATTAGAACTTTAATGAGAGACCCAAATTTCATCAACTCTATGAACGAAATTGAGAAAGAGGCCTGGACTTCATCTACGATGGTTGCGAATAATTTTCTTGGAAACAAAAAAGCGTGCAATTACATAGATCTAGTGGAAACAATGCTTGAAAATTTCCAGCGCCTAGGTTGCAACATGAGCATAAAGCTTCATTTCCTATACAGTCATCTTGATAGATTTCCCGAGAATTTAGGTGCTGTAAGCGATGAACAAGGCGAAAGATTTCATCAAGACTTAAAAACTATGGAAGATCGGTACCAAAGAAGATGGGATTCTCACATGATTGCCGACTACTGTTGGAATATTCAAAGGGATTTCCAAAACAGAACACACAGCAGAAATTGCTACAAACAAAAATTTATTCCCTGAAACTCATGTGTAAGTAAAATTGTTATTTTTTTATAAATATTCTTCTAATTTTTAATGAATATTGTTAAGTAGTTATGTATCTAATTATCGGCCGCCTCTCTCGCATTCAAAGCGCCAGTACGTAACGTTGCAGGTTCTTACGCATTTATTCGTTTACTAACAAGCGAGAGCGGTGAGCGCTCCGATTCTGATCTGCGCACCGCTTTGAATAATAGGCTATATCTTCGGGAATTTCTCGAATTTCTTGATAAAAAGTTAGGAACAGATTTTTAAAAGTACATACTTTCAGAAAATAATACTAAAAATCGATTTTTTTTGATCCTCTAAATAGTACTGCCTCCTTAAAAGTATCAAAAACTTACAAATTAGCAAAAAGAAAATGCCATAGAGGAAAAACCTGACGTGATAGAGAAAAATGGGTTTGATATTTGAAATCCGCGCACCCAAATTAGTAAAAAAAACAAATCTCATATAAAAGTCAGCAAAAATTGTGTTGGACTGTGTAATTATATCATCGAGTAAGTTTAGTTCAATAATTCCCATTTGTGTCTCTTTTGACTGGAAGAGACATCACCAATAAATCCACATATCGATTTATTGGTGATGTTTCAATATCTGGAACACAATTTCTCCATTCAGGTAGAAAAGGTGATCCATCTATGAGATGAATTCAATGAATCATCTTCGGATTCTAATTCTCAAAGCGGTGAAATTAATTTAAAAGATTTGTGTTTCCTTGGGAACCTCTCACCCTTATATTTAATAACTTTTCTGAAATTGAGGCCATTCTCAAAGTCCAGAGAATCGATACGGTGCCGAGGGAGAAAGGACTGGATGGCAAGGATTCTCGTTGAAGAGAAGAATCCCTTCAATATCGACTTCTTTTCATCAACCATAAAGAGAATTGACATCCTCATTTCTGTTCTGAAATCGTTCTTGAATAGTAAGTGTGTTGTAAACAAAGAAAAGAGTGTCTAAAGTTTCCTGTAAGAGAAAACGAGATTAAAATATGTGACTAACGATTCGCGACTGATTAAATAGGTTGATTTTAATAATTTAAACAGTTGTTTTAAATTATTAAAATAGCATCGTGTCTTCTTTAGTGTAAAAAAAACCATGTTTTACTTCGGTGGGAAACTATTCAATAAATATTACAATATTGTACATCACACCAAAGGAAGTGAAATTTTGACAAGTGAATTGTTTGATATTAATTTCATTAAATATTCTAGCTGAGCTATAAAACAGATAAAATGGGCCATTTAGGGTCGCAATAACTGTTAACTGATATGTTTGCGCCTTCTTCACAACATATTGTTGTAATAATTTCATCCAGACGCGTGCCTCGTGATATGAAAAAAAAAAAGTATTTCAACTAGTAGCTATAGAAACACATTGTTGAAATGGCTTAATTTTCATGCAATGTATCGTTTGTAATTATTTTGTTTTTATCTCCTGAAGTACCATAAATGTTAACGAAATGGGAGATTCAGAATGCACGTTTTGTTGAGCTAAAATTAGTTCTTTTTTTTTTTTTTTTTTTTTTTAAAAGGCAATAAAAAGTGCAAAATATCTAATGGAAAGTTATAACAGGGCTAGACGTTAGCAAGAATAAAATATGACTACACATTGGAACTTTAGATTACAATAAAAAAAAGATGGTTAGCGAGCGTAAATATTTTGTTCGCCCAGCTAACTCCTATAAGGGGAAGCACTTTGCCATTGTAGATTCTCATTTTATGCTACAAGTACTGAAATATAGGGTCCGTGGTAAGTGCTTGTGGAAAAGAAAAAGGGGGGAAAGAGGCCTCCCAAATGTCTTTCACTCACCATCCCCCTGCTAATGACTCTTTGTCTTGAAGCTCTGCATTTATCAGTGTCTAACGCCTCACGTTCTAGGTCGTGGCGGAAGGCAAAAAAAAAAAAAAAAAACTGCTTCCAATGCAAGTAAATTACCGTTCGTGTAAGTTGTCATGCCTTGCCTCACATCAAGTGACCTTACAAAAGACGAATGATGTTATGTGTCGGGCCCTTCGTGTTAAACCTTAGTTCTTAAGGTCGAAAACTTTGGAGTAGAAGGCGTCTAATCAAGCTCGTGTGCCAACCCCTCTTCTTTTTCCACTTCTTGCTTCAGAAGTTAGATATATTATCTATTAAAGGAGCCGTGGCAGACACTTTTAAAGTAATGGGTTCGACCATTTGGGATGGCTCAAACATCGCATTATCCTCCCCCCCTCTGGACCCTTCGTTTTATGAGAAAAATGCTAGTCTAGTAAAAGGATTTTGAGTTGGCTTCAAAACAGCCAAAAACTACCTGATCATGTACACTAAACGATTGTGTTTAGTGTACATAATCATGTATTTGTATCGTCTGTTTCTTCACTGTCTATTTAGACGATCGAATCATCATCCGGGGTATTTTTCGTGATAGTTTTTCCATTGAAAGCAGATAAATAAGAAAATTGTTTCTTTCACAGCGTCTGTGTCTCTTTATACTGATATGGACAACGGACAGAGAGAAAGAATTAAATACTGGCTGCTAGACTAAAAAAAAAGAAGGAAAAAAAATTCAATTTCTCAGTTAACTTAAAAGACTTTTCGTGTTCGGTGGTGATCTGCCGATCCGACAGTTCAATACGAAACTAACGCAGGTGTTTCGCAAAAGTTATCTCGTGTTGTACCTAACAAGCATTTCTTCTCCAAAAGGTGTACCCACGAATTTCGGTTGCCATAACGACAATGTTGACACCTGATCAACGACATAAAAAAAAAAAAAAAAAAGTCATATATCGTAGATAAATGACTTCGGCTCTGTCGCTCAAGTGCATGACCTACTTACGGGGTGGTGTCACAAGGGCACACCCTGTCGACTTGTAATTTCCTGTAACCTGAGAGTTGTAGCGTAGAATAAGAGAATCCCGTAAACACTTTGACCTCATTCATGCTTCACTTTGATAGCAAAATAGTTGCGAAATCTCTTTTCTTTCGTCAGCTAAATTCGTGTCTAAATATAGTTGGGAAGGATTCTTGTGTCGATTGAGAATCATGGGAAATTATCCTTCATCTGATACTTTAAACTTTCTCTTTAAGATTCCGCTAGTATTTCACATTAACGCTTCGATTGGGAATTTAACGAAGCGACCTCTATATTTCTGGTAACTTAGCGTATACGTACTGGAAGGAAATTCTCTAATATGTGTGCGCAGTCGTGTAAATTTCTGTGTTTTTCGTGACGCATACATGGATGCTACGAATTACGTTTTTGAAGTAAAACAAGGGGTGGAGAGAGGGGGGGGCGGGGATTGTTGGGAGTAGTTTTTCAAAGTCCGGCACTCTTTTAACTGCGTCTTGATGTGATTTCATCCTCTGTTTGTTTCAGTTTAGACTGAATCAAGATACTTTCTGTTTCATTTAGTCTTCCAGCAGAGAGCAGTTTCCTCCCAACCGCAAAGTCAAGCTCATCTTCAGCTGTTGGCATCTGGGTTGCTCGTGCAAGTCTTACATCACGGATGTGACAAGCCCTTCACTTTGATAGATGCCTGCATTTCCGCCTCGTTGAAGGCAGCTTTCTTCGCTCTGACGAACTTTTTCTATTCCTTTTTTTTTTCCTCGTCTTTCTTCTTCTCTTTTTCAGTTTTTCTTTCACTTGTTTTTGCACGCTGTAATTACAATGGAAACTGTGCTTAATTTAATTTACTCCGGCGTGGATTCCTGCCTAATGAAAAACGCAACAATTAACAGAACACAGCTTGCTTTAAAGATTACAGAAAAGCAAAATTCTTTTGTTTCCTCTTCCGAGGGGGAAACGTGTCCTCTAGAAAGGGAAAAGATGTTTATTTTAACACGCTATTTCACGTGCCACTGAACAACACAGTCACCTTTCAGTAAGTACTCACAGATTACCAACCATTTAGCGCATGCGCATACAACATCCCCTCTCAGAATGCATCGTTATAGTAGTTTAGACAGTGTTTTCTCCATCCCCCCCCCAGCAGAGTTTCATATCTCCTAAAATCTATATATCATGAAATTATAGCACACTTGTGTTTATAAAAAAAAAATTATTAAAATCGCTGTCTTAAATCTGGATAACAATAACAACCCAAAAATGATTTAATCTATCTAGACCTCTCCAGACCTGTTTTGACCTCTTATTAAAGTGCTAGGATGCCTTTGCAAAACTTTTGAGTGCTCAAACAAATAAAAATAAGAAAACATCTCCCATATTATTAAAATATGGAAATTACACCCAATAGTATTCCTTATAAGGACTGGCTTAAAGGGGCGAAGCAAGAATGCTTTTCATCTTCCCCGTTATCTGTAGAGGGCAGTGTAGGGATAAGGTGTTATTGAGCTATTATTAAAGCTCTGATCATGGCAGGAGGGTAACAGCACTAGCCGAGCCTCAGAACTTCATTGGCTACAGCATTGCCATCCATTACCCTCCAAGGGTATTGGATTAAACGAATCAATCACCGCATCTCACAGTCGATTGATTGTCTTCTATATATATATTTATTCCAAAGTCATTGCAGTTTTTATATAGTTTCTTTATATAAAAAGTAGACTGGTGTCTCATTATATTATTAAATACTTTTGATTATAAATTTTTTGTAAATTTACTTTAAGCATATAAAATACATATTATATTTAAAAAGAAATTATATTCTTATTGATTATTATTGCTTTGATTCTTAATAAGTTATTCATAAGTGAACCACAGAAATTAAAGATTTCCAACGGCTATTTTTTTAAAACATGCTATAACAGATCAAAAAAAATCGAAAGCCGTTTAACCACAATAAAGGAATTGTTTTAAAATGTCTCAATAGATGGCGCTCAACGTTTTGTTTGAAAGTATTAAGTTTGATTGCTTAATTTTAACAGCAGTAAAATTGATGCAATGCATGTTAATGCATCCATAATTCAATGCAATACTTGTCATCAAAATTTAACTCTATTTAAAAATGATCGCTTTGGTTAACGAGCTCCCATTGCAGTGAATCACCTCGGAGAGAAAGACGCTTTATATTTGACTTTTCTCTCTGAAACCCAGAACAGCAATAATTACATACTAACTTCACTAGAATGAACCGAAAATGTTTGTTTCTAATTACACGTAATATTTCAACAATAATTATAATAATAATTCGCTAACTATTAACACTTAATTGCAGAAGATCTTTCGCATTTAACTTCGGAGTTCAAGCGGCTTCTTGAAGCCAGCGTTGTATAAATTATATTGATATCAACCATTTGTTGTATAATTATAATCCCTTGGAGGCTCCCGTAGCATTAAACAACGTACCGAACGTATCCACCCTTCTGATTAATGAGTTTCCAACAAGCAGGTTCATAATTATTCATCAGATGGTAGAGTAGTCAATGTCAATATTAAAGATTGATCTGAGATCGCCTATGACTCTTTCTTTGTTGCAGAAATGCATTGTTGAGATCGCTAAAATATTTTCCAGCGGGTTTTTTTTGGGTTAGAGATTAAACTCATTGTTATAACTAAACAATGTCCGCAATTTAAATAAGAAGGAAGGATTGTTAATAACCTTTATTAAACGAAAATATCTGTTATGCAATGAACGTGCTTGAAATATAAGTACTGGCTAATGATGGTTCACCTAATACGGTTTGATTCAGCGAAATATGCAAAGAGCTCTCTTCAACGATAAATATGTGGTATCGGATATTCAGAGTCGAATCTTCGGCTTAAATACAATGTACACAGCTTGTCATCAGCTGATTGGCAGTCTCTTATGTCCAGAGATTCGCAGGGTTGCCGAACTGTAAGGAAGTTCGGCGTGTTGATAAGAGAAATAAACTGGGTTTAAGGCTCGCCAGATAAGATAATCATTAGGTAAATGGCCATAAGCTGAAAGAGGAGGAGTCGTAAATGTGTTTTAATCTCTTGTTAATGCGTTTCGCCGTTTGTGTATGAATTCAACACGACTACGAGTTCGTCGATCTGTGCTTCGAACGGTAGAGAAAATATGTGCAATAAATTCGATTCCTTTTGCAATTCCGAAGCATTGAGAATTATTGGAATATTAGTCTGAGAGAGAGAAAGTGAGAGAAATGCTGACAGAATTATAGAATTGTAACTATGAAATAGGACTGGGGTATATTACGGTCTGGAACAGCAGAGGCTGTGAGGGCAGTGTAGTATGGGTTTTAATTTCGTGTGTTCTCCGGCTGGTTTGTTTGCTTTGTGGGATGAAAATTCCCAGTTTGCTGGAAGGGCAGTTTTAACTTGCCTTCGACTGAAAAGCCCTCATAATAGATCCTCACGTTCAAAACCGGATTCGAACCCAGATGTTTTCAATCGATGGACGAATGTCGGAACGAGTTCGTAACCACAGTAAGAAGGCGCTTACGAGTGAAGGCATCTTGAGCTTTATAAGATTATTGGACTTTCCTCCAGAAGTGTCGTAAAGTTCAAACTACTATTCATAAATAGCAAGCTAAAGTCGTCTGTCGGTGTTTTCTCAACCTTATTAAACTCCTCACCAGGAATCCCTCTTTTCTCCTAAAACGTTATCATTAAGCACCAGGCATTGGGAAACTTTATTTCACAAGAATTGTGATTTAAAAAAAACAAAAAAAAAAAAGATTCCAGTGATTTTATACCCATACTGGCCACTGAACTAGAAACCTTTATGCAAATATAAGTAAACGTCATTTACGCAGCGTATATGCAAAATACTTGGTCACGTGCGTCACCATGTTCTAGGCAACTTTTTAGGAATGAAGCTGGTCAGTAATCGTCAATAGTGTTGATCACAACGAAAATCAAAGGATGTTTCGGAGGTTAATTCGATAAAAGGGCTTATTGTGGATGCCCGTCTTAATGGAGTCACGATTTTGAAAACAGCACAGCTGACTGGTTTCTCAAAAAAGTAAGATATTCCGGGTGTTTAATCAGTGTAAAAATAACCCACATCGCTTCTCTAAGAGGCGTAATTGTGGTCCTAAGACAGTCCGTCAGGAACAACGAGATCGCCGTCGTTCGAGACGGCTTGTACGGACAAACAGAACCTTCCATGTGCAGGATCTGACTGAAGCATTTAGTGAATGCTGTTCCGGACCAATATCTCACCGAATTATGTGCAGGGAATCGAAGCGGATCGGTAGTGGAAGTCGTTAAAGGAGGTCCAACACGGTATTAAATAAAATTTTCTAATTCAGTAGTTGGCACGTGTACCAGAACTGCAGTATATAGTAAATGTCCCTTTTCTGTTCTGGACAATTTCCGGTATTTTCAGCTATTCTTAAGTTTTCGCATTCACTTTGATCGCTGTCGTTAGTTGAATCTTTCACTTTGAATGCCAAACATTTTACATCCTCTTAAGAACTAAACTAGAAGTTTTATTTTTTCGGTGAAACGATATTGATTCTCCAGAGATATTCCAATAGCTCTCGATATCGCTCTCATGCTAACTCATAATATAGGATTACAATAACTTTTAGTCACCGATAGGTAAGGTCACTAATACACAAAAAGGAAAAGCAAAATTGGACCAGAATCCCAATGGACACCACTTCCATTTACCACGAAATATCTTAAGGTATTCCTCTTGTTTCTTCCATTTTACGAGTATGTTTCTGTGTTCTGGAGCATTTGGGCCCGTTGTAATCGAAAAGAACATGTTTCAGTTCGATCCTTGCAATTCGACATTCCCTCTTCTCCAAAAGGGACGTCCCCAAGACACTTCGAGAAACGAAAAAAAAAAAAGAAAGAAAGAAAAGAATAAGAGTGCATTTGGGAGTCCTACCGAAGACAAAAGAACTACGGCCATTACAATCAACTAAACGTGGTTGCTTATTACTGACGTCCGAGAGAATATTAGCACCCCCCCCCCCAACTAACGGTCGTACAATCCCTAGTTGTGTACTACCGACGACTGGAGAGATCGCGTAAATGCACCTGAACACACAGGGGATTTGATGTCTGTTGCTGAGCTCATTTTCTGGTGATTTTGGAATCAAACCCCGGCCATTTTGGGATGAGTCCAATTATCGGGGACGGAATCCCGTGGTGCAGTTGCTGACTTTCATCCCCCTTCTTTTATGGCCGAGAGGAAAGAAGGAAGGGGGGAGGAGAGAGAGAGAAGAAAGAAAGAGAGCACACTACGGAAGCTTGTCCAACCAACAACGCTAAAACCTTCTCATGCGGGAAAATGTCTCCGTGATAAGGCAACACTATCGGAGGTGCTTCCAACTTCGTCTGTTCTCCGCGCGTCTTGTTTGCCAAAAGGCTCCCTGGGGAGTTAAGTTTATGTTCGTCTAGTTAGAGTAACCGAGAGGAGCTTTTGGTGTCGAGAGTAAATTCCAAACATGCCCGAACAGCTAGAGGGCAGACACCGTGGAAGTATCTACATTTCAACCTTTGCGCCGTTAGAAATACCCGTGCTAATAGGGACCATAGGGGGCCATCTGACTTTAATTGTTCAGGGAAGGATGGTGAGGCGCGTCAGTCGTAAATAACCACTAAGCTAGCGTCACGCCTCTATTACCTCATACTCCAATGACTCCCACCAAGGATGGAGTTTTGCGTAAAAAGCAAAAGAAAAGAAAAATGTGTCATCAAAAGTCTGTGTTATATTTTTCTACGTAGGAACATGCAATGATAAGTAGAATCTCTGATGGAGAAGCACCCTATATGTTAATCCCAGAACTACAAAACATAAAGATGGACAGTATTCACCAAATATGGATACATCAGGATGAATTTAGTGTATTGCATTTTACGATGCATTTTATCTATAGGCAGATTTGTCTATCGATGTACACACTACAGTATATTGTTGATAACTGTGTAAGTTTTCGGACCGCATCCTTTCTTTCTGGATAAGATATGTCTGAATTTGAACATTGATTTTTTTTATCTATCTTTGGACATTTTTTTTCATCCCTATTTTTTGCCCCGAAATTCCATACTATCTTTAGTTAACCTAATTTCCATTTAAAGTGTTTTAAATATACGATGACAACTCTTTTGTGTGCACGCCTTTTACTAGATAGCCGATGAATTATACATGGCCTTCTGAGAATATTTGGACTTGGTTATCGCTACGAAAGTGTCGAGTGATTTGTCATATAAGAATGCTGAGTCAGCATCTTTGCACGCGTCTACTGAATCGAATGGCCTTAAATAAGCACACACGAAGGAAAATAAAGTTATCTAGAACAGGAATATCAAACGCAAACAAGTCAATATATATGCTGCATTCATTGCTTTCACTGATATTTTTATTATCTTAGTTTTTTTTTTCTGTTTATTTAGGATTCATCCCTCATTTGTGCGCTTGTTATAGTCGCTGAAAGCAAACTGCGTGACTCTTTATGGTTATATTCATTAAATATATAAAAATAATCCCAACAGGGATAACAAAACTTAGTTTTATATCTTAACATTACTGGCCGTATCTGAATCGCAGACCTCATTACGAGGCGGACGGCAAAACCGGCGGATATCCTAAAAACAAAAGGGGGGGGGGGGACGGGAACCTTGTCAGTTTCACAACTCATTGAATGCATTTGCCTGATAGCGAGTAGCAATCTCCCATCCTACCTTTACTTTCAACTCATCGGGTATAGACTCTGCGAGGCGTCAAAAGTGATTTACAAAGATTCGGAGCGAAGAAGACTTGCCTTAGATGGAACTACTTATTGCAGATGCTCATTTAGATTGAGCGGTAAACGGGACAAGGATGGTCATCCTCATCTTCCTCGATTCATTCACGGAACAATCTATGCATTGCAACATGGCGAATTATCCTAGTGGCAGTCACGATTACTGAATAAGTAAACGGATCTACCCAAATTAAAATACCTAATTTGGAGGATACATTGCTGCACCCCTCACCAGCTTAGATCGTTGTCATCTTCAACTATCAGGCCATTGAATTCATGTACCTGTCTCCATATCGAACAATAATTAATTCGTTAAACCAGAAGACTCTTCAAGTTTTACTCCTTGTGTTCCTGTACCCATTGTACTCGTCCCTGAATATTGTAAGCTGACTGGAGTGGAACCCGAAGAAGTTGTCTGCTACCAATTGTGACCTGCTCATCAGAATGTTAGATTCTGATAACTTCCCATCGGTTCTCACGTGAACAAGAGCTTTCTCTAACCACTGGAACCGCCTTAACTGGGTGGTTTGTAATTGGTGGACTGTCTTAGCATACTCTAGACATTTGAACATCTCAACGGTTTCCTTCACAGGCCTTGACGACTTCCATATGACGCTTCCCCTAGGTCTCGTTGTTGGTCCATTCCGTCATGTATCAGTGACAGAGTGGACCAGACCCAGATTGAATGGATTTTTTTTTATTATTACAATGAAGTATTTGGAACAAAATTATGTCTACAGTGCGCAACCAAAAACACGACTGTAAAAAAATGCGATTACGTAACTCAACTTTTAATGATTTTGTGATCATTTCCATACTTGTTTTTCTAGTTATCCGATCATGTGCAATTAAATATTTTCTGTTGTGTTATTACTTATTAAAGAATGGGATTTTTATTACATTTTTAATTGAAAGCCCTTTTCAGAAAATCACTCGGTAAATTGACTTTTATTGATCTGTTAGCTTTTTTTTGTTAAATAATTCTTTTAAACGAAAACTTACAGCAAACAGTGTCGTTCTTGTGTTTCTTTAACAAGAAATTGAATCTACCACCTATCATTCAGGATGCTCTAGCTTGTGAAATGAACCGACAAAATAAAAGACACCCTGACAATACTCTGCACATCTTGTCCATCTCTTTAAGAGGCGCCACTGAAGGGTAAAAAAAAGACGTTCTTGGAAGAAATAACTCTTTTGGTCCAACGGGCAAAAAAAAAAGGCCTTCGTTTTTGCGAACTTGGTCATCAAAGAATTTGCAATAATCGACTTACCGCTGGGAGCATCGAGAGTAAAAGAAGAAATAGAATGGAATGTGTTGTAACTTCATCTTTCTCCCACCAGTCTTTCTCGCCATAGGGTGATGGGGGCAAAAGGTCACATTAATAAGAGTCGGTGGGTTCCTTTTGTCCACAGGATTTCTCATAAATGTGATAGAGCCAGATGGCTACTAACCACCTGATCCCAAGTGTTGGCGAGCCTCCGAGCAAGAAAAATCCAATTTCAGCGGTTCAAGTTTAGACGTTCGCCGACGGTAACCCTCACGAATGTCATTAAGTACGACTGTGGTAGATGTGAAGGGAGGCGGGGGGGGGGGGGTGCAGAAGGGAAAGGGGGAGTGAAGGGAAGAAGATATCGGGATAAAAGGGGGGAAGAGCAACAAAATGCTGCAGGCTTTTGGGGGAAGTCTCAGTGTTTGCTCTTCGCCAGCCACAAGAGAGACGCAAACAATGGAGAAGTTGTTCCGTCAGGTTTTGCGCACTTCGTCAGACCTGAAATGAAAAGCTGTCGTAAGGGTTTCGGGGAGTGGCAAGACCGTGTTAGCTAAGGTCAGCCGACAAAAGGATCAATAGAGAAGAAGAAGAACACCAAGAGCATAAGAGGGAAGAACTGTGATGCCGCTATTAACAGGAATGCTGCCAATTCGCCGATGCCAAATTAGGATCCGGGATGACATCACTCGCTGACAGCTATCGTGGTTAAGTCGACAAGAGACGAAAGAAAGAAGAGAGAGAGAACTCTTAATAATTATCCTCGTGTTTTTTTCTTTCTAGTAAACATCCAATGGAGAAGCCAAAGATGGTTCTATTTATTCAATCACTATCCTTATATGCAGTCACGTGACATATGGAAGTCGAGTGAAATGAAAAGATCGAATCAAGCGCTCTTACTGTGACAAGTTTGTAAAATTGGAAATATTTTAATCGCTGATATCTATAGATATTCCCCTGGCTTATCGATAGTCTAGCAGCTTATTTGGTGATGACCAGGAAAACGAGAGCAAGGAATGCGTGAATCCTATTGATAGTCAATAGCTTTCCGTGCACGTATCTGTCCGTAGGCTGCCGCCATTGGGCTCTGCCCTACATTAGGGAGGCGATGTATCTGGCAACTTGAGCTACATATAAACTATAACATAACGGGGAGGACAAGAAAAAGAAAGAAAAAACCTGCTTTGCTAGCATTTTAGTTGCGGGAGGTACAAAGCAGTAGATTCAAAAAAAAAAAAAAAAAAAAAAAGTTAACCAACGTGCGATATGAGAACACCAGTGCATGGTTAGCTAGATCACGTGGCTCCTATTCGATTCTACTGGGAGTAGGCACATTTTCTGTATACTAAAAGAGAAAATTATTCCGTCAAGTACACTACCGGGATTTTAATGGAGTTGTATTGTATCGATACATAAAGGAAACGAATACAAATGCGTCGATGAATGTTTCAGTTGTATTACGGCCTTTGACTTCGGCTGTATACTAGTTTGTAAACAGGATGTGTTTGCTCTGAATGATTCTAAAAGGCCCTTTTGAAATCGTTAAAATTAAGACAGCTTTGCTTTCTGCAGTTGCATTTGAGCTCGCCAAGCAGATATCGGACCTGGAAATAATCATGTTCCTAGTAAAATATCATAGTTTAACGGGTAAGAAAACAACCAAGCCACGATATTCATAAGAAGGGTGAGAATTTTTGAAGCAACAGAACGAAGATTGGAATAATTCTTGCGATGACTTCAAACACTGCGTCATAGTAAGTTGCTTCCTAATGCTTCTTGAAAGAAAATGGGAACTAGAAGTGCTCCTTAATATCAAGAAAATTTAAGCCTAATTATTGATTAACAAAATTTCTGTATTTAGGTTATGTAGTGACATGAATCCACTTCAAATTTGCTTTATTCCTTAATGTAAGATTCGAATGCTATCATTTTAATCTGGGTCTCTGCTGAGAATATTCGTAAATCATTACATAAAGCTAAAATAAAAATAGAATTCTCGTAGTAGAAATGTCGTGTTACTTCTCTCTCTCCCTCCTAAATTTTATTTTATTTTATTTTGTTTAAAATTATGGCTGAACAACTAAGATTATAAAGCCACTATATTATGTCCACTATATTATTAGGTCTAGTTTGCCTGTTTTAAGACAGAAAATTTTATTTAATTTTTTTTTTTTTTTTTTTTTTTTTTTTTTTTTTTTTTTTTTGCTTCCAGTGACGTATCTTGACCTTCTCTCTTTCTGTCGATTGATGTCGTTTTTAAGAGCAAACAATCCCAAGAATTTAAACCACTAACTCAATAGGACGCAAAAAAAAAAAAAAAAAGGCAAAATGGTTCAGAGCTAGCCTTGCAACTTAGTTAGCGGGAACCACCTAATGCAATTGGCACCACTATTCTCCAACTACGCACACTGCAATCGACTCTAACAATACAGACTTTGACTACTAGCGCCATCTAGTATACACATTGGGTTTGCTTTATAATAATATGACTGAGAATCTACCGTTTATTATATTTGCTCTTTTTAATTTCTTTTAACGTTAGCAGAGGTTCAAAGTAGAAAGATACAAAATGTAAGACATCTGGCTAATCAAACCAAACAGCAGTAAAGTTCGCCTCCCACTTATTACGACACCATTCAGCCACTGCAGACAGCCTATCGCAATATCTGTCCCCCCCCCCAGTCGTCTTTCATGCACTGACAAGTGATATAACTACCGATATTTTGCCAATAAGGTTTTAATTGGGTATCCCCCCACCTGCCGAGTATTGGCCGCACAAGCCAGGTGCACTCTCCAAGCTTTGGCTGTGACAAGTCAACCATTTACGATCGCAGCATACCCTGTTCCACTACAGTAGCGGCGCCGTCCACAATGCTGCGGATAGCAAGACGGGCGCCAGTCTTCAGTCGGTACACTAGCCTATTTTTAATTTTTCTCTTTCTCTCTTTCTGGCCACTCTTGACTTAACCCTGTCGGTCGGCAGCTCTTGTCGTTGCTATAGTAACGTCTCTAGAGTAGACATCACACAAGTGACCCTGTTTTATTTGTGTGTGTTTCTTTTTCGCTTCAGAAAGTTCGACTTTTTTTTGTGTGCTTTATTATCGGTCTATTCATATCCAACCATGGATACGAGGGGGGGGAGTGAAAGGAGAAGAGTTAGATGATGGTTTTGGAAAGACCTTTGGTTATTATCAATATATGAAAAATCTATTAGAAAGCGTCTATATTTCTATGTATGCAGTAGTGTCGCTAGAGCTTTTGCCGCCCCCTCTCCATGCACACCAAAAATACTACAAAAAGTCAAAACGACGTTTAGGGAAATAAATTAAAACAGTTTATTTTTGAAGTAAAACTTTAATTTCAACATTCTAAAATGTTATTTTTCTTGCTTTTCTGTTAGCAAAATCGTCGATGGCATTGGCGAAGTCTAGTTCATAGTAATGTATGTAATTCTTAATCAGTTTTATTTAGAAAAACTCCTCTCACAACTAGCAACACTTACAGCAATTGTGAGGAAAATTCGCAGTAGTATTACAATATTTGGAAATGAGTTCTCGAGACTGTATTTTAGAATTAACTGCAAAAGTTCAAAAAGATTCAAAGTGCCGCCTGGGGCGGACCTCCCCCTTCGCCCATCCCTAGCTATGCCTCTGTATGTATGTAACTAGCGAGAGAGGTTTTTGGAATTTTTTTTTAGACCACTGCCTGATAAAGTGTATCAGATGTTTGATTATTTAAAAACACAACATTCTACTCCGGATATATGCCAACTAATAAAACGCACTAATCTTTAAAATAATAATAATAATTAATAAATAAATAAAAAACTAGCGATTCTTATTTATACTTTCTATCCATCAAAAACTTAATTTTTCTTTTCTAGGCCTGTTTTCAATTGAAGATCGATTAATCAATCTTAGGTCAGTGCCATGGGAACACTGTTTTTTTTTTTTAAATTTCACACACAAAACAGTCCAAAAGTACATATAATTAACAATCATTCTTAATTGTTATTTCAACAATAATCCCTATCTCTTCGCTCTATAATATAAAAACAAATTTCCTGTCCGGAAGAAACTCTAGCGCCATCTACTGCTGAAACGCTGAACCATCCGATTTTTTTTCTCAACTTATTTTTCCTTACATGAATAATAATAATAATGATAATAATAATAATAAACAAATTAATGAAAACAAGTTCACTCAGAGAACATGATCTGCTTGTAAAATATAGGGTATTTGTATTGATATTGTATAAGCTTACATTTTCTAAAACTTTTCTCAATTGAAGTTTGCATATAAAACGATTTGGAGACATGCACTTTGTTATTGATGGAATGAACTAATACGTGAGTAAACGTCACGTGCGTATTCGTCGAATAATGTCTGAAAAAAAAAAAAAAACTCAATTACTCTCACATCACGTGCGACGCAGTATCACTGTCTAGCTTGACTGAGCAATCAAATATTATCACACAATGCATGGATTTGTCAACGTACTTATCAACCATTTATTCCACGGAACGTTTTTGAAAACATACTCATCTTTTGTTCTCCTGTGTAGCAGTTGACACAATAATGCCAAAGGAGGAGTAATAGTTGAAAAATAACTATAACTCCTCCCTCTTTTCCTTCACCTGAATTCAGACACTATTGTTGCAAAAATTCAAATCGAAAAAAAAAAAAAAACAGGGAAGAGAAAAACAACAAAAAAAAGTTTACAATAAATTCGCCACAAAAAAAGAAAGACAGTATGGTAACAAGTAGCGACACTTTGTGATATATACAAACATTATCAAGTTTTGAGAGTTATAACAAACAAAAAAAAATCCCGATTATTAAAAAAATATTTCAAAGTCAGCTATCATTATCTATAGTTGTGTGTGATATATTAGTTTATATGACGGCCGTCAGAGGGAGGATACACTGGTAAATCAAACAGTGGTAAAGCATGTTGACGTGAACGTAGTCGTAGAGAGATGTAGAAAGAGTGGGAGAGACAAGGTAGCGCCAAATAAGGAGGGTTGTCGTAATTCAATGAAGTCGGTAAAGCGATACTTCTCAGATAATTTAATAACTTCGCTGGCGATTTATAATTTTTCACTCACTTTAAGAAGGTGTTTCTTAATTTTATTATAAACTTGATGGTGTATGTATATAGAACAGTTTCTTATCTTGTCGTTAGTAAATTATTACGATTAAAAAAAAAATTTGTCTTTGTAGACATTCAATATTCAAATGTGCACAAATGCAAAAAATATAAAGGCGTCAAAAGCTATTAATATATTTCAAAAGTAACTTTTCATTTAATATATAAAAGCTTATAAAAATTATTTTAAAATAATAGATGCTACGTTATTTTTTAAATAATTTCAATTATTCTTTAAAATTTTTAAGTAATTACTCGAAATGGAAAAACGGTTTTTTTTTTGTTAAAGAACATCAACAAAATATTTATAAAAATCCTCACATAGTCAAACCGAGTTGAATATCCCATTTATTGAAAGAACTTTTCCACATATTAATTTATTTAAATTTATGAAAAAATTAAGTATAATTTAATCCCCATATTTTAGTTAGTTTTAAAATTTTAAACGTCTATCTTTTTTTTGTTATTTCTTAGCTTATCTCAAACACCACTTTTAAAAAAAAATCAAGTCCTGACATAAGTTGCGTTACACAGCTGATTCACCTATGCTCGCCCGACAAAATATAAGAGAAGATATGCTCTCAACCATGGCAGCTCACGAGCTAGTCATATCTCTTTAGTTCTATCGAAGTCCATTGTTCGTAGCAAGGGTAAAGGCAGAATTAAGAGAAATTTGAATGCATGTTCACGCTACAAAGGTGACATAAAATCTCCAAGAGATGCTACCACCACGCGCTCCCGTCCAAATAAACTTTATGAAGACTGTATGAAACACATTACATATTCATCACAAATACAGGTTCCACAAAGAGAGGGAGACTGTAGTCAATTAGACACGAAGTAAATCACTTTCGACTTCGATGTGTTGATAGGGGAGATTCAGCCAGACTGTTAAGTGGGGATGGGATAATAGGATCTTGTACTGACACCGCTCCACAGAGAGAGAGAAAGGGGAGAAAGCTGCAAAATAACGGATGGCACTGTCTAATCAGGTTATAAATATTTATGAGTTTTTATTCTACGTAGATGTCACCACACATTTCTGTCTCTTCAGCTATCGTACTAAGTTAACATCGAGATGAAGTTTCTAGCAAATGAAGGGAGGAAGTAACTGAAGTCGATGTATTCACGTTAAGTAGACGGAATTAGTCTGTTTATTATCCGAACACCCCAAGAGAGGTCTGAGATGTAATTTTATAGGAAAAATATTATGGGATTTTCCTTTCCTCGCTAATTAATGATGAATACAAGTCTCAGCACCCTCTAGCGGGTTACTTAATACGAAGGGACGTTGAAATATTAATGTATGAACTGTTATCCTACAGTAGAAACCTGGTAATTTTAATTCACAACAGTAAAAATTATGACAGCGCCAACATTAATTGTTGTTTTTGAATATATTAATAATATTCTTATCTTAGTTTGGTGTATTATTTAATCTCTAATTAAATTAAAGAAAATCCAAAAATATTCATAATTTTATTTTAGTTTTTATAATGATTTTTATTTACGCTTAATTTTTTTAATATAGAATTCTATTTTTAAATTGAAAATTTACTAAAAATAAACGTATTATTTCTTTTAAGGATAGTTTGCGCCATCTATGATCAGATTTGAAACTACATTAGAAAAAGTACATTTTACTCTACTCTAATGTTTTCCTCTATTTTTTTTTCCTTTTTACCAGGTGTTTTGAATATAATCCATCTTATCATGTCCAAAAAGATCTAGATTTTGTTCCATTTTCTTAGGCGGATTATGGAGGAGACACAATCTAAAAATAAAACCACAGATGAATGGCTTTCTGTCTAAAATGTCGCCATTTCATTCATCTAGTAGGTCATAACGTATTGGTTTTAGGCACAGACAAAAGGAGATATCGTACATATAATGACTGGATTTGTCTTCGTTAGCGTAAAGTTGTACAATCACTCCTCTAGTGACTTTTTCTGTCCTTCCGCTTAACGATTGCTGACATCTACTGAGGAGAAATTCAAGAATTTTGTCATAAATCTAGTGTTCCATGAAATGCCTACAATATATTTTTTTAAAAAAATTGCTTAATTTTTTTAAAAAAAACAAACAAACAAAAAATCCCGAAATGTTACCACACTTTGTTTGCAGACATAATCACGTTAGTTAACCATTATAGTTGAAGGAAAGCTATTATTGTGAGTGATTGCTGATTTTAAGAACCTCACACAAGAAGCAAAATTCACCTGACGTATGTCTTACACGTTGTAGAACTGTTGAGGAAGATATCATTCGTATAGTCCGTGTTGAAGGTTGAGAATCTTCCCTAAGTTTGATTTATTGTAGAAAATTTTATGACTTAAAATACAGGAAAAAGAAACATTAAAAGCATTCACATTCTTTACGAAATATACTTATTTAAAGTATATATACATACCTTTGTAAAACGAAAACACTTTTGACAAGAGCCAAACGTTATCAAATCTTAGAGAATACATACGATGAACTAAGAATTCGTCACATTTATCTGGAGTGGGTACCGTGAACTATGTAAATAACTTCATGGAGTCGATATCCTTGAAAGCACACGGTGGTCCAGCACGCTATTGTGTAGTATCTCTAATAAACTGCCCATTCCATGTATATTACACTTCTTACATTAAAGCCCTCTTTAATCAATTAAGTGTAGTCTATGGCTAGTTTGTGTATTTTGCTGAAGACACCAGAAATAACACATTATCTCTTTCGGCGAACGTTGAAGTCGGAAAACATCAGGTATATTAGCCAAACACTGGATTAATTTAAAAGAAAAAAAAAGTAATTCACCGAAGATAAAATGGCTGCAAGTCTTCCACTTACTTTTCGAATAAGAAAAAAAAAATTCTTATCTACATATGGGAAATTAGGATTTCCTTCACCATACTATTTAAGCTTTAAATTATTTATTTTTCTGCACAAAATTGCAACTTAAGGTGTAAAAATGAATCCACCGTTGACTCAATACTTTATCCTATTAGTAAATGAAACAAAGTATAAACTCAGATAATTAACTTTATTTTTATGACGATCGAGACGGATTAACCACTACAAAAATGTTGGTTTACTTAGCTTCCATTCAGCGGAAGATGATGGGAAATTCGAAGTAACAACTGTAAAAATTAAACAGCCCGAAAAACCCTAAAAATCGTTAAGCAATTTAATAGCATACAGTAGTTACTTGGCCAAGAAAAATTCGGTGTTAAACCTTCTCTTTTAATTGTTTTGAGAAACGAGGGAGAAAATTAAAAAAAGGGTGAGAATGTTTGGTGGGTTGGCAGTCGACCAGATCAAATGACCTGCAATGTAATAAAAATCCCACAGATTGTGATTAGCACTCTGTGTTGTTTTCCCTCCTTCAATTTCCAACACACGCCAACCTCAAAACTCCTTAACGATTGTTCCAGTTCACACTGCCAGCTGACTCACACATATCACGTAGCACACGTTGTTATGGTTGACTGCAAGTCTTTGTTGGGTTATGTCACTTTCAACAAAGAGCACGTGAAAGCTTTCAAATAATTACTGAAAACTACACAACAATAAATAACAGGCTAATTGAAACATACAACTAGAAATACACCTTTAACAAATGAACATGTTTCTATTTCCTGCCACTGTTAAATAATATTGCAATATGGAGAACGAGATTATTTAAATACGGGATCGTTTGCGAATAAGTCATAAAAACTAACTTCATATACAAGTATTAAAAAGCGAGAATTCATTTTGAAAATTACATACGAGCTTTAATGAAGAAGGCAATCGGTCTTTAATGGCCCAGATGGGTCACCTTATCGCATACCGTCTTCGATGACATTAGAACAAAGATAAGTTTCGCGAATAAATAAAAAAAAAAAAGAACTTATAATGTCGTTAAGTGTAAAAGTCTTAATAAATGTGGAGTACATCATCCTATCGGTGATCTAGTGTAACCTTTGGACTCTAGCAAAGTTTTGCTATTCATCAAAAGATAATATTCTCTTCTACTAGCTCCGTAAGGGACGTGACGAGATGCGGAAAGAAGGGGGGGAGGAGAAGAGAAAGAGAGACGAGGAAGATAGTGTGTTGCAAGGGATTTGATCCCTCATTTTCTCATCGTCGGCCCAAATTAGAGCCATGCGTAGATTATGAGTATCGTTGAGATGACTTCGAGTGCCGTGAACGGAAAGCAGAGGGGGGGGGAGGTAGATCGTCTACGTGAGCGTGCCAATGTGCAGTTAAAACCTGCCTCCCAATTGTTGGTTTAAAAAATCATTAGAGACGGCGGGACTTGTCGTGTGGCGCCGGCTTCGACTAGAGAGGGAGGTTCCGTGTCGGCAAGAGCGCTTACTTTTGCATTTCCTCGCGAAGCGAACTCGTACGACTTATCGGAGATACAAAGTGAGGACGAGAGTAGCCTTCGAAGAGGGTATCGGGATATAGAACCCCGAGCGCAATTCACTTTAAGATAGATCCATTCCTGGATGAATCTTGCGTTCTATTCATTTTCTTCTACGTCTGTAGACGAAGTTTGGTTATTCTAATAATTTGGCCAATCACAGTATATTAAAGAGCGGGACAGAAACTTTCTCCCTATTCTCTTCTCCGTTCCAATATAGGTACTTTAGTTTTTTTTTCCTTCAAGAAATTACCCGATTTCTTAAATGTTCGGTGCAGCGTTTCCCCCCATAAACCTTCACTGCGGTCGTTTGGAGCAGAGGACCCGCTGCAAGTATTTCGGGCCTGACGTTATTCCGTAGTGCTAAGACTGCTGGACATAATCTCGACCTTCCTCTGTATAGGCATTTGCTATTGCCAAAGGAAATGAAATGCTAGAGAAGCGGTGGGAGTTATGTCGAGCTAAAAGAGCCCAATCGTTTCATAGCGCTCAAGACAACGAGGCTATTTCTATTTTATACTGATTGCTGCGTTATTTACTTTGTTCTTCTTGCAATAGCTTCTTCAGTTGAGACACTGCTTGGCTCGGTACTAAAAAAAATTGCTTTGAGTATCAAAAGAACTTTCCTTAGTTGTTCCGCTTAAAAAATTCTCTTTTTTTTCTCTTTTTTTCTCCCTAACCTTTTTCCACGTTTTTATGCATCAGTTCTTTTACACTTCTCCATTTACTGTTTTTTAGTGTCAGGTCAGAAATATGTGGGATCTCATTTTAGCTACTCAATAAATATAACCTTTTATTTGATTTTTCTTCCTTTCTGCGTAATGAACCTGAATTACTTCAGAGTTTATACTTTTATGCATCGTTTCTCTTCAGAAAGATATACGTTATATATGCAGTTAAATTTTTCTAGGTTACTATTTGCAAATGACGTATCCCTGTAGAAGTCGTTTCTCTGTATGGCTCATAATTAAATGCTACCGGTTTACGCATAACTAATGAAAATTTCCTAACAATCGCTAGCGCAAAAAAAAACAAAACTCCCCTTGCAATAGTAATTACGACATATCCATCCTAATTCTATGCTGTAATATTCTTAGAACGGAAATGTTCAGTATTAAATAGTAATGGGAGAAATGAACGGTTTGTGTTCAAAAGTATGTTTACATTTCCGCTATACAAACAGAAATGAGTAAATAGATTAACACGCATCCCTTGACGAAACTTAATAAAAAAAACATAATTGAACATCCTCATAATAAACCATAAAATCTCAAATGCTTTATATAAAAAAATAAAATAACTTATAAAATAAAAAATTAACCTTTCTGTAATCGTATGTATATATATATAAAAAAAGTTTAGCAATAATTAACTAAAAGATAAACTATATATACATATATATTGTTATATTATTTGATATTATATAATTTATTATATTAACAGTAATATTATTTTAATATTGTATGCTTTCATTTCATTATATGTCAATAAATTATTCTATCGCCAATCGCAAATTAACTTTGAGCTAAAGCTATAGTAATCCTAAAAAGGATTGTCTATCCTCTCATCCTGAAGATTAACTTTCTTAAAAGAACTCGGCGATGGACTGAGTCCTTGACTCTTTATCCCGTCATCTGAATGAAGAAAATCTGTGTGGATGGGGTGTTATTGAGCTAAAAGCTGTAGTCATGGATGGGTAACGGCAATAGCCGAACCTCAGTTAAAACTTCATTGGCTACAGCATTGTCACCCAGTTAGTCCTAAAAAGGACTAGCCCTCACTGCTCTCGAAAATTAACTTAGTCCTTATAATGACTGGCTTAAAGGGGCGAAGCAAGAATGCTTTTCATCTTCCCCGTTATCTGGGACAGTGTAGGGATAAGGTATTATTGAGCTATTAAAGCGCTGATCATGGCAGGAGGGTAACAGCAATAGCTGAGCCTCAGTTAGAACTTCATTGGCTACAGCATTGCCATCCAATACCCTCCAAGGGTATTAATCACCGCATTTCAGGGTCGATTCTCCCACAATCTCCCCCCAAAATTAACTTTGAAAAGAAAGTTTATTATTTTAAATGTATATATGTTATGAAAAATTTGGGGTTTTATAATATTTTGAAAAAAATTAAATTTATTTTTAGTTTCTTATAAATTGCTATATTTTTGTTAAGATTGTCAATGATTGTCTCAAAGATGAGATTTTTTCATTCTCGTCGTATTTTTAAATTTACAGGATGTAAGCAGGCTTTATGTATACTTGAAGTATAGAGGGCGCTATTCTGTCGGTCTGTGAAAAATAGGTCATTTTTTTCGTGGATGACAGAAAATTCAATTTGAAGTAACTTTCAGGATCTTCTACACTCCCTATACTCCCTCTCCACACACACATTGATAATAGATGAAGGATATGCAATGCCAGCAAACTCTTCATTTATGACATTCTTTTTTATTTTTGGATTTCCATTCTACAATTTAAAAGTAATCTATTCCTGTAGTAGTAACCAGAAAATGATATCCCTGATGTAAAACGCACTTTGTCTCCGAACTGCTTACATCCATGTTCGCAGTATAATAAAAATTAAATAACAAATTCGAGTTTCTCCCTCTCTGTAGAATATTCTCCTTTGTCCCCATCATCGCACAACACTTAGATAGAATCTCCAAATAGGAACTTGGCATTCCATGCGAAATAACAAAATGAAATGGTATTCTTATTCATGCATTCTTCAACTGCGTCTCCTCTCTCTTTCTCTCGTTCTCTTTTTCTGTCTCTTTCACAGCCATGACTCGAAATATTTTGTATCTTTATGGTTGCATATGCTAATTTTCGCGAGTTGGGTTGCCGTATAGTAAAGCTACACACACTAAGCAATCACGGTTGGCATAGTGCCAACTTTTGCTGCAAATGTGCACCTCGTGAGACGGGAGGTGGGGGATAGGATTGAAATCTTCCCTCCCCCCTGCTTCCTTAAATATTTTCGTAATGCCTTCTCTTCAATACTCATTACCTAATTCACACTAGCGTACAAAAACAGGTAAACCGTCACTTGGAATGATACGGTGTTCAGATAACAAGCATACCCCCAGTGCAGTTGGGAAGAAGAAGAAAAGATAGTAAGGAGTGGGAGAGAGAGAAGAAAATTAACTGTAAAGAACAGGCTGCAAATGAGAAAATCATCGATCCTCTTAGCGAAATGAGTTGGAATAATTTTGCAAGAGATGTCCACTAGAGGGCGCGTTTGTACCGCTTGCACTTGGCTGTAATGAGCAAACAGGAATTTCAGATTGGTTCGGTCGTACTAATCTCCAACCTTTTCAAGAGTTTGCATCTTCAATTAATTAATCATTTGCCATCTGAATGGGTCACACCGCATGAATATACATAAAGATACACATTCTGCAATCAGGACTCTAAGATAATTCTCAAGTGTAGAATTTTTGTTCTCGTTCTATAAAGCCATCAATCGTATTTAAAAGGTTCCTGTCGAAGTGGTGCCTTCTAAAGAAAGTTAAATTTACAACGTCGGAAGCCTACCAAAAACTTTAAATTCGGGTCCGACATGCATTCATTTATCTGCAAATTAAGATACGCCATATATGGCGAAGGTGTGAATTAATACACGGAATGAACTCCCAACGGTGTATTTAAATCATGATTATGAACGAAATAAATTCACATTCAAAGCTGTCACGCACATATGAGACATGGAATTGTTTAGAAATTTTCTAACGCATTCACAGTGATATACTGGGGTGTCCATAATTAACGTTCAAGGTGAACTCTAAAAGGATTAATGGTCGGAAAAGATTCGGAATTATTACGTAGTGAAAAAGATAATTATGTCATAAAAAAATATATAGTACTGAAAGTCGCCAATAGGGGCGTAGTAGTAGGCGTTGCGATAGTTTTCTGCCAAATGAAAAGGTATGTTTCTAGTCGCACGATAATTTATCTGTTGTCTATTTGAATCTCTGCGCGCGCGCGTTTCCATGGCAACGGTCGTTGGATATCATAAACATGAATATTTCTCTTTTTTCTTCTTTTTTTTTTTTTTTATTAAATTGTTTGCTACTTTCAAACAAACTAATTAAGTACGTGTTTTATCTACCTGCTGATATAGTTTCCGGGTGTCAGCGTTATATGCCGTGTCCTTTGGTGAGGATCGTTTATTGAGTTTTAACTTAAGAGTGTAGGCATGCAGTTTTACTCTACTAATATTTGTTTTCTCGTTTTGATAAAATGTAATATATTAATTAAGGCATTGTTTTTACGATTTATTTTAACAAGGATTTTAAGAATGTGTGTTAATGATTGCAGACGATAAATCACTTGGCTATAAATCATTTCGAAGGTCCCAAAACCATTGTTAGGTTTGAGCTTAATTGTTTTATGAAGAATTAGTAACACTACTGAAAAACTGGAGAAGATGAACAATTGAAAATATGCGTCATGAGGGGAGGGGTGGGGGAATGATGTGGTTAAAATATTTTCCGAAGAATACAAAAGGAAATAATTTGTTCTTAAGACGTTTCTTCTATTATTTGTTTGCTCTGTAAAAAAAAAAAAAAGAAAGAAAAGCGAACGGAATGTGCTAATAAGAGGAGGAAACGTGAGGAAAGCAAAAATAAAAGAAATAAAGCATGTTCATTAGTGTGAAAAGCCAAACGGCTATATTTTCTGGCGAAGTTAATTAAATTAAGGGGATAAAAAAATCCCTTATTATTTTATAGCCAGTATGCGAAACTCTAAGATCGAAAACTACGATCTACGAATTTCATACCGAAGAACTATCGGCGAATCCAAGCGTAAGTGACCACTTGGTAGTGCAACTCGAAGCAAAGGTGGAGCAAGATCCCTCGCTAGCCTTGATATTTTCTCATAATGTGAAAACACAGCTACTAGGAGATGTATTACTGCTTTACATTATGAGGAGAGGTCACTACCTAGACCGGTTTCAACCTTTTTTGAGGTCTCATCAGTGAGTAGGTAGAATGGGAGTTCATGTCTTTCATCATCGTCTTTTGGAGGTATAAAGATTGCTGAGGGTCAGCAGGTAGTAATAGGGGAAGTTAAAGAAAAGTAGAGTATGATAGTAAGAGATAACAAAGAGGCCTCAGTCAACCTGTTTAGCTGTGTAACCAAGAGGTTGTGGCTAAACGGTCCGAACATGTCATCTCTTCTCACCTGTTCTAAAAAAAAAACTTTAAAACGTACTTTACTTTACTTTACCCCATAGCTTAAACTAGATTAAACCAAGTGTCTGAATATGTCATCTCCTAACCCCTATTGCTCTATATAAAAAAAAACGTGACTTAAATTAAACCAGGTGTCTGTAGACGTCTCTTGTTCCTACAAGAAAGAGAAATGGAAAACAATTTAAACTTAAATTGTATAGGATGAATTTTGGAACCCGACTAATTAACTTACAGCCGAATTAAAGGGATCCATTGATTTTAAGGGCGACTGAGGGGAGAAAATCTCCTGACGTCTGTTCTTTACAGTTTACACTGTAACATATCTGAAATAAAACTTTAAAAAAAGAAAAAGAAAAGAAAAAGATTATTAATTAATTCTGGAGTTAGTCAGAGGAAAAGAAACCTGACATGACTTTGAAAGAAATCAATGGAACTTCAAATGAAACTCCCAAAATAAAAAGGGATTGACAGAGTGGGGGGGGGGCAGAACCTGGCCCGAGTAATGCACCGCCTCGATGTAAGCCTTCGCTCGGGTTCTCAGGTCTACCCCTTCCTTTGTGGACTAATAATCATAAACCTGTTGGGGCAAGCGAAAAAAATTATAATTTTATTTATTTTTTTCCCTACCCCCCCCCCTCCTGCGTGAACTAACTCAACTTTCCTAGCTGTCATAACCTTTGGAAGTATTTAGGTCCAAACCACTCAGTGTCTTCTTTGATCTCACTCTGTTAACTTTCTCAAAGTTCTGCAGAAGTACTTACTCTCGGCCTCTGTCAGGCCCAGATGACCCGTTACCTGGTTACATTGATTTCTTTCAAAGTCGTAATATCCTTCCATTGCATACTTATAATTCCTTTCCGAAGGAGGAACGTTGACCCATCTTCTCTGCACATTGTTACGAATACACTGTCTGAGGATTCGATGGATCCTCTCCATTTCTTTATTATTGCTGTCCCATTTTTAAACATATTTTCACCCACAACTAGTTTGATTTCTTCTACAGAAAATTCTTCAGCCTCTTCCTGTATTGTTATTTTGGTCTCCATTTCATCAGCTTCTGATTCTTCCGATGAGGTTGCGTTACCTGGTTTTGATTTTTTTATGTTCCCTTCTTCAGGGCTTCGTGACCTCTTTTGTGTACCTTCTTCTTTAGTAGTTTCCATTTCTTCCTCCGTTTCGCATTCTTCCTCTGCTTCGTTTTCCTTCTCTGTATCTAAAGTGGTAGTTTCTTGTTGGTTGCGTTCCTTCATTTCTTCCACTGGGGTTTCAGGTGTGGTGGCTTGATCCTTGGCTGTTTCTTCTTCCTCTGTTCTTTCTTTGCTGGTCGCTTCTGCATTCTTAGTTACGGACGCTTCCTTCTTATTGCGTTTTTGATTCCCTGTTGCTATTGTGTTATGTGCAGGCTTCGGGGTTGGGAAGTCTTCCCGTTCTGCGTCATTAATATTTACTGCTGGTGTTACTGTGGCTGGCGTGATAGCACCTCCCATCCTTTCTGCCTGGTTTCTGGATGGGGAGGTGTCTACGTTGTGATCCATAGTGCCACATTTAAGGCAAGGTGCCTCGCACTAGGGCATGTCCTGCCGCCATGCAGTTCCTGCATTTGTTCTTGGGGCAGTCTTTACCTAGATGCTCCAGAGAACCGCACTTATAACACTGTTTCTTAACTCCAGGGTAGTTAACTACTACCCTGGCAGAGCCTAGAAAGACAAAATTGGGGACTTCAGCCATCATTTCCATACGGAAAGTTACCTCGACAGCCTTCCAGTCGGGGAAATCTGTATCGTTTGCGATTTTTACGTCGCGTATGACTCCCCATTTCGAAAACACTTTGTTGATTATTTCGGTCCCCCCCCCCTCAAGATATTCTACAGGGAACCTCTCTATCCTTATTGTCTTCAAAACACTCCCTACTATAAAGGGATTTTTTTTCCTTGACATTCGAGTCCTTTAGTTAACTTGTTCTTGGTTTCCACATTCTTTACTACTACCTGGAACCTGCCTGCCCCATAAGGGGTAAAGCCAACTATATTTTTTGCCCCTACTGCTTCGCTAAGAGCTTTCGACAACGTCCGCTTCGATGCCAAGGGTCCTGATTCGCGGTGAAAAAGAAATCATGATTTAGAGAAAAAACAAAGTCCCTGAAAGGAAGGACCTTCAGAACCAGGGCTAAGCGTTCCCTATTTGCCGAAATCTCCTGCTAGAGGCGGAAGACTGCAAAACAGGTACAAGGCAAAATTAGAAAAAAAAAAAATTGCAAACGATCTTACCACTAGGATCAGGGACTGGTTTCTGGAATGTCCCTGAGCTCTCTCAGGGTCGCTGGAAAATAGGAACTTCTGGCAAGGTAGACCTGAATGATAATGGTAGACATGGTTGATATCAAAGTCCTCATAAGGACTGGCTTAAAGGGGCGAAGCAAGAATGCTTTTTCATCTTCCCCGTTATCTGTAGAGGACAGTGTAGGGATAAGGTGTTATTGAGCTATTAAAGCTCTGATCATGGCAGGAGGGTAACAGCAATAGCCGAGCCTCAGTTAGAACTTTATCGGCTACAGCATTGCCATCCATTACCCTCCCAGGGTTTCATCCATCACTCACCGTGATGCAGCTCGGATTCATGTACCGATATCAAAGTTTTTAAGTGAAAAGAACTTACATACCTTCACTATATGAATGCCAGAGTGGTGTGCCTATATATTATACTGGCTGTAAAATAATAAGGGATTTTTATCCCCTTAATTTAATGTTAATTAGTGTGTTTAATCTCATCCAAGTGGAAGAGAATGAAGTGTGTAGAAAGATATGACTGTTATTTTCCAGCACTTCGATGGCTATCCCTATTTGCGGAAATGCAAGATGATCGTCTGGCCAGGAAGTTATCAAATGACAGGCGTCTAGCAATTGGCACATAGACTGACATTTTTACCATTATTCACTTTTAAACTTGCCATCGAAAACCGGATGTCTATGCAGTTTAGAGGACAATGTGATGTTTACTGTTCAGTTTGAAAGACCTAGGTTCGAATTTCTTCTAGAAAACAAGAAATTCTTCTATGAAAGATTTTGTTTTATATATCAATTAATAGATTTTTGATCATTTTAGATAAAGAAAAAAGTATCTTTGACTATTTTCATATTAACCCTCTACACCATAATCTTTTTTGTATGATAAAAATTTATTATTCAGAATTATTTCTGAGATCTCCATTAATATGGCGCAAAGGTGACCAGATATTACAACTTCCTTATGAATGTTTAACACATTTCTTCAAAAGCAGATAAATATATTTTAAGCTGAACGAAGTCCTTAAATTATTTCTTTACTTTAAGAATATCACCATTTACTTTTTGGAGATATTTTATCTTTTTTAATTATATTTCCTCTATTATTATTATGTGTGTTTGTATTTTTTCTGTTATTCCCAATTCGTTTCATTTATTCTGTTAACTTCGCAATTTTTATAGCTAATATTTTCAAACCGTATTTTAAAGAAGGGCACTTTTTTTATTAATTTGTATATTTCTCTCCATAAATTTTTTAAGCAAAACGAGTTGCATTCTTTTATTATAAACAAGATATTTTTATTTGCAAATTTCAAATTATTTGTCTCCTATGAACAGAAAACTTAATTGAAAAGCTTATTCATCTAAACGCGTAGTCGGACTCCTTTGTAAACACACCAAGCTATTAACCGGGATCGTTGTTGAGGTGAATTCTCCCAAATAACTTGAGATACAGCAGCAGAAGCTCATACAGCTTAAGACATGGTCGCATACAAATAATACCAAGTTGTTTGCCTAATATTTACTTGTCCGCGATATTAAGTCTGACAGGAGAAGGCTGAAGTCACGCTCTGAGTTAGTCACATGATGCTGTTGCTAACGTGGTTGTCTAGCAGGCAGCTCGTGCTTTGTGAAACGAAACAGACACGTCTGCGTACATATAAAATGTCATATTTGTATAACTGCATGAGAAAAAAAAAAGTAATAATTACTCGGTATTATATTATTTTTATTTCTACGAGCTTTTCGTTAAATAAAAAATGATTAATAATGCTATTAAAATTATTTCTGCGCAGTTTATTTGAAAATTTATAGTTTAATTTTTGAAAAGTTCTTTTAATAAGACAATAAATTCTTATGTACAACCTAAAAAAAAAAAAAAAACTGGATTAAAGGGGCGAAGCAAGAATGCTTTTCATCTTCCCCGTTATCTGTAGAGGACTGCGTAGGGATAAGGTGTTATTGAGCAATTAAAGCTCTGATCATGGCAGGAGGGTAACAGCAATAGCCGAGTCTCAGTTAAAACTTCACTGGCTACAGCATTGCCATCCATTACCCTCCAAGGGTATTGGATTGAATGAATCAATCACCGCATCTCACGGTCGATTGATTCCATTCTCCCACAACCTAAACACTTTTATTTCATTTAATATATAGCGTGAACTTTAAATACTAAATAGGTGTGCTAGAAGATGCTAAAAGTTAAAAAAATAAACTAAAATAATTTGTAGTTAATTATTATTTTTCTTTTGATCATAATTTTTACAAGAATATTTTTAACATAATAGTTAGCAAACTTTCAATTATTTGCGATTGATTTTATGTAAATCGCGATTGATAGATTTAAAGAGGGTTTTTTCACATCATTGTCCAATATGTCCTATTTATATACAACTGATTTATTGCTTCCGTTACATCTACATGAAAAAATGCTTTAGACAGAGAGAGCATCAAACTCCTAGTTCAAATGTATTTATATTTATAATTTCTTATAAGCCCTATAAGCAACTTGTTGAATACAAAAAAAAAAAAAAAAATGTCCTATTTACTAGAAATACTGGTGGCATAAGTGAGCTGTGCGCTTATATTTTCTCCAATTCCTGTGGTGTAGTCGCTCTATAAAAAGTTATAGAGTCTGCAAGAATGAAATTTCATTAACTTTAGGTTCCATAACGTGATTTTATTTACAAGAAATGAAAACAAAAGTTTTCCGTTCGAATTACTTATAGTCTTTATAAGGACTGGCTTAAAGGGGCGAAGCAAGAATGCTTTTCATCTTCCCCGTTATCTGTAGAGGACAGTGTAGGGATAAGGTGTTATTGAGCTATTAAAGCTCTGATCATGGCAGGAGGGTAACAGCAATAGCCGAGCCTCAGTTAGAACTTCATTGGCTACAGCATTGCCATCCATTACCCTCCAAGGGTATTGGACTGAATGAATCAATCCAATTCATCACCTCCTTCGTTTAGTAAGTGTTCTTCAAAGACTATACTAAAATATAGAAAGTGTGTTTCCTTTTTCAAAGATTTTCAACTAGAAAACAAACCATCACAAAATCATTCAAAATTTCTTATTTAATATTATTTTTTCAATATTTATATATAATATAATTCTATTTCTTGCGTTCAAAATCACAACAACAAAAAATATAGTGGAAAATATAAATGAGAAACTTTTACGTCAAAGTCAGAGTGTAAAATGCAAACATTTTATGCAAAATCGAGGTTGCATAATTCCAGAGGAATGCATCGTTTGCAAGAAATTATGGAGTCCAGAACGCAATCACTGTCTTTAGTATTTTTGCCAAATTTGATATACCCTCGTTCACACTACTGATTTGTCTTTTACATATTTTCAGCAATCTATCGAATAATACGGCGTATTTTTTACAATGTCTATACAAAATACTCAATTAAAAACCATTGTGCGTTTTTAAGCACTAATAAAATAATAATTAATAGCAATAAGATTTAATAATAATGATCACTATGATTAATAATTTTACTGGATTTATAAATTATGTATATTCTAGCGTCTCTTGTAAGCCGCTTTGTTATGTCTACAAGCCCACAACACTTGTATATTTCTCTTCATCCATTCTTTAATATCCATCTCCAGGAGATGGATATTAAAGATAAATATTAGTGATAAATATAGTTTAAACGATCAGAGACTAATTCAGAGAAAAATTTGGAGGAGATTGCTTCAATGATGGTTTGACTAACATTAATACACTGATATTACTTATACAATCAAATTGATGCACATCTTTTTTTTTTTAAAAAAAAAAAAAAAAACTTTCTCCCAATAAGTACAACTAGAAATATCAGGGAAAATTCTCTGATCATTGCCAATAATGGAACACTACCAGAACCCCAATTTAAAAACCAATATTCAATTAAAACTATATTCTTAATATTGTTTCGTGTGGCTTACAAAAGAGGGGATTTAGTAATTCTATTGATAGGCACTTTCTTTAATAAGATCTTCGGATAACGTCTTGTATGCGATGTACCGTCTCACCAATTATCATCATTTCGGATGTTCGGTACTTGTTTTCCAAAGCGAAAAATGGACTCTTGGTTATGAGGGAAATCAAACTGAAGTATCTGGCAGTAGTGGAGGCTACGTGGATTGATGCTAGATGGCGCTTTTCTTGTCGTTCACAACTACTACCGCTACTCTTTTTCGCAGCAATTCGGAGATCCACACTCGATATCTACAACCAATAGGAAATGCAGAGGAGGAAGAAAGAACGGGGGAGAAAAGTCATTTTCCGTGTAGAATCACTCCCAGATCTCTAAATAACGTATTCAAATGTTCGTCATAGTTTTCCGTGTGGCCCCATAGAGGAAATGCGGGATCACATTTCAGAAACCTTATCAGCAAACCCGTGCACTCGCACATCTACCCCAACCAAGATGTTAGCCTCGTCATCTTACGACCCTACATAACGGCTCTTTTCGGCGAGGCCTTACTTGATCTCCTACTGGATCTAAATTGCCCTTTAATACTGCTTGTCTCCCTCCCCATAACGTTAAAACACTATAGTTGCAGACAGCATTGATAAGAATACAAGTATCTGTCACTACATGACTTCCCTTCTTCCTCCCCCCATCCTCCAAGCGATGTCCGGGAGTTGAGAAAATTTAAACCCCATTTTTAAACCTCTACCAAAGGTGCGGTAGGTGCTCGTGCATTCCTTTGTGTCGATTTATCCAATGAATTTTTGCCTGTTCCTTTTAAGTCATCATCCAGGTATATTAGTTCGTAATCGCTTTCTGGTATAGTGACATCATTCTTTATTTAGAACCGTTTTGTTATGTGTACTATATTCATAATTTGGTTTTGCCTAAGTTCACTATTAAAGTGATCCAATTTGAAAGGAGTCGAATAATGAACCTTAATACTGAAATTTCAAGCCTTGGAGAAATTATCATCACTACAATCAAGATTTGTGTAATGAATTTTATTAATTATTTCTGAGGGAAAAAAACGATCTAGTTATAAAGATTAAACGATCTAGATTAAAGAATACATAATAATCTAGCATTTAACCATAATTGGCTTAACAACGAAGATCATCCCATTGATTGAGTAATATCCATTCATGACGTCTGTGACGTAATAAAGTCTGTAGCACTTCCTTATCCTTATAAGTACTGGCTTAAAGGGGCGAAGAAGAAGAATGCTTTTCATCTTCCCCGTTATCTGTAGAGGACAGTGTAGGGATAAGGTGTTATTGAGCTATTAAAGCTCTGATCATGTAACACTTCCATTTCATTCAATTAAAGAAATAAAATGTTTTTGTAAAAACCAAAAGGGTGTGTCTATAAAAATTTCAAATTTATTTTAATAATTAAAAATTATTTCTTATATTTAAAATTTTATTATACATTTTTATTTTGCTAAATTTTACAATACTAAATATTTTGATTAAATCGAAAATTTAATTCTTATACCAATTTTAGTAACGATTTTAAATATCATATCAATATTGCTTTAAATACCTGTACTAAATTATACCAATAAAAATGTGTCGATTGAAACCAATTTGGTTTTTAATAACACCCATCTGGAGCCTAATTATTGCAAATATATGTAATTTTGATGTGTTTTTCCCTCTCTGGGAAGTAGAACTCGACAAATCTGTGTATGAATTCCAAACATAATCCGAATAAAATCTGCAGCACTTTCATTATTTCTACGTCTCTATAAGCATTAGTATGAACACTTTTCCATTATCCGAGCGAATAACGGAGATAAACCTTCCTAGAATGAGGCCTACTCCCCTTACTCCAAGCAAAATTCTCGACCACTGTCCAAATCTTGGCAACCACTTTTCCAGAGCAGTTCAAGATAATAATAATATTAAAAAAAAAACTTTATTATGTTATATGCATACATATAATAATTACATTATAAAATTATAGAAATTACAAAATTTGAAAATTATAAAAATGAAATAATAATAATAGTATTTTTTAAAAAAATTCAATGATTTTTTATTATTAAAATTATGATTATATATTATGCATTTATAAAACATGTTATTCTAGTTTTAATAATAATAATATATAAAACATCTCAAATGGGCGAAGTGAGAAACTTCAAACTTTTCTTCTCAAACCACAGTCGAACTTTTCTTGTTTCTCGCTAATGCTGTCGCGCGCACAACATTTTCCCTTCCATATATCACCTAGAGATTGACCTCTTTCCACCAATTTTCGCCTTAAACAGAAAAAAGAAGAAAGATCTTTTGCCAGAAAAAAACATCAGAAAAATCCTCATCACGCTGAAAACCAATAAATCTCCTGGTTTATATGGCGACCCTTCGATTGTGCTCAAAGTATCCTTGAGAATGTTTGAGAAAGATCATGTGATTGCTTTTGATATTTTCGTATTATTTGATTGGGTCTTCCACAGCGACATCGTATTTGCCTTTTGCAATTAGATCATCAGTTTCCTATCTGGTTGTTCCCTGCATCACATGATTTCCTCCATTCGGATTTCTCTGTCAATGCTGGAGTACCCAGCATTGTGATTGTGCTCACACTCTTTCTCCTATATTAATGACTTTCTCTCGCTAATCTAAAATCCTCTCCATGGTTGTGTCGATAACAATTTCCTCTTTTATTTTTCTTCATTCGACAAATCTTGCAATGTTCGTATGGTTCAAGCGTCAAGATCTTCCATAACCAAGGTTTTAAACGCATCTCATTAGCATTGTTCAGTGAGGTAAAAATAATCTAGTGATTTCCAACGCTACCAAACACAGTAGCCTTATTTCTCTTAAGAAAAATCTCATTTATCTCTCTGTCCGACCCTCGTACCTTTGATTAATATCCAGATCTCTATTGAAGAAAACATTTCTCTTTTTTGAGCTTGTTATACCTAAAGGCGATATATAAGATTGAAAATCCAGATCAGTATTTAAGAATGTGTTATGTCGACGTGTTAATATATTTTATATAAATCGATTAATGTAACACTAACTTTTATTTATTATTATTTATGCAGGTCTCCATGGAGTCAAAAACCCACCCTGTCCTTTGACACAATTCCTATCATACATCTCCTTAAACTTATTCACTGTTCGGGTGTTCGCAACCATCTCTGGCAATCCATTCCATCTCCAATTAAAGAACCTAGTCCGCACACCCTTCCTAACTCACGTTTAGACAACTTCCAAGTGTGACCCCCTTGTTTTCCCACTGTTCTCTATGTATGGAAAAATTTCTTCTGTGTCAATGTTATAAAATCCCTTCAGTAACTCTATCATATCCCCTCTCCTCCGTCTGTTAGCTAAACTTTGCAACCCACACATCTTCAATCTGTCTTCATAGTAACATTGCACAGAGTTGTCACCATCTTGGTCGCTTGTCTCTGAATCCTCTTCACCACTTTCTCCACACACACACACACACACACACAATCAGTCAACATGTGGCCAACATGTGGTCAACATGTGGTCATTACACACAGTAGTCAACATGTGGCCGAATGATAGCCTTATAAAGAGAGACAATGACCTCTATCTTTACTTGTCAGTGTGTTCTTTAACATCCAAGTAATCCTCTGATCTATTTTGCCAACTCTTGCGACACGTCCTCTGCATTTTAAATCTCTCTCCATCACCCCCCAGATTCTTAGCCTCATCAATATGATACGAAGTATGTAACCCTTTCATTCCAAAACGCATTACCTTACATTTTACAACATTCATTTGACAACCATTGCCCACACTGCCGATTTATTTAAGTCATTCTGCAAGATCAGCTTGATCAGCTGTTGCCCTCCCCAGTTTTGCATCGAATGAATAGCTTTGATTCAGAATTAGACTAGTGTGCGATTATCAGTTCCTAGTTTATCTAAATAGGCAGACTTGGAATCTTTCGCTTAACCATGTTTTGAATGTTATTCTCAATCCTGGATTCTAGGATTGGAAAATTACATTCTGTAATTAGTCGGGGACTGCGCTTTTCGCCGATATCCAATATTTATATCGATTAGGAGATTTTTCATTAGAAGTGTACAAAACGTTTTTGTTTTTTAATTCTGGGGAGAGTGACATCGTCTCGCGAACACTTAATGATGAATTTTACGAGTATAAATGAAGACCGTTTTGATTATATCGCAATAGAATTAGAATTCGTATCCTCTGGAAAAAAATGCCACTGCAGTGATGGAATTCTAAGAGAAATGTTAAAAGAATTTTGATATGAGAAGCAATCACAAGAGATTATTTGAAATAAAACGCGTAATTTACACAATTTCTCATCATAATCACCTCTGCAGTCTGAAACCTCCTCAGGCACTCAGGATCCCCCCCCCCTCTGCCCAATAATGTTCTCTCAAATGTTCCTTCTGTTTGAGGTGAAAGTCAGATTTCTGTTGTGATTTTCTTAAATACTGACATGGCATAAGAAATACTTACCAGCAAGTAAGTATTTCTCATAGGCATAAGAAACATTTACTTGCCGGGTTTTTATTGTATTTTTTTTAAAGCGAATACAACAAAACTAGATTATCTTGTCAAAACACAATATTAAATGTCTTTAACGGTAAAATCCTAATTTGAAATGGATTTCTCTCTTTTTTTTTTACTACAGAAACTCTACCTTGTGTTTTAACTACAGTGTAAAATTCAACATAAAATTAAAACAAACCGGTTTATAATATCTGTAAGATATCTAAGTAAAAATTTAGGGTGACCAGGCCCCATACAGGTCATCTGTTATAAAAATTAAATGCGAGATTAAAATTACTTGAAAAAGATATGGTTACACGTGAAAATAAAATTTCGGAGTAACCTCACCCTAATTAAATACGTTATATAAAAAAACATATTTCCAGGGGGGGGCGGCAGATCCCTCTCGAATTAATTTAGCATACCGAATCAGAGTTAACGATGCTCTTAGTAGGAATGAATTAGGGATCCACTACACTATTTCAGTGGGTATATGATTTTCAGCACCTGATGTGAGCCAACCACTGTGCTTATTGGAAGCCTGAAGTGACTTAAAAAACTAGTCTGTAGAGCAGGATTTTCGTCTTAGTCACCTCACCCACAGGATTAATACGTAAAGTATTTGCATTTCTTCTTACAAGATTCATTATTTAAAAAAAAAAAAAAAAAAATCACTTCCAAAACGTAAAGTAGCAAATACGACTTTCTGTACGTTTTGTATTTTTAGTACCAGCTACGATCTCACAAGTGTCGCCGTTTTCCACTGCTATAATTGAATGCCCTCTAGTGGCAGAAAAATGAAATCTTCAATACGTAAACGCGGGAAATTTGATTGAAATCCAGATTAGTTTGCAGTGCAATTTTATTATTATTTATTGATAAGAATTCTAACTATAACCTGTCATGTATTTAATAACATGATTCGGATAAGGATAATCTGAAAATTGTTCATGTTTAGAGATCAAATGAAATCTTTTTCTCACACCATATAATGATTTTAATCGTATTTCAATAAATAAACTATTACTTGAAAGTCGGTCGGGGAAGTAAAATAGAATAAAAAAAGGGTTTTTCATGGTATAATATAATATAATATTCAGCTGAAGTAAATTATCTCGCATATATATTAATTGTTTCCAAAAGAAACAAATATTTAATTTTAAAAACTGCATATTAATTATTTAGATGCTTCACAGACCAGCTGTGTATCAAACGTCACGATTCGAACAAGTGCAATAATGTTGGAGACGATCAAAATAGGTGTAATTCGTAATAACATTATTGTATGGTAATGTATGTTGTCAGGAGATTTGGCTATGGTCAAAAGTAAGACTGAAATAAAGATTTTTTTTTTTTTTTTTTTTTTTTGCGAAAAATAAGACAGGATGGAGTGTTACTAACATTACAATTAACAAAATTATCAGAAATTCATTGAAGAAAATGGGTTAAAGATCAAAATTTAGAGTTGTACAAGTTGATATTATTGAAATGTTTTGGTAATATGTGTGCTGCAAGGTTTGTAGAATGAAAAATATGAGTGGAGTAGAACATCAGCAAAAACTGTTTTAACCACGCAACTGGCCATATGGATAAAATACATCATTCCTCATACGCTTCGTATCCATCATATATTTCAACGTAATATCAATGGCATTACAATTTTAATATGCACTTGGTATCCATGGTAACTGAAACGTGTATACTGGTCATGGCCAGTTGGGTGGTTTTAAAACCAATCTCCTTTTTCCGAAAATAAACGTATTCATTCGTTACAATCATTAAATCAGCTAATTGAATTACTTAGAGTTTAATGTTGCGATTAATAAAGCTATAGGAGATGGTTTTGTTTCATGTCTACTTATTCAAATAGCACCTGTTTAAATATCTACGTTTTGTAGATTTAGAAATCACTGTAGAAATCATTTTATAGATTTTGATACCATTGATCATGCTCAAACCATTAAACACAAAAGAATATCAATATCAATAAATCAATAAGTTCTTATAAGGACTGGCTTAAAGGGGCGAAGCAAGAATGCTTTTAATCTTCCCCGTTATCTGTAGTGGACAGTGTAGGGATAAGGTGTTATTGGGCTATTATTAAAGCTCTGATCATGGCAGGAGAGTAACAGCAATAGCCGAGCCTCAGTTAGAACTTCATTGGCTACAGCATCGCCATCCATTACCTAAGGATATTAATCCTTACCTCAATCGATAAATCAATAAAATTTGCCAATCATAATAGCGGATAACAACAAAAAAACCTAATGGTGTGCGAGTATAAACAGCAAAATAAAATGATAATAAAAATTTTCAGAAATGTTTTTTGTGTTTTCTTTATAATTTTATATGTTGCAATATAAAATTATCAAAATTATTAAAACTGTTTTAAAATTTTGATGAAATAATGAAACATTACTCCACCCAGCTTATCATATTAGTCTACATTTTAAGTGCATGTTTTCAATATATCGAGATGTTTGCTCGTTTTTAGCCATAACCATCTCTTTTATATTCTAGAAACTTGTATTAGTCCTGGAAACATCGCGGTAAGAAAAACAATTTCGGTCTTTTTGTGTTCGAACTAGTAAAATACTGGAAGCAACAGCTAATTCGTGTGTTTCTAGCTAGTTGCATTGGGACAACCGCATGCCTATACTCATCGGTCGCTCTACGGAGACACTAATTTATTTCGTGCATTTCTTCGACTTTTTATAAGAGGACACACACGGAGAGAGAAATTCAGAACAGAACTTGCAGACCAAATTAAATTTTACCACTTCTGGAAAATGAAGTCTGTGTGTGTGTGTGTGTGTGTGTGTGTGTGTGTGTGTGTGTGTGTGTGTGTGTGTGTGTGTGTGTGTGTGTGTGTGTGTGTGTGTAAATGAATGAACGAAGATAGAGAGAACGAAAAAGGAAAGATCCTGCCCCATCCTATTTAAGGCTAATTGGCTGATTACACTCCCTCCAGCGGCCCACACGGAACTTAAGGCTTGGATCTTCTAATTCGGTGGTGATTGTATTTTGCTAACTAGTGAAATGGTTGGATGAAAGTCTTAGACAGTTAGCCGACCATGTAAGATCCGAAACAAAGGAAAAACGGAATTTTCAAGGCATTCACTCAAACAACCGCGATTTAATTATGAGCCTCTTCTTTTGGTTTTGCATATTTATAGGAGAATTAATTCCTCCAGGCGTGAATCTTCGCATTTCGTTTTATAACGCTTTTGCTAGCCACTAAGAAATTCAATGGAAATTTTCAAACTCTGTTATTTCCTTTCTTGTGTTTCGTTGGTAGTGTCTTTCTTCAGCGCACAGGTGACATTTACTTTTATTAGCTTCATTTAGTCCCTGCACATTCCTTCTTATTACCGCATTATGTCCTTTCGCTTCAAGTATTCTCGTTTAAATCGCGCTCTCTTTCTTTGTTTTTTTTTTCTTCGTTTGTTTCTCTGTTGCGTTTTTTTTTTCCTTTTGTCTTTCTCTCTCATTCCATCGTATTCGCATTGCCATCACGCATTTTCTCCCATTTTGAAAATAGAATTTCCATAATGGACAAATACAGTTTATTCGTCAGTTTTCCATACTGTGTTGTTCACTGTCTTGTCTTATATGCATCCTAGAAGTCTTATTAGAACACGATGATCAACAAATAAAGAAGCCGAATTCTTTTCGAAGCATTTATTACAATAATCAGATTCATCTTGCATGGTGTCTACACGTTGATAGGAGTGAGGATATTTATTATGGCATATTTCGATTTTGTGAACTCTTTCCCTATAATAGCAAAAGGAAAGTCGCCCTGGACAATTCTACAGCTCCATCTATTAGTCTTATAATAATCCAAAAAAATAGTCTTGTTTTATTTATTTATTTTTTAATATGTGTCCTTTTGTTGGAAAAAACCTGTGATTAAATCTCGTCATAAAATGAGAAAAGTTTTTTTTGAAATTGAAGGGGAGTTATGTCTTATACAGAGGTAGTTGGTTGTTTTGGTTTGCCTGTTTTGAGGAAGAAAAAAACTCAAGTTTCCGAGAGGCAAAGCTCTGATAAAGGTGCTTCGTCTCAGAGGCTGAGACTATCCCTTGGATCTATGGTGCTGTAGAATTTTCTAAAGCGAGTTCAGAATAGACTGGGAAGTGATTTCCTGCTGCAGTCCTGGGACTCTACCTACTCGGTGTCTCCACTAAAATGGAGACACCGAGTAGGTAGTGATAATAATCATATGTGAACTAGTAGTACACTGTAAAAAAAAAGGTGACAAGTTAGCCTTACACCATATCATCCATTAGCACAAAACGTGATTAATAAATTAACTTACAATTAGTAAAGAACTAAATACTAAAAAAACCAATCATTCAGAGCATTTTTAGAACTACAATAAAAGCATTGCAAAAACAGTTTGCTGTTGCCATGGAGACATAACGTCACAATGAGCATCCCATCACTCATTGTCGTTTACGTTTTGTTATTATTATTTTTTTTTTTTGCTTAACTTAATACATAACAGGTTTATTTTTATGCTTTCGCTCTTGTTAAATAGTTTTGTATTCATTCTGGTGTAGATGGACGTTACCAGTTCCCTGTAACGTCCATCTACACGAGGGGTGAGGTAGGGACTCACTCATCGCTTCTTATCTCGCCAAAAGAATTCGTGATGTTCGATATCAGCATCGGAGACAAAAGAAAAACAGGACTTAATCTTGAAATCTAATCTTTCACTTGTGAGAACAGATAATATATTTAAATATCAACCTTTGAGAAATTCGTTTGTAGCGCGCTCTATGAGACAAACACTGAACTCATTTGGTTTTCTGTTCCAAAATAAAAGTTACGTTATAAGATTAATCTTATGATTTTTTCTTTTTATTTCCATATTCATTTTATTAATATTCTTTATTTATATTCATATGTATGATTTTTTTTCATGTTTTTCAATCCAATAGGGATTTCACATTGACGTTCTATCCTTAAAATTTTGGGGATTCTGATTAGGCTTAACGCTTACTTAATATCTTTTATTTTATTATTGTTTTTTTTTTTATGAAATATAAATGTAGGGATCGATGGACGACACAGGCAAAAGTTCTTTAAAATCACGTTTTCATTTTGTATTCATTTTCATATAAAACTAAAGAAACATCTAAAAAAATATTGTACACCTTAATTTACTTCTACGAAAGCATCTGCACTGTCGGCCCGAAATTAACTCCGCGCTATGACCCATCATTACTTGGCACCGCTTTAAGAGTTCGGAAAATCCTTCGGTCAGCGAAAACGCCCGAAAAAAAAAAAAAAATTAATGTCATACTTGGGGTGTCGCTGGCGTGTAGCCCACATAACGCCTCCGAAAAGCTCCTCATCCGCGTGCATTTTCACGATTTGATGTTACCGAGGCAATGTGTGCGGACTTCGAAAAGGGCAGCTGGCGGTCAGATGCTTACGCTTGGCTTCACGGTGTCAACAGTCTCATCCCCGCTGTCTGGCAACGTCGTCCGACTTTAAATTGGACCGTCATTCTCGGACAACTGCTCCCCGGTGTGCTGGGGGGTGTTGGTCTGAGCTGTTATCCATCATACGATGGATTTCTTTCGTCAGGACTTGAGGATTCAACTCAATTTCCGATGGAGGCAGCGTTTTGGAGGAAACGATACAGATCAATCACAAGGGCCTAAAAAATACTTCCCCCATCAATTCTCGCATGCCCTCTTTTTTTACTTTTCTTCCCCCTCCTTTCCCCTGTATTTTTTTTTTTTTTTCTCCAGCGTCAGGAAGTTCACGCGGGCCTCGACCTTTGCATTATAATAGCAAGTTAAGCTGCGGGTGAAAATTTATTGCCACGTTCACAAAGTGTATTGCTTTCAAGCAGAGGAGGAGGAGGGGGTCTGTGGGTGATAAAATACTAGTAATGAGTGAGCAGAGAAATAGAAGAGTTGTATATGGGAGGGAGCGAAGGAGGGAAAAAAGGGGGTTACTTCCGTGTCATAGAAAACTTGACTAAATTCGCGATAAAATATGTTTACATTTGTTCCCGGAGGAGTTGAGATTTATTTAAATAGCAAATACATATATTCGCTGAAATTGTATTCTTAGCCTCGGATAATAAATTGGATAATAATTAATTGTTCTAAATAATTAATACAGAAACATGTTATAGAAAAATGATCATTTCTAAAATCATTAATGTATAGTAGCGAACAAATTAACCCGAACACTCACATTTTAAAGAAAAATTTTCATTTCGCAAGAAGATAAGTACAAAAATTAAACTCCAGCTTTACCTATAATTAAATGTCCTCCTCGTTTCCTAATAAGTTCATTACTTCGCTTACACATGGACTCTACCAACTCAGAACATTTTTCTTATTTCTGCATCTCGAAACCACACATTTACAATGTAAGTTAAACTTATCCTTTTAAGTTATCCTTTGTATCGCAGTTTAATTTTTCAATCTCCTTTTCATTATAGCCTACAAATTCTCAATTGGGTTAATGTGAGGAGAGTTACCTGGCCACTGAAGCAATTGGATGTTGTGATTTTGGAGGAACTCTTTCACTTTTTTTGAAGTGTGGCATGGAGAGGGATCTCGTTGGAAGATGAGTTCCTTTGTCTTTCTGGATGTGGGACCACTCTTTTCTCTGATTCATTTTGCTTTTCCTCACTACTAAATGATCTTGAGTAAGTATAGTTTTCCTTTTCTGTCAGGAGGAAAGGTACCTGTCTCCATAAACTTCTTTAAAATCGCATTAGTACTCAAATCGAAACACCACTCAGCAATTTGTCTTTCAGTCATTGGATGTGTGCTGAGAGAGTACATATTTTTGAACGCTTTTTTGGAGATGGATCCATTTTATAGCTTCACAAAATAAATAAAATAAAACACTGCAAATGTCAATTTGTTTACACGAATAAAAACGAACAACATTCGTGAACGTAAGACAGTTAAAACACCCAGCACTCAACCAAAATAGAGCTTAAAAAAAGCCACAAACTTCCATTCAGCTGGCATCAACTTATAAATCAATGCTCTTTTAAACTTTTAACTTCCATGGCTGGATGGACATCAATCCCTTGAATTTTTATCCCGTAATCGGTATTTTTTTAATTGTTTAAATAAAGAACGTTTTGTGCACTTGGCTCGCCCTAATTAGGGCTGCGTAGAAATATTTCAATCTGTGATCAGGGCCGCCTTTGGGTGTTTATGTTTCCATCCGTCTTTTTCATCGTAATCTGATGACTCACGAATGAGTAGGTTGGGATGGATTGATGCCTGAGCAAAGTACTTGGTTGCTATCTGGAGGAGAAACGTAGGTATGTCTGGCAGGTTCCCGTCTTGGTGGAAGATAGTGTTCCTTACAAACCATGGGGCATCGAAGATCATTCGGAGGCATTTGGTTTGGATTATTTGTAATCTTTTGATGTTGCTAGCAGAGATGTAGCTTCACGCTGGTGAACCGTAAGTTAGTATGGGTCTGATGATTGCTTTGTATATATTCTTAGTTTGTTTTCTGGATTGACTTTGCTTCTACGGTTGAGTAAAGGGTAGAGTTGAGCTATTGCTGAGTTAGCTTTGTTGCAGGCATGCGAGATGTGGGAGTTGAAGCTGAGATGGTTATCTAGTTTGATTCCCAGGTATTTTACTTCTTTTTGCCATGGGATATCAGTATTGAACATCGTGACTGCTCCGTGATGGTTTACTTTCTTCCTTGTAAATAGTATGGCCGTGCCTTTGTCTGCATTGACGTCAATTATCCATTTCCCAAATCATTTTTCAAGATTCGTTGCTGCGTTCTATAGTCTTTGTGTGGCTATTTTGTTTCCAATTAAATCCGATAGTTATGTATTCTATAAGTCTGTGGATTTGTTGAGTTGTGCAGTGACAAGTTCGAAAACCAAATTGTTCTTGTGGGATTAGGTCTAGATTGTCCGTTTCATTTTGTAGGCGTTTTATTATTACTCTTTTAGCGATTTTCCTAAGGCCTGACAAGAGGCTGATACGTCTGTAATTCTGGGGGAACTGAGGTGCTTTCCCCGGTTTATGGAAGAGGATTATATCTGCCTGCTTCCAGCGAGTGGGGAAGTAGTTGAGTCTTAGCATCGCATTGATGATAGCCACTAGATGCATTATTGTTTTGTGAGGGAGTGCTTTTATAATTTGTTTGAAATCTGATCAGGACCTGGTGCTTTTCTGTTGTTGAGGTTCTTGATGATTTCGTATATTTCTTTTGGCGCAGTATAGCTTATGTTGTCATGGCTGGTGGAACGATGAAGTGCATAGCGTACTTGCCTGTGGATTTTTTCAATGAAGCGCAAGTCCGCATGAGTGTAGTTTGGTTGAAATTGCAGCTCCAGGGTGTCTGCAAAGGCTTTTGCTTTTTCATCGTCTCGGTAGACTATGCCTCTTTCTCCATGGATTGGTATGTTGGGGTGATCGCTGCGAAGGGCTTTAGTCATTTTCCATAATAAGTTATCTACGGTGTTTAAGGAGCTTAGTTTCTTCTCCCATAGTTGATTCTTGTGGTCTTTGATCGCATATCGGACTAGGTTTGCCCTGTTTAGCTCTTGTTTATCCTGGGGTGATAGTGTTGCATGGTATCGACGTCTAATCCTGTTTTTGTTGCGGATAAGCTTTAGAATCTCTTCTGGGAGCAGGTTGGTTTCAGCTGGAGCTGTTGCAAGGCTAGTTTGGATTGTGTTTTCCAGTTTATTGATCGCTGTGTCTACTTCTTTGGGTGAGGAGATGGTCGGAACAGGGCCTGTGATGTTGCAGATAGTTGCGTTGAGCTTCTTGAGATTTGTGTAGGATTGTCCGGGGATGGTTTCTGCTTCTCCCCGTAGACTAAGCAGAACTGGATTGTGGTCAGAGCTAAGATCATTAATAACCTGTAACTGAAACTGGTGTGGGGTGATCCTGAAAATGGCTATATCCAGCATGTCAGGTTTGCCCAGTGGTCCGTAGTGTGTTGATTCAACAGGACCTGCTATGGTGATGTTTTTTGTCATAGCAAATTTGTTTAGGCTCTTCCCATTATTATTGGTGTTTCTACTGTTCCACGCGGGATGTTTTGCGTTTAGGTCTCCCGCCACTATTGTTGCTTCGTTTGTGTCAAGGAGCTGGGAGAGGTCTGAGGCTAGGAGTGGTTTGCCTGGAGGGTTGTACACTGAATATAGTTTTAGACTACCTGTGTTGTCGGTGTGTATTTCAACTTCAGTTTCTTCCAGGTTTGTAGTTGTTGTTTTCTTGATATCATTGTATCTTATGGTTTTTTTTTAACAAATATAGCCGTTCTGCCCCCTCTGGTATTGAGCCTGTCTATCCTAAGTAGTACGTAGTACCTTATTTTGGGGTTGTCGCAAGGACGAATGTGCGTCTCGTTGACTAAAAGAATGTCTATCTTATATCTTTCAGCGAATTCTTTTAGTTCTAGGAGGTTGTTGTTTAGTCCTTTAGTCCAATAAGCAATCTGTATTGAGTTAGCTATGGTAACCGTGTTATCCATTAATCATGGGGAAGATGACTTGTGTGTTTTTGAGGAATTTGTTGGTGTCGGCCTGATTGGGATTTGTTTTGCTAAAGGCAGTTAACATCTCTCCTAGAATAGCAGCTAGGATTGCGACGAATTGGCAGATTGTTACTTGTAGAAGATGGCGGATTGTTACTTGTAGAGACCGCAGATGCGTATGATTTCTCGGGAGTAACAGCCCGCGTTCTGATTTCTGGTGTGGTTCGCTTCTGAGTGGGCGGGGGCAGTGCCTCTCTAGCCTTCTGCAGGTTAGATGGGTGGAGTGAACATCCCTTGTAGTTGGCTGGGTGTGGGCCGCCACAGTTTGCACACTTAGCGGGCGTGGTTCGTGGTTTGACGCAAGTGTGCGAGGGATGGTTGTCACCGCACTTGTAATCCACTTTACATAGTCTTTGTGCATGCCCATATGTTTTGCAATGATGGCATTGACCAGCTGAAGCCTTTCTTCCGAGAGATTCGGTCTTGATGACTAAGCCAGACGATTTTAAGGTCGTAAATTTCTCTATGGTATTTACTGATCTTGACTAAGACCAGAGGCATGGAGTGCTTGTCTGCTCGGTACATGCGCGATATCTTAAATGGCTCTAGGCCTTGTGATCTGAGGTCAGTAGCTATTTCTTCAGCTGGTATGGTTTCAGCCAGACCTCTGATGACCACTTTTAGATTTTTTTCACTCTTAAGCTGAAACGTGTGATATGGGACTTTCAGTTCATCCATAAGTCTGGTGAGCTGGCGGTAATCCGAAGTTCTTTCAGGTTGAATCCGGATTCCTTCATCTGTACTCTTAGCTGATGTAAATTTGATGTTTGTGTTCTTCATCATCTCTGTAATTAAAGACCATTTTTCTATTGTTCTTAAAATTACTGGTGGAATCCTCTCTTTGGGTTGTGCCCCGGAATCGGTCTCTATTCTTTCATCAGGTTGTGCTGTTAAGTCCATTGGAACTGTTCTTTCCAAGGGTTGAGGTATTATTTCAGATAGTATTTTGAGTTATCTGAGTCCACTAGGGGCTGGTCGCTAACTGGCGACATAATCTCTCTGGTGTTATCTTGAGAAGTGCTGCGGAGAGGGTCAGGGAATTGATAGTCCTCTGTTTCAACCTCTTCTGTTTGGTGTATTGCTACTTTTCCTGGCCATTTCCTTTGCAGCAGGCCTCCTACATGTTTGAAGATTGCCAATAGCAGCTTGAAGTCGAGCTCATCATATGGATAGTCCATAATTTGGCCTAAGAGAAAATAGCGGTTGCTCTGGTTTCCCGAGTAGTTTGCGAGTGATCCTGCAGACTTTGAGACTCCACTAGCTAATCCTGTAGACAGCTTAGAGTAAGCGTCTACCAGCAAAAGTTAGTTTATTATAGGTGACTATCCTAAAAACTAGGAAAGAGGAGTTTCGGGAACTTACTTGGACACAGTGCAGAGACCTACCTCCCTAAAATACCATTCATCCACCACTGGTCCTCATTGCGGGTGGGGCCTGCCGGCCATCAGACCTCTGCATATTTCATACAGGTGGGGTGGGGGGGAATAGTAAGTCTCGAACTGTGTTAGTTCTAGTGCAATGCGAGCTTCCCGAAAAACCATACATATATAAAATTCAACTAAGCAGAGTCTAAACGAACAGCCACTCAGTCAATAAGTCCTTAATCCTTAAAAGGACTGGCTTAAAGGGGCGAAGCAAGAATGCTTTTCATATTCCCCGTTATCTGTCGAGGGCAGTGTATGGATAAGGTGTTATTGAGCTATATAAATATAAATATAAATAAAGCTCTGATCATGGCAGGAGGGTAGCAGCAATAGCCGAACATCAGTTAAAACTTCATTGGCTACAGCACTGCCATCCATTACTCTCCAAGGGTAATAATCACCGCATCTCATTGTCGATTCCCCCATAACCACTCAGTCAAGTCCTTATAGTCCTTATAAGGACTGGCTTAAAGGGGCGAAGCAAGAATGCTTTTCATCTTCCCCGTTATCTGTAGAGGACAGTGTAGGGATAAGGTGTTATTTTGAGCTATTATTAAAACAGCAATAGCCGAGCCTCAGTTAGAACTTTATTGGCTACAGCATTGTCATCCATTACCCTCCAAGGGTATTAATTCACTTTGAATCCCACTAAGTCAATCAAATCAATGCTCGTAGATTAAATCAATTTATAAATAATATTTAAAGGTGTATGATGCATTTTTAAAAAATTAAGTTGAAATTCTTAAATTTTTTGGTTTTTTATACAAAATACATAAGTTATATTATTGTTTCTAAGAAAATTTTAACAAATTAAATATAAATATAATGGTGTCACTTCCATATCAAACTCTTTCTATAAATATATAAAGATATAAGGATGATATTTGGAACTTGCATCGCAATTAACTAGATGCTCTTAATTTTACTTACAACGATTTATGCTTGTCATAGATAAAGAATTACATGGGATTTATAGATTTTATTGGTCTTTTATATTTAACCAGCATTCTCATTTTGGGAGAATGTGTTGAAATTAGCTGCTGTTAATGAAGAGATTTAGAACATGATGTAGGTAGGATTAAATCATCAAAGGTCTGTTTGCTCTGATATTAATCCTTGTTGAGTTACGTTTAGAAAATTTAAGTACATTCTTCGCTAATCTTGCAAATAGTCAATGTATAAAATATCACTTATTCAAAGTTAAGAGTACTAATTACACTTGCAAATTATCTTTCAACCACGTCTATTGATTAAATCTTCTGCTAATTTCCCACTTTCCCGTATCATTCTCTGAGATGGACAGCGGTAAGAAGTTACATATTTAACCACGGATAATAATCCAGAAAACCGACTTATGAAGAGACTAAAGTTGGTTTATTCGATTAAATATTCAAATTAAATTACATATGTTTATTGTGTATGTATTATATAGTATTTACACGCGCTATCATTCAGATAGATAGTGCAGCCATCTGTCGAGCTACTATTGAATTAATAATCATAGCTTAACGGATAATGTTATTCACGACTTATGACACGTCCACTCGCAATGAAGTTTCGTATAAGTGGCTTGCAGAATTTTTATTTAGAAAAGTTATTAAAAATGTTCGATGGATTGGACTTTAGTCATGTAAATGTTTTTAGTATTATTGTGTATATACAAAACGAAAATAAAAAAAAAAGGAAAGCTGTTTAGCTGATGAATATTTTCTACAAGTGATCCATCACTTTTTTTTTTGCCCTTAACCAAACCGAACATTACGACTTCAAAGGATTTTCTCTGAGCACGCTTAGCGTCTTCCATCATCCCTGAGCTCGACAACAATCGGGAATGAAACAATTAAGGATGAACCGAGCGAAGTGTTTTAAAAATTTGAAGACGGCGTTAATTTCCTCGGTGACTTTTCCAAGTGAAGTGTGCACTCCTTGCAATGACTTGGACGCCACAACGCCGATAATTGTCAAGAGGGGAGGGGGGGGGGTGAGGCGAAAGCAGATAATAATCTACTTTTAAGAATGATAATTGCATCTATTAGTAACGGTGATGAAGGAGAGTGCATTCGGCATGTCGAAGTTAGAAAATTAGTCGTATCTTGGAGCAAAAATGTTTTTAAAAGGATGCGCCGTTCTTCCGCGCGAAATAGGATGACGCTAGTGTTAACAGGAACACGCCAAATCCACGTGGATACAGTTCGCGTCGCAACGAATTGATGACTCTAATATCTAGTAATTTGCAAAATCTTGTAATGTAATTGTTGGGAAGTTATAGAATCAAATAATCTGTAACAATAATAAATAAATAATAAGACGTATCTGCAGACAGTTTGTTCGTAATAAGATATATTTATGTAGACGGTAATGATACATAAATAATATCATTAACATAAGTTAATCATCATATGTCTACCTGTTAATCTATCCATAACATCCAATAAAAGTACGTAGAGCCATAACTTTGTTATATCTATAAATCCCGCAGCCTATCTAATATTTAAAACTTAATCTACTCATAATTAAATTACTTGTATCACAAAAATTTTATTTCAAATCAGTAATTTAATAAAATCACCGTAACCTAACCACGAAAGTAATTGGCATAACTTGTCATAAGATTATCATTGAATTATTATTATTCACTAAGTCGAAATCACTAATACCACCAATAGACAGCATCCCATAATACTAAATGCTATTTACAGATCTAAACATTAGAAAAATTCTTGCAAGCACTCAATTGCTGGCTTCTTTCACGCCAAGAAATATGCTCAACCGAATACCTAATGATAATTGGCGACATAAACATAAATATCGCAAATGAAAACCAGAACAACACTGTACTATACCTAGAAACGCTATCCATGTATAACCTAATACCAACAATAACATCATGTAATAGAGAAGAAATATTTGGAAATACAATCACTGCTTCCTGTCTAGATCATATAAACGTCCAAGCACCACCAAACAGTTACTCTGCGTCAGTCATAAAGTGCAAAGTAGCAGACCATTACTTCACCGCTCTAAACCTGCACACCAAGACAATATCCATGCAATGTCCCACAGAAGAAAAGCGACAGAAAACAATAATAGTCAACCACGAAATACGAAAAACAGACTGGGAACATTTGGCATCAGATATCTTATACAACAACATTAAACTCACACTGGAGAAAATATATAAGAAATCCGCAAAGAAAGTCAGAATTCGTTCAAAAATAACACAAAATCCTCGGATAACACAAAACTTAATCCCAGAAATACACAGAAAGGACGCTTTATGGAAAGAATTAAAGCGAAAACCAAATAACACAGCTTTAAAAACTGAATATAAGATAACAAGGAATCGCCTTACAACACAAATCAGAAATGCAAAAAGAAGCTACTACAGAGACAAACTAACCTCCGCACAAAACAACATGAAACAAACTTGGCATCTGATCAATGAGATGCTAGATTGTGTTCCCAACACCACCACCTCCGAAACCATAAAACACAGCTTCATGAAAGAGGCAAAACCTATCCAACAACTAGCAAATGTCTTTAACCAATACTTTGTAGACTCCATCCAAGAAATGCACAGAAATATTCCCCCAATCACAAAACGAGACTCTCCACTTGGACCACAATCAAAACAGACATTATGGTTCCCAACCATAAAAGAAACAGAACTTCTCTCTGCAATACATCAAATCAAACCAAAGGCCCAGGAATTGATGATATAAGACCTAAGGATATCAACAACATGCAACTAGCTTAAGTCCTATCCTACTAAAATTAATAAATAAAATATTTAAAACAGGACAGATACCAAGTATGCTAAAGACCACCATAATCACACCCATATACAAACATGGAGAAAGAAATTTAATCAGCAATTACAGACCCATAGCAACATTACCAATTATCAATCAAGTTATGGAGCGGATCACACTAAAGAAACTCACAGCATACGCAGAGACCTTTCATATTATCCCCAAAACACAATATGGTTTACGGAAAAATAAGGGAACAACATCTCTCTTGGAAGACTTTACAGACGTAATTAATACAACCTTAGACAAAAACAAAATTGCCATGGTAGTCTTTATTGATCTAAAGCATTCGATACACTCGCACATCAACCCTTGTTAGGAAAGCTGAGGCATGTTGGAATAGACGGGCCTCTGCACAGGTGGTTTACAAACTACCTTCAAAATAGAAAGTATATAACACGTATCGGGTCAAACCGAAGCAGAGAGCTACCAGTAACCTGTGGAGTGCCACAGGGAGCTGTACTCTTCCCAACTCTATTCAACATTTACACGCACGATATTAATCAGCTACCTCTCAAAAGTAAGATATTCCAATACGCAGACGACACAGCTATAATATCCATCCATAATAACGCAAGCATAGCCCAAACAAATATGCAACATGACATAAATCTGATCATAGACTGGCTCACAAAAAAACTCCATACGCCTAAACTCAGAAAAGACAAAATTAATGATATTCAGAAATCCACTAACTCGACCAGTTGATAACAAATGCATAACCATCCAACATTCACTTTCCAACATAAAAAACACACAGAACAGCAAAACCACTACAATCACTCAGGTTGAAACAATACGATACCTTGGAATTTACTTCGATGCAGATATGAACTGGAATAGCCACATAAACCATCTACACAACAAACTCCGAACAATAACTGGCAAACTCTACAGGTTAAAAGACATTGTTTCCATACGCCTAAAAACACTAATATACAAAACACTATGCCAAAATATACTAAGATACGCTATAACAACGTATGCTTTCTGTGCACCCTACAAATTAAATAGATTAATGTTGCTACAGTACAAAATGATAAAACTGATCTTTTGGGAACAAAGAGAAAATAACGACCTTATAGACATTGCAATGTCAACATACAAAATACTGACAGCAAAACATTCATGTCACTATGCAACTTTGCTAAAACATTATTTCGATGCCAACTACAGGACAATTAGAAATACATACCGTATAACAAGACCTCAGACTAATAATTATATCACATATAAATACAATAATCACTACGGAAAGGCCACGCGAAACTTCTACATCCCAGACATGATAAACAAATTACCTTTTGAATACAGAAACCTTACAAACTAAAATAGCCTGAAAAGAGCTCTAGGAACATACTACGAACAAGAAACACGCACCCAAAATACCATACAAACTTAATGAAACACAATATATTCGTTCAGGCTTCCAGTTCAGCGACGCATCAAGACATTCCAAGTTGTCGTGTGTGTGCGTGCGCGCGCGCCTCAATCAATGGCTGCAGTGGAAATCAAGCTAACTAAACATAGATTCGATTTCATAGCTTCCCAAGCACAGCAAATAAACCAATAAATAATAACTGGTGTCATCCTCAGATAAGCTCACAAATAAGCTTCGAGGATGAAAGCTGAGAAAATACATCTCATCTCACCCCATCCAAGATAAAAAAAAAAATAAATAAATAAATAAAAATAAATAAATGTATCATATGTAATCAAATGCATGTATTGTGTCATATGTAATGATAAGTATGTATCATATGTTATAAATTATTATTGCGAAAAAAAAATATTATTATCAGAATACATGAATGTATCAAATGTAAACAAATGTAAGTAATGTTGTTTCATATGTAAACAAATGTATGTAATGTAGTATCATACGTAATCAAAACTATATGTAATGTATGTATCATATGTAATAAATTATTATTATTATTATTAAAAAAAATAAGAGAGACCTCCAGGGAGTCGGGGACTCATCGAAGGAAGCCACATACTTCACACACCAGCTATCATACTTATTCTTGAATTCATTCACACTGCTTGTACACACAGCATCCAATCATACACCACCCTCTGAGAGAAAAATCTAGCCCTCACCGACCCCCTTCTTAGCAGCATTCATTCTCAGCTTCCAAGGATGCTCTCTTGTCCTTTCACCTCCATAAATTGAAAAATTCCTCTTCTTCCTAACATGGAATTTAGGCCAAGTGGCCTGTTCCGGTCTCATGCCGTCTCTTTCTTGAACTTCCGATTCTTCTTTTTCCACTTATTTTGTATTTTTGGTAGTCTGCTGTTGTCCATTCGATTTAAATGTTCTAGCAATTTTTGTTTATACTGTTTTATGTAGTAGTTAATTGGTTTTATTTTCAGGGATTTATAAGATCGCTTCTTGTGTTTTATGGTCCCACTTGATATATCTTGAAAAATTCCATCAATTGAAATCCTGTATGATCCTTTCAAAAGTTTGTAAGTCTCAATTATATCACCCCTCTTTCTCCTGTTTGCTAGTGTCTGCAGTCGACGAATTCCCAATCTGCCTTCATAATCAGTATTCCACAATCCTGATATATTTTAACACTCTCCTTTGTACTCTTTCCAATATATCAGAATCACAACGGACACGCGCACAGTAGTCCAAGTGAGGTCTTATCAAGGCCTTGTAAAGAGGCAAAATAGCATCCTTATCTTTACATGTGAACGTTCGCTTCAGCATTGCAATTATCTTTGAGTTGTATTTGCAATCTTTGCTACATGGTCCCTGACAGTGGCGCACTCAGGGATGGGGGACCAAGGGGCCCTGGCCTCCCAAAAGAAAAGGAAAGAAAACACGAGAAAAAAATGTTTAAATCTTTTCCTAACTAAAATTCATTTTTTTATTATTTATGTTGTGTCGTGTCTTCTATTTCTATACTACTTATGAATTAGCGGTCACATAAGGTGGGAATACCCTATAGCGCTCTGGAATCACTGCCGCTGTGAACGCAAGGCAAACGAAGTAGTGCTCGGGCGAACTGAGCGCTACTTCGTTTATCCGAGCTGGGCCAGAGGAGATCAGATGTTTCATGTATTGGCGATCACTGCACTTGCTCAGTCATAGGTCGTACGCAATGTAGTGTGTATTCTCAATTCGTCTACTCAATTCTCCCCCCCCCCCGCCAAGATTAAATCATGACTGCTCGGCCCCCTCCAAGATTAAATCCTGAGTGTGAGCCACTGGTCCCTGAACTTCAACTTCCTATCCACTAACACTCCAAGATCCCTAGCTTCATCATTTTTTCCAGCATAATCCCGCCAATATAATACGACATTGGATAGGTAATCATGCCAAAGTGAATGACTTTACATTTACTAACATTAAACTGACATCCGTTTTCCCACGTCCACAATTTCAGCCTACTCAAACCATTCTGTAAGTACTGCATATCAGCCACATTCCTGATTACCCTGCCTATCTTTGCATCCCCAGCAAATAGCTGTATGTTGCTTGTCAAATCCTTCCCAATATCATTAATGTACAGATTGAATAACAGTGGACCAAGCATCGATCCTTGTGGTACATCACTGGTTACCTTAAATCTTGCAGGCTCACATCCCCGGTGAACCACTTTTTGATATCTGCCAGTCAGCCATCCTCTGATCCACGCTAATATTTCATAATCCAAACCCATATTCTCCACTTTATGCAACAGTCTTCAATGCTGTATTCTGCCAAAAGCCTTAGCAAAATCCCATCTACTGATATCAAGAGTAACATTTATCAAACGGTAATATGTGCTCACTGCAAAGTAGTGATTCACTGTCAACATATTTTCCCAATCCCAATGAATGTCCTAAAAAGGACTGGCTTAAAGGGGCGAAGCAAAAATGCTTTTCATCTTCCCCGTTATCTGTAGAGTACATTGTAAGGGTACGGTGTTATTGAGCTATATAAAGCTCTGATCATGGCAGGAGGATAACAGCAATAGCCAATCCTCAGAACTTCACTGGCTACAGCATTGCCATTCATTACCTCCCCCCCAGGATACCCATTTTAGTCGCCTCGTACGACATGCATAAGCTACACATTGGGTCTGATATGTAAGTAAAGCCCTCTCTGAAAATTTAAACGATCCCTAGACCACTCCATAGTGGCTGAGGGATCGTCCAACTCAGCGTTGGTTTCACTCAGTGACGGTCCCCCCACCGAGCAGAACCGCTCATATTCCAGAGAAAAGCGTCCATCGACGAGGCCCCTCACGGACCACGCCGGAGAACATGAGAGACTCAAAGTGTGCTCTCTTAGGGCAAACCCCCCGAAATCAAGGCCCCCCCCCTCACCGGGAGCAAAATTCCGGAGGAAACCTGAGAGAGCGAAACTCTGCGTCCATTTTAGTCGTCTCTTACGACACGCATTGGAGCTATTCTTATCCCGACCACCACACGGGGATATACCTCCCTCATATACCTCAGTTTATAATGATTTCCAACCGATAAAGGTTAGGTTATATTGATTTCTGATTTCATTGAGTACAAAAGAAGTACTTTCCTTATTTTTTTCATTATAAACTAACGTAACGTAACCTAACTGTTATAATTTCTATTGAGAATGAAAAGCAATATATAAAACCTATAAACATGTTTTTATTACATTTACCAGACTCCTCTAGGAATTATTCACTTTAACTGGTTAAAGTGATTAATTCTCGTAAATTATTCACTTTAACCGGTAATTATTAATAATGACCGGATTTATTACTTTAACCGTATAACCAATATATATAACCATAACCAAAAGATCTTGCTGAGGAAGCCAATAATATTACTTTAACAGTAACATTATTCACTTTAACCGGTAATTATATTATATTAATAATATATTATATAACCAAAATATAATTATTAATATGAATATTAATAATATTATTATCTTGCTGAGGAAGCCTTATGAATAAGTAAAGCCGTCTCTAAAAATTCGGACGATCCCTAGGCCACTCAATTGTGGGCGAAAGAACGTCCATCTCAGCCTTCCACCCACTACCGAACAGAACCGCTCATATTTTCCGAAGAAAAGTATTCACCGACAAAGCTCCTCACCGGGCCGTGCCGGAAAACACTTACCCCGGAGACTCAAATTGCTCCCTTAAGGCAAAAACCTTAAGAGAGCGAACTCAAACTCCCACAGGGGTAACAGCAACAGCCGAACCTCAGTTAAACATTACCCTCCAAGGGTATTGGATCACAAGCCAATCAAGCTAGGCACGCGGCAGAGGAGGCGAGGCAAGTTGTTCTGGATTGCGAGTCTTAATATAGTATTATGATGCTAAGAGTTTAAAGGTATACTTATATTATCTAAAGAAGTATTAGATATTATTTTAATTTTTTTTAATTAATCAAATATCCCAATAAAATATAAGTTATATTATTATTATTTATAAATTTATTGAATAAACAAGTTATAAATTTTACTTTCTTCTATTTTTAGGTATCGCATTCCAAGCAAATATGTTTTCTATTACCGATGTCCACACCATCACAATAATCTTGTTCTTTCTATCGTTTTCGCCTTTGATAGAGAGGAAGATGTGTATCACTTTGCTTACTGCTATCCTTACAGTTATACTCGTCTTCAAAGGTATTTAGAACTTCAAGATCAAAAGGAATTGCCTTTCTTCAAGAAAGAGGTCATTGGAGAAACAATAGTAAGTAGATATTTAAATTTTTGTATGTGTATTAACGCACAAAATCTTAATTAGGTACAAATAAGTGTATTAATATCCTACACCACCACCAAAAACCTCGCCTTTTTCAAAATCCATCAGTGTAGATTCATCATTTTAGTTAACTTCGTTGCCCATCGAACGTGGCGCCCTCTAGCTCCACTTATTAGTTCAGCTTCAATCATTAGTTTTGTATGCGCTGTCGGATGGTGTCCATCCTTAAGTCGACACAAGTTGAACTTTCATTAAGTGGCCGCCACTGTTGTACACACAACGTTCCGACGAACGCTGGCTAAGCTCTCCTGGAGCTAAATCGTTCTGATGAGTAAGCAAGTTTCTTTCGCCCGCAAATTTTCTTAGGCTCGAGGTTCTGTCCTTGATGGATGTCGAGGTGGGAATTCGAAGCTGATACACTAGCAGACGTGACGGGACTCCGAGAAGAGCGAGAAGGTTTCGGGAAAGAGAGAAAGAAAGAGCGCGTGGATTGGGGGGAGGAGGGGGGGGGGGAGTTGTGTTTCGCTGATCGCTTACGGGATCGTTTCAGTGCTGATTCAAAAGTCGGGTTCGTGAGTTCCATGAAAAGCATAAATGGGAGTGTAAGCCCATGCTATCCCCCCTCTCCCTATGAGAAAAGGGGGGGGATGCTATAACTGGGGATTATGGGAGTTAGGGTTCCGCCTCTTTCGCTTAGTGATGGGACTAGCAAGGGTGAATCACCACGTCTGCCTGGTAATATAAGCGAAGGATGACAGGGAGTATAGCTAGAGAAAGGGGGTATTATTGTTCTGAATTGTAGGATGAAACGTCTTGTTTCGACTGAAGAATATGAAGGTATCTTAGGTTACTTGACGCAGTCAAAATTGGAAGTGGTGTTTCTATAGAAACGACAAATTGGACGCGTTCCTTGTCATCTAATGGATCACCGATTACAACAGGAAACACTTTTTCGATTATATTTTATAGTATTTTTTCAGCACTCTTAACACACCAAGCCAGTTAAGGGAACTTCTAACCCCCCTTTAAATTCCATATAGCCTTTCAGAAACTTGGTAACTGTATGCAGAAGAAATGGATTCGCCAACGGTTTAATTCGGTGAGATTCACTTCTTCGAGCGAAAGGTTGCTTTTATCAAAAATAAATTAATAAATAAAACAAATAACACCTACCCACGTGACACACAAGCACATACCTAGAAATATGAACCCTTCTAATCATACAATATCCCTCAAAATTTAGGTACGGTACTCATGTTTTCTAAGAGTCCTAAAAATAAAGGATACACATATAGGATAAGCTTATTAATCTACTTACAATTAAGTAATTCAAATATAATTTCACAAAATAAAATATTTTATTTTGTAAATTTTTATAAAATATTTTATATATTATAATACTGTTAAAGATAACTGGAAAGATTTTTTATTACTTGATTTTGCATTATCTGATTTTCATATTTTACTAAGAATCCTAATTTTTTATTTTATGTAAGAAATATTAAATAAAGTTTTTCATATCAATAAAAAAAAAAAAAAATATTTAGAGTTAGAATCAATCGACCGTAAGATGCGGTGATTGATTCACTCAATCCAATACCATTGGAGGGTAATGGATGGCAATGCTTGTAGCCAATGAAGTTCTAACTGAGGTTCGGCTATTGCTGTTACCCTCCTGCCATGATCAGAGCTTTAAAATAAAAATATTTCGTTTGTTATTAGTAGTTTCAATATTTTGCAAAGTGCGCGCTAAAGGAAGATTTTTAAATGATATAAGTGGATGATTATGGAAAGTACCTGCGGGAAAAAGTACTAATTTGGATTAGGGATAACTGTCGGATACTATTGATTACATCCGTTACAGACTAAACGACGAACCGTTAAAGTTGAAAATGAGACTTGTTAGCTAGTGATCTCATAATTATATATATATCTCATAATTCAAATATTATATAAAATAACCGTTATAAATATAATAATTAATTGTAATAAATATACACTGCTCAAAGCAATTTAGGGGATAGTTTAGTTTTTGTCGAATAATTATAAATTTCTGCAAATAATTATAACTATTGGGTACTTTATATATGAATAAATATTTCTTACTTATGGATAATGTGTAATTGATGAGATATTGTTTAAATAATCGATATTTATTACAAATTATACATTTTAGTGTGAAATAATTTTAACAAGACTATCCCCTAATTTATATTATATATAATAAAGTTCATAATAAATAGCGTTCGTTGCCGTGATAATTGTAACAATATTATAATATAAATGGCGTTAATACATTTAGAAAGTTTATCATTAATACTGTTGTTGTAAATATAAATAAATCGAAATAAATCGATTGTTCCCATGATAATTGTAATATTATATGAAATGTATGGAAATCGCATATATTCTGCTTCTTAGGACTGCACAAAGATATTTGGCACACTATTTAAAATATTAAATTTTAAATTATGAGTGAAATATTATCGCACAGTTATTTGGGGGGGGGGGGGAAATAAAATAATTATATTAAGAAAGCGTGTTAAATGTATTCATAATGACACACATGGAGGGACATCTCCATCTGTAAACCTCTTTAGCATTTGTTTAATGCAAAATATGACCCAGTCTCAGGAATTGTTTTTTTAAAATGTTAACTGAGTTCATATTGATTTAGTTAATGACTTCCTGTACTTCTACTAAGGCAGTTATCCCATATAGTATTTAAAAGGGGGGGGTGCATTTCTTCCATCCCGTGACGAAAGAACATTCGCAAAAAAGAGCGAGAACTCTCACTAAAGTTGATTACCCATTTTTTTTTTCTCCTGCATCTCTCTCTCTCTCTCTCTCTGTAACGTTAAAACCCCGCAATGACACAATTTGATTATTATAGGTAACAGTTCCCGCGCGTGATGTCCTCCAAGTCAAGTCGATGGAGGGGAGGTTTATATAATCCTAAGCATCTCATTATCAGTCAAGTGATGCTGCTTAAGTACTTTCCACAGCCACATCCTCTCATTCACACTAACGTTTTCCAGAGATAAGAACACTTCTCTGCAACTATCGTACGGGGTTTAATAGCTTAGGGATAGGTGGAGACAGGTTGACATTGATGGATGGTGAGACTCGGTTCTCTCTCTCTCACACTGAGAAACACTTCGAGTATCTATAATGAGTAAAGGTCTTTTTTTTTTCCCCTCCCCACCAATACTTATTTATATGTCCTTTCCCTCCTTGATAAAGGAAGTCTTCAGCTTTGTTCAAATTGCTAATCTACTATTGTTAGTCAGCGTGTTTTTAAGAGGTTGAGAAAGATGGAAAGTTTGGCTGGCTTCCCGTGCTTTTTCACCAACATTTCCCCTCTTCCACCCCCCCCCCCATTTCAACCCTCATCACGGCAACTTAGGCAGATTAACTATGAATCCTAAAAAACCTCGAATAACTTTTAACAATAGTTGCTTCGAGTTTCAAATATAAGAATGTCGCCTCCCTCTTATGTATTTTTTGTTCTCGGAAATATTTAGAATTATTTTTACTTAAAAAAAAAAAAAAAAAATCATTTTTATAATTTCCCATAATTCACTGCGCTAATGTATTGGAATCATGTTTTGCAACTCATTAGCGCAAAATCTTTTAACAATCCACCGTTGATATTGTGCAAGACCATATAGCCTCATATCGAAGTCCTCTCAGAACAGTTTTTCAAAGAGAATAATAACAACAATAACAACAAAAAAAATCGTGGGTTGCATAATAAATAAAGAAACAGATACACTTAGGGAACGGTAAGCATAAAAGCAGTAATACAAACTTCAAACGTCTTAGATATCGATGAAGACGAAACATCAAAAGATTTCTTAAAACGCAGACGTTTCCTTGATGTATAGGTTGCGCTCTTTCCCAGTAGAGAACGAAAGAGGGAGGAGAGAGAAAATAGAAAAGGGATTACAATAATGGGGTGTTATTTTCCTGGCTACTCGTGGTCGCAATACAAACATGGATGGAGACGGCATGCATCTACCAATCTTATTCTATTTGCATCCCTTGAAGGAAGAGCAATAATGGAAGAAGAACAGACAGACTAAGTCCTCTAGAAAACAAATCTGTAGCAACAACAGTGAGAAAGGAGAAAAAGAAGAAAAAAAAAAAGCATCAGCTAGCTGATACCGTGTGTTAGATGAAGTTGGGGAGAACGAGGGGAAACGCAGTCTTCTTTCATACTGGTTTAATCGAAAATTTATTCTGTCTATCGGCCATCAGCAGAAGAGAAAGGATGCGCCGTGTGCATACGAAAACACAGGCGGTCTTGTATCTTTATCCCTATCTTCGGTGCTCTCTCGTGTTCGGGCGAGTGCAACAGCTACTAGCTTTTGATACGTTCCCTGAACATGGCCACCAACAATTTTCCCTTGTCGATAGGCTTCTTGTTCAGTATTCACGAGATGCAAAGACAGAAGAAGTTTTTGATTTATTTTTCACTTTTTCCTTTCTGGTCTCCTCTGCTAAGAGAAAAGTGATTTTTTTTTTTTTTTTTTTGCAATGAATACAAAAACGACTTCGTAATTTGGTGCAAAATTGATTCTTATTTTAAAACTATTCCTCTTACAGAATTTTAAATAAATAAATAAATAGTTCTTTGAGTTCATGGCGTTTTTAATTTTTAAACTACAGTAGATTCTTTTTTGGAAACAATACAATTGTTTTACTTACCAAAAAAAGGAAAATGCATGGAGGTTTGACACCTGACTCATAGATGGCGTTGTTGTGTTTTTGTGCGGAAATTGACAAAATATAGTTGTAGTTTTTTTCAGTTATTTTTGTTGCATTTTGCACTTGCATAGTGAGCTAAGATATCATCTATTGCTTTTTTTTGTGCGTTGAATCTTCATAAAGATTCAGTGTTTCCAAATCCTATTTAACTCAATCACTTTTATAATGCACAGACCAGTTATTTGTGGAATAAGGTTGGATTTTATGCAAAACTGGCACATTTGTTCTGCTAAGCTGAAGGATTCGCCTATTTCATTATTGGACACTAACAAAACATAATGTCACATCCATCTTGACCAAAGAAACAACAGACACACACATTGATAGATACGCACCCACGCGCGCGCACACTGAGTCATTTGTATTTGTGAGAGAGAGAGAGAGAGAGTTAGAAAAATCTGATAGTTTACGGTGTTACTGCCAGCTGGCGATCTTCTTCAGTCATTTGTCGTTGGTTTATTATAGAGAAATAAAACATATAGTTTGAAAACCTCTCCGGATTTCGAACCAAAATTAATCTTCATCAAAAGAAAAGAAAAAAAAATCACAAAACGTGTCCATAAATGGAACATCCAGAAAACTAGGTGACAACCTATATATTCTAATTTATTCCCTGCATCTTCGTGACAATTTGGACGCTTTTATGTCTCTGTTTATAGTTCTACGGGACCCTTTCAATGAATAGGTCGCGAACATAACATCAGCACGCTTCTAGCATTAAAACAGATATGCCAACCTGCAAATAAAAAAAAAAAAGGAAAAGTTATATTATCACTTCCTATTCTAAAGGCGGACTAGTTTAGCTTTTTTTGTGTGTTGTCATAGAAACCATAACGTCATCCTTAGTACACAAAAAATTACTTTAGTAATGAAATTTCAGGAGAAGTGAACGTAATGCTGATCATTGTCGTAAAAAAAGGGTGATACAACATTTATTATTGAAAAATATTACAAATGTAAACCTCCGAATACAAAGTATGAGTTAAATCATTAGTTACAATGGTCTTTAGAAGCATTACGAAACTACTACTTACAAAATAGACAATCTCTGCTTACGATACAAAAATCTTCATTTTTTTTTTTTTGTGTGATCATTTATAAACATGAACAAAATACTCGCATATCAATGAGCATAGTTTAATATACAAATATTATATAAAAAGAATTTTACTAAATACCGAATATTTCTTCATTATTGAGGACATATTATTCCTCTCCCTCCCCGCAACAAAATGAGTTGGTCCCAATGCTAACTGCAGAATTATTCTCATTAACAAACGAACTAGACAGACGGCTATAGCAAATACCATGACAACCACCAGGACACTTGGAGTGTAACTTCACGCTTCAAAATACCGTCATGTGAACCTGACATGCAAAATGGCATTTTGTGAGAGATATTGGCATCAATGGCACAGTTAGGGAGGCACTTGGTAGAGCGATTGACGGGATTTTCACGGCAGGCGGTTGAAACGTGTAACATTTTACAGTCAGTTCCTCCCACTTGGGCAATTTAAACGCAGATTCACACCACCTCCTCTAAATAATGGTTTTTAGTCCTAATACATATTTCATCGCTTAAAAAGCAAATAACATGTAAAATATTTGAACCTGGATTAATAATAGTTTAATAGACTTGTATATATCGTTATATATAATATATGAATATCGTGTGTATATTAGTAATTATAAATTTGTAGCCCTTTCCTTGTAAAAAAATATCCTTGCGCCTGCAACAATCATATAACTGGCCTAAATATACGCTGTAGGCCTTGGTCTAAATATCCAACAATGAATTTGTAATAATTCGTGATTTGAGCTCATGTGCGCAGTTATAGTTGAACAATGGTATCCATAGTAACAGTCACGCGTGTTTCGTCTGTTGCAAGTGAAAAAAAAAATCAAGGTTTAACGTTCTAATTCCATAGACAGTTTCCATGGATGTTTTCAGCCTATTTATTCCTTGATAGTAAGCAGGGAATAGTTAGTCGAAAAAGGAAAGCAGTTTTGTTAGGAGGATGATATGTTTCGGTAACTAAGTCGATACAATTAAACATCAGTCTGATTGTCCAATCGTAATGATCCTCTCTTTAGTTTCTCCTCATCCGATACAGGTGTGCTTGTCCTCTCGATGTCATCCATCTGGATCTAGAAAATATAATGAATTTATTAGTGGCAAATTTTATTTAATTTATTATCTAACTATTCTAAATTTAAATCTGTAGAAACAAATTGCTTTGCTACTGATTAAAAAAAGGAATATTAAGAAATTATAATTATTTCTAAATTAAAGTTTTAAATTAATAAGAACAATTTTTTAAAGTTATCATGGTTACTTTTTAAAAATGCTCAATATTGTTGCGTAGTTTCCAGATCGTTCAACAATTAAAAATACTAACAATGACTATACATTGTTAAAATTATAAAGGCGATTGTTTTAAATTTTTTAGTCTTTTGGTACTAACAAAACATAATTGGACGTTACAAAGTACATTTCAGCTAATAAAAACAATCTGTTTTGCTTTTATTATACAAAGAACAGATTTAAATTTGTTTTCGCGAATATATTACATTCAGAACACAACATTATGTGCGTGTTTGGGTGGGTGGGTGTGTTTTTTTATATAATATCTAAACAAGTTTCATTCTCATGTACCGGATAAATTTAATTTACTATCTTACTATTCTAATTTTAAATCTGTAGAAACAAATTGCTTCGCTACTGATCGAAAAATAAAGGAAGCTAAAGTACGAGAAAGCATGGAAGTCTTTCAAAAATAAAACTAGCAAAGATTATTACAATCATTATATGCAGATGTAAGAAACTACAACTGTCTCTACTTGGAATTAAGGACTACGTCAGCGGGGAAAAAAAAAATAAAACAACAGCACAATCGATTTTTTTATTCTTTGTCGTAGTAACACAAACAGTGTACTGACTAGAAACGTAATTACTGCTCCAGAAGAGGGACCGTATAGAAATCACCAACAGTATTTATTTAAACTTTTTTTTTTTCATATAAATGTATTCGTATGGAAAAGATTTGGAAATGATAACAAATACGGTTTACAATTTCAAAAGAGTGAAAGACAATCTGATGGGAAACGTGGCAACAGTTTTCTTTGTGTCAAAACTTTCTTTATCTTTCTAGTAACTGATTCCTTACCTCGACATGAGTAGTCATAAGAGGAGCCGATGCGGGTGTTGCCTTTCGAAATATTGGACACATCGGTGCTTCCCATGGGGCAGGATGGAAGCATGCAAGGGCACAGAAAATCCCCTGGATCACCACCGTTGTCAACACCCTGCAAATGAAAAACGCAAGAATATCAGCCGACATCGTACTCTACAGTTCAGCGTTAGCTGTCCGGAAACATTTCGTTTTGTAATCCCTGGATCGATCACACGGTTCCTTTGCAGCGATAGGTTATTTAATATTACTGGTATGTTTCCTGTGCTTGTTTTCTAGGGATTGGGGGGGGGGGGAAGGGATGCGTTTTGCAACGGGTACTATGAATAAGAGAAACAGCTGTTATGAATGTTTTGTGGTTTGGGGTATTCGTGTTTGGACGTATTTTTCGTCAGAGATGAATGTATTGGAGCAGACATTCTCTCTCTCTCTCTCTCTCTCTCTCATGTAACGCTTTCGGGGACTTGTGACAGTGGGAAAGTCTAAGAATGTGTTTCATAACAGACAAAAAGGTTTTTACAGCTTTTCAGAGATTGTGACAGTGTGGAGGAAGATCCGGGATTTTTTTTTTTTTGTTATGTGGTTCCCACCAACGAAAGACTGTGACTTATGGTGGTCATTAGACCGTGGGTGGGCTAAGAGATTTTTTATATTTTACTTTATTGTTTTTATTCATTTTTTACATAATTCACTGCATGCTGTAGAGACCAAAGATCGAACTTTTTCAAGCCACTGAAGCAGGAGTATCAAACTCAATTGGGTGCAGGCCATTTGCCATAAAACTGTATTTCAATTGAGCCGCAAACATTTTTGGACTAAAAAAACCTGCACCAATTAGAATCGAAGGGATTCTAATTGGTGCAACTAAAAAATAAAAGAATGAGTATAAATAAATTGGAAAATTAATAACAAAAATTTTATTTATTCTAAGTCATTACAAGACATAAAATGATAATATAATGATTATGACAACTAAAAAAATAAATAAATAAAGAATATTTTTGTTATAGTAATATTTACAATAGATAGCATTTAAACCAAAATTAATTTATTGCTGCTTTGAGTTTGTGGGCGCACTCACACACATCTAGCTAAAAATAATAGTTTTTAGTTAGATACTGTGTTTGCCGGTGCAACGTATGGCTTGCTTGAGTCTACACAGCATGGTTAATGTGGAAGGGGACATGTGATTCATTACTTAGTACGGTTTTTATCCCAGTTGTCTCTAATTGCACTAAACAAATATATTACACATGTTGAGAAATATATTACACAGACAGCAAAAGCCTCTGTACCTTAATCAGGGATACAATAAAACTACTTGTTTTTCTTGCATCTGCAATATAGTGGAAGTTGGGGAGGGCGTGTTGTTTACCGTGGGAGCGAGTTATCGCCTTTTTTTAAATCTTTCCTTGAGGTGTCGAGGGCCGCAGGAAATTGCTTTGTAGGCCGCATGCGGCCCGCCAGTTTGACACTCCCTGCACTAAAAGCACCCAACAAGTGGGTCTCCCTCTGGTCGATTAAATTTATCTCTCATCTAAAGACAATAACAAAAATCCTTGGCCAACGGTGTGTTTCTCCTCAACTAAATGGTTGGTGAGGTAGCAGCGCTGCTTTACTAGAGAATTATTATACGCATACTGTACTGTTATCATCGTAGTGTGCTGCTACCTAGTGACGCACACTGAAACCACTCACTTCCAATTAATTTGTGCTGTTTTTGTTTGTAACTTTCTGACCGTAGAATAAAGTGGTTTCCCGTTGCTTCCTTGTCCACCAATATTCTATCTTTGTAGATGTGTGTTCACAAGACCTGTTTATCTCTTTTGAGGGACGAAACTCCGAGTTTTGGGGAGGAAAACCCCTTCGACTGAAAAGCCCTGATGAAAGTTCCTTGTGTCATAGACGGGACTCGAACCCCTATCTTTCCAACCAAAGGGCTCCGTTGAAACCAACTGAGCTACTGAGGTTTACTATTTATGATAAAGAAAATTAATACCAGCATATAATCCACACTGTTGGAAGTTCGGAAAACATTAAAGTAATAATTCTTTCCTATTATAAAGTCATAATAATAATTAAAATAATATTGTTCACTTTTTTTAGGACTCTTGTAGTGAAGGGAGTGAATAATATTATGACAAAGAGAGGGGGGGGGTGCCTTCGGATGATTTCTACGTGAGTTTCTCTCTCCAACTATTCTCATTTATTCTTTCCCTCCTATCCATCAAGAGAAAGACTATTGGTACGTTAAATATGCCGAGTGGCAAAGTTTACAACTTTTGTACTTTGCGACGGTAATTACGATCGCGAGTCACGTTCCGCGGTGGGTTGGCCTCTGACCTTCTTCCGGACACGACGAAAAACAACGGAGCCATGTTGGATTTCCCCGAAGCCACTTTAATCCGAACCTCGTTGCTCTTTACACTGTTAATTGAAGGCCATGTCGATGTGCGTGCGTTTGCTATTCTTTGCTCCGAGAGCCAATTGTACAGCAACCGACCGAATCGAAACGGCCCTGTTTTCCCGAATGTTTTCCCCACGGGATCAAAAGGGAGAAACCGTTAGCACCGTCGCTCCCAGACAAAAACAGTCGTGGACTTCTTGTGTCCTTTAATGATCCCCCTATGCACTCCATCCCCCCCCCCCAACATACCCGTTAACGTTATTGTAATGGAAATTTCTTGTTAAGCCGCGCCCCCTAACGTAGAGTTGATTAGTTCCTTCAGATTCATGCATAGCACGTGAGTCGGAACTTGCGACTCTTTACGATTACCTTTAATATCCCAAGGGTTACGTAGGACTACAACCGAAGCCTTCTTACCCGCTATTTTCTTCTCCCCCCCCATTCGTCCCCCCCTCTTTCAACCCTCCCCTTCTATCGTCTCCTCTTCTTGTTTCGGTTCATCTGTTTACTATATGAGCGCACACGGACATGAAGCAATTGCAAATAACTGAACGTGCAGGCGCTCAAATAAATAAAGGCGGCAGTGAATAAGCTCCAGGGAGGTTTAATTTCAAAGATGACAAGTCGTAAAATTTGGCATGCCGCCGTTGGTTCACGCTACTTCATCATTCGGGAGAACTACACAACTGAATCTACATTTTTATGCCCCTGCAAAAGCAAGCAACCAAAGGAAATGCGTCAAATGGTAATGGTGCAACAACATTCATAGAAAAGCAGGCTGATTTTCTAACCCATTGTTCGATCTATTAAATAACAATACTCTCCCGGGATTTTATTAAAAGCATTACGTGTTGGTTTCAACAAACAGTGCATGCAAACAATGCCATCACGTGATGGCTAAGATAACAATTGATGCGCTAGGCGGTATTTTAATTCCATTATTTCTATCTATCATGCTTGTTTCTTTAATAATTGCGAAGCATATTTTTACCGTCTTTTAATCTTTTAGTTCGTCGCATAAGGACATTTCCAATAACCGGTCTCATTTGTTTCCAGCTTTAAAAGCAGTCGGTACTTAACACAAGTGCCTTGTTGAGCTGATTAGTTTATAATTACCAGACTTCGCATTCTGTTCTGTCTGTTTTTTTTTTTTTTTTAAACAATTATCCATCTCACCCATTGCACTGATTCATTTGTAAGCAGATCTGCTCATCGAGATGGAAAATCGTTCTGCTTATGAATGAATACATTTTTCACTTTTTTTTTAATTTAAATAAAACATTTTTTTTTAAAAATATTCGGTTAATTTTTCCTAGCGCGAATAGATGTTGCCATCAGAATCACTTGGGGATTTCAATAAATCACCCAAATTTATTAGCATAACATATCTCCGTTTAGAAAAATTATATCTGCTTGAAGAAAAGATCGCAAGAGGGCTTCCGTTATACTTCAAACAGGAGATTAAAGTTGATCAAGTTCGGCGACAGTCATAACTGCCAATTATCTAGACGCAAAATTAAACGAACTTTTCTATATAAAAAGTTTAAGCAATTTATCTAATCTTAAATATAAAGTAAAAACAATAATTTTCTTTAATAAATTAAGAGATTATCAAAATTTAGTGCTACACCATTTATTATTCTACTTTCTTTTATTAATAAGGTTTTATGTTTAGGCGTCTGGTTACTGGTGAGGAGAAGACTAGACCTATATACCCTTGGAGGATAATGGATGGCAATGCTGTAGCTAATGAAGTTCTAACTGAGGCTTGGCTATTGCTGTTACCCTCCTGCCATGATCAGAGCTTTAATTTAATAGCTCAATAACACCTTATCCCTACACTGTCCTCTACAGATAACGGGGAAGATGAAAAGCATTCTTGCTTCGCCCCTTTAAGCCAGTCCTTATATAAGGACTGTCTAGTTACTTAACTGATTTTGTTTTGGACTTTTGACGAGAACTGATAATCATTTTAGATTGAGCCTGATTAGATTTCATACAAAGTTTTTCAGGAATCTGACATTGCACTGGCGCTGACACAGTATTCATTCTATCTCCCCCTCTGTATGAAAAATGCACGAGGTCTGATGGCCATGTAGGTCCCACCCGAAACGAGGACCATTGATGGATTTGTGGTATTTTAGGAAGGTAGGTTTTCACTCTGTGGCCAAGCGAGTTCTTGACACTCCTTTCCCCTTTGCTTTATTTAGCTAGTAGACTTCCGCGCGAGTCTACAGGACCTAATAGTAAGCTATTAAGCCTACAGGCGTAATGGAACAAGAGGTATATCTACCAAGGCGTTTTTTTTTCAAGTATGGACATCACGGACGATATTGTTCAAGCCTTTAGAAAAGAGCACTTGCTTGACCTATTTAAGAAGATATTAAAAAGGTTTGATACAGAATTCTCGGGATTTATAAACATATAGGCCAGGTCAATGATCAAGGACAGGATGAGGATACAGAGGGCGAATTCCCAACTGTCCCATCGCCCAAGAACCTTCGACAGATCGACTCCCAGAGTGCACAGGCAACCAAAAGACGGAGGACCTCTGAAGATCTTATGGAAGAAGATCTAACACCACGAACTTCAGAAGACAAAAAAGAAAAAGTCCCACCAGTGATTCTTCGGGACAAAGAAAAGTGGAAATAGGTTTCAAGGACCCTTGGTGAACAAAACATCAACTTCACCAGGGCCAAAAACACAGATGAGGGAGTTAAGATTCATCCTGCTACTGTCTCAGATTATCGCAAAATGACAAAAATGCTGGACAATTTCAAATTCCCCTTTGCACTAGCAAGCGAGAAAAATCTAAAAGTGGTACTCAGAGGGGGTTGTGAGGACATCACAACAAATGAGGTCACGGCTGACCTCATCAGTCAAGGACTTACCCCAATCAAAGTTAGCAGAATGCTGAGATCTGACAAAAGGCCAATGGCTTTAGTACTAGCAGAAAACAGCAACACCCAGAAAGGATATGCGAAGTGAATGTCTGCAGGCTCAAAATTACTACTGAGCCTCTAAAGAAAAGGGCATTGGCCTGCCGATCTCCTGCGCCAAATCAAGGACTACACGTGCCTGTTGTGCCAATTGTAGAGGACCTAACCCCCGCAAACTACAAGGGGTGCATTTTTCACCCAAAAAATCGTGGATCAGCAAAAGTGAACTCTACTCCTCCACATAATGACACTATAAGCAACCAATCAGGTTGCTCTTCTGTTCGAAATACCTCAACTTCAGCAGCACAGGAAGGCACGCGATCCTCATCCATGACCAAGACATATGCAGAGGCGACTCGAACTCAGATTCCTTCATTACATGAGCGAGCAAGTCCAACTTAACATCAGTTCTAACTGCGTCTCTTGCCACCATTTCGGCAAAGCAAGCTCCTCACCATCTTCCAGAAAGAGATTCTATCTAGAAACCCAATCCATACTGACAGCACTATACATTGTATAAAAAACTCAAACCAAACTTACTCACGATAATAGCATGGAATGCTAATGGCCTGCTAAACAAAATCCTTGAACTGCAAGAGTTCACGCACAGATACAATCCTGATATAGTCTTAGTTAACGAAAACGCACCTTAGGCCAGCCAACAAGCCCAAAATTACGGGGCTTTACGATGTATAAAACAGACAGACTTACTGCCAGTGGAGGAGGCACAGCTGTATATATATCAAAAATTATTTAAGCCAGAGAAGTCAACATTCCCATCACATCCCTCCTCCATGACCTAGCAGAAAAGTTCTTCACCAAGACAAGTAATCATCCAAACCCGCTGATCAAGCAAGCTTCAGACTACAATGAAGCAGAATTCTACAAATACAAAAAACCCAAGTCAATCCTATACTCAGCTGAACACAGCTAATCTCACTGCCCTTCCAGGGCGAGCTTAAAGCTCAATAACTCTCCACTCAAAGAACTCCCCTCTCCGACAGAGGGGAATATGAAAAGCATTTATGCTTCACCCATCAAACCAGTAAAGTTCTGCGTGTGTGGTTTCTGTTGAAATGCAATTTTAAAAATTCAATTTTAGTCCAATTGGATAACTTGATCTACTTTGCATGATACCACCAGACCGTTGCTATGGCAACGTTGGTCTTCCACTCAAGAATATAATCATGAGAAAGTTCCGTATGTTTTTTTTTCTTTTTTTTTTGTTGCTTGGGATGAGATTTTTAATAGTATAAATAATTTATTGTTTGAAAATTAGTTTATGTATAACAAATGCTAAAGTAAAAAAAAAAAAAATGACCGTTGTATTTGAGTAATGTATAATGTTCATATTTGTAAAATAACAAATGTGGACCTGATTGGATATAACGTAAAAAAAATTCACTTTCGCAATAACATTCTTGTGTGATGACGTCATATATTATCATAGTGATGCAATCTAGAAATGTCTGTGGCTTTTCGATCAAACTAACGTCTGATGAATCCATAGTAAGTGTACTTTTACATATACGTCAAGACTTATGATATTCGATATGGGATCGGTTTCAATTGAGTTTCAATATTGATGAAACTCAGTTAGTGTTTTGTTCAGAAAAACCAGCATTGATGTGTTAACAGCACTATCCGTAAATAAGCTAAGTATTAATACATTCTGAAATTAAAATACTTTGCTGTTTCGAATGATGAAGCTTCTTGCTTTTCAATTTTTATCAGTATACGCCTCTTCTATGAAGAAATGTGCAGATTTTTAGTTAATTATGAAAGATTACATAGATTTTGCAAGCGTTTCAATAATTTTAACCGTCCCAGAAAGATTTTCATCTTTACCGATAATAATTATAATAATTTTTTTAAAAAAAGTATTATTTTTATTCTCTGCTAATAGTTACCCACAATTGCGTTGCTCCGAATAGCGATTATTTTAAGTACTTAATTAAATATCTAGTAATTTAAGTAATTAACTAATCACGTCATTATAGTAACTGGTATTAGTTATTTATTCATTTCGTTTTTTATTTTTGCTTTAAAAAAAAGTGAGTGATATTAATGAAACATGATTAGTATTAAGAAGCACTGCTTTCGTAGTGTTTACAAAATCACAATGTTCCGACATCTTTTTCCATAACAGGAAAAGATGCAAACAAAATTTCCACAATTCAGAAAGCATCGCAACATCTTTGGCTGGTTTCATCTACTTCTTAAAAAAAGAAAGAAAAAGGAAAGGAACCATGCTCCTCTGGAGCGGGATTTTTTTTTACGTAGTGCCTAAACCCACATACCTCATACACCATCATTCACCTCCACACCCCTGATATTCCTGACTGAACCTCGGATTGCAGTAAAAACAGCCACTGTCCAAACTACACTCGGCAGAGAATATTAAATCTAGAGATCTTCTTGGGCTTCTTCTCTGGCTCAAAATTTCCTTGTCATATTCTGCTACATTCATTTTGATAATATCTCCACCAATTTCGAACTCTGAATCCGAAGTTTTCACACGACCTTAAATCTCATCCATAGCATTGCTGAGATTGATTCTCTCCATTTCTCCTCTTCATTGGTAACTTCATTCGTAGTCACCTTGAATGCTACCAATCCCAGCCCTGTCTTCTTTCCTGCAAAAGAGATCTGATTTCATCCAGATCTCCAAACAAGATCAGATTTCTCCTTGGACTGACTTACAGCTCTAGCTTTTTCTAGCACAAATTCTTCACATCCATAGTCTCTTCGGCAGTCAAAAACTTGACATTCTCTCCTATTCAAGACACCTCTTTTCGCCTGTGAAACTCCTAACGCTACATAAATCCAAAATTCCCCACTCCCACACGCAAGAATACTGTTCTTGCGTGTGGGGTGGGGGTATCAGTAAAAATTCTTCCTTAAAATAGTCGATGCTAACCATGAGAACAATCCACTTAATAGATAATCTCTCTCTCTCTGATTGACTTCAGTGATTTGCTCATAGATGTTTTGTTTCAGACTTATGGCTCTTCTATAGGTGCTTTACATGGCCATAAATCCCAATGTACTATCGACTGAAAGGTTGGATTCATATTTTTAAAACATCATGGATGTTGTTTTCCTGTACATAGTTCTATTATTCCCCTTCACGGGGTCATTTCAACCGAAGGAATATCGTCGAAACACACACACATATATGTAGAAAGTTTTTTTACGTTGGGTATACTATACGTTAAAGATACCAAGAAATTTTATAAACTTGGTTTTAATCCTATTTTCCCAAGTAAGTAAACAAGCAAGTAAGCGAATTTTGCGCCTGAAGTATTTTCAGGTCTGAGGCAACTCGTGGTAAAGGTGGAATAAGCTCTGATCACTTGCCTTAGTATCTCCAGTAACAAAGCACATCTCCTTGCGGACATGTATAATGCATTAGGGGAAGGGCCACTACCCAGACCGGTTTTCCTTTTTAAGTGTGGGGTTACCTCTCCAAAAACTTGTGAGATCCCTCGGATCACCCAACAATAAGCGATTCGCAGGATCAAAAACTCAGCATTGTTCCCCTCAGTAACAGGCTCATTTCACTGAGAACTCTCAGTGGCTCGGCTGTTGTTGCCCGAGTCTTGGGGAGGGGGGATATGAACTGTAGTGCTGTAGCTCATGAAGTTAACTGAGGCAATGCTATTGCTGGTACCCCCCCCCCAGATGAAATATGAGCGGTTCTGCTACAGCTGTGCCTGAGTTAACTTCATGAGCTCCAGCATTGCCATTCATTACCCCCCACCCTGGACCTGGGTGACAACAACAGCCGAGCCTCAATTAAAACTTCATGGGCTACAGCATTGCGATTCATCACCCAAGCTTCCAACCGGTTTCGACTTTCATTGAAGTCTCGTCAGTGGGAGCCAGACCCTGAGATGGATACCAAGGTTGAAGTAATGAAGAACTTATATTTACCTATACGAGTTGCCACAAGGTGCTTTGACCTTATTAAATAAAAATCTCAGGATGAGAGAAAGATGTACAAGTTTTTTTACCTTGATTATACTATACGTTAACGAATCAAGAAATTTTATAAACTTGGTTTTAATCCTATTTTCCCAAGTAAGCAAACAAGCAAGTAAGCTAAGTTTGCACCTGAATCAAACCTGCAATTACCTGAAGTAATTGCAGGTCTGAGATTTTCAGGTCGCGGGTCTGAAAATACTTCAGGCGCAAATTTAGCTTACTTGGGAAAATAGGATTAAAACCAAGTTCGTAAAATTTCTTGGTATCTTTAACATATATATGCACACATACTTGATTAAAATGTGGTTAATACGTGTGTTTCTTGTAATTATGATCTCATCAAAGGTTTCGTTATTTAAAAAAAAAAATGTATATATACTGTTTTACTATCATCTTACGGTAAACATTTTTATAATCATTTTAATAATGAAACTGAAATATGTAAATTAAAAATACTTGTAGAAAAGATATAAATTACCCTCCTTGCTGTTGCACTATTCAAATTTCAATTATCATAATATGAAAATTAATTATAATTTTATTCTATTAATAATAAATTAGCTAATAGAAAATGTAATCATTAAGTGCATTTCTGTGTCACACGCCTATGGATTCGTTAATGTCCAATAGAAGTACCGAGTCACGTGTCGACACAGAGTACTTCAAAAGTCATTTAAAACGCCAAGCAAACAACATGACGGGCGACGAAAAATCCACTTCTCAACAGTTCAACGACCACGTTCTGCTCTATAGGCACGGTCAACTGCAGAGTTGTGCTAAAGGTCAAAACTTGGTGAAGGAACCCTTAACCGCCCTGATGGGGAAGTCAAGGGAGTCACCCAAGCAAGAAACATGAGTTACAGATATGAAAACGGTCCAAGAATCCGCTTCGGGCGTCAATAAATCGGAGCGAAGGTGCGTTAAGAAAGAAGCGGGGTTCAAATGTTGGAGATGAAGGGCTTACATGCCATAGTTCGTAATAACTTGGGTCAGCTGGGCGAAAACGGGTTTGGAGCAACTCAAGTAATCGTCGTCGGTTAGATGATTGCAAGGTTCTCCACCGGAAATGCGGGGGAACGGTACAGTAATCTAGGGTTGTTAAAACGGTTGCATGAGATATCGTAGTTGATCCACAGTTTGTATGGAGAAACTCGCAGACAAACATTTCGATAACGTGTGTATTATTAGATAACAAAATCGAAAATATAATAATAAATATTTACTTAGAAAATTTTTTTTTTCTTTTTTTCTAGTGAAGAAAAAAAAAACGCCCTCTTTGAAAGCCCGGGGGAAAAAAAGCCTACCAACTACAACTCAACTGCTATTCTTTTTAACATTGTTTTATACGATTCAAAATGGCGATAATTACTTTGCGCAGGCGCATTGATCATACGCAAACCAGACCGTATTTTTGCCCTTCAACAATGACAGATCTGTTTGCTTAGTTGAAATGAGCACGAATGAATACCAGAAACTGAAAATCACGGCTCTTAAACAAATGATCTCAGAGAATTTTACCGAATCAAAATGGAAAGAAATTTTTCCCCTCAGTACTACAACCGAATTTGAAGCTGTACTCTGGGTATGAGGGACAGTACAATCTCTCATACACATTTATTTATTTATTTATTTATTATCAGTGGGGGGAAAACAGGAGGCATTTTAAGTAATGTCTTCTGTTCCCCCCCTCGGAAAATAGAATGTATTTATCAATGGCTTTTACATGGATAACCCTCCATCTTTCAGCTTGTTTCAGCTCCTCGTCATCCATTTTGAAGACGAGGAGAATCTGATACCCTGCTTAAGAGGGTATCAGATTTGACTATGGGCTGGATGGGGAAGATCAATTCAATCAAATGTTGCAATTACCTTCTTGTGTACAGATTGGTGTGAAATCGGGGAAATTTACAGTTACCTAACAGCTATTGGTTTTTCTTACATTCAGAAATATACATAAATAAGTCTGATTGCTAATTTTTAAAACAAAACAAACAATAACATAAAATAAACTTTTCGAATTTGCCCTGTAAAGACAGTCCCATAAAACACTACCTGTTTCAGAGGCTGTCATCAACAATCTAAACTAAACTATCAATAAAACTGCACCTCGTGCAGAATATCCAGTAAGCCAACTGCCTGTCATTACTCAGCTTCCTAACTGCAAAGGTTAATGGTGAAGTTGACCTACGAAATCAATGAATTTTATTTATGAATGCTTTTCTGTCTGCATCCTTCAAAGTCCAAACTTTATGTATTGTTTTGAACCCGAAGATCTGTGTGGAAACAGACGTTCATCCAAGCAGATGTAATAAATTATATTTATTTATTATCAGTGCGTTTTCCTCCCCGTATGCGTGGAAAAAGCAGATTAGGTTTGATTTTATATCAAATAAAATTACAACTTCACGATCATAAAGTGAGTGGAAAGTAATATATTAAAGATTAAATGAAAAACCTATTGCACACGAATTGTTTTAGAGTGCTTATATAGTTTAAAAATAAACTCGTGTGAATTAAATTAATTTAATAAAATGTTTAAAATCAAGTTTTTTTTCCTTCCTTAGAAATTATAATTTTGTTACTTATTCATATATTTTTTTTAAATTTATATGATTATATTTTAATTATGTCTATTTATTTATCGTCAGAAAAAATAAAAAATGATTTGTTGACATTTCTCGGCATATTAAGATAAAAAAAAGTAAAAACAATATACAACTTCAATACATCCTTACCATTTTTATGTAATTTACATAAAATTTGTATAATTTTTCTTAAAAATAATAATGCATCTTATATTTTACTTTAAATTTATATCTTATTCTTTTCATTTAACTTAAAATATTATTAAAATTTAAAAAAATATAGAAAACACTTTAAAATTTTTCATATTACAATAATAGATGTAGACAAAACAGGTGGGTTCTGTAATGGAAGAGGACGAGTTCAAAATTCGAATGATTAGTTTATTTGTGATTGTCTTTAGAAGATGGGAGATGAAATTGAAATGAAAATTCATCTCAATCATTTAGCGGCCTGTTACACCGGAAACACACCAGTTCTCCTGGAGGCCTCAAGTAGCTTGTGTGAGTTCCACGTATAGTCTCTAGAGCAGGGTTTCCGAACCATGTAAAAAAAATAAATAAAAATACAAAAAAACAACAACATATAATATAATATGCAGTACCGTAAATGCCACCCACGGTACTGATGTACAATATATTATACGTAAATTTTATAATATAATACACTATATAATAAAAATAACTCAATTAGATAAAAATGTATAATATAATAACAAATAATATAATAAGAGTATTGATTTGCTTCAAATGTTATTAATCTTTAAAAAAAAAAAAAAAGACTAATGAATTTTACATCCTACAGTAGTATTATAATCAAATCAGGACCAAAATACTTCTAAAATTCATATGTGCCTCAAACACTTCAAGGTCTTATCCAACTCTGTTTGCTAAACATAAGGAACCGTAAATTAAAGCTCAAACAATTAAAAAATAGGATTCATTTAATTAGTTTTTTATAATTAGTTTTTTTAACGTTTTGTCAACACTGCATTCTCGCATTTCACTCGAACAATTAACCGCGAATTTCTATTATTGCTTGTAGCGCTTTTACCAATTAAATGTCAATACCTATTTCCAACTGTAATTTGTTAACAAGCAATTCTGTAAAACTGACTTGAAATTTTACATCTGTTAATTAGCAAAAGGAACGCCATACATCCCTAAGGGGATTACTTACATCACAGCCACTAGGCAGAACACGTATAATTCCATGCTCTCGAGACTCCACCGAGATAAGGCACCAAAGGTCAATACGAATAACCTCCGTTGATCATAGAGTAAGAGGTGGGGGGGGACGATATGAGTCGCAGCCACCAAATAACAAACGCCAACAACCCGTTCGATGGTACTTGGAAATTGTTGAGCCCTTAAAATGTCGAGATATCCAGCGTCAGATATCAATAGAGCTTCCGAAGTCGCTTGTGTATCGCTCCCCGCTAAGCCTAATTGGCTGTTCACCGAGACGAAAACCACTCTTTTACACTTCGGTACGTTGTAAAATGTGCTCTCCTCAGCCTCGTGAGACAATCCACAGGTTACGTGATCGGCAACAACTCGAGCGACATTAACACATCAATTTCAAAAAGCTCGCTGATTTCAACGGCAGAGTTTTATTCCACTTGGTAGTAAACCGAAGATGCGACTTGCTACCTGTTCGGTCGCCATAGACCTAGACGTGCACCAATATACAGGTGTGGCCTGTAGAACAGGTGAGGCTCTAGAAGCCTTACCCTAAGCAGCTAAGCAAACAGGTGACGGGGAGAAGGCGATTCGCTTGGTAACTGGCGCCGCAAGTCTTACGGCAAAAAGATTCTCATTAGCTGGTGTTTTTTTTTTTTTTTTTTTTTTAATTTCTCCTGCTGAAATCTATTTAGATTTTTTTTTTTAAAGTAGAAAAACTAAATTTTGTGATTTACATGCGAAATCAATAAATCTGCCTTGGTCCCTGCAACGTAAATAAGACGAGATTTTAATTAGCCTCGAAGTGTAGTTTTTATTTTATTTTTTCTTGAGTTAAATGCTTGTTTTTTTTACTTCCATGAATTATCGTCAGTTTTTTTTTTTTTTTTACATTTATACTATTCTTCTCATAAATTTACCTTAATATATGGCGTCTCCTCTCCATCACATCCATTCTTGTAATTTCTGTTTTTAATTGAGTTTAAATGAAGAAAAGAATATAGAAGTCTAATTGAAAGAAAAGTGAACCTTCAGAAATCCCCCCCCCAATATATATATAATGGCATAAATATTAAATGCAAAAAGGATCTAAATCATCAAATATTTAATGCTATGGAAAAATAAATAAAACCTAATCTCTTTCATAATTATTTTCATGGTATTTAAAAAAAAAAAAAACAGGAAAATATACGGCAATGATTTTCTGTATCGACAGATGCGTGGAAAGCAAAAAGTCGATCAACACATGATAGATTATTATAGCAAACACAATGGAGTGAAGGGCGCCAAGGTGACATAGGGAAATGTTTTTTCCCTGTGTCACCTTTACTTACTGTTACACTTAGCGAGAATAAAGGAAGACAAAATAAGTGAAATGCACTTCTCGCAGAAACGGAACTGAAAACGTCACTCCTTAACTTACACTTTACCAGAAAGAATTACCATTTTTTTTCAGTAATGAATTGATCCTTATAAGGACTCGCTTAAAGGGGCGAAGCAAGAATGCTTTTCATCTTCCCTGTTATCTGTAGAGGACAGTGAAGGGATAAGGTATTGTTGAGCTATTAAAGCTCTGATCATGGCAGAAGGGTAATAGCAATATAGCCGAGCCTCAGTTAGGACTTTATTGGCTACAGCGCCACCCATTACCTCCCAAGCCCCGTAATGGATTAACTATCACGTTTTAATTTTTATATTAGATTTATACATTTAATTTTATAGTGTTACTAATTAATTCATTATAATTAAGAAAAATTTCTTTTACTTATAAAAAATTTATTTATTTTCATATCTTTATTTATTTTTAATCAATTTTGATATAAAAATTTTAAAATAATTTTCAAATATAATTGCGCAATAAAGAATACTCGGTTGACTTTCAACTCATGAATTGTGCAGTGAAGCCACGCCCCTTGATTTCGTCACTGAACCTACAAAGAGTAAAGATGGCAGTGTTTACTTTTGAATACATTAAATGGCAAACTTAATGGTGACATTGCGAATCTTTCTTTTAATGAAGAGAATAAAATTATAATATTAAGCCAAAATATATGCAAATGTAATATAAAAATAAATATACTTTATTAAATAACTTTGCATCTTTTGAAGAAATAAGCGTGAAACTAACCTGAGTTTTAAAAAAATAATAATAAAATAAAAATAAAAAGTCAATCTGGCACAATACAATTTTATATATATGTGCGGGTCTCGTAGCCTCACCTACTTCTGCCATAACTGTAAGTCACATAACATCGCAGTATATTCACTTCAATCCATTTAAATACAGAACAAGAATAAGTCCCAAATATGCATGCTCATCATCGACAGTCACAGGTAAAGAAACATGATTGTCCTCCAGAATTGATCCAATGATGAGTCCTGACATGGCCGATTAAAACTTGTGTTAGGTTGACGGTAGTGTCTATTTCATTATTATTATTTTTTTATGTGAATTCCCGCCCATGAAAGGTTGTAAACCTGTAGAACATTAGTATTAGTCGGTCCGTAAAGTTAGATAATCAGAAGACAAAATATGGAACTTTTCAAGCCACTTCAGGTCTCCATTAACGAACAATTCGGAAGACACCTCTGCATGGAAATCTAATCTCGATGGCATGGAGACTAAGAGATTACCTCCTTGCAGCCTTCATCCGTCATTCCAGCTATTAAAATATACGATTTAGGTATGTATTTATTTTATTCGAACTTCTCACTTGACCTTGCTTCCAGAGTAGCCTTACCAGGTTACAAAACCTGACGACATCACTGTCGGGATTATAGGAATACGCAAGCCTCTCAACCGCGACAGGTAGCAATTCATAGGGAAGTATACACGTACTAGATACAGCCTAAACGTTTGGAAAAGAAAGGTCTTTGGTTAAAATAGTATTCTAATTGAGAATATGATTCGTTCATATAAAACCTTAATAAAAAATAAATGTATCAGATTATATTAGCTACATCAGTAGATGATTTACAATGATCAGCAAAATCATCGAATAAAATCCCATAAGAATATAATATGAGAATATCTAAAGTAAAAAAGAAAAGAAAAAATGCCTTTCATAGGAGAAAACTTAACTAGAAGTGAAACAGTGAGACATAATCATAGAACGAGTAAACACTTTTAGATACTTAGGATGTTATTTATCGTCTGACGATGAAAAAATGTAGACATTCAAATAGTGTGAAGTAAATGGTATTTTAAATAATATATTTCGACCACCCCTGCTACAAACAATATCAAAAGCAGACTGTCTAAACCAACTATATTATATGGAAAGGAACATGGACCATAAAAAAAAAATGAAAAACTAATTCAAACAGTAGAAATGAATTTCTCAGAAAAAACAGCTGCAAATACTAAGTGAGGCCATAAAACAAATGAAGAAAGTTCACAATCTCTGAATATAAAACCAATTAACTACCATATAAGTAAATAAATAGAAATAGAAATGGATAGAACACCTAAATCGAATGGACAATAGCAGACATCCCATAATACAGTGGGTCTTAACCTTTTTAGTGATCGGCACCCCCCTTGAATCTAAAAACAAGTTCTCGCACCCCCCTTGAAAAAATGTGTTTCTATTTCTTTATTTAGGAAATTACATCTATTGCAAGATAATTTATTTATTGAAAAATAAACACATACATTTACATATACATACAAAACAATATCTCAGTTTTTAATGGCTATGTTATTGTTGTTTATTCATAATAATACTTTTGAAGCGAGGCTCCTTTTTTGAAAGAGCCACGCGTAAGTCATCACTCACGCGTGGCTCTTTCAGAAAAAATTATGATGATTTACGCGTGCAAAAGTGATGAAAATCACATTTCACACAGGTAAGCCGTGGCAAATGGTAAAAGTGTCTGCAATGCTGCTTTTGCCAGCTGTGGATAAGGTTCTAACTGTGTACACCAGAATTGTTCTAAGTCCAGTTGTTCAAATTCCATTTGAATACGTGCACTAGCTCGTATTTCAATAAGATCGTCTTTTATTAAATAGCTGTCGTCCATCGAATCTGGATCAAAATTTAGAAATCGCACCCCTGGAAATGCTTCCTCGCACCCCTAGGGGTACACACACACACACACACACACACACACACACACGCACACACACACACACACACACCAGGTTAAGAACCACTGCCATAATACTATACAGATATAAAATAAATGGAAAAAGGAGAATTGGAAAATTGAGAAAGCGATAGCATGAGATTGAAACAGCCGTTTGGCTTGATATCCATGATAGGAAGAAGAATGAAATAAATGTGTTTTGAGTAAAAAGTTGATTTTCATTTGTAACACTGATCGCCAATTAATGGCTATATACATTATGTATATATGCTTGCAACATTGTTGCAACATCTCTCATTGTTGCAAGCATATGTATATATGCTTGCAACAATGAGAGAAAACATTTTCTTTTATAAATAGAAGATATATTTTAATAGAAATATATGGAAAAGCAAAGCAAAGCAAAAATAACATTAATATTTATGGATTTTATATTTGAATTTACTTTTGATTTTAGTCATAATTTTATGCACCTTTTTGAAATAATAAAAAAATCCTTTTTAGAGAAATGATGTCAAGAAGTATTTAAATTTATAATAAGCAATACAGTATTTATGAGTTTAGATTCATAACAAATTTATAATATGATACTCAATTTGTTAGGAATACAAGCACTATGGAAGATTATGATAACGTTATTATATTATAACAATATAATAATTATATATGTTACCGAGAAAGAATTATACGGGATAAAGGTAGATAATAATCAACATGATTATTATCGCGATGCTTTTTTTTTTTTTTTTGGTTATATGGGCGAAGCAAGGATGCTTTTCATCTTTCCCGTTATCTGTAGAGGACAATGTAAGGATAGGGTGTTATTGAGCTATGAGCTCTGATCATGGCAGGAGGGTAACAGCAATAACCGAGCCTCAGTTAAAACTTCATTGGCTACAGCACTGCCATCCAATTACCCTCTTGAAACTTTGAAGTTTCGTTTGTTTGGTTTGGCTAGAAGGAAAGAATAATTTATTAGTTATTCCTTGAATAATTGTTGTTCATTTTCCAAAATCATAGATATTTATTTTATAATATTTGCATGTGCTGCATATTATAATTATTTTGAATTTCGCATATACCGTATATAAAAATAGCAGTCAGTTAATCTTAACTTCTGCTGCCATCTGTTGAGCTTTAAATCTGCAACTCCACGAAAAAAATCATACCGCTCTGAAAAATAACAGGTTGGTCGAAATACAAAGTCACATTTCGTTGCATTTTGGAAAAGCTAACGACGTTTTTTGTTTGGGAGGAGGACGAACAGGTGTTTTTCTTTTTAATTTTTTTTATTTACTTTTTTAGTACTCTAGCAATAACTGCTACGTAATTATGCCATCCTGTGAACTGTTTCAAACATTTGAATTTGCTTTTGCTACCTGTTTATTGTCTGCTAGGAACAAAAGAGACCGTCAGCGGATATGACCCACAGAATAAACATCAGACGAACCTGACGGTAAAATGCCTAATAAAAATAGCCATTAAAAGCGAGTCAATGTTCCGATAAAATAGAACGCCCCTTCCTTCCATTTCCGAGGAATAAAGCAATAATATAAAATGAAACAAGAGCATTTGAGGAACCATAAACAAATCCTTACAATTACAGGCTAAATGGAGCGCAGATTAAAAGCAATGGAGTTGGGTTCGGCATCATCATAAACGGACATCTAAAAACCATTTTTGTCTGAATCCTGTCTTATAATTTATTCCCTAATGTTTGCCAGTTTTATCTTTTTTGAAGTTAAATAGATTTTAGAACCCAGACAAAATCATTTACAGTTTCTTTTTTCCCGGCACATGAATTTAAGGTAATTACAGTATTCAGTTCGGAACAAATTCTGAATGTTAATTTTATAAATACTGTGTCGTGATTTGTGATTCACAGCAGTTTGAATGCCCATAGTGAAACTGATCGTTAAGGTTTTAGGGATCAATAGAAGGTTGAATAAATCATTCATTGTTCCATGCAGCTATATAAAGAAGAAAGAGTATTTTTTGGAAGTAGAAAATCAAGTAATTTATAGGAGACGAAGTAGGAAAAGTATCTCTAAAAGAAGAAGAAATGAAAGTATTCCATGAAAGAAAAGAAGAAGAAGCATTCTATACAAAGATGAGTATTCTATAGAAAAAGAAAAGATAGAAGCATTCTACATAAAAAGTAGAGGAGCTATCCTATGGGAATGTACTATGGAAAAAAAAAAAAAAAGAATTCTGTAGAAGAAGAAGAATGAATATTCTATACTGTAGAAGGGGTATTCTATAGGAGAATTTTATACATAAAAAAAGTCGAAGTATTCTACAGAAACTTTCTATAAAAGACGTTTACATTCTTATAGAAGGGGCAATAAAAGAATTGTTCTACAGAAGTCTTAAGAAATTTATGGGGGGAAAAAAAGAAGACAAATAGGAAACTGTAGAGAATGAAGCTTAAGTATTCCGAATTATATATACACAGCGTAGAATAGATAAAGGCATGCAGCTATTTTGGATATATATATATATATATATATATATATTAGGATAATCAAGTAATTTTATAAACTTGGTTATTTTAACTCCTAATCCGAAGTATGCAAACAATTAAGTTTGCGCCTGAAACGAAACAAAGTTCAAGTCTAAAGATGTAAAGCACATTTCACCAGAAGATGTGCAATTCAATACATTATGGGTGGGGTCACTATCCAGACCGGTTTCAACCTTTTTTGAGGTCTCCTTAGTGAATAGCTAGACCCTAAATATAAATATACCAAGTTTTTTTAGCAATTAAAGCTCTGATCATGGCAGGAGGGTAACAGCAATAGCCGAGCCTCAGTTAGAACTTCATTGGCTACAGCATTGCCATCCATTACCCTCCAAGGATATTGGATTGAATGAATCAATCACCAACTGTTTAAGTAAAGGTGATATCTCAAAAATACGGACGATCTCTAGGCCACTCCATAGTGGGCGAAAGACCGTCCAAATCTCAGCGTTGGTTCTACTCAGTGAAACTCGGGTACCGAGCAGAACCGCTCATTCCGAAGAAAATAATTCACCGGCAAGTACCCCTCAGCGGGCCGTGCCGGAGAACACTTTCCCCAGTAACTCAATTGCTCCCTTAGGGCAAAACCTAAGAGAGCGAACTCATTAACCCAGGATAACAGCAACAGCTGAACCTCAGTTAAACTTCATTGGTTCAGCATTGCCAGCCGTTACCCTATATATGTATATATGTATGGGCATCTCATATAAAATCAATCACCGCATTTCACGGTCGATTGATTGATTCATCCTACCCAATATATACCTCATCATATGCCAAGTTTTTAGTAATACAGAGCATTATCAACTTTACCTGTAGAAGTTGCAACAAGGTGTATTTATTTTTAATAAAAACTCTCTGGAGAAAATAAAGATATAATAAATTTTTTAACTTGGAGATATTTTATATTAGGATAGCCAAGTAATTTTATAAACTTGATTATTTTAACTATAGAAGTTAAAATTAAGATTAGGATTAGGTGTTAAAATAACCAAGTTTATAAAACTTAGTTATCCTAATATACAATATCCCCAAGTTAAAAAATTTATTATATATATGTGTGTGTGTGTGTGTTAAAGATACCAAGAAATATTTTTTATATACTTGGTTTTAATCCTTCTCCCAAGTAAGCAAAACAAACTTTTGCGCGTGAAATATATTCACGTCTGAGCTACTTGTATATAGAGGCTAGTGACTTCACACCTATTGCCTTCGTATGTATCCCATAATGCAAAGCATACCCCCCTTCGTGATGTGTATGATACAATGCATAATGGGAAGGGTTACTACCCAGACCGGTTTCGACTTTTATTGAGGTCTCATCAGTGGGAGCCAGACCCGAGAGGGATACCAAGGTTGAAGTAATGCACAAGTCGTATGTATCTCATATACAAGTAGATAAAAGGTGCTTGACCTTCTTAATAAAAATCTCTGGATAAGAGAAGATGTATATATATATATATACACACACACACGATGTATATAATTAAGCATATAGAACTCTATATCTTATGATGCCATACTTTTATCTGATTATTCTGTGCATCAAAATATGCTACTTGAACACAAATGTGTTATCCAAGAGGTTTCTGATCGAATTGCAAATATGAATAATTTATTTTTATTCTTTGAAGAAAAAAAAAGTCATCAAAAAGGTGAATCAATACGGAAATTGTTAATATTTTGCTCTCTCTCTCTGGGAGAAATGATCCATATATCAAAGAGTCGATGTTGAACACGTAATACCCAACCAAACAAACAATGCTGTTGAAAGCATCCACGGTTAAAACTTAATTTGTAGACGCCAAGAAAATCTTGATATCTGTGAAGTTAATCTGAAAGAGTATCATCCTCCATCCCTAGAGAACTGTTGCAAGAAGGAGAGAGAGAGAGAGACAGAGCCGTCACCTCACTTCCTCTCTGAATTATATCGGGATATAAAAGTAACGACCAAGGAAGGAAATAACGCTTCTATATTTAGGGCTACAGCAGACAGTCATAAAACACACCCCTACAGAAAAGAGCGTTATTGGCTTCGAAACGCGAAAATTTTCACGGCCTTCCCCCCCCCCCCTTTTCCACCCCATCTCCTCAGTAGCGTACAAAAGAAAACTTCCGTCTAATTAAAAGCAAGTGTAATACCTTTCTTAATGATAGAAAGATGTATTGAAACGCCACCTCATGAAACTCCCAGTAATAGAAAGAAAGTAACCATCCAAACTCGTAGATTAAATCTCTTTGCAGCCGTTAGAGGGACCGTCAACAACCAACTTCAGCGAGTTGAAAGAGATGTTTCATTTTCTCGTGCGTACATACAAGGTCGTTGGCAGGGATTGGGAAGACTTCTGTTATAGCAGTTAATGGCATGTTGTCTTGATATGAGGGGGGGGGGAAGAAGAACTGCTGCCTGTGGCTGTTGGTTTTGCAGGCCCCGGTGAGAAGATGTAATCTGGGCAATCCGTCTGCCACATAAGTTATTACGTTATGGGTGTCATAAGCCTTGACTGTAAAAGAACCAATTTACAGCAACTGTTAGATACGGAATCTGTCTGTTATTGCTGATTGCAGTATCCCCCCACCCCCTTGTATAATACGCAGTAGTTGCAGACGATATTTTCAAGTTGCTCTCTGTTACAAGGCCAGAACAGCAACGCTAAGAAAATTGCATATATATATATATATATATATATATATATAAAGCATAACATTCTCTTTTTTATTGTATCGCTCTGTGTAACGTCATAATAAAAGTCATTGCCATTCCAGGGTCTCTTTCGTGTTGTCGGGACTTCAAAGGATATGAGACTTTGCGACATCTTTTGGCCATTTTAGAAAAGCCATTGCCAAGCCTCATAACTCAAACTCTGTTTTCCGAATATTGTTACGAAACTTTGCCTCTAAATTTTCCTGTACAAGCGCTCGGTTGACAGTTGTAATAAAAAAAGTAAAAACATAATCCTAAACGTGGTTGTTGACCAAGATTTAAAGAGAAAGAGAAGAGAGAGGGAGATGCGCTAGCGAGCAAGTGAAATAAGATTTTTTTTTTTTTTTTTTAGATATTATTTCTAGGAAAAATTTGTTTGACAATATTGCATTGTGTAGTTTATTCTTGGGTTTCGCCTTATAGTAATAACTTCCAAATGCAATTAACAGAGGGAGCAACAGACAAGCAAATACCAATGTTAATGAAGAAGCAAAAAGAATTTCCGGTTCAAGTAATTCCGGGAAAAAAATAAGCAAAAAGAATCTGAACTATAAAGAGCTTAGGGAAAAAAAATAAAATAAAATAAAAACGAGCGAAAGCGAGAGAAATAACATAAAAGACTTCTGGAGAACGTAAAATTATTAGCTAGAAAAAAAAAAAAAGAAAAATTAGTGAGAGAAAGAACGCTAATTAAAAATAAACCATTTTCTTAGAATTTCTTTTTATGTCTTGGAAATGTAATACCACTCGGGCATTTTTAATATTTCCACGTATGCATTAAATTTTATATATTACCACAAATAAATAAACATGTAAAGAAAAATAAATAAATTAAAATAAAGAAAATGGTAAGTAAAAATTAAAATAAACTGATAAATAAAAATAGATATCAAAAGAAACCAAAAATAAATATAAATAAAGAAAAATAAAAAAAAATTTATATATTAATTTTTTTACGAATAATAAATGGTATAATACTTGTACAAGTTCTTTTCCACTCGGTTATAAGTTAAACTTGACAAGAAATCTTGTCAATCTTCTTTATCCTAATGTAAGTAAAACAAGATTAATAATAATAATTTCTTGTCAAATTTAATTTAATGTTAGTAGTGGCGGTAGATGGCACTGTATGTAATTGGATTGTAGCGTAGATGAAGGTTTTAAGTAAAGTAGGCGGGGGATAGAGTGGAGACCCCCCCCCTTCACCCAACAATGATTCCTTGGACTTTCTGTCACGTAATAATAACAGCACTGATAAATAAAATATCCATCAACTACATGAAGTTGATGGATACATATAAAAATAGATATAAATTAAAGAAAAATATAATAATAAATAAAAATGAATATAATGGTAAATACAAATAAATAACGTTTAACAAAGATGTAGCACTATGGTCTACGAGATAGCCAATCTTAAGGATATTGAGTATTTTGACACTTTTTTCTCCTTCATATCTGCAGAACTTGCCACGGTTTTGCTTTGTACAACACATTTTCCGTGTCATTTAATCGTTCGCTTTAATTTTTGTGTTTTCTGTCTAACTTCAAAAGTTTAAATCTTCAGTCAGAAACAAACGGTCGGTTAATTCTGTTAAAAAAATGTCACGCGCAAGGTAGGTTGTCACATTGCGACACATCAGTAAAAACGACCAAAATAGTTTTGCTGATATTTATCAGAAAGCGACGTTAGAAACAGAATTTAGCGTTTTATTTTTTAAACATTTCCGCCCGAAGAAATTCTTCATGTGGATACGGCGATTACTCCCATGCGAGGGAATTCTACTCGGTGCACACGCAAATCGATCTATCTTTTCAGGTGGAGAAGATGAAGGAAGAATTTCTGGTCGAAATCATTTTGCTCTGATACAGATTTATTCTCGAACAAAATTAATAAAACAAAACAGAAATCTTTAATTTAGAAAACGCGGGTGGTTCAACCATCAGTGGATTTTTTTTAATGTCAATACAATTTTTTTTTTTTTTTTTTATCATCGGGGTTGTCTTTCGGTCCAATTTTTACCAACAGTTGTATATTTGTGATCATTAGCAATATTTTATTATTATTCCTGATATTAATTTTAGCATTAGTAACACTCTTTGGGACTTGCGTGGGTTCATAGTAATAGATCAATTTCAATGTCTTCAGTATATATCGTAAGAAGAATGACCTCACAGATCTTCCTTTCAGTAACCAAGCAGATGACCCCCCCCCCCCTCCACCGGCATGTTACCGAGTTAGTTGCTTTTTGGTTCAGGCCAATAATTTAATTTTTTTTTTCCTGAAAACAAACAAACAAACATGCAAACTTGGATTTAAAAAAAACAAAGTGGTGGTGGGGGGGGGGGGGGGGAATTGACTTTAGAACACGTAAGACGGTGACAGTTGTCGGCCGTAATCTCATGTCGCTTTGGTTTATCTTCAGCGTTTCGAGATTGCACTAATTGGACGATATCTCGAGTCAGAAACTAAGCAAACCAGTTTCCGAAAAGTTAAGGCAAGAAAACTGTTTACTCACTTGTTATAATAATAATGATGAGTAGATGACTTGTTTTATTTTATTTATTTATTTTATTTATTTTTTTTTTTTTACATTCCTACTCCCCGTAATATTTCTTGCTAACAGCAGTAGTTTATTATCAACTCTACTTTTTGGCCACCAGTAGGGTTTTTTTACCGTCAGTAATTTCGAAACGTCTTCAGTGATATCATTCCCATTGATAGAAAAAAAAATCTTAATAGAAAACCATCATCAATTTCTTGATATGTTCAGGCTACTATGACAGCACTGCATGATTGAGTTTACATTTGCAGGCGTAGACTTCTTTGGCTAATTGGTTCAAAAGATATATTTCGGTGATTACACCACATTTTTTATTATTCAGTTATACAAAATACTGAAATAATAGTTCCCGACAATCGTAAATCGTAGGATTTACATCTTCAGGGGTAAATAGTATAACTTAAAGTTTAAACAAGAGAATTAATAAATACAAATCATAACCGTCTGGTTATTCATAAAACTCAAATAACAGAATGCAGATATAAAACGTCATTGACGTTGAACAATACTGGATGATGCCACGTGTTCTCGTTCATACAGTCCGAGCTCAGATTGAGGTAGATTTTTTATTAGAGCTGACCACACTTGATGGAGAATTAAAGCTTGATTTTTATTGCATTGGTTATGATTTGTATTTATTAATTCTCTTGTTTAAATTTTAAGCTATACTATTTACCCCCTGAAGATGTAAATCCTACGATTTACGAAACTTGTCGGGAACTATTATTTCAGTATTTTGTATAACTGAATAATAAAAAATGTGGTGTAATCACCGAAATATATCTTTTAAGTTTACATTGTTTTTAATCTCCTATCAGCAATTTCCTCCAAATTAGTCGATTACTTTTCAGCACTTTCGGTATTGCCATATTTAATATTTTGTTCTTCTAAGGCACTTCTGGCTGAATCGACCCACCTTGACCTTGGTCTTCCTCTGGATCTCTTTCCTTTCATCTTGCCATCAAACACCTGTTTTGCTAACCTTTCTTCACCCATTCTATTTAAGTGGCCATATCACCTTAGATTAGCACATTCTTGAATGCTAATGATGTCAAGTTCCTTTCTAATATCTTCAGTTTTAATATTATTCTGCCATTAATGCCATCGATTCAACTCCCCCCCCCCTAATCTTTCTCAGAACCCTATATCTATGGTCTCTAGTCTTTGATCAAGTTATTTATTTCTAACCCAACTCTCAGATGCTTAATTTAAAACTGGTTTGAACACTGTCTTGTATACTACTAGTTGGTGTTTTGGTTAATTTTTCTCTTATTCCACATAAATGTATTCAAATAGCTACCCACCATACCAGCTTTGCTTATTCTGTTGTCTATTTCCAAATTTAATTTTCCATCTTCACTAAAAACTGTGCCTAAATAGCCGAAATAGTTTACTTGTTCTATACGATCTCCATTCAGAATAGAGCTGAAGTTTTCTGTTTCTGCCTATTTTCATAATTTTGGTCTTTTTATTGCTGATTTTTTCATGCCGAATTTCTTACAGCTGTTATTCAATTTAGTTAGAGAATCCCGGAGACTTGCATTGGATATGTTTAGGAGTACAACATCATCTGCATAGAGCAATGAGCTAAGTTTGGCCTTCCAATTCTAATATTAGGCTCGATGCCACTTTCTTTCATAATGTGATCTTTCTTTCATAGGTGATGACGAATAAGAGTGGAGATAATGTGCATCCTTGTCTTACCCCTGATTTAACATGAAACCACCTGTATTTTCTTTAATTCTGACTAATAACGTAAACATAGACTATGTATTGCTCTGTATGATTTTCCATTTACTTCATATAATTGTACTGTTTTGAAAAGCTTTTCTCTGGCACCTTGTCATATGCCTTTTCCGAATGTACAAACTTAAATACACATTCTTGTCATATTCTCAAGGTTTCTCAACTATTGGTCATAAAGTGAAAGTCTAATCTTGGCAACTTCTATTTTGCCTGAACCGGCTTGTTCTTCTCCAAGTTTCTCTTCCATAATCCCATAATCTTTCTCAATCTCTTTTCAAGAATGCTTGCATAAATCTTGCCTGCAACACTTAGTAGAGAAATTCCTCTGTAATTGTCACATTCAGTTTTATTCTCTTTTTTTTTTTTTATAGATAGGAGCTATGAGAAAACAATAATAGAAAATGAACAGTAAAAATGTTTTAAACAGGTTTTTTCAACTTAATTTTGAATTAACAGGATACTACACGAAATAAGTACTTTTCCAAATATGAATAGCACAGAATTTATTTTTTTCACTCTCTTTTAAATAGTTTAAACAATTTCTATCGCAAATTTCTCTCGGAAGTTCTGGGAAAAAAATCCATCTTAAGTCAACCAATATTTTATTCTTCACATCCTTCATTTTTTAAGTTTTAAAAAAATGGACAGCCCCCTCCCCCCTTGAAACTACTAAATCATCCCGTTTGTGACTATTATTGCTTTAAACCTATTAATTCTATCACTTTTGTCATCTATAAATGATTCAAGTAAAGAAACTCAAGACAGACGGCTACTTTTCATCTTTTTCTTTTCTTTTTTTCTCCATGTGCTCAGCAAGGACGGAAACTGGATATGGTTACCATAGCTGCTGACAGCACAGACGAAGAAGATCCCAAGAAAAAGAAGAGAAAGGTCGTCATAGTGACAGCAAGGATCCACCCGGGAGAGACACCATCTTCATTTGTCTGTCAAGGTAAAAAATAAGATGGTCTTCGAGTGAAATAATTGTTTATTTTCTCAGACAGTAGCTGTAAGTTTCTCATAACTGCACGACGTATATCTTGAAAGACACGCTAAAGTAATCAATGCACCTTGAGATTTTTAGAGTAACTTTTCACCTTAACTGGATTCGTATTATAAATCTTATCGGCACTACTCGCACTTGGTTAAGTTTTTTGTCGAGTTTTGTAACTGCAAAAAAATCAAAGAGAATTTTAAGGTTTTTTTTTGTTTATATGGTGCCATTAAAATAGTCGTTATACTGTATTGTTTTGTTTTTCCAAGGAATTATGAATTTTCTATTGGGTTCCGATCCAGTCGCTCAAGTTCTTCGTGAGAAGTTGACTTTCAAATTCATTCCTATGCTAAATCCTGACGGCGTTTATATAGGAAACTACAGGTGAGAACCACTTAGTAGTAGACAACTTAACAAACATATAAAGAAACAAATACGTAAATAATATCGGATAAATCAACGCAAGAATGTTCTATAGGTTGTTCAACTGCGACTCCTGTAGTTTTATTATTAACCAGATGAATGCCTAATATATCTAATTCCATAATAGTGGCCTCGATTCAAATGCTATCTTAGACAAGACAATATTTATGTCTGTTTATCCATAAGCGAACAAGTCACTCCTGGATTATGGCTAGATGGATTTGATATAGAAATTCATATTTGGAAACCTTGCATCATCAGGATTTCCAATTATTTTAAGGGTTTAAAGCACAACTGTAGACTTCCGACAAACATCGAGAGAAGAAATATTACATAAGCTTACGAACAGAACTGGTTTTTAGGCATAGACGATGTTGGACAACTGCCCAGGCTTACCAAATACTGCAACACGATATCCTAAAGGTTGTCTGCCGGCACTTTTATTTTTTATTACAGAATTTGTAACGTTTTTTTTTTTTTTTTTATTTTCCCCCTTCCCAGTATTATTCCTAAAGTTTCAAATGCAATGCTTGTTTGTTTAAAGTTAATTTGGTGATCACATTGCGTAAAATATATTTAAAAAATTAATTAAATTTAAAATATGAGATAGATCCATGATAAATGAATATTGAAAGGGACGCAGAAATAAAAATTTAATGTAAAACCGAATAACCTCGCATTTCTATTTTTCAACTTATCTGGTAAGAGAATATCTAATAGATATCTATACGAAATGGAATGTGATGTGAACAAATGTTATTTATTTTTATTTTTTGGCTAGATAGATGAAGCAAGAATGCTTTTCATATTCCCCGTTATCTGTAGAAGAAAATGTCTGGATGGGCGTTATTGGCTATAAGTTCTGATCATAGCGGGGCATATTAATGGTGTGTGAAACAGACACACAGTTTATTACTAGTAATCCAGCAAAATCAAAATAATTTTGTCCTATTTTTACAATCTTTTAACTCAAATGATACTTTTTATTAAAAAAATTTTTTCTAAATTTATTTTACTAGTTGAATGACTTTTTGAGAAGAGTATTATATATTTAGTGACCAAAAACAGGCAATCGAATTATGTTCAGTTTAGCAGAAGTTAGAAAACGTATTCTTAGCGGTGTTTGTGTGTGTGCTTCTGTCGGTGGATCAACTTACACGCATACACAAGTATTTTGCACATGTTTCATGAGATCAAATGTGACTTCAGTCGTTTCCTAATCCTGAAATATCTGTTGGCAGAAAGAATACCTTTTTTATATCTCGGTGCTTACGTGATTTTTACAGTTAACCTTTGATCCCAAGTATACAAAAACTGCTCAGTTTAAAAATAATAGGAACTCACTTCTATTTGAGAAGGACCATCAGCACAAACTTCTCTAGTTACTGGCGTTTATTTATTTATTTTCTTGATTTCTTATTTATTTTTTTTTTGAAATTACGGAATCATATGTCTATTAATTAAGTGTTATTGCATTAATAATATATTAATAATGTACAAAAGAAAATAAACATAATAACGAGCAATATGCGACTTGCAGTTAGCTTCGAAATGGAGATATTAAATTGATATTTTTCATAGATTCAAACTTCAATGAATGTAAATATGTAATTCATTAAAATAAATAATAAAAACTAAAACATTATTAATATAATTGTAATTAATATATATTTATAAAATTATTTTTAATTTGTTGATTATTTTTAATATTTTAATGTTAATAATGAAAATTACTCCTACACCTAATATAATTTCTTTTATCATACAGCTTATAATCTGTAGTAAGGTTGATACAAATAAATTCAGATATGTTGTGTAGTTATTCCAACATTATTGGAATATCATTGTAGCATAGCATTTTTACATATGGGTTTTTCAAAGTAGCGTACGTTCTGTTTAGTATCGCCATCGAGTCTGTTCATCTCTATGCTGTATCTGGTCAGTTATTAAATATTAAACTTTATATTGGCTTTATTAGTTGACCAGAGATTTTTTGGAAAATATAAAATGTATACTGTTGTCTACAAGTTTCACCAGCGGTTCTGTCTGGCTTCTTCAGGACATGTGTAAAGGTACATGGAACTCAACGTTTGCTAGTAAAACAAGAATGGAGTAACACTATGAAAAAATTAAACCGACGCGTAACATCATAAGCATGAAACAATGACTCAGCATGAATTATGCTGAATCACCGTTTTTTGAGCGCGTTATATAGTTTTTAGCGAAATGAAAATCTGGTAAGCTCAGCGAACTTATTAGGCTTTTCCAGATGTCTTTCAGAATCATTCCTTGATTTTTGTTTAGATTTTCTTCAGAGCGGAGTACCACGGCAGCTTCTTTAAAGTATTCTACATCGAAAATCCTCTTCTGTATATCTATATAAGGCATGGAGCTTTTATCTCAGTCGATGGTGTGCTTAGTGATCGAGGTGATGGGCTAATCCTGAAGTTTCTGTTGTTGTTGTTGTTCACATCTCTTACATGTTCTTTTATTCGAATTTCCAGGCTTCTCGATGTTTGACCTTTGTAATTTAATCCACAGGAACATGGAATGTTGTACACACCTGCATATTTGAAGAAGGCATTAATGTCCTTTGGTGATCTTAAAACCGGTTTAAGAGGCAACTCTGACGTTGAAAGACTTCAGGAGTTTGGCAATTTTTGTTGACACTGAGCCTGCATAAGGGATGACGATGTACATTGCGTGACTGTTGTGGAGGGTTTCTATGAAGAATCTTTTTGATTATATTTCCTGGGTAACCGTCGTTTACCAGAGTCTGAGACATGAGAGTGAGTTCATCAAGGAGATCTTTTTCTTTTGAGAAAATGTTGGTCGCGCTATTCTTAAGCATATGAATTATGCTGAGTTTCTGTGCAATATAGAGAGTCAATTTGGAGTGCAGTTAACGTCCAGTGTGTGTTGGTTTGCGGTAGATTGAGTTGGATTTGTCCATCCTCTGGTTTCTTGATTAGTGTATCTAGAAAAGGCAATTGGCTATTCTTTTCAAGCTCTAACGTGAACTTTATTTTTTGGTGGAAGGAATTTCTTTTTGTAAGGAAATCGCATAAGGTAGTTTCCGTGCCTCTCCAAATTACGAAAACATCATCTACATATCTCCATCAAACCAGCGGCTTTGGATTTAATTTGGAAAGAATGTCAGCTTTTAATTTTTCCATGAACAGATCAGCGCAGGGAGGTTACAAGGGACTGCCCATGGCTAAGCCATCAAATTGTTCATATATTGTGTCATTCACTTTGAAATAATTCGATTTGAGGCAATGACGAAAAAGCTGAGCTGTGTCTTGCGGGTAGAGATTGTCTAGGCTATTGATAACTTCTTCAACTGGTACGTTGGTAAATAAAGAAACCACGTCTAAGCTTGAGAGGATGTCTGTTTTTAAGATGGAGATGCCTTTTAATTTTTCAGTGAAATGTTTAGAATTCTTTATGAAGGAATCTGGTTTTTTTATGTTTTCTTTCAATAGACGGGCTAGATGTTTAACTAATAGATATGTAGGAGAATTTCTTCCGTCAACGATCAGGCAGAGCGGAACTCCAATTTTGTGCACTTTTGGGGCACCATATAAGCGTGGCGTCAGTGGGTGTAGAGATTCCAGACTTCGTTGTAAGTCTAAAGACCAACTTGTCATGTTCCGTAATAGGCTATTAGTCTCTTTTTGATTTTTTTAAAGTTGGATCAAAATCTAATAAGCGATAGGTTGACGTGTCTGAAACTAACTTAGTGATCTTTGTTATGTAGTCTTTGGTGTTCATTATGACCGTCGAGGTACCCTTGTCTGCCTTTAGGATGATTATATCTTTGTTGTTCTTTAGAAAATTAGGTTTGAGAGAGCTCGTTTTTCAAGAGGATTTATATTGAGGTTGGGTGGTTTTGAAGTTGAAAGAATAATAGTGGTTTTTTTTTTTTTAATCTGATATCATTTGCTACTGTTTCCGGGAATGAAGAGCGTGTGCTTTTTCTATGTTGCTAATAAAATCAATTTTTGGAATGTGATCTGGAGTGATAGCGAAGTTGAAACCTTTCAGAAGCCGACATACTAAATGTCGGCTTCTGGTTTTGATAATGTCTGAAAGATTAAAAATAATTTTTTCATCAGGGAGACTCGGTCTTGAGTTATATTGTCTTTCATAAAGTCTATCGAATTTTTCAATTTGAGATTTTTTTACTGGTTAGAAAAACAACAGAACAGATACTTCAGGATTAGCCCATCACTTCTCGATCACTAACCACACCATCGACTGAGATAAAAGCCCCATGCCTTATATGGATATATAGAAGAGGATTTTCGATGTAGAATACTTTAAAGAAGCTGCCGTGGTACTCCGCTCTGGAGAAAATCTAAACAAAAATCAAGGAATAATTCTGAAAGACATCTGGAAAAGCCTAATAAGTTCGCTCAGTTTACCAGATTTTCATTTCGCTAAAAACTATATAACGTGCTCAATAAACAATGACTGATATACCACGTTCCATGCTTATGATGTTGCGCGTCGGTTTGTTCATAGTGTTACTCCATTCTTGTTTTACTAGCAAACGTTGAGTTCCATGTAATATTACATATGTCCTGAAGAAGCCAGACAACCGCTGGTGAAACTTGTAGACAATTGTATATATTTTTCAAAAAATCTCTGGTCAACTAATAAAGCCAATGTAAAGTTCAAGTTTAATACTTAATAAGCGACCAAATACAGCATAGAGATGAACAGATTCGATGCCGATACTAAACATAAGATTATTGGAATATCTATAACGTTAATTATTATAATATAATTTATATAATATAACCAGTGGCGGCTCATGACTTGAAATCGTGGGGGAAACTGCAACTTTCGAAATATTCATATACACACTGTAAGTAAAGTGAATACGTGTTTGGATAAAATATCAAAATTATGGTAAAAATTAAAAAAAATTAAACATGAAAATATATTGTTTATTATCGATAAAATTATACAGTTTGGTATAATTCAAAATTACTTTAAAATAAAAGCCATTATCATAACCCCAATAATGTTCTAAAATAAAAACTACAACAAATGTTATGCCTTTAATTGTAATGTCCAAATATTCCAAGAGACGGAGTAAACACGATAAGCACTACGAACACTCTACTACTGGAGCAAACTGCATATAAACAACAGTGGAACTGCGCGATGGACAGTGCCGTATTATGCTAATAGCTCGTATCTCACTATGACGTGCATATACTTGGGCGCGTAGCAATATGACACTGTGGTAAACAAAGTGCTGCTAGTGTACTCCTAAGTGCTACAAGATGAATTTTTATTATTTTTTATACAAAATAAGAGAATTGTATAGGATTGTTGATGATAAAATTAAATAATACAAGCAAATATAAATAAATTAATAAATATATTTATATATTGAGAAAAACTGGAGGTGCTGCAGTTCCGCAGTGCCTATGCACGAGCCGTCTCGAATATAATATAATATAATTTATATAATATTTCTAATTGAAGAAGTCGTACGTATAGAAGAGACCAGTGCGTTAAGATTACATAGAAACACGATAGTCATTTACGGCCTTACAAAATGGCCAAAAGCAAAAATCATTGGAATTCTTTGTAATGCAGTTCCAAGCTATTCTTTAAAGGAAGTCTTCTAAGAAAGCATTAATCGTCTAACGTAGTGTTAAGTATTCTGCTATAAAACTTCACGTACTCGAATTAACGGTAAATATATTCCAAGTGAAACGATTTAATGACAGGGAAGGCTAGATAAATAAGTAAATAAATAAATGAAAAAAATGCTGGAATCCGACTCAAAAGTCGAAAGCAACAAACGTGCTCAGGCATTTATCACCACTTCCCTGGATTTCCAGGCTAGATACGAGTAAATCCAGTTAAATATTTATAAAGTTTAATTGGTGGCAATACCTAAGAGAAAGGAGATTAACGGTCAGTCAATGTCAGTCAGTTTCCAAGAACTAGTAATTTATTTAAGGATTAGCCCGCCAAGGGCTTCAAAAGCGAGCAGCAGAAAGGAATGCAATGTTGCCGAACCCCGCCCACTTTCGATGTTGACAATAGCATTCCAGATCGAGATTGCAAACAGATTATCAATGATCTTGGCCTCAACACTAAAGAGTGCGTCAAAGCTAAGTGCAGTAATGTATTGCGAACTATGTTTGCCAATTTAAGGGTGTGAACTCTTACGTTTGCAATTCATTACGGCTCGCCTGATGTGGCATCCGCTTCACAAGTTAACGTTTGGCGCAATAATGTGTAGGGAAAGAAGGATGTAGAGCTTACAGAAACCAATCCGAAAACAAGTCGGAGTACAGTATTTTGATTACCGAAGCATTCTTCCATTCAAGCGATGTCATTTATTTATTAAAGAGATTTGTAGGCGATGTTTATGTAAATTCTCTTAAAAGGCATAGATTTTAATTCTTTAATTTTAAAATTAAATCTCTGCCGTATTAAGTCTCCTTTTTTACTGGACGTTTTTCCGAAAGAAAAAAAAAAGGCGGTTTGCCTTTTTTTTTTTTTTTTTTTTTTCTGAAGAGATTCATTGTCCTAGACTGGATTTGAACCCATGTCTGTCCGATCCAATGGCATTATTGTTACCGGCTGAACTGGTCAAGGAAAACTGCAAGAGGATGTCTGGACAATGTCATTCTATTGTCTATGAAAGTCCCTTAATATACGTTAACGAAGTTAAATTGACAAATCTCAGAAGAGATGAAGAAAAATTGCTAATGGACGCACTAACACGGAAGCAGAATGTATTGTTGCCATGGGGATATGAAAGCATCACGTCACGTCTGTTTTAATAGTAAACCAACAAAGGTGTCTGATGTTATATAGAGAGACATGCGGCAACTAGCCACCAAATGGAAACTGACTTCATCGAACAAATTATCTTCCTCTTCATTCAATCCCCCCCCCCCCTCAACTGTTCATTTTTGGAAGAGTTGGGTGCAAAACAACCAACGTGTATTACGAGTTAATGTTTAGTTTTACTGCCTACTCAAGTTACTAGTGTATTGTAGGCCTAACAGATTTTCGTGGTTGAGTTTGCATTCGACATAAAATATATATATATATATATATCAGTTCGTACATATGTAATTAAACACAATTCGAATTCCTTTAAATCTTTCAATATCCCCCCAAAACTTGGACTTTTTGATGTCCCTTAAACTGTTCTTTGAATCACAATTTAAAATATAAAAAAAATCACAGAATAAAGAATGTAGTTCGTTGCATCGATTTGTAGAATTATCTTCATAAATACAAGAGTAGCCACTTTGTATTTTTAAATAAATCATTTAATTCCTTTAAAAATGTAAATAAATGATTGTCTCAATTTCTGATTTATGATAACAATGTTGTCATAAATCACATATAAATATCACTTTCAACCTTAATTGTCATTTAAATGTTTTAATATATTGGTGAATCTTTTAGAATTCAAGATATATATGAAAACTCTTTAAGACACCATTTAGTTTTTTTTCATTTTCTACGTTGAAAATGCGATCAGCCTCATCTCTAATCTCGGCGCTTTTTAGGACTTCCAGGGTAACAAATGGCAATGCTGTAGCCCATGAAGTTTTAACTGAGGCTCGGCTATTGCCGTTACCCAACCATGACTAGAGCTTTTTAGCTCGATAACACCCCATCCACACAGATTTTCTTCATTCAGATGACGGGATAAAGAGTCAAGGACTCAGTCCATCGCCCAGTTCTTATAAGAACTTTAAGATCTAATCTCGGCGCTGGTGCGTAATGGCGGTTGCCAAGTGTTTATATTTGTGATCAGTGATTTAAATAGTTGTTATAAATAATTCGGAGTGTTGATTCAGATTTTTGATATAAGCGGAAAGCGAAGGTAATCAAGTAGCTGATGATTGTGTTGTTAATTAGTGATTGCGGTCTCGCGATAGTCCTTTAGTGTGTTATATTTTGTGTTTATACGCTATACGGAAATCCTTGAGATCCAGCTCAGGTAAGCATATATTTGAATATTTCAAACATGACCAGTTTAAGTCCCGATGACTTTATCCAATCGTTGGATAAGAAGCTAGCGCTCGACCTCCTCAAAAAACTGTTGAAGAAATTTGAGGTAGAGTGGCCAGGGTTTCTAAACCTATATTCAGCGACAGACGACTCCACAGAAGGGGACAACTCAACATCAGGGGAAGAAGGGAAGATGAACCTGATAATCTCTGCTTCCACTCCAAAACATGATACAGAAACCCATGCACGGAAAAAAGTAAAACAGCGGAGACTCAGATAAACGAGGGGATGGAAGAAGATGCCCCCAACACTGACCTCTCCACGCCCAACAACGAAAAAGTTCCCCCAATTGTTCTACGGGAAAAAGAACGTTGGACGGCCCTTAGGCCTATTATGCAAAACCACCAAATTGCCTATTCTTGGGCAAAAAACGTAGATGACAGAGTTAAAATCCAGCCTACCACAGTAAGCGACTACAGACTCCTCACAAAAACCATGGACGAGTCAAATATTAAATATCATACTTACTCACTGAAGTCGGAGAAAAACCTAAAAGTTGTACTCAGGGGAGTAACAGAAAACATCTGCACAGATGAAATTACTGAAGACCTCTGCCTCCACGATCTCCCACCTGTCAAAGTTAGCAGAATGCTACGGGCTGACAAGAGTCCAATGCCCCTAGTACTCGTTGAGATACCTAACACACACAACAACATATACAACTTAACAACGATCTGTGGCCTGAAAATCACAACAGAACCACTAAGAAAAAGAGCCTCATCAGGCCAGTGCTACAGATGTCAGAAGTACGGACACGCACAGAAACTCTGCAGAGCAGACTACAAATGCCTCAAATGTGGGCAAAACCACCCCACAGCAACCTGCTCAAAACCCAGGACCTCACCAGCCAAATGCGCGAACTGCGGGGCCCCCACCCGGCAAACTACAGAGGCTGCAGTCACTACCCTAAGAATAAAACAGACAACAAAAGGAAACAGATCTCTGAACTCTGCCCACAGGCACCTGAGTTGACTGCTCCCCAGTTGCCTGACACGCAACAAAAGACAACAAAATACCAGCTCTCACAAGTGGAAAATACCAGCAGTCTGGAAAGCCACCGTCGAAGCAGGACACATGCCGAAGTAGCCCACTCATTCAAATATATCCAGCAGGACCAAATTCTTCCAAACATGACAACAGTCATCACAGCCTCATTAGCAAACATGCTTCAAGACTTCAGTAAGTCAAACCCTTCACCAAACTCCACAAAAAGATTTCTAAAAGAAACTCAAACCATATTATCAATGTTTGTTAATGAATAAAACTAGATTAATGCCAGACTCACTACAGATCGCCGCTTGGAACGCCAATGGCCTAAAAAACAAGACTCTGGAACTTCAAGAATTCTCTCACAGATACAACCCTGACGTCATCCTAATTAATGAAACTCATCTAAGACCTGCAGACAATCCAAAACTGAGAGGCTACACACTATACAGAAACGACCGACTGGACTACAGAGGTGGTGGTACAGCCATATTTATCAGGAACTGCATCAGGCACAATGGAATACTCACCCCCACCCAACCTCCAACCTAGAACTCACCGGTGTCGAAGTCCACACAAATTCAACTGGAAGACTTAAAATCTACGCCGCCTACAACTCCCCTGCTAAGACCCTGCTATTTTCTGACTTGGATGCTGTACTAGGCATAAATGAATCCATCATCGTCGCTGGGGACTTAAACTCCAAACATCCCTCCTGGAACAGCAGAACCACAAATAAAAATGGCCGTATCCTCTTCAGCTACACAGGATTAAACAACGCTGTCATAACAGGACCCACTGAACCAACCCACCACAGCCCAATTGGCACAGCCGACATCCTAGACGTCACCATTCTACACAACATCAAATACCAGCACAGCATTCAAGCACTGAACGAATTATCATCAGACCACAACCCAATCCTACTTCACTTAGGGAACAAAGATCAGTCACCTCCCCCCCCCCAAAAAAACCTCCATCATCTGGGAGAAACTCAAGAAAGTGCTACCAGAACACATTGGTCCGGTTCCCCATATAAAAGCCAAGGAAGAAATAGACACGGCAATAAAGAACCTCACCAATCAAATCAATAAAGCCATAACAGCAGCCACAGTATCCACGATTACCCACAAACCAAATCATCTCCCGGAAGAAATCATGGACTTAATAAGGGAAAAAAACAGACAAAGAAAAAGATATCACAACACTCGTGCTCCCCAGGACATAACAGCCCTCAACAGATTAAACAAATCTGTCCGAGAAGCAATTCAGAACCACAGGAACCAACAATGGGACAACAAGCTCACCTCCATGTCCACAGCAGATCATTCTATATGGAAATTCCTAAACAACCTCAGGATCAAGCGCAAATCCCTCCCCCCTCTGCAAGCAGAACAGCACCTTGCATACACAGATGCTGACAAAGCCGAAGCCATAGTAAGAAACCTAGAGAAACAATGCAGTCCTGCATATGATAACCTAAACATCAGCCACGTATACAAGATCCATCTTAAAGTCAGGTTCGCAGTAAATCGTCCCGATGTCAATCCAAGTCCTATAATGCCCACCTCACCTACCGAAATAATCGGCATCATCAACCATCTCAAGATCAAAAAAGCCCCAGGTCCGGATGGCATCACCTACCAAGTCATCAAGGCACTACCACGCAAAGCCATAGCACATCTGGCAAACATCATAAACTCCATCCTCAAATGCAGCACTTCCCCCAGTCATGGAAAATAGCTGACATCATCCCAATTCACAAACCAGCAAAGACCCATACCTACCTGAAAATTACCGTCCCATCAGCCTGCTATCCAATTTAGGGAAAATAGCTGAGAAAATCATCCTCATCAGACTCCAAGATCATGTCAACCAATTAAATATCATTCCAGAAGAACAATTCGGCTTCCGTCAAAATCACAGCACCACCCATCAAATCCATAGACTGGTAGAATACATCACCACAGGATTCAATTGGAATCAACACACTGGAGCTGTCTTCCTAGACATCTCAAAGGCCTTCGATAAGATCTGGCACCAAGGCCTCCTCTACAAACTTATCATCGCTAACCTTCCACTAAACATGATACACCTGATCAAATCATACCTCTCCAACAGGAGGATGCAAGTCAAAATCAATGAAACAGTCTCAACCCAACGGAAAATCCTCGCTGGAGTTCCTCAAGGATCACTGCTAGTCCCGATCCTGTTCAACATCTATATGGCAGACATCCCTCAAAATCCTCTCACATCCATCATCGCTCTTTATGCAGATGACACGGCTATACTAGCCAGATCTCGTCAACCACTTCTCTTCACCAAAAAACTACAAGACACCATCCTGAATCTAGAAAAATGGTTTAAAGACTGGCGACTACAATTAAACCCCCAGAAAAGTACAACGATAATCTTCACAAGAAGACGAGCATCCCCCAAAGGAGACATCACCCTGTTCAACTCTAAACTTCCTTGGAAAACTGAAGCAAAATACTTTGGAATACTTCTCGATAAGCGATTATGCTTCAACAGCCACATCAAGAGCATATGCACCAAAGCTTCAAACGTTATCGCCCAGCTATACCCCTTGATCAACAGACACAGCAAACTAAGCTCAACCAATAAAATACTACTGTACAAGACAGTGATCCGTCCCACAGTCATATACGCCTCCCCAGCCTGGAGCCATACCTCCAAGACAAACATCCTCAAGCTACAAAGACTACAGAACAAATGCCTGCGAATGATTCTGGACGCCCCGTGGTTCATCAGGAACGCCCAGATCCACCGGGACATAAATATCCCCTACATCTCTCCACTACTACGCTCCCTAGCAGAAAAATTCTTTATGAAGACATCTATCCATCCAAACCAACTGATACAACAAGCCGGAAACTGACGGTAATGACTAACGGGAAACATAAAAGACCGAAAGCCATCCTAACACCCAACGACGAATAACCACTTCTGCCCACTCAGGGCGAGCTAAAATAGCTCACAAATCTCTCCCATCACTGCTCCCGAAACAGACAACAGGGAATATAAAAAGCGTCAAGCTTCACCCTCTGCGCCATATATGTCCTGCGTTTAATCTCGGCGGTGAGACAGAGATAGTCGACCGTGAGATGCGGTGATTAATAATACCTTTGGAGGGTAATGGATGGCAATGCTGTAGCCAAGGAAGTTCTAACTGAGGCTCAGCTATTGCTGTTACCCTCCTGCCATGATCAGAGCTTTAATTTAATAGCTCAATAACACCTTATCCCTACACTGTCCTCTACAGATAACGGGGAAGATGAAAAGCATTCTTGCTTCGCCCCTTTAAGCCAGTCCTTATAAGGACTATAAGGACTAATCTCGGCAAAATTGCTGAGAAGGTAATTCTTATCAGACTTCAAGATTCAGTACTCCGTTTAAATTAAATATCCTGCCTGAGGAGCAGTTTGGCTTCTGATAGTCGCACAGCACATACACAGATTGGTGGAACACATCATCACGGGTTTTAACTGGCATCAATGCACTGGGGCTGTTTTCCTTGACATAGCCAGTGCATTTGACAAGGTTTGGCATTATGGTTTGCTATACAAACTGATATCATCTGGTGTACCAATCGGAATCATTCATCTTATAAAGGCCTACCTCTACGATAGGCGCATGCAAGTCAGGATGTGTGGGGTAGTCTCGACACAAAAACGCATCTTGGCTGGAGTTCCACAAGGATCCTTACTAGTACCAATCCTATTCTCTTTATCTTCAATTAAAGCCCTATACGCTGACGATACAGCGATATTAGCCAGATCTTTAAAGCCTCACCTAGCCATCAAGAAACTGCAAGAAAACCTACTGCTAATCGAACAATATTTCTCCAAATGGCGACTCCAAGTGAATCCTCTGAAGAGCGTAGTCGCCCTATTCTCTAGAAGATCAGTGCTTCCTAAAGAAGATATTCTCCTTTACAACACTAAAATTCCGTGGAAAACTGAGATCAAATATCTTGGTGTAACACTGGACAGAAAATTGACTTTCAGCTCCCATATCAAGACTCTCTGTGCAAACACATCAAAAGCCATAGCCCAGCTCTACCTGCTAATAGACAGAAACAGTAAGCTGAGCACCAGAATCAAACTTCTCATATACAAACTGATGGTTCGTCCAATACTCACCTACGCTTTTGAAGTATGACTCCGGCCTGGAGTCATACTTCAAATTCTAATATTCTCAAATTACAATGTATCCAGAATAAATGTCTCAGAATGATCCTGGGCGCTCCATGGTTCATCCGAACTGTCTAGCTGCATCCCCTGTATTTACACTTTCATGCAGACTATAGCAATCAAATTCTTTTCGAAAGCATCTGTGCACCCTAACAAACTGATCCAACTGGCTGCAGATTATGACGCAATGAATTATTTCAAACATAAAAGACCTAAAGCCATCCTAAAATTCAACACTGAGGACTAATCTCCTAGCCCACTCAGGGCGAGCAATTGGCTCATAAACTTTCTCCACTCACAGTTTCTCTCAAGATAGCCGGGAATATGAAAAGCTTTTGTCATATTCCCGTTCACCCCTTATGTCAGTAAAGTTGATAGTTATAACAAATTGAGAACATGGTAATCGACCGTGAGATGCAGTGATTAACCCTTGGAGGATAATGGATGGCAATGCTGTACCAATGAAGTTTAACTGAGGCTCGACTGTTGCTGTTACCCCCCTTGGGCGATGAGATTCGAGAGTTTTTGAGTTCGCTCTCTTAAGGTTTTTGCCTTAAGGGAGCAATTTGAGTCTCAGGCGAAAGTGTTCTCCGGCACGGCCCGCTGAGGGGCTTTGTCTGTGAATGCTCGGAATATGAGCGGTTCTGCTCGGTGGTGGTGAGTGGAAGGCCATCACTGAGTGGAACCAACGCTGAGATGGATGGTCTTTCGCCCACAATTGAGTGGCCTAGGGATCGTCCGAATTTTTAGAGACGGCTTTACCTTTACATATGGCAATACCCTTGGAGGGTAATGGATGGCAATGCTGTAGCCAACGAAGTTTAAACTGAGGCTCGGCTATTGCTGTTACCCTCTTGCCATGCTCAGAGCTTTAATAGCTCAATAACACCTGAAAAGCATTCTTGCTTCACCCCTTTAAGCCAGTCCTTATAAGGACTGTAATAAATTGATTGCGGCGGTTGGACAGATATCCCACCGCCGCAGTTTGAGGCCCCTAAGAGAACAAGCAACCAATGGCAGGCAACCTATGCGGACGTGGCCCATGTCAAAATGACAACGAAGGAACGGAATCAATCAGCAGCATACTCAAACCTGATAACTGTTATTACTGCCTCACTGGCAATTATGCTACAGGATTTTAGCTGGTCCAATCCTTCACCAGCTGCTAAATAAAGATTCCTATATGAAACACGAACAATTCTCTCAGCATTTATTGATGAACAGGAATAAACTAACTCCAGACTCTTTACAGATTGTGGTGTGGAATGCCAATGGCCTCAAACGCAACATTATGGAGTTTCAAAAGTTCACTCAGAGACTTCAGCCAGACGTTGTTTTGATAAGTAAAACACACCTGATGCCATCGGACAGCCCCAAAAATTAGGGGATATCACCTCTACAGAACTGACAGGCCAAATTACAGAGGTGGTGGCACTGCAATCTTCATTAAAAATTATATCCAACACCATAGAGTGAACAACCATCCAACCACTGACCTCGAGGTTACTGGTGTAGAGGTTCTTACTACCTCGGCTGGCAGACTAAAAATTTATGCAGCATACAACCCACCGCAAAAAAACACTACTGCACACGGATCGGGATGCCATCCTAGATGCTAGAGAGCCCATCATTATTGCTGGGAACTTAAACTCCAAACACCCGGCATGGAATTGTAGAACCACAAACAACAAGACGCATCCTCGCCAACTATACAAGATTCAATTTCGCTGTTGTCGTAGGCCCCACTGAACCTATTCTTCACAGCCCGAATGGCGCTGCTGACATCTTGGGTATAGCCATCCTGCAAAATGGTAAATTTTAATATAATTTAAGAACATGAAACGAACTGTCATCAGATCATGATCCAGTGCTGGAAACGCAACACAACCTGTCTCCCCTTCACACTTATTCGTATCCTGGGAAAAATTAGCAAAAGCACTCCCAGAGTTCTTTGGCCCTGTTCTTCCTATAAGTTCAAAGCAAGAAATTGAAACAGCAGTCAAAATTTTACTCAGCAAATTAATGCAGCCATAACGGCAGCTACCTCTTCACAACTCGCTCCACAACAAATCAGTTACCGGAGGATATTATAAACCTGATCAGAAATAAAAATAAAGCTAGAAAAAGATTTCACAATACTTGCACGCCTCAAGACAAAAGAATCCTTAACAGATTAAACGAAGCCGTGAGAGATGTCCTCAAAGCCCACAGGGATCAGCTGTGGGAGGATAAGTTGGCTTTCTTCTCATCCGCTGATCACTCTATTTGGGGACTCTTAAGGAATCTCATAAACAAAAACAAATCTCGTCTCCCTCTACAGTTGGACCTGGGCCTGTACACAAGGATTTAGAGAAGGCAGAAACCATTGCAAAAAATTTAGAAGGGTAGTGTCGACCTGTTTATGATAACTTAAATTTCAACCACTTGTATAAAATTCATCGTCATGTGAGGCATGTACTAAAACTTTCTGATGCCTGTACCAATCAAATCGTCCCTACTTCACCAGCAGAAATCTACGAGATCATTAAGAATGTTAACAACAAAAAAGCTCACGGTTCAGATGGCATCACCAATAAAGGCATTAAACTACTACCCTGCAGAGCCATTGTGCACCTTACCAACATAATCAATGTGATCATTAGATTCCGATATTTCCTTTCCCCGTGAAAAACTGCTTATATATAACCCCCATTCATAAACCAGGCAAAGACCCACATCTACAGCAAAATTATCGTCCCATTTGCCTGATTTCAAACCTGGGAAAGATTGCCGAAAGGGTCATCCTCACTAGACTCAAATCCACAGTAAATAAGTTGAATATCCTCCCAAATGAACAATTTGGATTCCGTCAACATCACAGCACCACTCAACAGATCCATAGACTAACTGAATATATTACCACAGGCTATAATTGGCATCACCTTAACGAAGATGCCTTTCTGGATATGGCCAGGCTTCGATAAGGTGTGGCATTATGGTCTGCTCCACAAGCTCATCACCTTTCACATCCCGCTAAAAGATGGTACAGTTGATCCAGTCATACCTCAGCAACAGATTTATTCAGGTCATGATAAACGGAATCAACCAAGATATCTACCAGGATATTGGTAGATATCTAGTATCTACCAAGCGCCCCATTCTGGCTGGTGTTCCGCAAGGATCTTTACTGGCCCAATTCTGTTCTCGATATTTATGGCAGATATTCCACACAATCCGATGTCATCTATCTTGGCCCTCTACGCTGAAGACACAGCAATATTAATCAGATCTCTTCGCCCACACCTAGTCACAAAAAACTCCAAGAAAACCTACAAATATTAGAAAAATGGTTTTCCAATTGGAGATTATAAGTAAACCCCTTGAAGAGCATGGCCTTGTTCTTCTCCAGAAGAACAGTATCTCCTACAGGGGACATGTTCCTGTTTAACACCAAAATTCCTTGGAAAACAGAAGTCAGATAATCAGTACTGCTGGACAAAAGACTAACCTTCAACCACCACATCAAGGACTCGTATGCAAAGCATCGAAAGCCATCCCCTAGCTCTATCCCCTAAGAAACAGAAACGGTAAATTACACACCAGAATCAAACTGCCCCTGTAAAATATGATGATTCGTCCTATCATCACATACGCTTCGCCAGCATGAAGCCTTGCCGCTGATACTAATATCCTCAAACTGCAGCGAGTGCAAAAACAATTGCCTTCGTATGATTCTGAACGCCTCATGGTTTATCGGTGTCCCGACTAGATATAAGAGTAGATATAAGGGATGTCGGTGTTCCGATGAAGTCGGGACACCGACATCCCTTATATGTACTCGTTCCTTCAGTTTCTTGCAGCAAAGTATTTCCTAAAAACGTCTACACATCCCAATCTACTGGTGCAACAAGCTACTGACTATGATGAAAAGGATCTGTACAAACACACAAAAGACCTAAAGCCATCCTGATTTCAAGAAATGATCGATAATCCCCTTGCCCTCTCAGGGCGAGCATATTGCCCATAAACTTTTTCCTTCACTGTATCCATTCAGACAGCGGGGAATATGAAAAGCATCTTGCTTCACCCTTGGAGTCAGTAAAGTTGAAGTTGAATGATAAACCAAACCCCGTGTGGTGGCGGGGATAAGAATAGCTCCACTGTAGCCCATGCATGCTGTACGAAGCGATTAAAATGGGTACCCAGGGAGGGTAATGGATGGCAATGGTGTAGCCAATGAAGTTTTAACCGAGGCTCGGCTATTGCTGTTATCCTCCTGCCATGATCAGAGCTTTAATAGCTCAATAACACCTTATTGAGCTATTAAAGCTATGATCGGAGCTTATAGTTCTATGTTACCCATCCATCCATTTTCTTCTACAGATAACGGGGAAGATGAAAAGCATTCTTGCTTCACCCATCTAGCCAAAAAAAAAAAAAAAAAATTAAGGACGATTCGAATACGTTATGAAGTAATCGCAAATGAAGAAGAGTAGTCTTAATTCGTGTTCCATAAATATGGGAAATGATTATGTAATTTAATATTTTAAAAAATATATAAAATACTTGTCGTGCAGTAAAAGAAACTTCACATTGACAAAGTTTTATGATCGTCAGCGTGTACATGCGTATCCACGCGTCTACATACAAAGAATTCCATGCTACAACTGTTCCGCTATCGAGATAAACACCATTTATCACATAATAGTAAATGCCATGTCATAGCATTCTGCCACAGAATGGATCATTTATAATCGAACACTGGGAGACAGAGTCATCCGCTGTGTACGTGGTTCTCAGATAATGAAAACTGCATTGTCTAGGTTTAATAGTAAACAAAACAAAAACCTTTTAAAAGGCGAAAAGTACAATTAAATCTCAAACTCATCATTAACTATTCGAGTGAAGTATAAAGCAGAGAGTAACAGAAAACATAAAATTAGAAAAATTAGTTATTTTATTTATTTTATCTTGAAATCAAAAATATTTATTACATATAAAGCTTAAAAGAGAAGTTTAATGATTAATTTTATATATATTAATTAAACATATCTAACACCTTTTATTTCAAATTATCTTTCTACTTGAAAAATAATTGGTTAAAGATATGAGTGAGTAAATTACTTTGCATTATTTTTAGTCAAGATATCTTTGACATACAGTTAAATATTCATCTTGCAGGACATCTGTACTTGGACAAGATTTAAATCGATGTTGGCAAGAGCCTTCACCTTATGCTCATCCTACTTTAGCGGCTGTAAAAACCTTAATGGAACAGATGTTGCTAAATAAGGTACGATTAAATGTTTCATTTTATTGTTTATTATACACATATATTGCTATTGACAAAAAATTCAATACTAAAATAAGTTTTCTTTGAAATATAGTTTGAATTTGCTTTCTTCTGTTACATATATATATATCTATAAGTAAAGTACTAACTAATGGCATGGTTATTTAAATTTTGCTCATAGCTGCTCTTATAATATACAGTTTTAAATTAATTAATAATGTTAACTTATTCAAATAATTTTAATAAATACATTGTCGATAGTTTATCATATACTCTTGTAATCTTTGGAATGAAAGTGACAAGGATTTTATTTTATTTTTTAAGTTAAATTTAGAGATACCTAAAGACACGAAACAAGTCTATTACTGGTAACCGTGTTCCAAGTCTCGTTTTGAGTGAAAAAAATCTTTCGCCTTCATCTGAGACTAGCTAATTCAGCGTTTTGTGTAAATTAAAAAAAAAAAAAAAATTAATTAAGATATTTATTAGATTTTTTGTTCCTGATGAATTTTGACTGAACATTTTTTTCCACATATTACGTTTAGTATTACATATGCCGCTTAATACAAACAAATCAAATGTATATTAACCTTAAGGGAGATAGGGAAGAAATCAGTGAAAAATCTTAGTTACTTAAAGGAAAAAAAAGGCAACAATTTACGATAACTAAATTCGAATAAATATGTAATAATTCATAACTGAAATAATGAAAGAAAAAAATTGTTTCCCTGAAATCTTTTTCCTAACTCTCTAAGAGATCAAGGTTGGTTGGTTGGTTGATATTTAGATTACAGGAAAGCAACCGCTGAGGAAATTGTAATTCTTTGTGTAAACTTCTTGTGTTCTCGGTCAGATTTTGCATGAATAATAAAAAAAATATATCTTTCCACTTCTATATGAAAATGGCTAACTCACCTTTGGAATTTTCAGGTCTTGCCAAAGACGTCATCACCATGGATTATTTCCGGGATATGTCAGACTTAGTAGCTGAGAAACACTAGCATAAGTTGCATTAAACTTGACCTATATTTAATATGGAAATTAGTATCATCGTTAAAGAGCTATCCGAATATTGGGCAAAACTGTTAATTCTGCCACAGATAATTCCGATAACAAGAATTTACCGAACCAAATAAACGCATTTTACATGACTGGAATTGTCTGAGATGAAATCGGCGAACAGATAAATGGGAAGCTATAAGAGAGAACATCGATTCAACGATCGCTTTTTATCTCTTTCCATACTCTTCGCCCAACATCGTAAGAAAGTAGAGCAACATAGACAGACAGACAGAGCTTCAAATTCCCAAGAAGGGGTAGGGAAAGGAACCCTTTTCATTTCGCATGTTACATGGTAACCATTCCTCTTTCTCGAAGTGTAATTTATATCCCAAAAGAACGCTTTGGAACGAATCATTGCAATGGAAGAAATAAATTACCGGCCCCATCGCATACTTCACCTCCCAAGGTGACTGAGATTATCGTATTTTCTGCTTGGAAGACCCAAACGCCTCCAACTTTAAGGAGCGTTCGCGAGTCAAGACAATAAGAGTAATAGCATGATTCATTTCTTGCCTTTCTTCTTTATTTTTAAATTTATCTAACCTTGGAACATGTCGAGGTTTGGCGGTAATAAGCGCTCATGGGGGGTAACGAAGAGTTCTGACGTCAGACAAAACCGAAGGGTGAACCGGTAGTTATCCATTTTGGTAAAGATTCAATAAAAATCATCCTTAAGGCACAAATAATAGCTTAGACGTCTTAGATTTTTCTCGGTTCTTGATACTGCTGACGGTATTTGCAATTAATTCTCCTGCTTCTATGTTAAGATGGTGGTCGTTCTGCAACTTTATCTCTGTAGAGGAGCAAAAAAAGGAATGTCCAATTGATGACAATGAGAGTTCTATTTTGTATTCGTAACTTTCTTGAGATAAGATAACTTTCTTTTAAGAAGCAAGCTTCTTAAAATAATCCACTTTATTTGGATTGTTTAGTGGGTCAAGTTTTGGTGTCTCCTATATCGGAAAATAATAATAATTAGCCTAATTATTCCACTTTTTTTCTAGGACGAAGAAGTGGACATGTGCATCGATATTCATGCTCATACTTCGCTACTCGGTACCTTTGTTTATGGTAATACATTCGAGGATGTCTATCGTTTCCAGCGACATACCTTATTCCCAAAACATCTCAGTAACTGTGCCGATGACTTTTCACTACAAAATGCAGCGTATAACAGAGATCCAGGAAAATCGGGAGCATCGAGAAGGTAAGAATTTGATATTTGAGATAAAATAGTCTAAAATTGAGGGGTAAAAAGTAAAATATTATTAGCATGTGTAATGATGGTTCTTGCATATGTGAATTGTCATTTTTCAAAGGATGGGAAGAGGAACATTATTCTATTCCATGAAGGGAGGGGGCTGAAAAGTTCTGATAAACACCTAGAACAAAAATGATATTAAAGCAACTGATATAATCCCAAGAAAGAACATATCTTAAAACCTTTTAATCCCCATGTTTCATCAAATGGTAATAATTTGTTCTTTTTCTTTTCGGTTATATAAAGAGGACATGTCAGAGGTCATTTTTGTTCTAGGTGTTTATCAGAACTTTCCTTCCATAAATCCTTGAGTACAGCGGGAATTCTACTTGTATCTTTGCTATTAGTGAGTGTTTATATTTAATGGACAATCTGTATAATAATTTTCGTATATTTCGGTATTCTGTGAAGAGCTTCTTGTGGTAAAACGTGCTGCAATTAATAGTATTAAATGCCTTGATATGTGACGTGATATCCTAGAATCCTAACCGGGGGGGGGGTCACTTTCTGTAGGAGTCCAACGCCCAAGTCGAGGCCTGAAATGTCTCGAAAAAAGGATCCATTTCTGTTTTTAGTGCAAGGCTTCCTGATTACGCAACCATTAGCCCACCGAGGTAATAATGTACAATAGGTTTACAACTTTTCGTAAGTGAAATGCACCTAAAATATCATCTCATCTTCCTTTTCCCCCTCTATTATTACCTTACGGTGTCGAGGGTTAGTTAATCATCGGACCTCAGACCATTCGCAGGATAAGGTGGTCAACCCTACGCCCCAGTGTAGCCTATGTCCTGTAGTGTTGAGTTCTCAAGACCGGTTTGCCTGCTTTGCTGGATGAAAAACCCCAGGATAAACTGGGGAAAAAACCCTGCTGTCCACGCCCAAGACCGGCTAACTTGACTATGGCTGAGGAAGATCCTTCAGCTCCTCACGTCGTCGACGGGAATCGAACCTAGGACACTCCTTCCCCCAGGCATATGGTTGCGAAGCGCAAAGCCACTAGGCCAACCGCGCGGACGCACCTAATAAAATAATAAAATAAAAATAATTGAATTAACAGTTTGATAATAATTTCCATGGTTGCATGCGTTCTAACTCGTAATATTTCACAATAGGGAAAGAGAACGCAAATGGCTTGCATTTGGAAGTTAGCAACTAATATATTTATATTAAGTTAAAATGTTTAGCTTCAGTCAATAATTTTTCATTTATGAAGGAATCATTTATTTTTAATCGCAAATGATTATTTTTCCTATGAAAATAAACGAACTTTCACATTTTTTTAATTATTCCAAATGCGTTGTATCTATATCATTATGTAGTTATTTTGGAAATATAAATTTACTATCGGGATGGTGTACTCTGAATAAATGAAACGTTAGAAATATCGCTAACATTTCTTTGTGAATATAGCTTACCAATGACGTCATCTTCGTGTAACTAAAACATCTAAAACAAATGTATAGCTAATGCGAAGACGGTTTTGTATTACTCTTTGATTTCGAAGATCATGAAATATTTCATTGGAGTTTTCTACCAAAAATTCCTTCCGGCTTTCAAATTTTATTATAAACATAACCACCACCTCCGTTCCAAACAATCACTGTAATTATTCTTTAGTTTAAGGATATTCGCGTTTGACTCGAACATGACATCTCCCAGGCACGTCTCTACGGCTGGTGGTTAGATAGGCTTAACGAGTCTTGGCCTCCATCTTGTATAAAGTTTGCAACGGATTCATTCTCATATATCCTATATCCGTCAAAGCATAGGCAAACAGCAGAGGGAGAAGTGTTGTAGGGCACACTTAAGGACTTTAATCGACTCCTTTTACAACAACGAATGGGCTAATTGCCTCCAAAGAACGTAGAATATTTTAGCGTGGAGCTAGGGAATTATGTAACTCATTCATCCTTCTTGGCAATTATGACCAGCTTTTGATTTCCCGCAGGTAAAAGTTTCTTTTAGAGCGGGAGACTGGCGTAGTTGGAATAATTTAAGGACGCGGTGGCCTCCAAGTGAAACTACAGCTCTTTAATTACACCTTCGTAAGACGATAACAATCGATGTCAGCATGGGAAATGATTTTTCTATGCCTGCTGGCGACGAAAAGGAGAACGACGACTAAGCAACGTCTCCCAATGCTTAAGCAGTGGAATATCGGCGACATCTGAAATTGTCAGAGCGAGTTTGAAATTTCCACTTTCTCTAGATCAGAGTGATAATTATTGAAATTAATACTGTTATTGTGAGTATAGACTAAATCGAGAGATTAATAAGCTCTTCGTTTATTTAAATTCCTATGTCGAATGAAATGAATAGTGTAATGGAGAAATATGAACCTATATTTTTAATTTCAATCTGTTTTAAAAAATTTGATAAAGTGAAAGGAAGGGAACATATATCGTAGTTTCACACCAAATTTTACAATATAATTTATTTTTTTTAAATAAATATAATGTAACTTAAATTATATTAGAGATAGTTCTATTATAGTTTTAAAATATTTGAAATATTTTAAAATATTTTAAATATATGTTACAAACCTTTAAATTTTCTATATCACAATATTACAATAAAATCAAAAGGGAAAAATTTTGAACTTAGAATTTTGTAATCAATCGACTGTGAGATGCGGTGATTGAGATTGATTTATTCAATTCAATACCCTTGGAGGGTAATGGATGGCAATGCTGTAGCTAATGAGTTTTAACTGAGGCTTGGCTATTGCTGTTACCCTCCTGCCGTGATCAGAGCTTTAATTGCTCAATACCACCTTATCCCTACACTGTCCTCTACAGATAACGGGGAATATGAAAAGCATTCTTGCTTCGCCCCTTTAAGCCAGTCCTTATAAGGATTTTGAACTTAGGACGAGGATGTGGTGATTGATTCATTCAATCCAATACCCTTGGAGGGTAATGGATGGCAGTGCTGTAGTCAATGAAGTTCTAACTGAGGCTCGGCTATTGCTGTTACCCTCCTGCAATGATCAGAGCTTTAATTGCGCAATAACACCTTATCCACACACTGTCCTCTACAGATAACGGGGAAGATGAAAAGCATTCTTGCTTCGCCCCTTTAAGCCAGTCCTTATAAGGATATAAGGATTTTGAACTTAATGTATAAATGTAGTGTTGCGTTATCAGAAAACCTTTTTTTTTTGTGTGTATAACGATACCCGTGTAGATCAGCGTTATACATAAATGAATTTCTTAAACAATTAATTGAAGATCAGAACAGATTGTACATGGCATCAAGACAAATGCATATTAAAATGAATATATTTTGGAGAAAGACCAAAATCTAGCTGGATCGATGGAGTTAGAAAAACCTTTAAAACGACCAGATTTTAAGATCTGATAATATTGGAGACTTCACAAATAATAGATCAATTTGAAAGAAAATTGTCAGTAGGGAGTTACTTAATGATTATATAAACTAAACAGAACTGTAACGAGCTTTGTTTGCTCCAGAGGCAAGAGGCGTCCTCCCAACGAACGGCCGGAAAATGAGTTTCAAACAGAGCTGCGATTGACTTTTGTGTTAAACTTGGTAAAAGTTTTACCGAAACGCATCAAATGCTTCAAAAAGCATACGGTGATGAATGCATGAGGACGACGAAAAGCTGGACTAAGCGAAGTTAACATCCAAAAAGTGCGTGATTTCATCAAAGAAAACCCGAAATCGTCCGTGATATTGATTGAAGATGAACTGGGGATTCCAAAATCAACTGTGCACAACATTTTGACCGAGAGTTTGGGCCTTCGCAAATTGAATTCGCGATTTGTTCCCCACAAGTTGACCGACGACCAAAACATGTATCGAATTGAACACTGCAAGGACCTCATTAAAACCGTTCTTAAGGACTCAAACTTCCTTGAAACCATCGTTACTGGTGACGAAACGTGGTGTTTCGAGTATGAACCCGAAACAGAGTGCTGAGTGGAGACCACCAGAAGAGGGGCATCCGGAAAAAAAAAAAAAAAAAATCACTTGGAGAAGTCAAAAGTAAAGACAATGCTGATTTGCTTCTACGATTCCGCCTGGCCAATCGGTCAATGGTGAGTTTTATCTCGAAGTTTTGAAGCGATTGATAGCGAGAATTCATCGATTACGGCATGAATATTGTGACGACCGACCGTTCGTCAAAACACACACACTGTCACTCTTGGCACTATAACTCAGCTTCTAATGAAACAAATGTCATAAACAGTTGACACAACACTAATGAAGGTTGCCGCTTTCGACAACAAAAAGATACAACAGGTGGCGCCACTAGTTTCTTCTATTTTCGGTTTCTTTTTGGACAGAGGGTGTAGTTTCATAGATATTTCCTAGAGAGAGAGGAAAATAGGGCGCACTGGTTGGCGTGAAACGATGTAATACGTATATTATAAGTACTGTATATTATGGTACTATATTTTGCTTTTTCGTTTTATTTACTTTAATATAATAACAAAAATTATAAAACTTGGGTTTTTCTACCCCCCCCCTCATATTATGCGCCAGAGCCAATGCCTCACTTTGAAGATGGTGATCATGTGTATGCCAAACGGGTCTACTTTATACATCAAAAGGAATGAATTATTAATAATATAAAGGAAATTTAAATAACTTCAATGAAAGCAAAACAGAAATAAAAAGTAATGCGAAAATCGACTTTGCACCCAATATTAAATTATAATTTCTAAAGTTCCTCGACCTCTCAGAAAAAACGCGTGCGATTCTCACCGGTTGCTACTCGCCTTGTATTGCTTGCCGGGATTTCGCAATAGAATATAAATTCCAATGATTTGCCTGATCATTCTAATGTTGCAATTGGATTATTTCAAAACCATCTGTATAAACTCTGACTGCCTGAAGAATTACTAAACACCTTTCTTACGATATGTCGTTCTCGGCAAAGATCGACCTTACATTCGGAGATTTATAGTTTGAACACCATATTTATTCATCAATATCATGGTTCTCTACTAGCATAACTGAAAATAAATTCTTTTTATGAAAAAAAAAAAATTATATTCAGAAAGGTCGAAAATCTCGCATTTTCTTAGAATTCTACTTAAAACGTTTAATTATTTCTTAACTCTAAATTACAAGCGAGTTATTTGTAACATTTACTGCATTTTCTGTGGTTTATATTTAGTTTAAAAGCCATTAGATTCGGTGAAGTTTGCAAAATATCATTAACGTTGCTTATTTTTCTTTATTAATTGTATTATTATTCATGAGGGAAATGTAAACTTACTCTGTCGAGTATAAATGAAAAGAGGGGCCATTTCCGCAACATTACGCTTTTGTATTCATAACAAAATATACGATGAATAGCCCCTGGAGATGCTGCTTAGTGTACCTACTGAGCTGGAACCACTACAGAAGAATGGCATGGATAGGAGAAATAATCGTTAATATGGTGAGTAATTCTCTCTATTGTATTCAGGAACTCTTGATGTTGCATTTCGGGAATAGCGGTCGTCATTTCCTCTCAATCAATATTGTACTTCCTATGGAGCAGTCGCAGTAGGGTTAACACTAACCTCATATTGCATAACTTTTGTTAAGTGTAATTCAACGAATTTTTTTTTTTTTTGGTTAAGACGTTGAAAATAATCCCGCATAAAAACAGTTTTTTAAAGATATTTTAAAGTACTTAAGCATAAACAAACAAACAAAAAAATAATAATTTACCCTTTGCAGCGTGAATGAATACTCCGAAAAATGTTTCAATTATTTTTTTGTATTAAATAAAACATTAAGTTATTCTTATTATTAAAAGAATTATTCATTGCATTTTTATATCCATAATTATAATTTTGTTCCTCTTTCCAACTCCAACCACGGCCATTCAGACTACAAACATTCTCACATCGTACTAAACACCAAACAAATTAGTGATGTAAATCTCTAGTCATACATGGTAATAACTTTCAAAAAAAGAAAGCACAAAATTGCACGGTGTATTCATTCCCTGGTCGTCATCGCATAAAAATACAAAATGCTTTTCATTTTTAGCTGGCAAAAGCTATTTAAATAAAGGCGAACTAGAAATGAAAATTAAATTTTAATTACATATTTATGAAATTCATTTCCTGAAGGAAATCTACGAGATCACGAGAGGGCGCGCCAAGCTTTGCACGTTCATCGTTCCCAGTGAGACACGTAAATGTGTGTGTTATTCGAGTCGGTTAGATAACTTGCTCCATGAAAGCGTAAATTTCCTATGAGCGTATTGCATGTTTATGTCCCATTGCGCAGATCTGATGGGACACTTTTAGCCTTCAGTTGTAGACCTGCTACTTCAATTTGATTTCTCTCCTGGCTTTTTCGCGCTTCGTTAAAGATCAGCGAGAGATGTGGACGATATATGTTTATTATTCTAACAGGCATTTTACCTCCTTGACTGGGCTCTGCAGCGAGAGAAAAGATATATTGAAAGGCTTATCGAGTTGTTTGGTTTGCGGCCAACGTTTGCGTTTTATAAAATATCACCCAGGGATCTGCAAAACGGATACACTAAAAATATATTACATTGAGTTAAAGCAATTCGTAAGAACCATAAAAATATAGTGTACAGTCATACAGAAATGGAAACCATAAGCATAGGAAATGAAAAATTCCATGTATATACACACGCGTAGTGTTTAAAATTTCCGTTTGCTTTCAATATACTATGTCAAATTTATGACGGTAAAATATAATAGAGTTCTGGGTATCAGTATCAGAAGTTGTTGGCATGCCCAGCTATCATGCAGCTCTTAACAATGAATGTCCGTATCTAAGATGTCCGCGCCTTCCAAAGGATATGAATGGCGAACTCTTTTTTTTCCCTTCTCCCCCCCCCCCCCGACCTTTACAAAACTGCAAGGAACTAACAAAAGATATGGGAGCATTTCGGAAATAGATTGCTGTTTAGATATGTTGGACTGAATTACAGGTTTTCGGCATCCCCCCCCCCCCCGCCTGTCATCTATATACAATGTCTTACAGACACGTCTCTCGAATATTTTATTTGTCGAAAAATGCTATTTTTCAGTTTTTACTTTTTTTTTTTTTTTAAAACAATAGATGTGAGAAAAGGCTTAAAAAATCGAATAATTTTTTTTTTTTTTTTTATTATTCGTGATGCTTATCACTATTCAAGTGACAATGCATTTTCTGTCTTGCTTACCATTCTTGCATCGAATAAAAAAGTAACTTTCGAATTTGAGTAAGATAAACTGCTATAACGTGCTTGAAATAGGTCCAAGGTGCTTTGAGATGGTCATAAAATTTTAAGCTATTTGGCGAAAATATTTGGTCAGAATCTTATAAGGTTTTCACACTATTTAGTTTCAACATTGATTTTTTTGGGGGAAATAAAAAAATGGATTATTCTTGATAATTTTTTCACAGTAAATAATGATAATGCCATTATTATTAACTAACAACAAAAAATTACTTTTTAAAACCAAATAAACAGCTAAGAAAAAAAAAATTATTTAAATTAAAAACATTTTATTATTCGGATATAAGTAGTATATATATAAATAGTTGTAATTTGAATGATAGTTTAACCACGTGTAGTGGCCGGGATAAGAATAGCGACACTGTAGCCCATGCATGTCGTACGAGATGACTAAAATGGATATCCAGAGAGGGTAATGGATGGCAATGCCGTAGCCAATGAAGTTTTAACTGAAGCTTGGCTATTGCTGTTACCCTCCTACCATGATCAGAGCTTCATATAGCTCAATAATAATACCCCATTCATAGATTTTCTCAATCAGATGACGGGATAAAGAGTCAAGGACTCAGTCCATCTACACAATTTTTTTAATGATAGTTTAGATTGTGTATGGATTAATATATAATTCAATTTAAATAATTATGCAGATTCTTGGAAGTTTTATTTTCTAGATCTAGATGTATTTAAATAAATAAGAAATGTAATTTGGCAATTGTCTGCCAGTGGTTGACTACCGAGAGGTCGTTAGTTTCCACACTATGACCAAAATAATTCGATTCTTCCACCGTGAAAGTAATTTTAATGACAGTTTGCTTCTAGAAATAATTCTAACTGTATGCAGTTTATTATTCGAGTTTAAAAAAATGAATAAAATTAATAAAACGGACTTAATTATTTCTCAAGGTCATCCTATTATCTTAATAGGATTTAATACTAGCATTAAATAGTGCTGTTTTTTTTTTTAACCAAGTCCGAAACAGACGCTGAGAGAATTTAAAAGGAATTTTTATCACATAAAAAAAACTTCTTACGTAAGAGCGCTAAGCGTCGCGGTATTCAAACTAATTCAACTAAATGGCAGAAGACTATGACACCATGACGCGCAACTTAGTGAGGCCTAAATGTAAACGATTAAGAGCGTCAAGTAAATGAAGCATGTCATATAAGTACATACTTAGTCTTAAAAACCTCATGTGCATAAAGAGAACAGTGGCGACTGACTGTTTAAACTGAACTTATTTTGATTATCTTGGGCTGACATTTTTTTTTTTTTTTTTTTAATGTTATTATGAACTTAAACATACACTATTTAGTTTCACCATTGATTTTTTTGGCAAAACAAAAAACGGATTACTCTCGATAGTTTTTTCACGGTAAATAATAATAATTCTCTTATTATTAACTAACAAAAACTTATTTTTTTAAAATACAAAATTTAAACAAATAAGAAAAAAATAGCTATTTAAATTAAAACCCTTTTATTATTTAGATATAAGTAGTATTTGAAATGGTGATTGGTCAATGCTGTAGCCGAATCCAACAATACCCTTGGAGGGTAATGGATGGCAATGCTGTAGCCAATGAAGTTCTGACTGAGGCTCGGCTATTGCTGTTACCCTCCTGCCATGATCAGAGCTTTAATAGCTCAATAACACCTTATCCCTACACTGTCCTCTACAGATAACGGGGAAGATGAAAAGCATTCTTGCTTCGCCCCTTTAAACCAGTCCTTATAAGGATATAAGGATGCTGTAGCCAAGGAAGTTCTAACGCAGGCTCGGCTGTTGCTGTTACCCTCTTGCCATGATCAGAGCTTTAATTTAATAGCTCAATAACACCTTATCCCTACACTGTTCTCTACAGATAACGGGGAATATGAAAAGCATTCTTGCTTCGCCCCTTTAAGCCAGTCCTTATAAGGACTAATGGTGATTTAGATTGTATATAAATCAATATCTGGTTCCATGTCCAAATATCCATATAAATAAATTATGCCCATCCTTGCAAATTTTATTTTCTAGATCTAGATGTATTTAAATAAATCATAGATACTTTGGCAATTGTATGGCAGAGGTTAGATTTTATGACTACCGAGAAGTCGTTAGTTTCCACACTACTGCATTGTAATGGTTATGTGGGACTCACTAGTCTAATAAATCACCCAAAAGGAATTTTAGCCATTTCTTTTTACTTTCCAATCAGGCAAAGTGGAACAGTTATCCATAGAATAACTGAAAGCTACGTTCCTGCGAGAATTCAAGACGGTGACATTTGTGTACGTTTAATATAATTAGGGCTTTACATTGTCAACGATTAGCTGCTGTGTGAACAAACGGCTCGTAAGCTTGATGTCGCATCAAACTTCGGTTAAATGATATTCCGACACATTAGCTCTGTTGACGTTGACATGTTGCTCAAAGCATAATAACACCGACCCGTCTATCACGTTCCACATTTGGCCACCAGGGAGAGTAATCCTTATTCTCAACCAGAAATAATTCATGGATGAGATGCGTGAGTTAAAACACTAAATATATTAAGCAATATTCTATTCAAGATAATCTTAGCATTTTATTGTAAGGTTTTGGTTTTAAATTTCTATAGAATTAAGCTATACTATTTTATTTCTCCTATAAGAGATAATATCTAAATTATCTGTCATTTTAGCTAATTTATTTTTGTAGAATTCAAAGACACCATTTTGTTTCTTATATAAGACATAATAATCTGCAAATTACAGGGAATGCAGGACTTATTTTCATTCATAAAGTTTAGTGAAGTATATACTGATTATTATCGATCACGCCCTGATTCGTTATGTTCTGTGAGGTTTTAAAATATAAATTTGCATGGTTAAAAAATCGATGCATTTTGCCTATCTAAAATTTCTATAGTTTTGCTGTTTCAAAAATGAGGTGGCGGGTATTATCATTGGTTAGATTTTATGACTACCAAGAAGTCAATATATATGGAACTTAATGACAAAGTAACTTTGTCTCGGTTTTTTTTTTTTTTTTTTTTTTTTTTTTTTTTTTTTTTAAAGTTGTTCCAGAATAAAATAAATGTATACTACGAAATGCATATTATTTGTAATTATTAGAATCGAAGACGATTGTTTTGCTAATGCAGTCACCCAGTAATCCAGACACCAAGCATCATTATTGATATTTACAATAAGTCTAGATACATCTCCATACTCAATCACCCCATAGGTAGATCTGTGAGTATATAGAACAGCATGTACGTGGAGGCCATAAATATAGGTTTTTCTATATCTCTCCCTTGTTGTTTGTTATTGGGGTGATATTTCGTTCAGTCCTCAGCTGGCGAGCCCAATATGGGATTTAGATATCTTTGCTGTCGTATATGAACAGGATTAGGTCAGCCAGTTGCTTTAAGCCTCCCGCCCAAGCTCCATCTTCTCTCCTGTTTGCTGATGCAGGGATGTGGTTTTAGTGTGATACGTAGCTTGCAGTAACTTCATACAGATTGACGAAGATTGATAGGAAACGGATACTCCTATTTGTCTTCGGTTTTGTCTTATGAATCTTAATGAAGTTTTCTTCCCCCCCCCACCTCGATTTTTTTTTCTGGTACATCAGTGACGGTTAACATCGTATTCTTGGCAAACGTGCTCCAGAAAATCTATAGCTTTTGCCCTTCACACATTTCAGGTTTTGTTCGGCATTAACTGCGTCCAGTTTTGAGAGTACGGAGTTATAAATGCTCCACTTTCTTGACATTATAAGAAGAAATTTATTTATCTATACATATTTTCTTGTGCTTCATCCTTGGTCAACTTGGAATAAAAATATTTTTTCATTCCAAACCGAGTTTAATTATTTGCATGTGGTGTTATTTCATTTAAACTTTAACTCCATTTAATGCTAGATTTTGGTTTCTGGATTTTTATTATTTTTTTAAACAGAACTATCAGCTTTATTTATTTATTTATTTGAAGATGTTATTGATATACAAGATGTTTTAATTGGTTTAGCTTGATCTCAAACGCACTTTGACGTTTTAATTTTTACGATAACTATTAAATATTTATGCACAATTTTGACGTGAAGTGTCTATGAATTAGCTATGACTTTAAGTCATAGCTAATTATGGACTATCTGCTATATGAGAATCCATCACCATATTGCATAGGTTATACTGTAGAGTCTCATTTCAGTAACAATATACTATTTTGTTTATGGCTACTGTTTACAATGAATGGTATTTATGCAGTTCGATAGGCTGAGTACTGACTCTCACTTTTTCTCTCCTTTTTCTGATTATTTCTTTGTAGATAACATATATATATTTATTTATTTCATTAATTTTGCGTCAATTCTTTTTTAGGAATTACCAAGTTTTGTTTAATTTAAAGTTTTTCAGTAATGCAGCTAAAAATTACACCAATCTGATTTTTATATAAAAAATTAGAAAAAGATAAAACATTGCAATTAAAATTTTTATATTTACATTTAGGGTGCTAAGTTGTCTTTGGTGTTGGATGTGAGATATATTTTAAATAATTTATTTGCGAAAGTCTAAAAATAAGTCAACCAAAAGAAGGCTAAGAAAGGAAATTCCATAAAAAAAATTCAGTTCATCTGCGGGTGGTTCTGGTTACTAAATAAAAATAATCTTAATAAGATTTATCACAAAATGAGGGTAATCTTCATTAGATGACTAAAATAGAATATATTCGATTTGAATTAAGTATTATTAAATATTTAGGTGATTCAATTGAAATGCATACATTCCGAACTGAATTCATGTATGACGGGTAAACCAGTATCGTGAGAAGAGCTCATGTTACACTCATTAGTGATCCAAGCAAAGTACTATAGCGAGCCATAACTGCTTCTGTAAAGGATTCGACCCATTGTAGCTTTGATTCTAAGACTATTATTGATGTTCTACATTTATACCGCAGAGGTATATTCAAGAGCTTAAGTAACTTTGTTCGGTAAGGATGATGCCCTTGAATGGAAAGGCCTGGGTTCGAATCCCGTCTGGAATGGAGGTGGAAGAATTTTTCATTCCGTAAAACAGGCAAACCGAGAACAATAGGCAATTTACAGACATGATACTCTAGTCTCATAGCCTTAGACGCTTTTGCCACAAATATAAAACAAGGTATTCAACAAAACATGCTCTCCAAATTTGAAGCATTCTTCTTATAACCCTGTTTTGGTTTCGGGGCCCACATTTGCCTCCATCTTTCTCTATTGAAGGCTGCTAATGCCAACATTCTCCAGCCGTCTCCACTAGGTTATCCTTCCACCTCTCTGGTCGTCCTATCCTGACATTCGTCTTCCTTCATATGGATGCCACTGTTGATTTATTCATCTGTGCTTGGAATATAATACACTGCTTGGAAAGAAATAAACGGACACCATGGTGAGAGGAACAAACAGCCATGGTGAGCATCTTAAGATGTAGGACCACCTTTCACTGCAATGACTGCAGCAATCCTACAGGAAACCTTTCTACAAGCGCGCGATAGCGATCGGTGGGAACTTTGGACCGTTCTTCCTGTAGGCATGTAATCAGGTCTTGGACTGTTGTGGGGCGGACGTCCCTTGACCTCGCCCGACGCTCCAGTTCCTCCCACACATGTTCATTAGGGTTGAGATCAGGGCTCGGTGGAGACAGGTCAAGTGTGGTGACGTTTATGTGACATGAATCATGTCCACAAACCTTTTGAAACAGTGCATTGTCGTGCTTAAAGAGACAATGGTCAGTTCCGTAGAAACGCCCCAAAGTAAGAAGCATCGCATTGCCCAGAAACTTCTCGGAGTTCAGGTGTTCGTGGCATCACAAACAGGGGTCAGAGGCAAATCTGGAAAAAACACCACCACACCGTCACAAATATCCGCCTTCGAATTTCGTAGTTGGGGTTACGCACTCTGGTAAGACATTCACCAGGCATCCGCCACACCAACATCAATCCACCTACTCCCTAGAGGGCGTAGCCTGATTCGTCGCTCCACAACATAGCTTTCCGAGCTTCCACGCTCTTTGCACCACTGAAGACGATGCTGCATGTTGGTTCTGGTAATGTGGGGCTTGCATATTACTACTATGGAAACCCATATTGCGAGCCTCAGTTCTGAATACTTTCGTGCAGATTCGTGTTCCAGGCGATGTCCGGAACTCCGCTTTCAACGTGTCAGCCGACGAATGGTGGTTTTTATATATTATCCTTCGTAACATCCTACGATCACGTTCGGCGAGTGTGGTAAGTCGTCCTGCGAGTAGCATTTGCAATTGACTCCCTGCGCTTCCATCTCAGAATGGTATCGCTGATTGTTGAGCTGGGATGGCCAAATTTATCTGCAATTTCCCGAACAGGTAAGGAGTTTGAAAGAGACGACGCCTCTTTCAAACTCTTACTGTTTATTACTTTATTTAATCTCCAATAGGCATTGTTTTCTACAACAGTTATTTGACAATGTGAAGAGTCTTGCGATACCTCATAAAAAACAAGCTTATTGTTGCCAAATGCATTTTATGTAAACTTTACCCCACGAGTACTGCATTAACAGCAACTTTTAATCAAAAAGTAGATGTCATGTCAATTTCCATTTCATCCGACACAGTTGACTGACTTGGGAGCATCACACGGTATTCCTCCAAGTTATACCGACTCGATACACCTTGCCAATGGGGATTTCCGTTGACTTCTTTCTAAGCAGTGGATGTCCTGCATAACTCCATTTTCATTTTGAAATCTCGTCCCCTCTATCCAACACTTTTCTTTTCTCTCAAGTATTTGTTTGGTTATTGACAATGTCTGTGATCCGTATGCCATAATCGGGATGATGTACTGGTTAAAAAGTTCTGGTTTTATTTTTTTTTTTACTGCACGGGAATTTTCTGTTTGCTAAAACCCATCCAAACCTAGCTGAATTATTATTATTTTCTAATCTAATGTAAAAGTTCTTGAAAGTACACATAGTGGCGGCTGGTGGCTTGAAATCGTGGGGGGGGGGGGGGGGGGTGCTGCAACTTTCGAAATATACATACACACTGTAAGTACAGTGTATACGTGTTGTTTGGATAAAATATCAAAATTATGGTAAAAATTAAAAAAAAAAATTAAACATGAAAAAATATTGTTTATTATCGATAAATTATACAGTTTGGTATAATTCAAAATTGCTTAAAAATAAAATCCATTCCTTTAATTGTAATTAAAGGAATGGATTTACAATTTTTGGACATTACAATTAAAGGATTTAATTGTAATGTCCAAATATATAAAGAGACGGAGTAAATACGATAAGCACTACGAACGCTCTACTACTGGCGCAAACTGCATATAAACAACAGTGGAACTGCGCGACGGACAGTGCCGCATTACGCTAATAGCTCGCATCTCACTATGACGTGCATATGTTTGCGCGCGTAACAATATGACACTGTGGTAAATACAGTGCTGTTACAATTCTCTTATTTTGTATACAAAATAAGAGGATTGTTGATGATAAAATTAAATATTACAAGCAAATAAAAATAAATTAAGAAATATATTTATATATATCGAGAAAAATTGGGAGTGCTGCAGTTCCACAGTGCCTATGCACGAGTCGCCCCTGAGTACACATATTCTTGCAACATACTCTATTTTATTATTGTCTATTGTTACTTGTTCTTCTATTATCTGGTTTCCTTCGATATTTGTCATTAGTTTATGTATATAATTACTACTTTATTTGATACTTGAAGCATTATATTCAACGAATAACTAAAAACACTTTCAAAATAGTGAAAACGTTCGCCCACCCCCTTCTTCGTGTTTTATCGTTCAAGTTGTATTTTGGAATTTTTATTATTATTTTAATACTGGTTACCAAATAGCCGCACGCAGATAAGTATGAGTTAACTAGAGGTCAGGCAGAGACCACGACATAAGTATGCCTTATATGTTATTCAGTACCTCGGCCAGTGTTGTTATTATTATATATAAAAAGATGAGCCGAAATTTGAAACGTTTTTATGTCACGTTTTTTGTCTTACCGGCTTACCAGCCCGGAACTCGGCGGGCGGAGTCCCCCTAGTGTGTGTGTGTGTATATATATATATATATACATATACATACTAGGGGGGGTCCCCCCTATATATATATATATATATATATATATATAGACTCGAATTTTGAAGACTCGACACTCAGGGTAGCCCCTGAGTTTCAAAACGTTTCAAATAACTTGACAAAAACGTTACAGCCTACATCCGTTTCAAGCCCACGTCACATCCGTTTCCAATTTCAGCTTATTTTATAGTATCGAGTAGATACACGCGCGCACACACACACACACCAACTAATCAACTTTTTAGTTGAAAATTACGAACTTTTTTAAAAGGTTCGTAATTTTAATTATATGAGATTTAAAGAATTGTGCAAAGTTGTATAAAATACAAAAAAAAAATTAAATCGAAAAATAAAATGCGTAAAATGATAAAAATGCAATAAATAAAAAACATGTTTATTTTATCAGTATTTTTGTTTTATTCAGGGAAGGCTCGATGTTTTATGAAACAGATACAAAATTGCTTGCTGTTTCCTAACTTGACTGACTGTTGGGACGTGTTAAAATTCAGCTTAGTGTAAGATTATTATGCAACTTTATGCCATAAAAGCTAGACTTACCGTACAAAAGTTGTTGCCATTTCTTAACTTATATACTGTGGCATTTTTATACTAATTAAAAAAAAAAAAACATTATTTGTTTAGCTTCACCGAGACAATTATATAATACGAATGTCTACGTTATTCTTTACAAAAAAAAAAGCATTTTTTAAATGAAATATTTCCATTCCATTACTCTTCCTGATACGAAACTGTGTTTTGCTATAATTCCTTCAATAACGCTCACCATTTATTACTTTATTTAATCTCCAATAGGCATTGTTTTCTACAACAGTTATTTGACAATATGAAGAGTCTCGCGATACCTCATAAAAAGCAAGTTTATTGTTGCCAGATGCATTTCATGTAAACTTTACCCTACGAGTACTGCATTAACAGCAACTCGTTGAACTTTTAATCAAGTGATCTTCCTTTAAATAATTATTTTTATTACTTCATTCCAGTGCGCCTCAATAGACAGGCTTAGAATGAAAAATTAGAGTAATGTCAATGGAGCGCTCTTTGCTCACTGATAATTAAATTTATAGTGACGCCTATCGCATTACCTTAATGCTGACCACATCGTAGCATAGTGTTTCAGCCGTTATCTGCACGCATGCGCACAGACACTCAACCGTGATCGTCGCCAGATATTTCCATTATACGCATTCTGATGTGTCGAATTGAGTGGACAAGTGCCCATTACTGACATCAGGATATTTATAGCTGTGGTCACACCCGGTGAAGATCCCTTATCTTGCCACTAAAAGAATGCTTTTTGGCGTAGTTATGTTGAGCCTAACAAATGTTGGCATTTATGCCGGGTTAATTACGATATTGTTTGGACGTTTCCCCCCTTTGATTTGGTCCCATACTGTAAGACAGCCATGTTTGATCATCTATTCTGTTCGTTCCACCGTGCAATCAACGTATAGGGTTTTTCGTGTATATATGTGTGTGTAGCGAGCGTGAAAGACTTAAAGCGGAGTGTTAAAATGCATCAGCAATGACAGGCAAAGCAGAAACTTGGAATCATTAGTTAAGGACAGAAGTAATGGCACGAGATATATGGCTCGCTTTAATTTCCATAAACATCGTAGAGACCGAACAATTCAAATAAAATGCACGCATGCGCACACACTCCCAAACCATAAATATCCATTTTCGTTAAATTTCTCTCATGTTAGATGCACGCATGCGCACACTGCCAAACCGTAATTATCCGTTTTCGTTAAATTTCTCTCTTGTTATTTACTTTTAACGTATTACACACTGATTTAATTTTCATGGGTATCTTCCCTGTAACTTATTTCGCATCGCTTTTATTTATTAATGTGCAATTATTTCTCCATATTAGACTAGAATTTGATTATTTTAGCAGGCCAGTATAGTGATCTCACTGAAAATATCGATAGTACATTTATATTATAAGAATAATTCTTAAAATATAACTATTTATATAGAATATGTACAGAAGTTATGTATTGTCTATTATTATGACAATAAAAATTTAGTAATTTTGAAATCAATAACTACATAACAAATTTCGCAAGTAAACCATTTGTTTATTAATATAGCCGATGGGATAATTAATGTATTATTAATTACACCATCGGTTGAAAAAATAAAAAATAATGAGAAAGGATATTGAATGTAAAGTCCTTCTTAGGACTTCTAGGGTAACGAAAGGCAATGCTGTAGCCAATGAAGTTTAACTGAGGCTGGGCTATTGCCGTTACCCAGCCATGACTAGAGCTTTTTAGCTCAATAAAACTCCATCCACACAGATTTTCTTCATTCAGATGACGGGATAAAGAGTCAAGGACTCAGTCCATCACCCAATTCTTATAAGAACTATAAGAACACCATCGGTTGACTTCATATATTGAGGTTAAGATGGTGGCTCGCTTAGTGCTGTGATTACGATAAGACGATTTCAGTTTTGATTCCAGGTAGCTATCGCGGATTAGGATTAGCTGAGTCGTATAAAGCCTAGTGAATGTAATATCGTTTAGTTTGACGAATAATGTCTGTTGAGTTTTGCTTTAGATTCGGTAAGTAACTTTGTTCAGAAAACTTTTAAGTGCAAAATTTTGCTACCTATGCTAGTAGATCGATTTGATCTACGGGATATTTACATTGGGCTCTAGGACCCATTTTTCAAACTTTATTCTAACAGAGTTGTTGCCTCCTATCAGACATGTCAAAAGCTCTCAATGAAAGCATATTCGAAGAAGTTTACATAGAATTTCTAAGATTAGGAAAACTATTGAGCGACAACTGGCCAGGGAAAGTAAAGCTGTTAGATACCCCCCCCACCCCTACAGCAGTCACAGAAGATAGGATGGATGATTTTAATGATGGAAGTATGTTGACTGAACCAGAATTAAGTCACTTCACGAATATAGAGGAAGCTGCATCTCTGGATAATACTCCGCAGTTTTTGAAAACCAACACAGAATTCCAAACGGTCAAAAAGAAAAGGAAAATCTCCTCTACTGATTACACCCAAAACAGCGGAGATAGAACCAGATAATGTAATTAAAGAAAGGGCACCCCAGTCGTCCTAAGGCCAAGGAGCACTGGACGTCCGTTGCATCCGCACTGAAATCTTCAGATATCACCTTCATTAAAGCCACAAACACAGAAGGGATTCACATACAACCTAAAACGTCATCAGACTACAGAAAAATAACCAAACTTCTAGACAACAACAACCTGACATCTCACACTTTTGCACTCAACAGTGAGAAAAATTTAAAAGTAGTATTAAGGGGAGTAACTGAAACATTACAAATAGAAGACACCTCCAATTTAAGGGATTTAGCCCAATTAAAGTCAGCCGAATGCGGAGAGCTGATAAAACACCCTATCCCCTAATTTTGGTGGAAATAAGTAAAGACCAAAAACATATATTCCAAACCATCTGTGATCTAGTCATAAAAATTGAGGCATTGAAACATAAATCAACTACAACTCAGTGCAATAGATGCCAGAAGATTGGGCACGCACAACGATGCTGCAAGGCTGAATTTCGTTGCATGAAATGAATACCATAAACCCTGCACACTTCCAGCAAAGTGTGCAAACTGTGGAGGACCACACCCTGCAAACTATAGGGGCTGTATAGCATTTCCCCAAAACCAAAAGATACAACTCAAAACCAGTAAACCTCTTCAAGAACGCACGTCCTCCCATCAAACCATAGTCTCCACGACGGATGGAAGATCGTATGCTGAAGTTACAAGATCAACCTTCCCAAAAGACCAAATTAGTCACAGCAAACCAATAAACCTATCCTACTGAACATAACAAGCCACTTAGGTGAAATGCTTGCTGAACTCCGACAAACCAACCCAACTCAAGAAGCCAAGGATATCATCTTAAGGTACACACAATCAATCACTCTTTATGGAAATTCTTAATGGATAAGTCTAAAAGAAAACCGAAATCAAATTGTTTCATGGAACGCAAATGGTTTATCTATCAAATTACAGAAACCCAAGCAGACATCATCCTCATAAATGAAACACATCTTCGTCCAAGTGACAAAATCAGAATCAACGGTTATAGCACTTACCGTACAGACAGATGCTTTGCTAGAGGTGGAGGCACTGCCATCTTTGTAAAAAGAAACATAAAACATATCCAATAGCCGAACCCCAAACAGAACACATGGAAACTACAGGAATAGAAATACATATGGAAAACATAAGCAGCATTACGATATATGCAGCCTACAACCCCCCAAATAAAAAAACTCCTTGAATGTGACTTAGATGTGATACTAAATACAGACAGAGCAGAGATTATAGCCGGAGATTTTAATGCCAAACATTACCTGGAACAGCAGAAACTCAAATATTAACGGAAGAATACTCAACTCTTAACACCACTTCAAGAAATATAACAGTAATTGAACCCACACAATACGGAGCAATCGGACGTCCTTAGATATAGCTATATTAAAAAACATAGCGCACAGCTATCAGATACAAGCAATCAACGACTTAAGTTCTTATCATAACCCCATCATATTACAACTAGGCACCATACAAAATTTAACGGAAAACACCACCACATTTATAAACTGGAAACAACTTCCCTCAGCCTTCCAGGAAAACCTTGCTCCAATACCGCATATAACATCTGCCGAAGATGTAGAAAAAGCAGTGAAAACTCTTGAAAAACAACTACTGACAGCTATAACACAGGTAACAAATATAACCAAATGTATACCATCAAATAAACTCCCAGAGGATATAAAACGTCTTATCCAAGAGAAAAACAGATTAAGAAGACAATATCAGAGAACAATGGACCCAGCGGATAAACAAGCAGTCAATAGAGCAACAAACCAGGTTCGATATGCCTTAAAAGACCATCGTAACCAACTCTGGAATAACAAAATTCACCAATTAAACACAGAGGATCAATCAATATGGAAAACGATGAAATCACTCCGTTCAAAGCGTTTTACATTTCCTCCAATCCAAGGTGAATCTAATGTTGTCTACAACGACGAGGAAAAAGCTGAAGCATTTGCTGACAGTTTAGAAAAACAATGCAGCCCCAATTATATCAATACAGATATAAATTTCATAAGTAAAATTCACACCCAAGTGCGTGAAATAACTCAGAATGCCTCACTCCAATCCAATAACAAATCCGTGTCACCAACTTAAAATATGAGATTTTAAGAAAACTAAATAACAAAAAGGCTGCGGGTCCAGATGGAATAACAAACAAGGTACTCAAGTTACTTTCCCGCAAAGGGGTTATGCATCTGGTTGCCATCCTCTGGCTAAATTATTTCCCAGAGCGATGGAAAATTGCCGACGTTTTCCTAATTCCCAAACCTGGAAAAAATACACAGTTTCCTGAAAATTACAGACCAATCAGCCTTCTTTCATGCATAAGTAAGATAGCCGAACGTGCTATTCTCACACGGATTCAAGAGGCAACAGATATCAACCATGTCATTCAAGATGAACAATTCGGCTTTAGGAAATATCACTCCACAACGCTACAAATTTACAGAGTTATCGAACATAACTCTGTAAATTAGTTGGTGCCATTCATAACCCAAGGCACCAACACTCTGGCGCAGTTTTCCTGGATATCACTCAGGCATTTGATAGAGTGTGGCATCATGGACTAATTTTTAAACTACACGAAGTTGGTATTCCATTACCACTAGTTCTACTTATCAAATCATATCTAAATAACAGAAAATTTAAAATAAAACTCAACGGTATCAGATCCACAGAGAGGAGAATCACGGCCAGAGTCTCTCAAGGCTCTCTGCTATCTCCCCTACTCTTCTCCATATACATGGCAGATCTCCCCAAACTGTCCCCAGCTATCACCGCTCTATATACCGATGACACAATCATTATAGCCAGATCCCTCCGTCCACACCTGGCCACAATCAAGCTGCAGAGAGCAGTCAATGAATTGGAGGATTGGTACACCAAGTGGCGTATCGCAATTAATCCAAACAAAAGCTCTGCAGTACTTTTCACCAGACGTAAAGCAGAACCATATACAAGCATACAAATGTTTGGTAAAATCATCCCTTGGCGTAATTCTACCAAATATCTGGGAGTTCATTTTGATAGACGTCTAAACTTCAAGTCATATATGAATAGTGTCGTCACTAAGGCAAGTCAGACCATAGCACAGCTATATCCACTTTTGAATAGGAACAGCTTCCTAAGCATAAGCAACAAAATCCTCCTTTTCAAATCGGTAATCAGACCACAACTAACTTACGCCTCTCCAACCTGGGGTCACACGACTAAAAGCAACATCAACAGACTTCAGATAATACAGAATAAATGCCTAAGAATGGCATTTAATGCCCCATGGTTCATTAGAAACATCCAGTTACATCAAGAGGCCAATCTTCCAGATATTAAGACCTACATGACAGGCATTGCCGAGAAATTCTTCACAATCACGGATAATCACCAAAATCAGCTAGTTCGGCAGGCAGCGGACTACAAGCCCTCAGATCGTTTCAAACATAAAAAACCGAAATCCTCCATCGCAAGAGAAAGCTGATACAGCCTCAATGCTCACAATGAGCGGGTAAATTACCAACAATCTAAAATCCAGGTGAAGGGATAAAGAGTCAAGGACTCAGTCCATCAACCAATTAAGCTCAAAGTCGAACACCATTGGTTATATTAGCTTGTAGTTATTTACTTCTCACAGTCGCCATGCTTTTTTAAGTTACCTTTACATGTGTACACGTTTTACTAAGTATATGTATTTTTTATTTTAGTTATTAAAAACTGATTAAGCACAGTAATTCCGAATAATTTTTTTGGCCGCAAAACTGTTTGAAAGGCTATTTTGCCTCCTGGTGCTCCCCATCACTAAAGTTCTAATTGGCTGTTCTATTATTCAGTGTCATTGCCATCGTTGGCTATATTTCGTAGCTATTCATCTTCATTAAAAAAAAGCATTATTCTTTTCTGAGCTATTATATTTAAAATCCCAAGATTCATCGCGAGGGGTGTACACTACACAACACTCCAGATTCACAATTTAGTAGCTCAAGTAATTATTGCAAAGTTATGATAAAAGAAGCGTTTGTGTGTTGCAGTGGTTTTCAATTGCTGGTTCCTGACATGGCAAAACCGTGCACACCTTAATATAAGTCTTTATTTTAATGTCTTATGAATCTCAGATTTTAGAAAATTTCAACAGCATGGAAAAATCTAACGGTAATTATATCCTCTTAAATTTCTACTTTAATTACCATGAAACTGGTACAATTTTGAGGGTAAATGCTCCAAGGGTTACGTATTCTGAATGCTTATTTCGAAGTCTTATTCAGATCTTACGCTGAAACAACCTGAAAACCTGACCAAAATAAGCCTTACAAACCTCCTCCTCTCAAATCCATTTTCTTCTTCTTTGTCTTTTATTTCAATTCCATAATATCAATTAGCATTCTAACAATTTTAGAAATAATATAATTTCGACATACAATCGAAATTGTGAAGGACGATGATGCCATAATTAAATTACTTTATTTCATTTTTATATAATTGCAAACACTTTTATTCTTGTTATACTGCAACCTCCCCCCCTCTCTCTCACTATGCAAAAACAAGCATGTATTAAGGTGCAAAACATCATGCAACTCAGAAAGTTAGGCGTGGGAACCGTTGGCTTGGAACAGCAGTACACTTATTTTCTCCCCCCCCCCCTTTTTTTTTATTCCTGTATTTGCTCGCGTGCTTCCTTCAGCTACAATGGTTCAAGCACAGGTTAGTTGTGGATTCACGTAAATCAGCATCAAAGAAAAAAAAAAAAAGGATTAGTGGTGTTACAAGCACATTTAAAAAAAAATCAATTCACGATATACATATATAATTTAAATTAACAGTTTTATCATTTCTTTTACACGAGAATTTCTTCTTTGAACTTAATGTACACCTCAAAAATACAAATAACCGAAAGCACTTACAAATTTAAATCAAATCAGATCAACAGTCTTAAATTCTTAAAAGAACTGGGAGATGGATTGAATCCTTAACTCTTTATCCCGTCATTGAACTAAAAAGCTCTAGTCATGGCTGGGTAACAGCAATAGCCGAGCCTCGGTTAAAACTTCATTGGCTACAGCATTGCCATTCATTACCCTGGAAGTCGTAAAAAGGACTTTTCCAGAATCAATCTCCAATACCTGATCAACAGTCTTCATTGCACATGCGTACACTAATTTAGCCTTATTTAAATATTTAAAACGTGTATTGCAATGTTTTCAGAATTTTAGAAATCACTTTAAATCATTTCAAATATTGAATTATGCATTATAAATAAAATATAAGTTGCATTATGATTTTAAAGAGAAATAAAATAAATTACATTGAAAACAGTATAAATGTATTTGTAGAGTCACAACTGTCCACTTTGGGATAAGTAAAATTCCTTAAGTTTATTAAATAAATAAAATAAACTACATAGATGTCACTTCGATAGCCTTCGAAGTAACAATACTAAGCCTCATTAACAGGGATTTATATTTCAATAAACAAATGAGGATCGCATTTAATTCAATTTTAATATTATTATTCCTTGAGTTTGTTTGAATTTTTGTCTGCTATAAAATGTCAGCAATCCAGATGCTGCGAAATATAGGTCATTGTTTTTCTTTTAATGAAGTCCTTATAATAATTGCATGTCAACCAGTTTTCTATTACTTATCTAAAGAACTGTTTGGAATGCTGCCTGCTGAAATAACACCGCTTCGCCTTGTATTCTATTTTTAAACTTGCTTTCGTAATACTCAGTCAGTGGTTAATTAAAAATAGAACATCACCGTTCGTTTACACTTGTTAGCCGAGACATCGAAGTGGATCACTTCTCGCATGTTATGTAAATATGTCAGGCCCAATGAAAGGTACTTAAAAAACTAAAACATGACAACCATTTCTACGATCTAGACGCATCTCCTTTTTCGTTCTGTTTGCCATTATTAACTGTTATTTGTGTTTCTCCTTGAATAGGCAATTAAAGAAATCATTTTATCTTTGATCAGAAGTTAGTACGTGCTTGTGTCATTATGGAGGTAACCTTTCTTCTCCAAGGGCGTCACGAAACGAAATGGGCGCTGAAGAAATGTGTTTTCAGACTCGGTTGCTATAATCAGTCAAAAAAGAAATATGGGGCAGTTGAAAGGCTCTGACAGCTAACAGATGAAGACTAAGAAAGTAGGAGACTGGCTCGTGTGCGTGCGTGTGTGTTCGCTCGCCTGTAAACAGAGATAGAAATTTATTCCTTGCAGTGAGTAATAAGCCATTTTCTACTAGGAGTGTATAGCTGCAAAACAGGAAGTCTTCTGTTTTGCGAAGACAGCGCAATTAGTTTCCTAGAGATATAGTGTTCATGTTCAAGTTCAATCTAGAATTCAAACAATTCTCTTATATTTTACAGCATCTTAGATTCTCTTACATAAACCTTGTTTCGTTTCTTTTTATCTACATATTTAGATTCCTTCAACAAGATCGAATTTACGACTGCAGTAAATTTTGATCATTGTGTTTTCAACGACGCCCTCTCTCGTTATTATGTTGCAAAAGAATGAACATCAAAAAGTTCTTTTAAGTGCTGCGTGTAAGTTACAAACCTCAAAGAATAAACAGACGAAATAACTGTAGTTTTGTACAATACTGGAACTAGGGCGTAGCTGAGTTGACTTCGCAATAGGCATTACTGCACACCATAATCATCAGTCACTTCAAGCAATTGTAGCACAAGTGAAACACTACACACGCACATTTAGTGGATCATTCCTAATTGCCTACATTACAAACCTCGTTGAAGAAGGTCATGCGACACAATCTACGTTACGAATGCATCCATTATGACAGGTTTCTACCCAAAAGAAATGCATCAGTGAAATAAACTAAATAGTTTGTCGCATCTCCCTTATTTTCACACACTTTCTCTACATCAATTTTCTTGCCTCGTTCCCTTCAATTCATTTTCGTAACAAGTTTCCACAGCAGTCGCATCGAAGAATCTAAAGTTGTAGAACATCTTCCTTACAACCTAGACTTGGCTCCATCGAACTTCTGATTATTTCCTCATTTGAAGACACATCTCAAGGGTACCCATTCCGAAACATGAACGCAGAGATGAGAAAATGGTCCGTGAATAACCTGAAGAGTTTTACCCCAACGGCTTTGAAAAACTTGTTAAGCGGTGAAGGAAATAAATTGAAAGTGGGAGGGGAAGTGTTTCGAGAAATAGTGTACGAAAACAAAGTAGTCGTCAAAGTATTTTTCACTTAATTGTGAAATATATATATATATCGGGGATAAATAAGGAACTATTACTACCTTTATATACACACACACACATTTCTAAAATCCCATATATAGCGTATTTGCTGTTGATCAGATTAAAGTTTAAACCTATCCACCCATCCTGTAAAGAACTGAGGTCATCCGAACAATTCATTACTTGCCGCTTCATATCAGCAAAGAGAGAAATTCCACTCATAATATCTGAATCTAAATATTGAACCCTGGGATACCTCGCCGCTAAACTACCTTACAGGTTCCTTCTAAACATCTCAACTAGGTGATCAACCATATCTGTTTGACACGTGCTTTTAATCTACAAATTCTTTAGTGGAATGCTATCCACACCCCACCACAACCAGTATCTTAGTCCATTTCCCTTGTAACTTCATCCACAAAAAAAAAAAAAAAAAAAAAGCAAACTTAATCCCTTAATGAAACCATTCCCAGGGCCGACGTTGCAAGACGTGCATTTGCACGGGGCGATAAAGTTGGCACAAACTATACGAAAAATAAGGGAGAAGGGGCGGCAAAATATGCTACTGCACGGGGCGACCCTGACCATTTCATGTCCTGCTCAATAAGATCTGTCAAGAATATCCTGGTTATTATTCCTAATTAATTTTTCCATTGTTTTACCTATAACTCACTGGTCTATAATTCTTCCCTTTATGCAATGAACCATCCTTATGAATTAGAATAACCCTGGCAAATTTCCATCCACCCTCAATCTCAGAGATTCATTTAAGATGACCAAAGAAGAGCCATCATTCCTATCTACACTGTCATCCATACAATCTTATAAACTGCCAAGTGATTTCAAGATAATTTCTTCCTCCTGTATTATGTATGTCCTTATTTTCTCTATCGATCTGACCAGGATTCACTTATATACTTCAATAATAAAATAAATTCTCCAATACCCTAGTCCCCCTCCCCCTCCCCAAAGAGAGTCCTAACTAACCTTTTTGAAGAGCGGTGGACAGTTGGTCTCTAGTCTATCAGTGTATCGAAGCATTCAGGGGGAGAGAAAATGACAAGTGGGGGGGGGGGGGGGTGGGGGGGGGGGGGGGTGGGGGGGGGGGGGGGTGGGGGGGGGGGGGGGTGGGGGGGGGGGGGGGTGGGGGGGGGGGGGGGTGGGGGGGGGGGGGGGTGGGGGGGGGGGGGGGTGGGGGGGGGGGGGGGTGGGGGGGGGGGGGGGTGGGGGGGGGGGGGGGTGGGGGGGGGGGGGGGTGGGGGGGGGGGGGGGTGGGGGGGGGGGGGGGTGGGGGGGGGGGGGGGTGGGGGGGGGGGGGGGTGGGGGGGGGGGGGGGTGGGGGGGGGGGGGGGTGGGGGGGGGGGGGGGTGGGGGGGGGGGGGGGTGGGGGGGGGGGGGGGTGGGGGGGGGGGGGGGTGGGGGGGGGGGGGGGTGGGGGGGGGGGGGGGTGGGGGGGGGGGGGGGTGGGGGGGGGGGGGGGTGGGGGGGGGGGGGGGTGGGGGGGGGGGGGGGTGGGGGGGGGGGGGGGTGGGGGGGGGGGGGGGTGGGGGGGGGGGGGGGTGGGGTCATATTTTATACACTCTTGATCCATCTTACTTCAGTCAAAATCTGACTATAACAAGAGACCTGTGCTTGAATAATAAACAACAACAAAAAAAAAAAAAAAAAAAATCATAATGCGATAGAATACATGCGGAGGATCGGAACTTTTGTAACGGAAATAAGTAACAACAATTTTTACTGCAAGCAATCTTTTATACGAACAACCTTTAAATGTAAAAATATTTACTTTTGGAGTGGCAATTTCAAGGAAATCGAGTTTTAAAGAATGTAAAAAAGTTTATACGGGAAACAATGAATAAGCAGTAAACTGTTCTATTTTTTATTTATTTATTTTTTTTTATAAGCAGGTGAAAGATTTCTACTCTATACACGTGATGTATTTTTAAAACCTATCGCTATCATATCTGTAAACAGCAAAAGAATTTCAACAATACAAGACTGACTAAACTGGCAAAGTGCCAACTATTGCGACCATCATTTTGTAATATCGGAAGCCAACCAATGCAGTGTTCAATCATATTATATACGATTTGTTGTTCGACTTTTTTTTTTAAAACGATTACTTCCAGTAAAAGCAATTTTCTTAACATATGGTCTAGAATTGAAAATTGTAATACGAATAAAATAACAGGATGTTGGAATAATAAAGATAAAAGTAATTTATTTTCAACGAACAAAAGTTATGTGATATAACTCCTCGAAAGAAAAGTATTCTTGTAATTATCCATTTCGAACGTATTTTATCGTTTGGAACATATTCATGACTGTGCGTATGAATTTGTGAAATGCCATAATTTAAATCTTTACTCTCTAATGATATGTGATGAATATCGAAAACTGATCCGTTTTTTTTTTTTTTTTTTTTTAATCAATTTGATCAACTGTTTTGAGCACGCTGTAATGCTATTTACCACAAATAAAGTGCACTTATATATAGAATTAAGCATTGAAAAGTTATGAATTTATTTCTTTTCATAAGTTACACCTATTAGTTTAAGCAAAATATAAAACTAAAAAAAGCAGTACTTATTTTGATTATAAAAAGTAAAATAAATACGCATGCTTGTACAAGTCCGCATACATATGTATTTATTTGTATTTTTTAAGCCTAATCATTTGTCCCCATTACGATATGGTCCATAGTTACCAAAAAAATGGCCAATATTTTTTAAATATTCTAGCTTGCGATAGTAAGATAGTTTATTACAGGAAATATAGCGTAGGAAAAATACGATAAACTCTTATAACATTACTTTTAAACTAAAAACAAACGGAAAACGTGAATATCAACAAATATTAAAACCTTTTCACAGGGGTAATAATAACTCAAAGTTACACGAATAGCAACATTAACATGGTGCTAAAAAATAATCTAAACTTTTTCCTATAATGGACCATTAAGTCAATAACTGCCTGATTCCAATGATCAATTAAAAACTGGGATTGCGGTTAGATAAGATCCATAAACGTCTTCCTGTTTTGATAAATTTCATTCTTTACGAACTTTTTTTTTTTTCTTCCGAAAAAAGAATACGATTTTAAGTAGTGCAAAGGGGTCGGACTCGCTTTTTAAGAGAATGATGCTTCTGCCCATAAACATACATAAAAATGCAACACCAGGACGTTATTGCAAGAGCCTTTTTCAGTGCCCCGGCTGTTGAAGTAAGCACACATAAAGCGCGTCATCTGTCGTTGTAAAGATATGCGAAGTGCAGGCAAGGGACATTGTAAACTGTTTCTAAAATACAGTACTTGAAGTAATGGCATTCGACGAACATTGGAACCAGAAAATAGCTGTTTTATAATCTACGAGCATTCCAGAAGGGTTCGCTACACTTATTCTGAATTGCTAAAGACGTAAATATATCGTTCAATTTGGAACATTAGTCATTAGTAAAAGCATTAAAAACGCGTATAAAACGAACAAGTAAAAGTTACATTCCCAGTTATGTCTCTGCTGGAAGCGAGGGTATACAAGAGCAACGAGGGCATTTGCAGCTCTTTACTTGTGTTTTAAATGGGCCAGGAAGCCGTTCGGGCATTCACATAAATGGAGATAACACCGTATTACGACGGCTTTTGTCGAAAGTTACGAAAAATGAGATTTTTTTAAAAGTTCCTAAATTGACGACTTCCGGTGCTGTTGAGAAATTCTGCAATGATTACGGCTGTTTATATAAGAAGTTTGCATGCAGGACTCTTTTTTTAAATAAAACAAATATACAGCATAAGACTTACTTGGGTGTCGTAGACTCTTAGCAAAAAATAAAATAGAATTAGTAAGAAACAAACAACTTCACATTTCTGTACATGTTATTTACTTTATACATTTTTTACAGCAAGATACACGAGGCTCAAAAAATCTTATGGCCAAGGTTTGTCGGTATCTTTATCCTCGGCTGGAGAAGATCAAACAGGCCGGTTCCACTGCCTACGTGCCTCCCGACAACCAATCTTGCCGATGGAGATTTCAGATGATCTTTAAAACCTAAAATAAAGAATACGATTATTATTATATTATATAAATTCTTTAACGACATTACTACCATCAACACAAATCCATCCACCGTCTCCCGCAAGTAGCATTTGTCTGCAAATCGGGACGAGCCTGCTAACTCAACCTTTGAACTGAAAAAGCCCATATAAACATTTCTCTCGTTATGACGAAAATCGAACTGGGAAATGTCCAGCTGTTCTTCCAATAGCGCTACGGATAAAATCTAAATAAATACGAATAAAAAAAAAGTCAGGCAACTTGAAACACATGCAGCATGTCATATGTCCTAAAACTTTTAACGTAAAAACAAGACAGCTACAATGACCTCGGTATGTTACCGCAGAATATTTAATACGACTTTGTCTGTATGCGGAAACGCGTTACGATACTTTGAGAACAGGTAAAGAAATCCGCTACTGAAACCAAAAATGACTGACAGAATACTGGTGTTCGATTCACAGAGGAAATGGTGCATAAAATCCTAGTCGCCACTTTCCAAACTTTGAGGTTAGGCCATCATTACCAACATTATGGCGTCATCAACGGTACACCGACTGACCAAGAACAGGCAATTTTACAGGTCATTAAGTGGGAAGAATTCTCAATTTCGAGCCTGTTGAAAGAACATCGTTAAGTTGTGGGAGACAAGGAAAGAATCTTCGAGAAACCACAACGTTGAAAGGTTTATTACAATGGCCAAGGTTAGTGTTGTGTCTCGCGATCAAACAGATCCACAAAGGATAAATAGACAAGTTCTTCCCATACTTCCTGATGAGAGCATGGAACATTAAACCCAGATAACGCCATACAAACCCCCCCCCCCCTGGCTATTTTAAGTAAGTATCGAATTAAAAAAAAAAATCTTAATTAACTTTTCAGCGAGGTAATTACTATCTCATCATCAAGAAGAAATAGAAGCATTTTGTGGAGACAGTGTTAATGATTTAGGCCTCTGTTTTCCGAGTCTCACAGGATTCTAATTAATGCACAACAAACATTAAAAAAAAAATATCGAGATAAAGGACTTCTCCCGCTAGAGAATGCTAAACCTAACGCTCGCTAACTTTTGAAGTTAAGCATGAAACTATGTTAGTTACTTCATCTTAAGTTATTTCGCGTAGAACTAATAAACATAAAGAAATGGATTGGGAAGAAAGTGAACGACCTCGCATTCCCACTAACCCTGGTATGAAAGTGTTCACCGCAAACTCAGTGATCGAGGACCAAGTTGTCATATTCTTCGATAGCCAACCCAAACTATCTCGAGGCCAATGACTTGCCAAGAATTAACGACACCGTGAAAGATCCTATTACGAAAAGTAATTAATTACTGTCGCCCACCCACTTCGTTCTTAAATGTTCAGACGAAACCTTTACATCATAAATTACTGGTTTAAGGTAACTGAAAGATTGCGTGTACCGACTCCAATCAAAAAAACATAGCCGACATGAAGTAAATAAGAAGTAAATTAGGGTGCTTTGCCATTCATCATAGCGGTCAAGTGCTGCGTTACATGAACGAACAAGCGGGTCTAGAATTACTGTTTCAAGTGAACCGCCATCAAAATGAGCTTAAATAAAACAAAGTGGGTCATTGGAAATAATTCATAAATTTCACTTAAGAAACTCAAGTCAGCGGTGCAGAACCGGGTACTACATGCTCAAGAGTGCAGGCCCGTTAACGATAATAGACGGCAGCATCTTCGTCGCTATGCGAAGGATAAACATGTACAATTTTAAAGATGGGAAGCTAGTAATAGAAAGAAACGGAAATCTTCCAGATCTTCTGAAGTACACTTTCTATTTTGTTATTGTTTCTGAACTCACCCCCCCCCCTTAAATACAACTCCATCCGGCACAAACACACGTGCTTGTTTTATTTCCTCACAGCTTCGATAGAGTATTGGCATACGGACCACGTCCGGCAAATCTACGTTGTACTATTTTGAACAAGTCACCTTGAAACCAAGCCAACAAAAACTAGCGCAATTTCAAAACGAGGCACAAATGAATCCCCCAGACATGTATGAAAAATTCCCAGAAGAGTAAATGTTCAAAAAAGTTGAATGAAATCTTAAAAAAATGCGAGCAAACTTCCTGATGACCTCACATTTTAAATAGCTACGAACTTTTGGCATACCTTATTTAGTCCCAACTATTTCGCGTAATGTAGCAGACATGGCACTGGGTGAGGTTAAAAAGAAACCCTTGGGGTTTCTTTTTTTTTTCTGCTTAAATACAAAAATAATCTCTACAGACACTGCCAGCTGAGGATGGACGTGAATTTAAGCCTTCCTGTTATGTCTTCATGCATTATAGAAAGTTTACAAACTCCGTAAGTTACGAACAAAGCCAAATGGGCCCACCAAAATTTCAGCATAAAATCGGATGTCAGAGGTTGAGTGAATGGGAAGCAGAATCGACAGGTGACACATTAACACACTCTCCACTATGTAATCCCTATCTTAGACTCCCATGAAGAGTTCCCTAAATCTGACCAATCAGCGACCTATTAGGATTGTGGAGAGGGCGGAAAATCCCTTTTAATTAATAGAAGAAAAAAAGGCATTTCAAGCCTATATCTGACACGATAGCCTCCGTAGTTCAGTTAGTAGAGACGAAGCCCTTTGGTCGGAAAGACCTGGGTTCGATTCCCGCCTATGACGTGAGGAACCTTTATCTGGTCTCTTTCGACTAAAGGTGAGTTAGCCAGCCTCATATGGAGGGGGGATTCACTCGGAAACTCGGGTTTTTCGTCCCCCAGAACACACATGGATTACAGTCATGAATACGTCCCAACTATATGCCGGTCCCGAGCCAGGATAAAATTAGGGGGCTGGGGAAAGCAATGGTGAACTATCCTGTAAAAATCTTACCAGGAATACTTTGTGGGCAATGCCTACAAAGTTACCTACGGTCGGAAATGACTGAAAGGGAAAAACCAGGAGGATTTGACACGAACAATCCGTTGCACAAAACTTCAAATTAAAAATGTTAGCGGTGCGAGAGAAAGGACAAATATCAAACAACACAGACTTGACGTATTCTATTAAAAATCACAATTACACATAAAGTGAATTAATTATAACGCAGTTAGGCAATTTACGTAATAAAACCATTACTGCAAACAACTATTGTCGTGACAGGAACCAGAGGTAAAAAATAAAAACAACTAAAAATACGGCACACTACCTCATAACCTTGCTTGGGAAGCAATCTGATGGCATTAATGCCAGTGAAAGCCTGCGTAGAGAGGCAGGTCACGTGTAGGCTCAAGGGAGCTTATCTCTTCTCTGAATGACCAGCGTAATGTGGTCGTCGCCTTTCAACGGAGTGAACAATTCTGGGTTTTCCCCCAACTCAATAAACCAGTCCATTACTGGTGTCAGACCCAGGCTCGGCCAACAGACGCTGAAAAGCAAACTTATCAAAGGCAGAACAATGCTAGTTGATTAGACACAAGGGGAAAGGGGATTGCTTTAAATTTCAGCTTTGCAAGTGCACAAAGAGGAGAGAAACAAGCAGTCTCGAACTGCTATTACTTGTGCTTTTCGCGAAATCTTGAATAGCGTAGGAAAGCTAAGAATGTCGCGTTGGATACGCTACCGAAATGTGCGAGGAGAGCCGAAGTGGTTGGGGGGGGGATGATAGTTAAAAGTAAACGAAATAGCAAATTGCGCTCTGTGTGTGTTCTGCGTTTTCTCGAGTTCGACAAAATTGATGGAGTTACAGCGCGCGTGTTTTTAAAAATTTCAAACTCGGACTGTTTAATTCCATTTACTTTAATGAAAAGAAAATCCAATAAGATTAACGAATGACAAACAGCTACAAGTGAAAGGTGGAAAAGTTTGAGACTAAAATTCGAAAACTTTCGACATAAAAGTTTAGAGTAGTGCTTGTTTTATTAATTGAGCGCGATTCTGTATTTGAAAGCGAAAAAAAAAAGTACCATATGACAGTCAATAATGATTACGATATCATTTCAAAATAATATAGTGTCGAACTTGGGGAGGGTGTAAGAGCTATGCAGCTATCCCCGGCTCCCTCTTCCTAACCTAAAGCTCTGCAATTATTTTGCTGCAAGTAATAATGAATCCCACTGTCTCATTAAATCGTGCCGAACAGATCAAGTTTCCATTCATTACAAACCATTCAATGAATGAAAACTGTATAGACACGTGCTGTACCAAACAAGAAAGAAAAGCAATAAAATGCAGATGATTTTCAGCGCCCTCTATGAAACCACAAAAGTGACATGAAAAAAAAAAAAAATCTGTCCTGCTTTTTTCATTCTTAAAAATACTGATGACGTAGCTCAGCAGTGGGCAGGCCCGTTTCGTACCGGGGTGCAATAAACCCGGGAGGCACAATTTAGGGGCAGTATAATCGAACACGTTCATAAAAAATAGGCACAAACCCACGGAACCCTGACAGTGGGTCACTGTTGTCTTTTTATTTGAAAGATTTAAACTATTGTAAAACAGAAAAAAAGTGAGGAAAGAGGGTGAAAGAAATAAAAATTTAAAGATATGAATACTTATAATGCAATCTCTATAAAAACAAATCACATCGCTGACAATTCTTAGGGGAAAATAAACAAACACCATAGAAATGCAACAGTTATAATAAAAATTGGTCAAATTTTCGCTTGCTGCCAGTTTTCCATTGCTAGCTTAGTGAAAAAAAAGCATAATTAAATGATGTATTAAAAATGAAATGTGGGAGAATGCTCAAAGCACATCGTGGAGGTTAAATGACGTTCAGGAAGTCTAAGAGTTCCAAAAAAGGAGTGCAATATCATATATTCTATCTCATCGCTTTTGTCTTCCGCTGTAAATAATAAAAATATTAAACCCAAAGCCAATCGTAATGTGCATTCATAAAAGCGCTGTCAATTTTATTGTAGTTTAATCCAACAACAGTCCGGATTAAGAGAGGGGGGAGGTGAACTTGCGTTTGAAGTGGGGTATTATCACACCAATGTGATAAATAGGGACCATATGCACGAGAGGGGAGGGGCTACTTTATGCAGATAAATAAACGTATTCTAACATGGCTCAGCACCTACAAAATCAAAGGTTCACTTGATCCAAGTGCTTTGCCATTGGTCGCATTTTTTTTTTTTTTTTTTTAGTCTGTTCAACACCAGGAGCATCCGACTACTAGTATTTATATTATAATCGGCATACATTACAAATTATGGAGCTGAAATAATTTCTTAACATAGATAAGGAAAATATATAAAAAACAAACAACGATTCTTATTAACTTGCACCATTTAGCAAAGTTTATAAATCATGGATTAGAAGGGGGGGGGACGTTTTCATGTGTGAAAAGCGCACGTCAGCAATGGTACACGGACGTCAGCTCTGCTCGAGTGGGACACACACACATACACACAGTAATTTATACAGCATTAAGTCTTGTGACAGCCTTTGATTGATGAGCTGCTATAATCCAGCAGATGAGAGTAATTAATGTGAAACAAAGACCACTTTCCTGTGGATCTCCCTTGCTTCCTCGGGTACGAGAGTATTTGATGCAAGAATAACTCGCCAAAATACCTTAGAGTAGGGGGGAAAGAGCGCGCTAAATTTAAAGGGGAAAAAAATAAATAAAATAAAGTTTGAATTACCCAATCTTCTGCCCAGTGAACAGCATCTGAACTCTGTAAGATGGGGCCGGCAGTGTTTTGCAACCGAGCTTCTTTGCAAGGAGCTAATTAGCATGCATTCTTCACACGCTTCTTTATTAAAAATTAATTAACAGTGGAAAATGAAACGTGTAAAGCTTGTATGGTAGGGGCTTTGTTTGCATGAAACATTTTTCATCATAATTAAACTAATGAGGAGGCAAACTTTAATTAATGACTGAATTCCCAAGCATTATCGTTCTAAACTACGGCATTTAGAAAACTATACGTATTTTTATATCATATTGGCTATGTCGTCTGCAGGACTTTTGTAATGGACATCAATAAAAGCATTGCAAAGCAACGAGTTAATATTGATAGATTTCAAGACACGAGTGCCACCTTAACAAAACAAAAAAACTTTCTTTTATTATATTATAATGAGAAATTAAAGTTGAAAATACCCATACGAATACGTTGAACAAAAGCTTCTGGAGCCGTGCCAAAATTATTCTTTTTCTCTTCTCTTTTACCTCATTGGTATCTTTCGGTATGCGCCATTGAAATTGGGAGCGTCAAGGTAATTGTCACAGGAGTGCAAGATGATTTTTATCCTTTACCTATATATCAATTTAAAAAATACGTGTATGACTATGAAGAAGTTGCTCGGGATGCAAAGCCAACTCACGCTTGGTATTCCCATGATTCTGTGAATCTTTACAAAGTAAAATTTGCATTTATGATAGACGAGACTTGGCAATAGCCATACTTAATGACGTCAGTTCATTTCAATTTGGGCTCAGCTTTGTTTTGACGCAAATGAAGACCAGATGATGGTGCAACTCAGAAGTCACACCGACGTAGCATTACGCTGGTCGCTGAGCAGTTGATCTGTTTTTGCCGAAGAAAAAAATCTTGTTGCTACCGTCTTTGAATAAGTAACCCAGATGAAACCTAGAAAATGTTCGGGAATGTTAAAGAGAATAATTAGCACTGAGACTTCATGCTGATCTACGTAATATCCGAACTTGTTTCTCCTATCGTTTTGATTTGTAGACATTTCAACTAGTTCAAAGTCTTGGGATTAAATTATGTTTAAAGACAACTCGCAATACAAACGGTGTCAAGACTTATCAGAATGAAATCCAAGAAAACAAAAGCCTTGAGGGGGGGGGAAGCAACGAAAAATAGAAAATGTATGCAATAATTTAATGAATTGAAATTCTTTTTTCGAGGCAAAGGATTAGCACAAGATGTACCTAGGACCCATTTGATTTCGTGTAACAAATTCTGATAAAGATATGAAATGAAATCGTTAGTTTTTACTTATATGAATTCTTACAGCATTTCTTTATGTGATCTCAATACCTAAACGGCATAAAACTGTATATTGTCAAAGAAATCAGCTTAGATAGCAGCTACTGTAAACATTACTTCTGGAAAAAAACGCTTCAGAACTTTCGTCAAAATCTCTACAAGTACTGAACATTTTATTTGGCTTAGATAAGTATTAATCTGCAAACGTTGCTATCATCCTTTAAAAACTTTCTTAATCCAGCATTATGGAACGTCATTTATCCCATCTTTATTGGGGGGGGGGATTTAATATTTTTTTAATCTCCGCAAAAGGGAAAAAAAAAGTCGAATCTAGCAATGGCTCACGTAAATAATAATAATACAGATTGGATCAACAAGCTGTTCAAGAGTGAAGATGTGACAATACAAATGCTGTACTCAATGCGAACGGGGTGTGTTGATGAGGACGGTTAATCTGCTTAAAAGTATTCTTGGTTAAGTACGTAGGCCACTGCGGTATTTCTATTACGCCGATACCCAGAAAACGAAACATACTGACTACGAACATATGAAGAAATGAGACATGACTAGGCAGAAAGTTGTCCAGAGAAACATGTTTTTTTAAAAAAAAAAAAACATTCTTTTCTTATTTTCAATCAAATTATAGGCCCTCAAGATCATTCTACTGCATACAGCAAGGATTTCTAAACCATAAAAAAAGAATAAAACACTAAAGTTATATATGATTAAAACAAGAACTAACAAGGCCAATATAAATAAATATTGTATCAATACTAAAAGTACCATTAGCACTGTCAGCACAGCCCGCTGCAGTAGACAACCCCCCCCCCCCCTTTCTAATTTACAGTTTAAGTCCGAATTCCACTGTAGCCTGCATGTTTGTGAATGTCTAGGTGGTAGACATTCACCCTGCTAAATGAAGGGCTGAGGTGTTTGAAAGAGTTATTTCGTGTCTCTTCGAGAACACGAGGTTTCTACTTGGTTTGTGAGCTTTCAATTGTTGAAATTGCCGAATCAAAATAAAAAATAAATAAAAAATAGACAACTTTGTCTATAGGTAGGGTGTGTGGGGGGATATCTTTGAGACACTTATAAAGTAACCACTGATGAACTTCAGCTGAACAGCAGTTATCCACAAATTGGTAAACAAATAAATGTGGTTATTATTCAGTTACTTATCGAAAGCTTATGAAGAACATAAGTATTTAAGAACAACTTCAATGCTCCGTTTTCGGACAAGGTCAGAAATGAATTTTAAAAAATTCTCAGTTCACAGTACTAATAGTTTATGACATTTCATGGGTGGAAGTCAACATTAACAAAAAGTCTCTTATATCAGTTTCCAAACTTCTTGCTAAAGTGGAGCCCTAAAGCAAGCGAAATTTTTTTTTGCGGAGTACTCACAACTCAATCTTTAAAATAAACATGAAAAAAAGGAAGAAATCAATAAACATTCACCGCTCCGTAAATTTTAAAAAATTAAGTTTTTCAAAGCCTGGTATGATGAACATAATTTGTAGCATCATATCATTTCCTGCATTTAGTCTGTTTCTATATTTAGTAGTCTGCTATAGTGAGAATGTGTTTTCACCGAGATATGTTAGAAAATGTATCAAAAACTTCAAAGCCTGAATACAAAGAATGGTAAAGTGAATGGAAAAATCAAAAACCTTAAACTTCGCCCCTAAAATCTCTGGCCAATCTCTTGCTATAAAATTTTACATATTATACGTGATGGAGGCAAATGGCAACTACTCGTGCTAAGGCGTTTGATGGCGAAAAAAAAAAAAAAATCTACTCGCAAAAAATAGATTAATGGTAAAAAAAAAATAAGTGAATGTTTGTAAACAAGATTGGCGGAGCCCTAGAATTTCAGTTGTGGAGCCTTAAGGGTCTATGAAGCCCACTTTGGGAAAGCCTGTCCTATATCACTGCAAGCAAAAACATATGGTTTAACAACAATTAAAAGTTGAAGCAATTTACTTGCAGGGTTTTTAACTTTTTTTTATAGCTTTACTACCTGCCTATAATACAATAACGAATATCTTAAAACGTGTTCATTTATCATAATTAGCGTAATTTACAGAAAAGCAAACGTTAGCGAGGAAAAAAATCTGTATACAGTACTTAACATGATGCAGTCACTTGCTACGTAACCCTAGAACACTACAGCGATGAAGTCCAAAACATCAATTAGGATACACTCATCAAAATTATTACTAGCATTCCTTTCAAATGCATAATACCAACAAGACATGCATCAGTAAGGGAAAAACATTATGAAGAAACCTTTGAATTTATTGAAAGATTTATTAGCAACTCACCTGCAAGAGTAGCAGATTTCAAAAAATTCATCGTAGTCTCGAAGGTCATTTGTTGTAAGGGCGAAGCGCTGCTCTCCAATCCTATACGGTTACAAGGCTTATAAGTGCCATCGTACGTCATATAATCAGCAATGAGCAGTAAATGGCGCGGATCCACTTCGATTGAATAAACTGCGAACAAATTGGCAATCTCCTATAAGTAGATCGATTAATGAAATCAATCAGCTTATTTCTTACAAATAAACACAAAAAAAAATGTTACATTTATTTCTACATGAAATCTCTCCAAGTAATGGGTATCGAGGTTACATATCTGGTAACTATGGTTACAACCTTGTTTATGAAATCGTCAATATGACACACACTGAGAAAACACGATATACACATCAGCATGAAACTTCAAACATAAAACTGGCATGCTTTCAAATTTTCGGATGTTCTCAAAAGGGGTGTACAACTACAAAAAGTGCAAATACCTCGATGTTGAAACTTCTGTTAAGAATGGTTAAAAGAAAATTGGTAAGAAATTTAGGCTCTATCTGCAAACGCGAATTATCAATGGACATAAATCAACTGTCAGATACTACAAAAAATAAATTAAATAAATTTTAACAAAAAAATACAAATAAATAATAAAGAAATCAAACTACAAAACACAAGCTAACGGCTGCAAAAAGCACGCAGAACATAGATGCATTCTTTTTTTGTAAGCATTTGTTTTTGGCAATACATTCCTGTTCACTGTTTTCGGAACGATGGATTGATGACTATTGATAACAATAGTCATCAATCCATCTAGTTATCAATAGTCATCAATACGATGGATTGATGACTATTGATAACAATAGTCATCAATCCATCATATATATGAGGATAGTATAAAACTAACAACCGATGCTGGCGAAAATGAAGTGGACTATATACAAAACAGGTAAAAACTCAAACATAACTAATCAAAATAGCTTCGGAATACCTTCTTGGCAGCAAAGTGAACAAATGCCAACAACGCTGTGGCTTCGAATCCAACTGTGGCATGATTGTTTGTGAACATTATTAGGTGGTTAGACAATTGTCATTATTACGGGAGATCACCCGCTGTATGGAGGGCAGATCTTGGATATAGTCTTTGAAAAATATCATATATAGCCTAGGAGATCATAATGGGTTTTTCCCTTATTATTATAATATACTTGGATGGCTTAGGTTAGAGGTCAATGGTACTCTTCTTCCAAGTCACTTCAAGTGTCTAAAATAAGCAGGGATAACATGACCAATGAAAAAATCAATCGTCTAAAGACATTCATAAACATCTGTGCTACATTTGGATACGCCTTCCACTCGGCCAACCGCGATGGCTTAATATATCTGGAACATATCTAGGAGAGCGACCGAGTGTCCAATTTAGTGATGGCATAGAAGCTGGTATTCGAAAAACGAATTTCTCACCAAGAATTGTTTTCCTTAAAAAAATAAAGTACAATGAAAGAAGGCTTTAGGTATCCCTTTCCCCACTTAAATCCCGGTATGATTTCTGTTAAAAAAAGGCTTTTAAGTGGGCTCACATTCAAGGATTATTTTAAGGGGAGATGAAATTCATCTCCCAACACCGATCCTCTTACTGGAGGCCTGAAGTGGCTTGTAAAAGTTTCGTGTTCGATCTCTAGAACAGGGATTCCGGACCAAGTAAAAATAAATTTTAAAAAAATACAAAAATTAATTTAGAAGGTTGGAAAAGATTTTATGTCCAGAAGGAGAACTAGCAATCCTGAACGCGATAGAATTTTTTTTTTTTTTTAAAGCAGCAAAACGTCATTACTAGATATAGATATATACAAAGGAAACACATTCCAGCGAATGTATACACTAATAAAATCCGATTGCTATATGAGTCGACACCTATTTCGCCTTTCGAAAGGATGCACTATTTATATTTATAAAACTACAAAATAAGAACACTTTATAGATTCGCACGTAATTCCATTAATATCCTTCTAGGGGGAAAAATAAATAAGGCATTCATTAATGCCTCCCCTCTTCTTTAGTTTCAGTATCGTCAGATATACTACTCTAATTTATTTAATCACAGCTATAAATATTTATGTTAGAAAAAAAGAATGTTTATCTCGACTACTAAGGAGATACACTACGGTGAAATTCATGGAATCTAAAAGCACTTTTGCTGATAAGATCCTCAGCTAGAATTACATGTCAGTAGTGACACAATCTGCCGTTAACAAACATGTCTTAGCAGCTATTGAAATTTCTCCTGCACAGACCAATGCCCTGGAGGGAACATTACTCAGACATAATAGCTCCTTCTTAAAACACACACGAGATGCAATCAAGGAGTGCAGTGTACAGACTTTTAATTCTGCCTGCGTGCAGCATCTTAGAAAATGTGTACTTAATTAGGTTATCTAAACTGATGCTCCACAATGGGACCATATCCTTAAATCAGGTAATTAAGTTTACAGTGGCTATACAACTTTTGGCTATTTTCTTTACCTCAATGCTACTTGAGGGGCATAAATGCCGAGATTACTCGCGACTATATTTCATTTGCTTCGAAAACATAAAAGTTCAAACCCTTGTGTTCAATACGGTTATTATTGTTAAAAAAAAAAAAAAAGCTTGCATAGATGCAATTTACTTAAATGAAAGTATTCCTGACGCTTTTTTTTAAATTATTATCATCTCAATGGGGAACAGCAAATAATCGAAGTGCAGCTAAATGCTTCTGTTTGTATTCTTTTGTTGTCCTGATTTTTATTGTTTACAGAGCGCAACTGTATCAAAAATAATGCCACCATTTCGCTGGAGTAAATAATAACACACATTACGGTAGATGGCGTCGTATATATAGCGCATGTCTAGTTATTGTTAGTAACTTTTTTTTTCTTCTTTCTCTCCAATTAATTGATGCGTGGTGCACCGTGCGTTTTTGGATGAGAAATTCTCAGGCAGGTAGTAGGAAAAGGAGAAAAAAAAAGCGTAATGGAGAGATTTGTAATTATAATTAAACAAGGCTTATTTAGATAATTTAATCTGATTTATTTACATTCTGTAATTAAGGGAGAAGTAAGCCTTCCTCTAATTAAACTAGAGCGCCAAAAGTATACCATTAAAAGCAATTCATTAGTGGCACAATTTTCATTATAATATACCGGTCACCGTCCGCTTTTGTCTGTACTTGGCTAAAGAACTTTAATAATTCTAACTCACATAGTCTATAAATTTAACGACTACTGACTCTCGAAATAAGAGGCCGCTAATCAAAGAAAACCAGGCAATGGGTATACCAGTCCCCCAAGGATGGTCCATCGATGTATTTCCATTTAAAGATTCAAAGACCCAGTTCGTTTACTTAAAAATGCTCTCATCTACCTGAATACGAAAACGAAATATGCTTCAATGCGATCCACTGCCCAAACGAGTATATTTGATACGTTTCGATTTTAGAGTGTGGTAACCTTCCAAATATAAAATGTCTGAAGATTGGTCTTCTAAGACATTCACGTCACAGCACGTTTGCGCATCAATTGAGGAAAGGGCAATCATGTTCGGTGTTTCTTCAAAATGTCGAAACAAGGCAGAAATCAATAATGACTGCGTTAAGAACGACAGGATGGATGGGTTCGAGTTGCATTCGTGAACAATTACTTCAACTGGATCGGAGAGGTGTCGAGAACTTCGCAACCTCATTGTGAATTCAGTCGGACGAGTGAGCGTTCTAGAAATACTCCTTCGCAGTGACTTCGACTTAATGTTCCGGCTGATTCCGAGCGCCTCACTTTTCTCCTTAAAAATTGCTCAAGGGCGACGGAGCAGGTGAGTTGAAATGCACACCTCTATAAAGAATTCTTCAGATAATATTTAATTGCAAATTTCTATGAAAAATACCAATAAAGTGTACTGTTAATTAGAAGCGAAATAAGGTAGGTTGAGGAAAATGCGTGCACGGATTTCCCTTAATTATAACAATATACTGTATTAGGCGCTGAAATACGACTATTTAATATACTATCAGTTATTGTTGGAGAAGTTAAATATTACTATATCCACCATAAATCAGTGGTTTAGACCAGGATGCTGGTACGCGGAGATATATATATATATATAGAAAGCTGAAGTGTTTTTTTTTTCTTTTTCTTCATTAATAGGTCTGGAATTATCACCAAAAGTTTTATAGGTATGTGTTTAGGTTAGAGTTAGCCAATTAAATCGAAAGCGGTCAAAGCAAATCTTAATTAAGGATTATCGATATTATGGTAATTCTTTACACCAATAATTTATTTCAGGGGGCAGAGGGGAATTATTTTCCATAACGTACTTAAATACGGCGTCTCACCATCTGCTATACAATAACAGAAATCGTATTCATCTGAAATAAATTATTGGTGTCATTGTTGGTAATCTTCGCAGCAATAATCTCCACATCAGGAATTATACTGAAATATGTGTACTATATTTCAGTATAATATAATACATTTTCGGAAATACACTTAATACAGAAAAAAAAAAGGAATAAAAATTATATTACGAATGTTATAATAATATATTAAAAAATGCAGCGAAGATTACCAACAATGACACCTGGAAATATACATCCATAATAACTTTTCAAGGTGCAAATGAATATAAAGTGCATAACATGAAGAACTGGAAAGCATATTCAAGTTACAGGATGCTTGTCTAGTATATCTCAGCGGAAACTGTTGGCTTCGTAGTACCATACCGCCAGCAGAGAGAGAGAGAAGTTCAATTCGCCGACTAGTGAAACTTTTTTTTTTTTTTTTTCAGCCAGTTCCCGAGTTAGTCGACGTTTGGCACAGACGAGTCCAAACCTCTCCCGGAAATATTTTTAATCATGCAAATCGAGAAAAATCAATCGTAGAACTCAGTATTTCAGACAATAATAATATAATACATAGTGTCAGGAACCACAAGATAGCGACAGTTGTCGCCTTCCCAGATGAGTGTGAAAATCACTGATAGCCTCAGGCCAGCTGCTAGTGAAGGTGAAGACTGGTTACCCACCAGTCAATTAACTTTAATCAGTAACTTTAATTCAAAGTTATGTCAAAAAAAGTTGATTACCATTGATTTCAGATATTTTAAGTATCATTTGTGTAGGTTACATATTTCGATGTCATTAATATTAAACCTTTCAAAGCGTTAAATTTAAACTAGCCCGAGCATATATATATATCTTTTTTCACCCTACAGCAAATGAACTTCTTTAGATGTGAAACTCCTTTTCTCGATCTGGAATTCTTCAGGGGAGACGTGCACGAGAACTCGCAGTATACATCCGTGCGCGAAATGAAAATTTACGCCCCTCCCCCCAAACATCTCGATAATAATTGTGCTCCGCTTTTATATGCAGTGTTAATTAGGTGCGATCAGCTCTTGAACTTTCGGGTTTATCGCAACTCGGCACCATTAAAAGGCGGCATTCTCTTCTCAAAAGAGAGTTCTTCCGTGTAGAACAACTAGAAAAGCAGAAACGAGAACATGGAAACTCTCGCACTCAGCAGTAGTCCTTTTGTCAGCTAATCCAGGCAAATAATTAACTGTTGCCAGATGCTCAATGGGGAGCTCCCACTGTAACTACGCAATCATTATACGGCAGGGATAGGGAAGGAGAGAGAGAGAGGAAGAATTATCACACTATCCGCTGTTATAACGGGCCCAGCAGATTCTGCTGATGCAAGCCATATCTTCGCTATAATGGCCTAGTAAGGGGAAACGTAGAAGGGGAGGGAGGATTGCTGGCGGTCCCATCAAATATGGTGCAAGACAATGTACACTTTCGGGTTACATGAATGAGCAGCGGCCATTTGTAGCCATCAGAATGTGTTAAACTACGTTTTATTTACAACTGAAACCATTAAATTTTTCAGGCCATTAACTAGGCGAAGCACACTTCTGACATAATTGATGATTTAGTGTGGATGCTTGCTGGTCTACGTTCTTTCCCAACACTGGGTTGAGATCATTAGAAAGTAATTAATCACTTTTTGTATATGGCATCGGCGCACAGCGAAATCATCCGACTGATATGAAAAGCCAGTAACTTTTGAACAATTAGCAAAGAACAATCGTAAGTGTTTTAGTCAGAGTAGAATGTGAACTCTCCTCTCTTCCTGCCACCCCCCCCCTCGTCCCCTTTTCAAATAAAAGTAACTGATAACAAAATTTCCTAGATTAAACAACAATAACTATTAACAATAGCTACGAATAGGAATAGAACAGTATCTACTTTAACAAAGAAAGATGAAGAGAAGAATAGAGATAAATTTTTCGCTTTTAATGGTGGATAACATATTTTTATCCGCTGCAAGAGAGCGAATTTTATGTCCTTTACAATTCAGAAAATAACCGATACAATAAAGATAAACTGCTACACGTACTCTGCCGAGGTTTTTAGAAATTGTGTTAGTTGATAGCATATATGAAATATATCCTTTCAAAATATTAAAAAAAAAGTCTAAATCCTTGAAGAGAAAAAAAAAAAAAAAATTAAATATATTTCCAACTTTTAAATTGCTAAAGATTAAACCCACTCAAGCATACTTTTTAATATAGTTTTTTTGTCATGTCTTGGACAAAAACTGTTTTCTTAAAATTTATATTAATTATTCCCAAGTTTTTCTTGCTGTTAATTTTCATGAATATTGAGAAATAAAAAGACCACTGTAATAATTTCATCAACCGAACCTCTACAATGTTGGGACTAAGACGAAGTCATATACCAAATTTAATGGTCTATCTCTTAATTTAGAAATTCCTACTAAAAAAAAAAAAAAAGTGTATCACGATTTTTCTTCCTTGTTTATTAATTTTTTCCCCCCTCTCTCTCGTTCATTAGCTGGGTCGTTTACCAAATGCCACCACATTATATTGAGGCCTCAACAAACGATGCTTTATCCTAAAACCATACTCTTAATCGCTCTAAAAGCACTTTTGGAAAGCCAACATATAAAACATGAAGTGAAAGCATTCATTCAACTGACGACCAGCCTCCTTTATTTTGGACACGGGGTAGAAAAGTTGTACTGCAACAAGGAGCTGTAAGTATAGTTAAAAAGGGAATGGTGATCCTGAACAACAGTAATGATTTTCATGGAAAAGGACATTTTAAACGGAAATTTTAATACACAAAAATCACCATTCATTTGTCCATTTCATGATAAAAAGTCCACAGGCTGTGCCATGTTCAATTTCTCCTAGAAGACTGCTTGACAAAAATGGTAACAAGGATGGTATTACGTGAAGTACAGTTAATTGACCACCCTCCAAATATTCAAGGCATTGTTTATAGCATTTATAAATACACAAGAATGGAAAAGAAGCAACACAATGGCTGCATTTTTCTTAATATTTCTAGCACTTTTACAGCTGATTTCTCCAAATGCTAGCGGACGGATCACTACATGGTTTTGACGTATCTCCGTTAGTTCACGATCCAACAGAATGGGAAAATTTCAAAACAATATAGAGCTAAAAATAATAATAATAATAAAAAAACTGAAGATACTTATTGTGAAGGAACTTCACTGATGCTAAAACTACGTTGAGCTTTGTATTATACAAAAGTCTGATTCAGAAGTGGGCTAGCGGTGGATTTAAGAGTAACTGATGGTGAAGATGCTATTGAAAAGAACCTGATTTAAGAAATTTCAAGCGAAAAAAAAAAAAAACATTCAAACTGAATGCTAAATTAATGGAGGACATTTTAAACGGGGAAACATTTTAATACACAAACATCAATCACTTCGAAAAAAAAAAAAAGTTCCAAAATTTGATTGATACAGGGGAAAGAAAGTTGTAATTTTTTTTTTCATTTATTAAGTTAGCAGTTTTGCTTGATGTTATATGAATCACGTGATATACAAGTTGCTAACTCGATTTGACTTATTTATAAAAACGATCAGAGACAGTTTTACAACAGCATTATTCCATAATGACACAATCATTAAATCGCCATGTAACTACAATTTTTATTTATTATTCTTTATATATATATATATATATATCCCCAACGGAAACATCCAATTTAAGCCACACTTTATATAACTCGACGAATTTTAGCCACGATTCCAAAGGATTTCAAAAAATTCTTTCCAGTCGACGCTGTCATTACTTGACATATTTTCAAATCGTTTATCGAAATTTTCTCATTCAAACTGGTCCAACTGAGTTTTAAATTTCAGCAAAATTCGTCCAAAAGATGCAGAGAAATAACATGCACACGAAAGGACAAAATGAATAATAGTTTCTTACGAATTTCAAAATTGATTTACATATTTTTTTCATGGGCCGTACGAGACGACAGTCAATTTGGTCACGAAACAAAGAGCAAGATTCCAGCACACACACACACACACTGATGGAAGTCATTCCTATTTCGATTTTACCCGTTTTTTGATTCAGAGTTAAGCTAGTTTTGGAATTCAAACCCTATACATCCTTTAAATAAAATAAAATAAACAAATCAATAAAAAATAGACATTAAAAATTATTATTCGAAGAGTTCCAATGCAGTCTGGGAATGACGCTCCGTACAGTCGAATGGAAAAATTGATTCCAGCTAATGGAATTACTCTTGTATTTTCTCACTTCGACTTTTCAGTGCTTAAATCACAATGACACATTCTCGAGAGTAACAAATACGAACTACAGCAGACATCCGTAAATTGGAAGTCAGACTTACAGTTTTATTTTTTCTCATTAGTTGCAAAGTCAGTTGAACGATTTTTATATGAATTTTCAATTATAAAGCACGGTGTGGTCCAATGACTTCGTGATAAGGGGTCAAGAAGTGCATAAATATAAAGGGGAACTATCAATGAAAGTTACTGGAAACGAGAGTGCAAGACGTTTCTTTTATTTCCCTGCAGATTACTGTAAACTGAATAATTCTAATTAGTTTTTAATGATCTGAGCGTAATTGTCAAGAAATAAAAATAAATAATATACTATAAGTTTCCTGCAGACAAATCTATGAGTTATTTGAAGCAAACCAATGGAAGTAAATAAACATCGGTAAACATTATGTCCTAGCAGACGACAAAAATGCATCTGCTGCAAAAACGGTTGTCCCACATGAACAATTCAACCTGATAGAGTTCGCTCAAGTAAGTAAAACATTATTTTTTGTACAGGAAGAGAATGCACGCATAAGTCCGAAGAAATATTCTCTCTTGAAAACAGAACACTCCGAAGATAAAATACAAGATTTCTATTAAGGTCAGAAGTGTATATGGCAAACTAAATGAAATATAACAAGTGGCTTAGAATACGCATGCGTAATGTCAAATTTTATTCCTCTTAACACTGAAATTCTCAATTAGACGGCCATAACATATTTATACAATCCATTAACATTTAATGAACACATAATATTACACAACACCTCATGAAACTGAACACCCAACAACTACGTCCCTCTGAAGTGGCAGGTCATAATTTTATGGAATTACAGCCGGTTTGACAAATAATGTTACAAGCGTTATGAATGCCACACGCCTAATGGGAGACTGAAGTTGACGAAACACAAAGATGTAATTTAGTTTATGGTATTAGAATTTAGGACTATATACGTTGCTGAAATGGCATTATCCTCAAACTTCACACTACGGTTTGTGTAACTGAACCATAAAAGGTAGTTTGAAGCATGTTATATATATACATACATCTTTTCCACTAATATTATTACCCACAAACGGCTTGGCAGTAACCATTATAGAAATTATATTTCATGTTGCTATCTCGGTCTCTTTACATTCGAAAATTTCATTACAATTTAAGATTCACGTTATATTAAATGTTCAATGTGAAATTTATATTACAATTAAATGCCACAAGTCTAAAGTTACAGAGAATGAGAATTTATTTCTGCTGCATCCTCATCAGAAATTAACTGATTTCCGTTTTAACTTCAAACTTCTGGTAATAACCGGAATTAAAAAGCGATTGAAACAACATTTAATTCAAATAAATACTGGGAGATACTTCTCCCAGTATTTGAATTAAGGCTTAGTAAGAGAGAAGCTTGAACTCTAACTTGCTTAGAGGTCAGGAACGCCTGCAATATGACTTGCGCCGTGTAAGCACGCGCGCTATTGTGCAAAAGCTGCCATATAACCACTAACCCACACTGTTCCAGCCCGTTTGGTTATTCACGTTTTGATATTTCACTTGCTAATAAAATTTGATTAGCAATTTGACACTTTGTATCAAATGAGCTACTGGTCGTTTTTGATTGTCCGCCTTCTCAAAGATTTACCCTCATAAGTTGTTCATAACTATCTGTCTGAGTTCTAGTAAGTCTCCCCACCTTTACATTCAACTTGATATTAATCTGTTGTTCCATTCTTTGGTTTCTAATAGTAGCGTCAGACGCAATGTCCTAAGAACGGCCGCGCGCGCACAAAAAATAACTCAAGGTGAACCGGTTTAGATTGGTGCCACTGCCAAGGTCATGTTTTCATGCTCCTGCAGCACGCTATCCCGAAACGTACTCGAATTAGACATCTGTTTAAAATTCAGTCCAACTTCTCCCTTCCCCCCACCCGCACTATATATATATATACAATGCATAAACAGCTTACATCAAAAATGACGAACATCGCCAGTGGCGCCTTCAGGAATCCGTAACATCTCCGTGTTAATCAGGACCTCTGAACTTCATGCAACTGCCAGGTATATTAACCTCAATTTCGCCACCGATGACACTGACGTAGCACATGTCTTTCAATACCGACCTGTACTGGAATACAAACTATAATTTTCGCTAAGTTGGAAGAACAGTAAATTGCACAGATTTTTTGGGGAGTTAAGTAAAGAGATTAAATAGTTTGTTTTGTGTAATTAAAAGCAATTTCTTGCAATCTGAGTGGCTAAGTCAGCTCCAGTTGAAAAGGAGTGGAATGGACATCTGCTAAAAGCGATTAACGGTTGTGGGTGGGAAGAAATATTACCCCAGTATCTTTTCCCTCAGTCTTTATTTTCTATTTGTTCTAAAGATATTTCAAAATTATTATTATTATTTTGGAACTTTCCCCACAAGGATTAATCTAAACACTAACCCCCCCCCCCCCGCTCACATACACACACAGAGTCGAAAAGTGTGCATCATCTTTACAATGGTCCGCACGATTAATAAAAAACGGCGTTGCTATTCAATGGGTCTTTTATTAAAATACCCATTGAATAGCAACGCCGTTTTTAAAACAGTACAAGTTACAGTTGGCTGGAGGCGTCAACGTGCATTTTTTAAATAATAATAACAATCAAGTATGTAATAACCTGAAATTTAACACGACAGTGGGGAAAAAAATAATAAAAATAAATGCACATCGTTCCTTCCCATCAGAATAAGCATTATTCTGAAACAATTTATAATCTTCTCGTAACTTACAGTATTTTTTTTTTCGAAGCAAGTTATCGATCAGTTTAGATAGAATAAAGGCTCCAATTCTTTACAGGTCACTGATTGATTAAAACACGAACAAAAGAAATAAACAGAGCAAGAGGGGGGGGGGAGGATCTGAGAGGGTATTTGTTTCCTGGAGGACAAGCACAAGATTTGAAAACCGTGAGGCAATAAATATCAAACTCACGATAATTTTGAGATTTAGTAGTGAAAACGATGTACATAGGAAGGGATAAAAGAGCATTTGCAAGTGAAAGAAATAAAACAGAAGAACGGGTTAAAAAGGATTAATTTCTTCGTTACTTTAATCAGAAAAAAATTACATCATATTCCAGTATTAATAGAAATAAAAAAAAAAATTATGGTGGTATAGTGAGTCAGAACTCATGCAGAAATCCAAATAGCTGGCTGCAGATAACACGTCGAAATCTTTCTAGACATGTCTATTCACGTTAGACAAATATCACGTGAATTGCATTTTGTTTTTATACATGAAGCATTGTCAATATATTGACAATGTTTCATATATAAAAATTAATTCGTTTAAGGTACATTATTTGAAGAACATTCCCTTTGCTTCCCTGAATAATGCAACAGATTTCTTCGATTCATAAGGTCTTCAATTACAGCGACACAATAACAGTTATTTTCTATTGAATAATATTACCCATTTTGTATACCAACACGCAGTAATTGTTCCAATATCGTTCAGTATGACTTGAAATATGTACCCACTTTCTCGAATGAATGCACAGCAAGTCAAGCATTAAATACGTAGTTTCACGGTACTGCCAATGGTCTGGTTGAGTGGACTGCTGCCTGGATAGGCGAATCTTTAGTTTAATGCTGACCAGTTAGATATACGTGCTATCTTTCACAGACAGGCTTCGCCCTTAATTTTTATAATAAAACTCTTAAGGGCTAGACGTTGTAAGACAGTTTAATTCCGTAAGTAAAGTTCAGTTAGAACAGTTTTATTTGGAACAGATCTAGAGGAACAGGAAGTGCGTTGATTCTTAGTACGGTTTCCGCATTACGCAAAAATTGTAATGACAACACAAATTACACAATAATAGCAAAAAACGGGGTTCTAAGATAACCCTGTTTTTCACTAACTCTTAGGGGCTAGTGAAAATTGGGGTTCTAAGAAGATCCAATTTTTTCACTAACTCTTAAGGGTTATGTGAAATGAGCACAGCAATGAACTTTAGTAACGGACATCTCAGGATAAATACAACCTTTGCAATAAAAACTTTTTTTATTTACTAAAATAAAGAGCCAAAAGGCTTCATATGGATGCTTGGACAAGCGATCATGTTTTCTATAAAGTCTGCGCTAGGGCAACTCGTAAATGCCGTCGCGAGTGTATTCCCGTAAGCTCTCCGGTCAAATTTCGTACGAAACTTTCATAGTTTCTGCATTCGGCTTTGAAACAATGCTGAATCTAATATCCACTTGATTTATATAAGGTTTTTTTTTTTTTATTGTTTTCATTGCAACTTCAGAATGAAATTGTAGATAACCAACAGCTTTATAATGATTTGTACAGAAATGAACATTCTCATCATGTCTGACCTGTCAACTGCTTGTGTTCCATTCAACAGAAAATGAATGGAACATTCATTTTCTGTTCCTGGTAAGGAAATATATTACAAGTTACTAGATATAATAATTATGTGTTTAAGCAAATACTTATAGATACACATAGAGGTGGAGACTTAATGATTTTACTAGAAATCATATTTAAACTACTATTAAATTATCAAGGCCGGAACAGGCCATGCTAGGCCTAAATCCTTGATACACATGGTGATGATTCATGTAATCATTTCTAAGTATATGGTGTAGACACTACCCACAAATAATCCAAGGATCCCACATCAGATGTGAAACAAGAAAAAACCAGTTTAATATGCCTAAATGCATCAAAACAATCAAAAAAATTCTTTTTTATGTTTGTGTGCGTGCTAAGACACATACACACAAAGTTACAACCGCAGCATTTTAGTATGTGATACATCAAAAGAGTCAGACAGCCACAAGAGAGTGAGGTGGGGGGAAGGGGGTATCCTTCACTATCCCCAAGAGGAAGCAATCAATCATAGAAACTATAAGAATGTCATACTCCAGAGAAAGGATGTCAGGACAAGGTGTTGATCATAGACTTCCCCGCTTTCCAAAAACTCGCACCTGACAGAGTAATCAAGCTCCGCAAAGAAAAATTACACACAAAAAAATGAAAAGTGGTTACTGTTTTTGTGGTTAGATAACATCATGGGCATAGTAACCATGCAAGCATATGATTATACTTCAAACTTTACTGTGAAATTTTCAAAAATGGAATGACTTTTTTTTATTATTTATATATTTTTTTTTTTACATCTGCGACTGTCTTTAAAAACCAACCTAATTCTAATTATGGCTGTGAGGAAACTTTCTCGAGATCAATTCTTAGGCAGTTCACATTACAAATGCTTCCCATCTCGTGCCAACAGAGGGTACTCTTCCAAGATAGACATTGATAGGAAGCACTAGTTGCAACATAGAATACCTAAGAAATACAGTTCTGCTTTTGTGTTGTTTTTTGTTACAATATATATGTATCCTGAAGATGTCTGTGACAGAAACAAACTACTGGAGGCATTAACTAAATGAATTAATTTCTCCTCATGCTGTTTTCAATCCTTTAAACAATTAGCATGGTTTGAATCCATACCTGAGGCTAACTAAACACATAGCTATTTTTATTAAATATTATAGCTAAAAGAACAAATACAGAAATGATCTAAGAAAAACTGTACAGAGGAGCCTTTTATTATGATGAACTCTGATTTAACCATAACCGAAAACTATTAAAAAAATTTCTGTAAAGATGACAATTATCAGATTTTATCATTGTTACCAGAATGAATAATTTTATATTTATATATGGGGAAACTTGAATATAATGCAAATTGTTAAAAAAAAAAACGAAACATATCAACTTCAATCAATCGTAAGCATCTAGTTTTATTAAAAATTGACCAACCAAACATTCTATGAGGTGCATACAGAAAGGACTTTAAATTTACTGAAACAGTTGGAAAGATAACATGCCCTTTGTTCTGAATTCAAATCTCATCTAGAACATTTAAACATTTATAAGGAGGTTTCACCTGAAGGTGAATTAGCCATTCTCATACAAAAGTGGAGATTTTTCTTCCATCCACACATGCTAGCTGGAAACCACACTAATAAACTTTAATGAAAGTAGAAATATTTCATACTGAAAATAACAGTACATCATCAGTGTGCGGCAACGAGCAAATTAAAAGAACAGAAATACAAGTAATAATTGGTTTACCAATTAAAAATGGTTGCTACATGCTAGAAATTAATATTAAAAATAATACAATATTAAAACTATTTTTGATATTTACAAAAAATGAGAATCACCCAAACTTTTGGCAGAGAGACAATCGTTCCGATTTACATTACCTGAATCGGAATGACCGACTATTTCAAAAATGTTGAGAGATCTCATCTTACATCAGTGTTTCCCATATTTATTCAAGGTTAGGTTGATCTCTGGTGTGTGTGTGTGGGGGGGGGGGGGGAAATAGATTCTAAAAATGGCCTTTCCATTCCAATTTTACTGTTATGTAGTATAGTAGTTTCCTTCTAATTGACTCTATGAACTGTATCCAAAGCATGGTCTGCAAGGATCGATTCACCATAATCATGACTGAAGATGTATTTTTTATATTATTCTGTGCAGATGGTGGCTAATCATCCTATCTGTCCATAGTGGAGCAGATAAAGGTAGCTAGTTTCTTTAGGTTGGAGATGAATTTCATCACTCAGTGTAAGACCATATGCCCTGCTTATTGGAGGTTTAAAGTGGCTTGAAAAAGTTCCATGTTTAGTTTCTAGAGCAGGTTTCTGGACTATATAAAATTAAATTACAAAAAATATATAAAATTGATAAAAATGAAAAAAAAAATTCTTAGCTCACCCACGGTTTACTGATAATCTTTTTGTGGGTGGGAACCATATTAAAAAAAAAAAAAGGGAGGGGGCTTGAAAGCTGTACAGAGGTGTTTCTTTAAAATTCTAGCTATTTTTGCTGATATGCTATGATATGATTTTAGTAACGGTGATAGCATTACTAAAATCCTTCTGAAGAGAAAGTCATGTATTGGGAGAAAGATTGATTATTTTTTTGATTTGTAGCCATTACTTAAGAAGGTGATGTATATCTCATTGCAACAAAAGTTATAGGCTCTATTGGTTAGTTGAAATGTTTTTCTCTTAGTTATACTATAAATTAGAGATGCCAAGAAATTATATTCTTAGTATGATCCTTTATTCCAGTATAAGCAAAGTTTGCATGTGAAGCATCTTTGTGACTGGGCTACTTGTATATAGAGGCTAATGACTTCACATCAATTGCCTTGGTATCCAGTGGCGAATTCTCCGTGCTTGCTGCGCAAGCTTATTAATCGAGAAAGAAGTTATATTTATTTGTTAATGAATGCATGCATTTATAAGCATTCCATTTAGGCTTTTATTTTTGTAGACAGAAGACCTCTTAAGCTTGCGCAGCAGTAATTGAGCTTAGCATTGTATATCGAAGGACGATGCTTGCTCATCTAGTCAAAGCTACCTTGGCTTGCTCGGTAGTAGGAGCTTCCAGGTCCTTGCAGCAGCACTGTGATTTCATGTGCGCGCATAGCCATTTCACATTGTCTCACTGCTTAAACACAGTGCTTAAACACAGGCCATATGCAGTCAACATAGCTCTGGCCAGTGAGCTTCAGCCAGCCTTTACAAGTGTGTGTGTTGCTTGGGAAAATTAAGTTACAACCAACTTTTTATGACGATGTTATTGACCAGTTCATAAAGAAGAACTATAAGGTAGAATTTGTATTAAAGTAGCTAAATTGAAAAAGAAAGAATATCATTTGTAAAATAAATGTTGTATTTGTATGATTATATGTACATAAATTTCTAAATATATAGTTTAAAATGGTCAGTAATTCATTATTCTGCTAATCAGACCTCAATCACACCTCTCACTTCCTGAATGATAACAAGAGCAAGTGTGAATTTCAAGACCAGCATTCGCTCCTGTTGGTATCCAATAATGCAAAGCACACCTTCTTTCAGAAGTATAATGCAATGCATTATGAGAAGGGCGACTACACAGATTTCAACCTTTAGCTGATTTCTTAGATGGAGAAATAAAATGATATGGTCAGCACAATTCTCAAATCAAAACTGATTTGTTCTTTTCTTTATATCACAAAGACAAGTATAAGAAAAAGATAGTTTTCACCTAAGCTGCAAGAAAAAAAAATGACCAGCTTTTGAAACAAGAGGTATTGTAAATAACCAAAAAACACAAAACAAAATATTTTAAAGGATCTGAATTTAAACTTATAATAAAAGATAATGAATTCCACAAACTTTGAGAATGCAAAAATGGTTAAAAGGAACAGTTTCTTTTAAATACATTCATTGTAGCTTAAAATTATCTCTTAAGACAAAATTTTACTGACAATATGACCTTTCCACTTACAGCTTTAAAACAAAAATAAACTTAATTTCATGCAATTAGGTGTTAATATTGATAACTGAAAAGTGGCATCATTACTTACATACATTTCTGGTTACAAATATTCCATTACTATTCTGATGTTCTCTTTAGTATTCAAAGACAAATCTTACAAGATCCAACAGCAAGAATGTCTTCAAAGAACATACAAATTAAGAACTACTGCAAAATTACTGTTTTTTTTGTGTGTGTGTTAAAAAAAACACACACACAAAAAAACTTTCTTATGAACCTTGCAAGCGATCCACAGATATTACCTTAAACTTTCAACTACCAAACTCATTTTGACTATTCTTTCCTAATAACATCATCAACAAAAACTACAACAGCCCACAAGTTGTCTACTGATAAAGAGAGCAGCAAAGCTGATAACTTAGCAGCATAATGTTCTTTCATAAGAATGATGTTTTAAAAACTTATTGTGAAAATGTGACATTTTACAAATTACTTTTCCCAGAAGAAGTTTTTTCCTCCCTTTTATTTTTATTCAAGTTAGACTGAGTTCTTAGTCTCCCACAGGGAACAAATATATTTAAGCATTAGCATATTTTATTGTAAGATGGTTATTACATTTATTTTATGATAAATGCAGTTCCCCTGCATAAACAGAATCTCCTTGCTGAAATACACTGACTACAAGATGTAAAGTGAATTTAAAAGGAACACTGTACCCACACTTTTGCAAATGTAATTTACTATTTGAGAAAACAGTTAAACTACAAAAGAACAGTTACATTTTAGAAAGTCTCTGGATAAAAATATTACTGTACCTTCAAATCATGAATTCCTTGAAGATATTTTTTTTTCTTAATCTATAATCATTTTTTAATATGCAGGCCTGTTTGAATTAACAGAATTTAACACAAGCTTTTGCTTAAATACATAAATTATGTGAAATAATCAGCATTTCATAGAACAAAATTGATGCTATTTTTATTAAAAAGAATAAAGTAAGTATCTTGCATCGTGTTTTTCAGGAATTTTTCAGGAATTAATATGCAGGCACACTTCGGTAGCAAGATAGAACAAGAGAAATACAGCATGACCAAAAGTCATAATTATGCCATCTGTTGGCTTTGATTGGGTGTTGTTGGCTGTTGGGCTGACTATCTGTTGGTGAGGGTTTCCCACATGAGAGGCAGTTTATTACAATTATATTTGTTTAGGTTGGGATAATTGGTAAGAGCTGCAGCAGATTTGAAGAAAGGCCTCTTGAACTTAAATTTTCTTTGGTGGAGTAAGGTGGCTTTTTCCCCACCAGATTCTGGGCAGGGTATCTGGGGCATGGTCTGCTAATCCTGAGCAGCCACAGTGGCTACTTAGGATTGCTTGGAAATGGATGTAATCCTGGTGCTCTGATATACAGATGTTGGCTGTTCTACCTGCTTGGACACAGTATGAATGGTTGCAGCTACAGAGTACCTAGTACATTCAGGTAAATCCAGAGTTTGTAGCTGGTCTTTGGGGAAGCAGATAAGGATTGCTAGCTATGTATGTGGTTAATAGTCACAGGATTGTGATTTTTTAAGATCTTGGCCACCTTTTCTGAATCACCACAAATATATGGGATGGTGATGGATTTGCTGTAATCTGTTTTTTTTTTTTTTTGGGGGGGGGGGGGGGTTACATGGTGTTAAAATGCTTTATCTGGTGGGAGGTGTAGCCGCTGGCCAAAAAAGTGTTCTGAGCAAATTAATTTTGCTGAGTGGACTAAGGTTTTTATAGTTCCAAATTGTTGGGGGGGGGGGATGTGACTGTTGGTGGATGTATTTATCTGTGTGTGTGTGTGGGGGGGGGGTCTGTAGACTGAATGTCAGAGATCCATTATCCATTTGGTTGCCTTGTAACTGATATGTATAGGAAGGGCAGATTGTTGTTACTTTCTATTTCTGTTAAATTAAAATTGAATTTGTGGATGTTGGCTGTTCAAATGGGATAAGAATGTGTAAGGTAGTCCTGGCCATGCGACAAAATTGCAAACACATCATCCAAATAGTGGGTTTTTAAGGGGGAAAGAATTTCACAACATTCTTTTCAAATGTTTCCATGAAAAAGTTAGTCAAGGGGAAGAAAGAGGGGAGCCATTGGCTGTCCCCTCTATTTGTTTGTAGAATTTTCCTTGCCAAACAAAGTAGACCCAGTTCATAGTGAACTGAAACAGAACTGAGATATCAGGAGGAAATTCTGCTTGAATAAGAGCAAAGTGTCCTTAAGTGGGACATTTGTGAATAAGGAGGAGTCATTGAAACTGACCATTAGACGTGTTGTAGAGAAGACCACAAGACCTCATGTTCTATTGAGTCAAATGCTCTATGCAGGTCACTACAGCATTTTGATGATATTCTTTTAAACCCATGTGTTTATAACAAATGCTTTGTGAAATGCAACTGTATTACATTGGAAAGTGTTAATGTTCTTTTTGAATAGCTGGCAGTTATAGTCTTTGTAAAATACTTCACAGGAAATGGTGTTCTGCAGAACAGAGGATGGAATGAAAAAGTAAAAAGAAGCAAGTCTGGTGGGTTAACAGTTCAATCACAAATTGATGTTGGGCAACTTTATTTTTTTTTAACTTGACCCCCACCTACAAAAGATCATAAACCCTTAGTACATTAGAATTATGAGCAGGTTGAGAATTTTTTAAAATTTATTTTGTATTTTTTATTTTATTCTTACATATTTTGGAAACCTTACTCTAGAAACTAAACATGAAACTTTTTCAGGCCTCTCGTAATTGGGACAGTGTCTTGCACCAGGTAATGAAATTCATCTCCCGCCTAAAGACAGTCACAAATATCCATGCCTACATAAGGAGTTGAACTCACAGACTCAACCAATGAACTACTGCTCATGTTATAAATGGCTTAGCAGAAATGAAACGATGGATGGGTCTGTGGAACTGACACTTATAGAATACCTAAAAAAAAGGAACAAAGCCAGAAACAAACCATTTATGAGACAAATGAAAGAAAAGGATCAATGATTAATCAAACTATCCTATTATACCAAAGATACCATGTTGTTTAGAAGCTGAAGAAGCAACAGATTATTTGTTTATTTTTATTACCTGGAAAGGCTAGAGATCTGGTAATGTCTAGTAAGCTGGATGTTATCAAAAGGTAAAAAGAAATGAACCAAGATGTTTTTTGGAAGGATAAAAAAAGACCATATTCTGGTAGTAGTGAAGGTGACTAAGTTGTTATCACCAATGGAAGAAAGAGAGAGGGAGGCAGAAGCACAGACAGAAGTTGTACCCAATATCCTCTGCAAGAGACCAGATTGCACAAATGCCATTTGCGCAAGAGGTGAGTTTCTGCAAAGTTGGAAGTTAGATTTGTGATAGGTGTAACTACAATTCTCACAACTTCCACACAGAAAGAAATTGGAGTTTTGGTCATAAGCTACTAAGCAATATGATGATTCCCTCCTCCTTAGATTGCTTTGGCAAACTTGTTGGAAAAACAAAGCTTGGATAGTGGGCAGTAATTGTGAATGGAGTGGAAATGACAGCTTTCTTTCCAATATGGAGAATTTCTGTAATTCCACAGATCATCCATTTCTGCTATAGTGTTCAAAGATATGAGTTTGAGAGTGGCTGAAGTAGGAAAGCAAACTTGTATGACATTATTATCTGAGTTACTGATTCCTGCAATGCACTTTTTAAGAGAACTGGAGAAAAGAGTGCTGGATGAGTGGAGAGGATTGTTTGATATTCTAGTTTGTAGATGGACAATTTTCATTAGGCCAATAGCTACAGCAAATACCTCAGCATCTCTTCCAGTGTGATCAAAGGAATTGGAAAAAGGGAGCTGATGAGGTTGTAGACTAATATTAACGTCATCAGGGAAGATAACTATTATTTGCATAGTTGGACTGTAAGAAGCAAGCTTTAAAGATAAGTAGCCAAAGGGATCAGAGGTAAGCAAATAGCAAAGACAACAGATAAATGATACATATCAAGACAAAGAAACCTTAAGCCAGAGAGGAGAAAAGATTCAAGATTTGCCATCCTCTGGCAAGGAATATCAGACCGTATAAATGCACATGTAGCATGTCATGTACTCTTGAATTCTCTCTTCAAAGTTCTTTGCAACTTTCCCTCACAGTACTTGTTTGCTATCAGTCTCATGGCTGTATTTAGTCTTAGATGGAGTTTACCACCTGCTTAGGACTGTACTCCAAGCAACCCGACTCCAAGGAGATCACACCTGCTTTGTTGATCCCCCTTCCATTGCATAAGAAGAGAATACAACTAATTGTTTCAAGTTAACTATGATAAGCTGCATTTTTTTTTCTTAGTTCCAATTGTCTCAGTACACGTCTAGGAAAAATTGCAGTTTGGATGTTCAGAGTGACCAGTTGACTATTTTGATTGCAACAAAGCAATTAAGGCTGTAAGACTAATTTATTGTAAGCATAAACATTCACTAACTGCTTTGCAGGATGAAAAACCTAAAATTCTGAGAGAAAAAAATCTTTTCATCTCCATATTACAATGGCAACTTCACCTTCAGTAAAAAGTCCTAAATGTACCTCATGTACTATTTTGTGAATCAAATTCATGTTTTTTTCCAATAAAATGGCACCGCTGTAACTACTTACACTATGAAGCTAGCTCGATACTTAACTTCAAATGAAGATTAACCCTCATAGTACTTGTTTGCTATCAGTCTCACGGCTGTATTTAGCTTAGGTGGAGTTTACGATATTCATTCTGAAAAGAACTATTTTAGTGCTCAAACTGGAGAAGTAAGCATTTGAGTTCACATAGATCAGAACGATGAAGGAAACGATGTGTGTGTGTATGAGAGAGAGATATTGCAAATTGAGATAATGGAGAGTTAACAGTAATTGCCTAAAAAATCTCTCATGAAAAAAACTACAATAAATCTTTCTCCATTCATAATCCTTTCACAATATATTTTAATTATTTATCTTATGAAAATCCCACTAATGAAAGGTTGGAAACCTACACTATGTCAGTAATTGTGGGTAGGCTAAGAATCAAATAATCGAAGAATTCCATTCTTGAGATCAAATACAGTATTATTTTTTTCCAGTTATTCTAGACCTTTAATAAACAGGATCATGGTCTCATACTGGGAGACAAAAATCACCTATTATCTAAAATATTCATAACTACATAACTACCTTTCTACAGCAGCTGAATCCAAAGCCTTGAAGAGCACAGACACTATCTACTCAGCCAACTAGACTAGTACTGGTGAAAGTAAACTGTCTCTTAGCAGATTCTTCATGTTTCCTGATGCATATACTAATTCTTAGTCCTACATACATTTCCTCTCTTATTAACTTTTCAATAATATGGACTACTACTAATGAAATATAGACTACTCTACAACTTGCAACATGAACCTACAAGCTGTAGAGGTGTAATGTATGGGTAATGCACTATCCTTGTGCATTACAATTTTTCAATTTCCTAATATCTTCTATAGAAGCCTTAAGATTCTCAATGAGCAGTAGAAATTCTTTTCCTTACTATAATTTTATCTTGTAAAGTAAAAAATGAATCTTTTACTGTAGGGGAAAAAAAAAAAGTAAACTATCCAAATAATAGTAGAGAAAGGGTATACTAATATAATTGCAGGAATAACACTAGTCACAACTTCTAAAACTCCCCTCCCTCCCTCACCTTTACAAAATTACATTTAAATAAAAGACAATAAAGATAATGTAATTGTTGATTAAAAACAAAGCAGCCACTATAGACACTTTAAGATTTGCAAAGTTTTCCTATCCATGCTTAGAAGAACAAAAGAATTATAGAATGAAGAGTAATTATATTTGAACACAAATTATTTAAATCATGAGGAGAACACGAGAAAAATATGTGAAAATTACAAAAATCAATGGCATTTATTGCTAAGTATTATGGAAATAGCAGTTTTATAGACTTCTCTTAATGAAATTAACTTGCAGCTGGAGCTTTAATGACTTCCAGAAGATTTGCAGTTACTCTACTATATCAAGTTTTATTGCACTGAACAGGAGTTTTTGTCCTTAATTTCTGGTAATAAATCTCCTGAAGCAAAATAATGGTAATAAACCTGTGCTCTAGGGAGCCATAGTAGAATCTACTAATTACACCCTAATGTGATAGAATTTTTTTTTTTTTCTTTCGAAAACTTCAATTCAAAATCAGAGAAAAGAATTTGGGAATTAAAGCACTTTTGTCAATCCACATAATTACATAGATTTTAATTTAGTTCCTGAAATTTAGGTATTTAATGTGATGCTATTCAAAACAGCTGTATCTACATTGTGAACAAATCAGCCATGTAGAAATTAATTCTCCTATAAATGCCTGAGATTATGAATGCAAACACTAAAATAGCAGAATAACATTGTTCCTTGTATGATAGATCCCTTATACAAAAAATTACTATCATTTTTTGTAAACTATGACAAAGACCATCTCCCCATAAGCAATATAATCTAGAAATTACAATAATGAATATACTTCAAGATTATAGCAGCAATTAATTCAAAGTGTAGAAGATTCAGAAAATTCAAAATCTTTAATCCCCATTTTGCTCTTCCAAAGGAAATTATTAAATAATAAAACATTTTCCTGATGCAAATCAAAAATGTCTAAATTTTTTTTTTTATAATGAAAATAATAATGACTGTAAAATAAAAATTATTATAAAACATCACTATCTTTGCTACGAATCAGGAAAATTCCTGATGCATAGTTACAGTTTTAATTTCCCTTGAAAGGGCAACATGAGAATCTAATATTTTAGTTTGTTGTCATCTGCAACGTACATCTGCATGTGTGCGTGTGTGTGTAGAAAGATTATGAAAAAAAAAGGAAGTGTCTGTATAACATGGATAGATAACAAAGTTAGCAGGGGGGAAAAGTCTTAGGATGATAAGTTGAAAGAATTAAACATTAAAAGAGAATATATTCTAGACACACTGACAGCAATGCAATCCACTTGCTTGCTCGCTCACTCTCTCTCACACACATGCGGACATATATTGCAGATGACAACAAACTAAAATATTAGTTTGTTGTCATCTGTCAAACACACCTGGCACAGCAGCTTTATACTTAAAATAAAGTCCAGCAAACTTGTATGTGAAAAAAAACTACAATAAATTTTTCTCCACTCATAATCCTTTCAATATATTTTAAGGAAAATTTTAGGTACATTTCTCTTATTCCCTCCCCAACACCATTTATTGGCATTTTATCTGTATAGACAGAACCATTTCTTCCAGTTCTGATGAAATAAATACATTCAAACAAAATGTAAGCTTTTCATAAGAATCTTTACACCTTTAATGAAAGATCAACAGCTCTGAAAAAGAAAGACTTATTTAAATTCTATTTCATGTACATATTTTTGAGTGAGAAAGTAGGAGAGAAAGATATATATTTAAAATATATCTTTCCCTCATCATTTATTTCATCAGAACTGGAAGAAATGGTTCTGTCTATACAGAACCATTTTATATAATATATATATTTTTTAAAGTCCACAGGGTTAACCTAGTGGCTGTGCACTTTGAAACCATATGCCTGGGGAAGGAGTGTCCTAGGTTTGATTCCCGTCAGTGATGTGAGGAGCTGAAGGATCTTCCTCAGCCAAAGCCAAGTTAGCTGGTCTTGGGTGTGGACAGCAGGGTTTTTTCCTCAGTTTATCCTGGGGTTTTTCATCCCATAAAGCAAACCGGCCTTGAGAGCTCAAGACTATAGACATAGGATACACGGGGGCATAGGGCTGCCCACCTTATCCTGTGAACGGTTTGAGGTTCGATGATTATTAAACCCTCAACACTGCAAGGTAAAAGAGGGAAAGGAAGATGAGATATATTTTAAATGTGAATCTAGGCCATGAAAAATTGTAAACCCATTGCCCATTTAGTATGTGAGTGGGCTAAGGTAAGATAATCAAACATATTCTAGAGAACAAACATGGCATTTTTTCAAACCACTTGAAACCACCAATAAGCAGGGGTGAAAAAAGACTTTCACACATCTGTGTAGCAGTGTGATTTTTTTAACCCATCTGGCCAGCTCTCCAAGAGGTTGAAGAGCTCTTAAAATTTAAAAAACTTATCAGATGAATTTTTTTCTTTTCATTTAAATCCTCCTAACCACACAAATACAGGGTTAAATAGAAGAACCTGATGATTTCCTGAACCATTAGGCATTGTAGTGTCTTTTTTTTTGGGGGGGGGGGAAGAAAGCTGTTTGAAAGAATAATGACAGATATAATGAAATAGAACAAGAAGTTGATCTGGGAGGGATGAAGTAAGCTAGAACCTATATAGTTTGTGCAAACACAAGCAGCTACTAGTGAACTTCCAATAAATGGATGTTGACTAGTTGTTGCTGCCTTTTTATTGCTTCCTGAAATCATCACCATTATTTTTAATGAAAGAATGGTGGTGACCATTTCAGGGAGCAATACTTATAAAGAATCTGTAAATAGCATTTTCAAGGAAATCTTTACTATTTTACTAAACCTTGGAATACTGTTCACGTTTGCTATTACACAAACGTGAACAGTATTCCAAGGTTTGGTAGATTTGGGATTTATATGATATCAGGCATAAGTGAGAAAGTGTCTTTAATAGTTTTAAAAGATTATCAAGTTTTTTTTTTTTTTTTTTGTAGACTGGAGATATGAATATTATGTGTTTGGATTAGAAAAGTGTAAATTCAGTTCACAAAGATAAATCTGATTTTGTCTGAAGATATTGATGTTATCAAAAGGAAGGAAATGAGAAATTTTTCTTCTGAGAAATAAAGAGAGGACTGTACATTGGTAATACTGAAATAACCAACTCTTCTCACTAGATCAAAGAGCAGCAAGAAAATCAGAGCAAAAGTCCTTGGTTACATGACTGCACTACAAGGTCTGTCAAATGAAGAAGAGGAATGAAGTGTAGTATCGAAGCAGAACAATAGACAGAATTTATTGTTAGTGAGATAAGATCATTTACATAGGAGGAAAAGTGTGGGTAAACATACAAAGCCCTAGTCTACAGCATTGATGAATAAATGTGAGGGGATTAAGTTATGACATGCTATGGAAATGTAAAGAGAGGCAACATGCGTTCCAAAACCTTTTGATGGGTTTTGTTCAAAGGATGTAAGACTGGTCAGGAGATCTGCTGTAGAGTGATAGACTATATACTGCAGATTATTAATTAGCTGATGGGTCTCCAAATGCACTCGAATTGATGATCTTATAATTTTTGAGTTGATGGCAGACTTATTTACACACTCTACACACTTTGTTGTTTTTTTTGGAATAGGTTGAATATAGACTTGCTTCCATGCTGTAGTTGGGAAGATACCAGACTAGCATGAAAGATTATACAGACAATATAGGAGGGTGTTAATTCTAGAGCACAATAGAATATAATAGAATTATCATCTAGATCACAAAATCTGTTAGTATCCAAACTATTAAAGATTCATCTGATGCCTTTCAGAGAGAGGAGACATGTAGTGAACTATTCCTGATTTAGTGGAAGGTGATTTGACTTGATTATATATATACAAGAGTTGAAAGAGACGAGTGATGCCAGGAAGTCACATTTTTATCTTATCTTTGAGTACTATATGGATGTCGAGAAAAACAGAAGCATGGGAAGGCAGAAGATGCACTTAATAATTCTGTCAAGAGACTATACAGCTCAATCCCCATCTCCCCCCCCCACATTTTTTTGTTTGTTTGTTGTCTCATTGTAGGCTAATTGTGTAAAGCTGGAATTTTGGTTTTAAGCCACTTGAAATATGCTAATTTTTTTATTGGCTGCTTTTAAACATACTTGAGACCAGGGCTTAGATAATGATTTTGAGTAGAATTGGAGATGAAATCTTTCATTAGTTGGAGTTATTTGTGTTGATTCAACCTGAGAAGTATCTAGATCAGGAAACATCATTATTATAATAATAATTCTAAATGGCATGCAATCAAGAGCTGCTAGATAAAAATGTTTCATAATAAAAGTAAGAACTCAAAGTTACAGCCTTAGTTACTCGCAGAGACCTGGTGGATAGCATATCCACTCGGCACCAGGGTTTGGGTTTGAAAATTCCACTAGGATGCGTGTGCACGTGTGGGCCTCTGTAGCTCAGCCAGTATAGACAAAGCCCTTTGGTCGGAAAGACCTGGGTTTGATTTCCATCAGTGACGTGAGGAACCTTTACCTGTCTCTTTTGGCTAAAGGTGAGTTAGCTGGTCTCATACCGTGGTAGAGGGGTTTTTCCCTCCCAGAAACTCAGGTTTTTCATCCCTCAAAACAGACAAACCGGCCAGTAAAACACATGCAATTTACAGACAAGAACAGTTGGGGGGGGGGGGGGGTAACCGCCTCATCCTTGTATTATGGTTAGGAAATCCAAGGATACTTGGAAGGCTGTGGGCACTTAAGTGCCTTGTTAATATCACTGATGAATGAATGTGTGTGTGGGAGGGGATATTTTATAAATGCCTTTAGGAGATGTGAAACCACTATCTTGCTTATTTGAAGTTTGAAATACCTTGGAAAAGTTCCATATTTGGTCTCTGAAGAAGGGTTTCCAAACAATTTAAGCCTTAGCACACTTACAATACAACTACTAATGTATCATACATTTACAGCCTTTTGTGGATAGGATTCTCAAGAAAATGGAATGAGCTAGTTAAGCACAAGTCAAGGATGATGAATATTATCTAGTATTCTGGTGGGTCATGACTTTGCATCAATTGCCTTAGTATCCCATAATGCAAAGCACACATCTTTTCGGGTGTGTGTATATGTTATGAGACCAAGGTTTAGATAATGATTAATGATTTTATTTAAGTTAAGGGATATTACATCCCATATTGTTTCATGCCGAATATAGAAACTATATAAAGTTCGGCAATTCCAGGTGCAAGCAAATACCTGGATAGTGCAACACCTGACCCATTTGGTAGTGCAAACTGAGGCAACTCATAGTAAGGCTCTTACTATGAGTTTTTGGAGAGGTATCTCTGCACTTTAACATACCTCAAAGGTCGAAACTGGTCTGGGTCTGGCCCTTCCCATAATGCATAGCATTATACACACTGCAAGAATGTGTGCTTTGCATTATATTAGATACTAAGGCAACTGATGTGTGAAGTCATTAGCCTCTATCTAGGAAATATATGACTTCTTGAATATACACACACAAACTTTGTTTGCTTACACTTGGATAAAGGATTAAACCAATAATATAATTTCTTGGTATCTGTAATTTTTAGAGAATGAATGCATTGCCCTAGATGGTTCAGGTAGTGTGAATGAATTCAAGAAAAGGTATGATAGCTATGTGGGTGATATCTGGGCCTCAATTGATGAGTCCCTGACTTCCTGGAGGTATCTCTTAATGAAAATAAGCTGGGGTGATGGTTTTGCAGTGAGCAATGAAATTCATCTTTCACCTAAAGACAATCGCCAACATCCATGCTCATGGAAGGATTTGAAGCCTGCCTATTGGTTGGAGAGTGGGTTCAAATCCGGCCATGAGCATGAATGTTGGTGATTGTCTTTTGGTGAAATATGAATTTCATTGCTCAGTGTGAAACCAACAACCTCTGCTTATTAGAGACCTGAAATAGCTTGAAAAAAGTTCCATGTTTGGTCACTTATATTTATTGTAATAAATAAAACAATCTGACTGACATACAGCACTATATGAATATCATCTACTGAAGTGAATTTTCCATGTTTCTGATAGCATTTAAGTTACTGATATGCACTCTTGATTGTATTTCTCTGAGATATTTTATATCACTGTTGTATTGTATGTTATCTCATTTAATAATTTTTCAAAGTAATTACTCCAGATATCCAGATTGTTTTTATGATTTTTAATTCCTTTTGTAGTATTATTTCCTTCCATTTTTAAGCTTTCTAATTAGCCTCCCTAACATACAATATTTTGCCACCTTCAGACAGCTTCACCACATGCTTCCCTAGCAGGTCAATCAATATTTTCTTCAGATTTTGACACTCATTCTCTAGGCTCTGGTTCTCGCTTTCACACTAATTTGCTTTCCCTCAAAAAATATTTTAATATTTGAGCATATGGGAGGGGGTAGGGATTTAAGTAACAACTATCTGCATCTTATTTTGAAAATTTTAATACTATGCACATATTTTTATGAAATGCTTTGCACAAGACTTGGTGGTGGGCACTTTTAATTTCCAATTCCCTATAAAAGAATTTGAATTATATATTCTTTAATCTGGCCAAATCTGAAATTATTAAATGAAGTCAAAATGTTGCCATCATCAATAACACATATACTGTGTGTATCGCTACATGAGAGTTATGTGCATTTTTATGTTGGAATATGGCATTAGAAATGACTGCAGAAACCTGCAGCTGTACCATTATTATTAGCACTATCCTCTTCACCAAATTTTCTCAAAATATTTCTGTACATCTGAAATTCATTTCATATAGTGCTATATGTCTAACAAACACCTGTTTTATATAAATATATATCAACGGTCCTCTTTAATGACTGAAAAAATTCTTTTTTTCCCCTAACAATCTTCTATGAGAGCACAGACTGCCTAATTTCATATTTTGAAATTTGCTCACATCAGTTTACGTGAAACTGTCTCCTATTTAGGAAGTTTATCATCACACTAAAACTAGTGTCACCAAGATGAAGATGACAAAAACTAGGACAAATTACAATAATAATTATAAATTCAGGCAATGATGATAAGGGGAAAAAAGCGGCAGCAATTTCAGATGGTAGCAATTTCTGAAATTGCTGCCATCTGAAATGTCATCAATTTCAGAGTGATATGGGCCATGAGTTATCTGTCTATGGTCTCACAGAAGGCAAGAAAGAAGTAGTACAGGATTTCTGTGAGTCATTAGAGAGGCCAGATAACATGAAAAAAAAAAAAGAGAAAAGCTAATCCTTGTTGAAGGCTAAAACAGCAGAGTATAAAATCAGTTGCAGATATATGAAGAAAATACATAAGATGTAAGAAATCTTATTAAGTATATTATTGTTGACAGTAGGTGGGTGGGTAGGTATTCTTATGGCAGAGTTCAGCTATAGTTCAATGTCCAATATTGAAAGCCACTCTAGCGCCTCCTTTCACACTTCATGTATATCCTGCAGATCACCGTGGAAATGGCGAAGGTACAGTCACTGATGATATGTTTGATAGTCTGTAGGATATGGGTGCAGTCAGAGTAAGAGCTATTTGCCAATTCCAATTATGTAGGAGGTAGCCAACATCTGCCCAGGTTCACTCTGATTCTGTTGATAGTTATCCATAGTCTTCTAGGAAGGATGAAGCAAGGGCTGGCAGCTGCAGGGATCTTTCACAAGAGAGCCATTTGTTGGCAAGTTCATAGTTCATTGTTGGTTCCACATGTCGTGAGTGTCGAAGGTGCTGGGCCAGTAAAGGCTCTGGTTATGGCCCAAAATGGGCACCTTAACTTCAGCCAAGTTCTTGGGGGAGGGATTTACAGGAGGGGGTTATTTGTGATTTTCTCCAGTTCTTTTACTGAGGCCTGTCTTCTTCATATATTTGATGAGAGCTATGTTGGAAAGCACTGGTAGAGGGATAGATTTCAAGGTCTCACTAATCGTGTCATTGTTGATAGTGACAACTTCAGACTAGTTCTGATATGAGTCTCCTCCAAACAAGTCTGAAGATACAAGAATGTATTGGGGGGGGGGGGTAATTACTACCTATTTTAGAAGGTAGTAATTACTTCTAAAATAGGTAGAAGTATGTTTAGAAGAACACTATTTTGGTGATTCAGATTTATTTCTAAATTTAGAAGGATACTTATGACCTATTTTCATTTTAAAGGAATCAGATATCATGTCTTCCTCTCCCTTTTTGACCTGAAATAGGCTGGTTAGATTATTTCTCTAAATAACAGTGTGGTGGATGGCATTTACTTTATATAGTGCTGATTTTGGCGGAGGAAAAAAGTTTCGTCTTCTTTAGACTACAAAGAACTGTCAAGTAATTTTACATTTTGTTTAGCAACATCAAAATTTATTTTCTACAGTTTCATCATCAGTTCACACATTTGTGCTCATAGCTGCATTGAATGGCATGCAGTAAAGTTTTCATTTTTGTTATGTTCTCCCATTCATATGGTAGCACTTGCAAGTGCTACCATTTGAATTTCACAAGAGGGTTAAAGATGAAAAGTTACCACTACAAGTGTAGGCGCATTTCATTTTAATTTTGTTTGGCCTTCAAACAAATACTTAAATTCCTTAGGTAAGTGAAATATTTAAAAAAAAAAAAAATTAAAACTTTACTGTTGAAAACAGGGATTATCTGTGAGCCAAACTGCTCTCCTCTAGATGTCAAGAATTTTTAGGGACATTCTAGGTGTACCTTCAAACATGCGAGCAGTATTACCTGCCAGCTACTATGCTAGTTAGTAGCTGGCAGGTGTAAAATAGTATCTAAAATAATGCCTAAATTTTTGGATGATGAGGAAGCTACTGATGTGTTTATGCCAGAAGAGACTGGAATAAATGTTAGTCCAAACAGAGAAAGAGATCTGATCGTGTCTGGTGATTTGCATATTACTGAGGGTAAGGGTAGGTAAGCTGATATCTGCTTTGTGAGAGAAAAGGCAAGTCTGAGTTTTGGTGACATCGAAGGTGACCAGATTGTCCTCACCCCACTAAAGGATGGCAAAAAGATCAATGTTTAAAGCATTGGTTATAGGTGATATTGAAGCTTGGGATGTCTGAGCACTGCATGGTTTGTTAAATGAACAGGATGAATGAAGAGTACAACCATCTGTAGGATTAGTGGTGATTGAGAGTAGGTCATTTATGTATAGAGAAAGAGTTGGTGATAGGATACAGCTCTGATGCATTCCTACATTGGTGGTGAAGCTCAAAGAGAGGGAGAAATCCACCATTACACACACACAGTGAATGACCAGAGAGAAAGCTGGCTACCCAATTACAGAGGGTGGCAGGTAGTCCAAAAAGATGGCAATTTGTTTAGCAGACCTCAATACTAGACATGGTCAAAAGCTCTGGGAATATTAAGAGTGACAGCACAAGTTTCTTCAAACCCTTCGACGGCATGTGCTCAATGGTGGAAGAAAATAATAAATTTAGTTTAATCCTTTATCCAAGTGTGAGCAAACAAAGTTTGCGCCTGAAAGTATCTTCAGGACTGAGGTAAGGTGGTACACACCAGGGCAACTCGTTGCAAAGGTGGAGCAAGCTACCAATACTGCTGTCTCAGTATCTCCTATAATGTAATGCAAAACACATCTCCTTGCGGATATGTCTAATGTTATGCATTAAGGGAAGGGCCACTACCCAGACTAGTTTCGACCTTTATTGAGGTCTCTTCAGTGGGAGCCAGGCCCAAGCTGAGATACCAGGCAGAAGCATTCTAAGGGTAGAGATGACCTGCGAATGCTTCTGCCTGGTATCTCAGCTTGGGCCTGGCTCCCACTGAAGAGACCTCAATAAAGGTCGAAACTAGTCTGGGTAGTGGCCCTTCCCTTAATGCATAACATTAGACATATCCGCAAGGAGATGTGTTTTGCATTATAGGAGATACTGAGACAGGAGTATTGGTAGCTTGCTCCACCTTTGCAACGAGTTGCCCTGGTGTGTACCACCTTACCTCAGTCCTGAAGATACTTTCAGGCGCAAACTTTGTTTGCTCACACTTGGATAAAGGATTAAACTAAATTTATTATATTCTAACCAAGAGAAAAATAAACTTTCAATGGTGGAAGAAGTTAGCTGTGGATCTTGAATGGTAGAATTCATATCGGTGGTTGCTGATTAGTCTGTGGTTTTCCAGGTACTGGAGAAGGTAGTTATTTATGACAATTGGTCAGTAGTTTGATGGTAGACTATTCTCCCCCCCCCCCTTTTTTTTTCTAGAATAAGCTGGATATATGATTGCTTCCACGCATTGAGATCGGTACTGGCTAAGTATAAAAGATTGTACAGATGACACAGGGCAGGTGTTAGCACAAGAGTACAACGCTTAAGAACAACTGGAGAGAAGCCATTAGAACCAGAAGACTTTTTTAGTGTCCAAGTCATTTAGTAGCTTTCTGATGTCTTTGCCAAAAAACTACAAGAGATATATGGTGCTCGGATTCTGATATGGTAGGAGGCAATTTGCCGTAGTCATCTATGCAGGAGTTCAAGGTAATGAGTGATGCTAAGAAGTTAGCTTTATATTTGGGTGAAGTAACAGTAATGCCATCAGGTACAACAGAAAGCACAGCTTCCATTTGGACAGGAGGCACATTTTCTATTGTTGGCCTTTATTAGTAGATCTAAATCAGATTTAGATCTGCTGTTGACTGTTTTACATTTGTTATGTGCTTGGCATGAATGTATGAGGCTGGAGGGTTCTTGATGCAAGCCACCTGTGGTAAGCTGAATTTTTTTAATTTAACTGCTTTGCTACATTTTCTGATGAACCAGGGTTTGGAAAGTGGACAAGGATTCAAGGTAATGGGAAACCGGTGTTGGAAGAACTGGTGTGTTTGTGTGTATGTGGCAATTTTTTAAATAATTATCTAATGTCAATGATAATTAACATTTGATTAACATTCACTAACATTAATAAAATTTTCAAGCCTATAAAAAGACGGCAATTTATTTAGCAGACCTCAATGCTAGACATGGTCAAAAGCGCTGGGAATATTAAGAGCGACAGCACGTTTCTTCAAACCCTTTGATGGCATGTGCTCAGTGGTGGAAGAATCACTGAATCCATATCGATTCAGTGATTTTGCACCTTGTGAGATGTTACAGAAGACTGTTGAGGATATCAGTGAAAGGCACATAATGGATGGGTGCTAGAAAGAACTGACAAAGTTTAAATATCTCAGATGCTGGTTAAATGAAGAATGCAATCCAGAAATGGATTCAGTGATTCTTCCACCACTGAGCACATGCCATCAAAGGGTTTGAAGAAACTTGTGCTGTTGTTGTTAATATTCCCTGGAATTAAGGTACTCATTTCCTTGAACTACTGCATAGATGACTAAGGCAAATTGCCTCCTACCATATCAGAATCCGAGCACCATGTACCTCTTGTAGTTTTTTGAAATGACAAGAAAAAATCTCTCCAAAAAACTACAAGAGGTACATGGTGCTCAGATTCTGATATGGTAGGAGGCAATTTGCCTTAGTCATCTATGCAGGAGTTCAAGGAAATGAGTGATGCTAGGAAGTTAGCTTTATATTCAGGTGAAGTAACAGTAATGCCATCAGGTACAACAGAAAGCACAGCTTCCATTTGGACAGGAGGTGCATTTTCTGTTGTTGGCCTTTATTAGCAGATCTAAAATCAGATTTATATTTGCCGTTTTGCATTTGTTATGAAATCAATACTGTGTAACCACAATTTAAATTTAGAGCTTAGAGTATGCATGGTTAAATGTGATGTATGGTCTGTACTGCTGTACTGTGCAGAAACTTGGACCTTGAAGACATCATCATCATGCGTATCAAGAATTTAGGCCTTGCATGGCCTGTTCCGGCCTTAAAAGTCATCGTTGAATCGTTTAAGAGACATCCTGGTTTTCTTTTTCCTAATGGCTTGTACTTTAAGGCTTGTTTTGGTAATCTTGCTGTTTTCATTCTTTAAACGTGTTCCATCCATTTATGTTTATCTTCTTCTTTCACTACGCGTTATTCCCGCTTCCTATGCAGGGCCTGCATGTTACTTAGATGCGACTTCTTGTCAGTACCACTCCCAACCGACCTGATGCCTAGTCTGCCACTGGGGGGATATATTTTTGACTGTAGCAGCGTATGTTCACGGGGCCAGTTTGCCTGCTTGTGGGATGAAAAACGCCAGATAAACTGGTGGAAAACACCCTACTGCCCACGTCCGGCTAACTTGGCTATGGCTGAGGAAGATCCTCAAGTTCCTCACATCTTTGATGAGAATCGAACCTGGGACACTCCTTCCCCAGGCATATGGTTGTGAAGCGCAAAGCCACTAGGCTAACCGTTTATATTTTTTAATTTTTTTCTATTACTGGTTCTTGAACCTTGAAGACAACATCAATTAAAAAACTTGAAGCCTTTGAGATGTGGTTATACAGATGAATGTTAAAAATCCCATGGACAGCAAAAACGTCCAATCAGGAAGCTGGAACAAACAAGGAAATCACGTGAACTTTTAGATACCATAAAAAGAAGGAAAACTGCATATCTTGGTCACCTACTTCATAATGAAAAATATATGATACCTCAATTGATTATAAAAGGGAAGATAAATGGAAGAAGAGGAGGACAAGGAAGACAAAGAAAATCTTGTTTGCCAGACATCAAATAGTGGACTGGCACGAGCTCTGAGAGACTGTTCAGAGTAGCTGAGGATCGCTCAAAATTTGCCAAGGTGGTCGGTGACCTCTGATAGGAGATGGCATTCAAAAAAGAAGGATACCGATAGAAGAAAGTTGAAATACTTTGGACACACTGAAAGGAGGACTTCTCAAAACAGTAATAAAAGGTAAAGTTCCTAGAAAAAGAGGAAAGGGATAGATCCTCTGTGAGATGAATGGTGTATGTGTCTGGAGCAACTGATCTTCAGAGAGCTGAAGCCTTCAGAAAAGCATACGACAGGACCACCTGGCGAGGACTGGTGTGGAACATCACTGAGCAACTGAGTGATCATATGGCACCTGAATAAATGGATGCATGTGTAACTTCACCCAGTAGTTTCAATTCCAACTGTCATGTAGCCTTATTGGGTTACTGTTACAGAGAGGGGGGGATACAACTGGAATCAGAAGACTTGGTGGTTTCCAAGATATTCAGGATTCTTCTGATCAAAGACTAGAGGACAGGTAGGAATAGTGTTTATTGATCAAGGACAACTAAGGCTGTATTGCACAGTAACAACAGTTGCAGCAGTACAAGAGGTAAAAATAAGCAGTTAAATAAGTTTAATAAAATGAAATATTATGTTAAATGCAAACGCAAAAAATAAATATTATGCAAACAAATTTAAAAAAGTTGAATATAGTATATATGCATAAAAATTATGGAAACAACTACTGTGTTAGAGTAAAACATCAGTTTAATATACACCAAAATAATCACTCAACGTTTTGACCTTTACATTAGGGTCATCATCTGGAGTACACACACACACACAAAGAAACAAGCTGCACTACAATCTACATGTTATGCTAAAGTTACATTGATTTAGTCACCTGTTAAAACTATTGGCCTGATCTCTGGTGGGGAAAAAACAATAACCTTACTACATCAAAGCTTGAGTTGTGTTATTATTTTTATCTGTTTGGTTACAAAAATAAATTAAGCTAGAGAGCAACATGTTTACATAAGTATAGATATGTTTACATAAGTACTCATATAAGTATAGATATAAATTAAAAGAAGACAGTTTGGATGGTGGCCAATAAAAGCTGAAATAATTGCCTAGAATCCTAAAGTCAGAGTTTGCTGACTTTAGGATTCTAGGCAATTATTTCAGCTTTTATTGGCTGAAAAAAGAGAGAGAGAGAGAGAGAATGCAAACAACACTTAGAATGATTTTATAAACTTTTTTTTTAACAGTTATGGAATTTTATTTACAGTACATTAAATTTAACAATTTTGGAGCAGGGCTCTCAGATCACACTCTTAACACACTACACCAAATTATTGGAAAAGTACACGTTCTTTACATCATACAAAAACTTGGACTGAATGTGTGCCATCCAAATTCTTGGGATTTTTATGCCACCATTATTGTTAAGATTAGGATGGTTAATCAAAATTTCACAGGCTTCTTTAAATTTCTGTTCACACCAAGTTTTTGTATGATGTAAAGAATGTGTACTTTTCCAATAATTTGGTGTAGTGTGTTAAGAGTGTGATCTGAGAGCCCTGCTCCAAAATTGTTAAATTTAATGTACTGTAAATAAAATTCCATAACTGTTAAAAAAAGTTTATAAAATCATTCTAAGTGTTGTTTGCATTCTCTCTCTCTCTCTCTCTCTCTTTTTTATGGATAGGGATTGTACATCTAGTTTCACCAATATAAGGTAAGTTACAGGTACAATAGATATGATAAACTCCAGAGTGAATCAATGAGGAGAGGATCCTTAGAGGAGTAGAATATGTTTTTTAATTTTATAGGTGGTTTAAAACCACCTATAAAATTGGCGGAAGGGAGATGTGTAATTTGGAAAATCATGGATCACAATGTTAAATTTTCATTACAATAATTAGAAGGTAAGCAAATTGGTTTTTGGCTGGAGAAAGGCATGTTCAAGTGTTTTTTTTTTCCACAGCCAAAGGAATATTAATGTACTACCTCAACCAAAGAAAGAGAGGATTTAGACCTCCCTTGCTTCAAATGAATGAATCTCTTTTCTAGAAAAGACATACGTTATCCTCCAAAAACGTTTTTTCTCCTCAATATACTAATGCCATCAACTAGTTCTATAGTCATTCTAATAGTAATAATGTTTATATTAAATATATTAAGTTCTTTCTGAGCAATAAATACAAAATATTATATTCAGGAAGTGACAATCAAGGAAAAGAAGGAGTAGCCCTAGTATTCAACACAAAATATGAGGCTAATCTTCTTGAATGGCAGGCAGTCTCAAGTAGAGTGATGCTAATATCTATATGGTCCCACAGAAGGTTCTACTAAGGTAGAGGTGAAGGAATTTTTTGATGCTTTAGAAAAAGCAACTGACACAATGAAAAAGGAAAAGTTGGTCCTTGTTGGGGATATAAATAGCAGAGTAGGAAATGATTGTCAGACATACAAAAATATTTTCGGAAAATTTGAAGAAAAGAGCAAAGCTAATAATAATAATGGCAAATACTTGGATTTCTGCTCAGGACATGGACAGGTTATTATTAACACCATGTTCCAACATAAAAATGTGCACAAATTCACATGGAGAGAAGAAGCAAAGAATAAGAAAAGTCTCATTGACTATGTTATTGTTGATAGTGATGTTTTCTCCCTGGCGCAGGACACCAGAGTGTACAGAGGATTTGAAATTGGATGTGATCGCCATTTAGTCTTGAGCAGGATAAAATTGAATTTCATATTGAAAAGAAGAACATGTAAGAAAGTTTTAAAGCAGATAAAAGTTGAGCAGCTCTCAGATGTGAACTGTAGATTAAAATACACAAATATTATTCAATAAAAAATGAAAGAGTTTGAGAACAGGAACCAAACCTTGAAGATTCAGCCTGATTAAAACCCTGATTGATTCAGCCAGAGAGGCATGTGATGAAGTTGTATGCAAGGATAGAAAAATTAGAACTCCATGGTGGACACAGGAAGTTAAAGAGGCAGTGAAGGAAAAGAAGAAAGCTTATCAAAAGTTCCTGTCAAATAAGCCAGCTTTTACTCTTACAGAATACAGAGACAAATGTAAGAAAGCTAAACAGTGTGTAAAACTAGCTAAACAAAAGTCATGGGAGGACTTTGGCAAGAACATAGAAAATAAATATCAAGAAGGTGGCAAAATATTCTGGAGGTTGTTGAAGAAGCTTAGGAATGGAGGAAAGAGTGCTGTAAAAGGAGTTAGAGATGATAAAGGTGACATGAAAACAGGAGTAAAAGATGTCCTTGAAGTATGGAGTAATTACTTCGAAAAATTGCTAAATGAAACAAGCAGTGATAGCACAGTGGTAAAAAACACTCAACAGGCATATAGTCAGGAATATATATCCATACTTGAAGTAGAAAAAGCCATCAAAGGCTTGAAATGTGGAAAGGCAGCAGGAGTAGATGATATTTGACCAGAAATGCTGAAGTATGGTGGTATAAAAGTCTTACAGTGGCTGCACTGCATAGTTCAGAAAGCCTGGACAGAGGGACGAATTCCTGATGATTCGAGTAGAGCTCTAATAGTACCCATATATGAAAAGGGAAATAAAACTGAATGCGAGAATTGCAGAGGTATTTCCCCACTGAGTGTTCCATGCAAGATTTATGCCAGTATACTTGAGAAATGGTTGAGAAGAATTGTGGAAGAAAAGGATAGTGAAGAACAAGCTGGATTCAGGCCAAACAGAGGCTGTCAGGATCAGATCTTCACTTTACGACAAATAGTTGAGAAAGCATGGGAATATAACAAAGATCTGTATTTAAGTTTTGTCGATCTGGAAAAGGCATATGACAAAGTGCCACGAGAGAAGCTATTCAATACGCTACAGTTATATGGTGTCGATGGGGCATTATATCAAGTAATACTTTGTCTTTATTTGATTTGTAAGTCAGCAGTTAGAATTGAAGGAAGTACAGGAAGATGGTTTAATGTTAAATCTGGTGAGAGACAAGATGTACATTATCCCGACTGTTATTCATTATCTATATGGATCACATTATGAAGGAAAGTGGTATTAAACATGATATCAGAATTGGAGATGTTAATGTCAGCTCTTTGCTTTATGCGGACAATGTTATACTTCTAAATAAATCTGCTACAAGTTTGCAGGATTACCTGACTAAATTGAATAACTGTTGTAATAGATATGAATTGTAATAGGTATGAAGGTCAGCATTAAAAAGACAAAGACAATGAAAATATCAACTGTTTTGTGAACGGGGAACCAGTGGAACAAGTAAAACATTTCAGCTACTTAGGCACGATTTTTATTGAAGATGGTAAATTAAATATGGAAATAGACAACAGAATCAATAAAGCTGGTATGGTGGGAAGTCAATTGAATAAATTCATATGGAATAAGAGAGAAATTAGTCGGAACACTAAATTAGCTGTATGCAAGACAGTGTTCAAACCAGTTTTAACTTATGGATCTGAGAGCTGGATCAGAAGTAAAAACACTTGACCAAAGATATGAGAGTCCTGAGAAAGATTAGAAGCATGAACAGATGGCATAAATGGCATTATCATATTAAAAACAAGGATATTAGGAAAGAACTTGTCATTGTCAGCATCCAGGAATGCGTTATCAGAGCTAATCTCAGGTGGTATGGTCACTTAAACAGAATGGGCGAAAAAAGATTAGCAAAACAAGTGTTCTCTGCCAGGTTGGCAGCAAAACGACCCAGAGGAAGACCAAGATGTATGTGGATTGATACGGTACAAAGTGCCTTAGACGATAGAAATATAAGATCTGATAATGTTGGAGTCTTGACAAGTAACAGACTGATTTGGAGGAAAATTGCAGATAGGAAGTTAGTAATGATGTATATTTTTCATGAAGTACTATCATATCCTGTACACCCTTGAGGGTACATGTCAGGAATTTGATGATGAGTTCTGTTGCAAAAGTTTTTAATTAATAGAAAAATAATAGGGAAAAATGAATTAGTCATTTTGTGCAGCTGCTACATTCTTTCACCATATCAAATTTGTACTCTGGAATTAATAATTCACTAATTTTACTAAGAAACAGATTCATAAGCAATTATATTTCCTTTGTCTCAACAGCTGCTATGTTTTAAATGAAAATGAATGCAATCAACAAGCAGATTATGGTTGATAATTCAAATAAAACATGTTTTCAAGTATAGCATTTAACTGCCATCATTGAAAGTAGTAGCTTTCTTTCTAATAATAAAACTGAATATATAAAAATAACATTAAACCTAGTTCTTAAAAATAAGTGATCTTGGAAATAACTTTGGTCTACTAGAAAGTAAATCTAAATTTGGACTACTACTATATTATGTGTATGTGCTAAGTGGCAATTCAAAGAAATGAAGCACCAGAAAAATAAGTTTTTTTTTTGTTTAGTTTTTTTTTTGTTTAGTTTTTTTTTTAAAAACTGGAATGCATTATTTTATGCTATCTGTTTGCTTATTAGTTTATTCAGGTCAACAATTTTCTCTCCTCTCACATGGGCAAGAGGAAGGACAGGAAGAATTAATTTTTCAGTTATGTTAATCCCATACATAAGAGGTTTGATTAGTACGTGTAAGGGTAAATGGCCATAAGAGCATATTTTATTACTATCATTACATATAAGCAATAAAACTATCATAATAGTGATGTTAAATGTAAATATTACTCTGATTATCATTTTTTTTATAATTAAATTCATAAGGAGGAGATTCAAAAAAAGTACAGAAGTAATCAAACCTAAAAAATTATTAAGTTGCTATTTTATAAAAAATATTTCTTTCATATATGGTGATTTATTTTGATTTTTCAACAATATCAAAATTCAAATCAACTGAAAGCAAGTTCATCATTCCCTTCCAGCCATTAATTCAAAAAGAACTATATGAACTGAATTATTAAACATGCTAAGATTAAAAACACATTCTGTTTCACCATAAGAATACCAAATGTCAATGGACATACTGAATACAGAAGTGATCACAGTGACATCTGCTAGAGATCAGCGCTATTACAATGCAAGAATAATCTACTACATGATCTGATAACAGTACAGACAGCATTTTAAATGATCTATGATTCTTGTCTGAAATTCTATAAATGTCAAAAAAGTTCATCAAATCATTATTTTTTTGGAAAATTTAAAACTGTTTTTTAAAAACGTAAAAAAATATCACAATAAAAAAAAAGAGGATACCTTGACAGAAAGAAAAAAAAAAATACAAAGTTAATTCCTGTCTCTCTCTTTCTTTTTTTGGTTTATATTTATTATTACTAAGTTCTCAATTTTGAGTGCCTAAGTAGTTTGAATAGTTTCAATGAAGCCCTTTAATTGTCAAGACCTGAGTTTAAATCTCATCTAGAATGCAAAGAACTCTTATCAGGCCTTTTCAACTGAAAGTAAGTTAGCTAATATCATACAGAGATGGTAGGGTTTTCCTCCTAGGAAGTGAGATATTTCATGACATAGAACAGGCCAAACAGCCAGAAGATTAGGTTTCAAAGAAGTCAAATTTCCTTGGCTGAGATAGGCCAGTGAGCCTAACGTGCAAGAGGAAAATGGGAATGGGTTCATTATTTGTTTAGTTTATCTTTTTTTTGAGTAACCATATTGTAATTAAAAATAATAATAACAATAATCAAACTATCAAATGTATAACTGAATATGCATTAAGTGAATTCAGTGTTACATAGTATTACGAGGGTGGTCTCAAAAGTTCTTGCCGATAGTTTTGCCATCTGTGGCCTTGACCATAGATGGCAACACTATCGGCAAGATTTTTTTTCCCTAAGTTGGTACATCTGTCATAAGCATCCATGTAAAATTGCAAGCCATTCTATCAAGTAGTTTGTTTTATACAGCTGTCTGAAGCAAAAGTGTTGTCTGTATCCCTTGAAATGGATAAAATTGAGCATCGTGCGGTTATAAAATTCTTTGTAAAAGAAGGTTTAACGCCAAAAGAAACTCATTCAAAGTTCATAAAAGTTTATGGACACTCTTCTCCTTCGTTTTCGACAATTATGAAATAGGCTGCCGAGTTTAAACATGGCCATACCAGCCTTGAAGATGATCTACATGAAGGATGTCCAAAAAGTAACACCAGAAATCATTGATCAAGTGCATGAAATTGCCGAGACTATAGGCATTTCAAAAGAATGTGTATGATATATTTTGCATGAAGAATTGCAAATGAAAAAGCTTTGTGCAAGATGGGTGCTGCGCTTGCTCACAGCAGATCAAAAACGAACTCGCATTAAAATCTCTGAACAGTGCTTGGAGCATTTTAACAAGAATAAAACTGATTTTATGTGCCAATTTATTACTATGGGTAAGACTTGGATTCACCATTACACACCAGAATCCAAACAGCAGTCAAAACAGGGACAGAAGCCAGTAATTCAGCGCCAAAGAAGACAAAGTTGGTTCCATCAGCAGGAAAGGTCATGGCATTGGTGTTTTGGAATGCTAACGGCATTTTGTTTATTAATGATCTTGAAAAGGGTAAAACAATAACCGTGGAATATTATTCTGATCTTTTAACCACACTAGACGAAAAAAATTTGTGAGAAAAGACCCGGTTTGCAGAAGAAAAAAATCATCTTTCATCAGGACAATGCACTGCACCTGCCCACAAATGTGTTTTGGCGATGGGAAAAAGTAAGGGATTTGCACTATGAATTGTTGGAACATCCACCCTATTCCCCCAATTTGCCTCCCTCTGACTTTTATCTCTTCCCAAAACTAAAACTCTTCCTCACCGGTCAGCGTTTTTCTTCGAATCAAGAAGTAATTGCAGCTGTAGAAGGGTATTTTGCAGATCTCACGGAGAACCACTACAGGGATGGAAAAATGGCACTGGAGCATCGCTGGAATAAATGTATTAGTCTTAAGGGAGATTATGTTGAAAAATAAAAATAATTTTGAAATTATAAATTCGTTTTTTCATTGTTAGGCTGAGAACTTTTCAAAACACCTCAGGAAAAGCTGGAAGCCAATGCACTGTTTATTGAAAATTATCTATTAATCCCGCAAAGGTCATGGCTGATCTGACAGATACAAGCAAATTGTTTAATATATAGCTTGGAGGTCATGACTAGCTACGCATACAGATATTATGAGTGATATTCCACACTGTTTATGCGGTCAGTTTTAGTTTAACACATGTTATGTAAAGTGTTGGATAGTTTCTATGTAATATTTGATAGTAAATTGTGTCTGAGAGATACTGTAAACTCCAATGTCAGTATAGTACTGGTTTAGTTTTTTTTTTTTTTTAATTTTATTTACCACTGAAAATGGCTGGAAAAATATATCGATTGGATAATCCATCAGATGTTGAGGAGAATCAACGAATGTTACTCGAATCTGATGATGAGAATGATAGAGTCGAATGCAAAGATGAAAGTGATTTAGAAGATTGACTGTGTTATTGTTGATAGCGAGCGCTTCCAATTATCCTCTGTACACCAGAGTATACAGAGGATTTGAAATTGGAACCAATCACTATTTAGTCTTGAGCAGGATAAAATTGAATTTCGTATTGAAAAGAATGATATATAAGAAGGCTTTAAAGTGAATAAAAGTTGAGCAGCTCTCAGATGTGAACTGTAGACTAACAAAAACAAAGATTATTGAAGAAAAAATGAAAGAGTTTGAGAACAGGAACCAAACCTTGGAGATTCAGTGGCAAGCCTTGAAGAATACCCTAATTGATTCAACCAGAGAGGCATGTGGTGAGGTTGTCTGCAAGGATAGGAAAATCAGAACTCCATGATGGACACAGGAAGTTAAAGAGGCAGTGAAGGAAAAGAAGAAAGCATATCAAAGGTTCCTGGCAAATAAGTCAGCTCGTGCTCTTTTTATTGAATAGAGAGACAAATGTAAGAAAGCTAAACACTATGTAAAACTAGCTAAACAAAAGTCATGTGAGGACTTTGGCAAGACCATAGAAAATAAATATCAAGAAGGTGGCAAGATATTCTGGAGGTTGTTGAAGAAGCTTAGAAATGGAGGAAAGAGTGCTGTAAAAGGAGTTAGAGATGATAAAGGTTACATGAAAACAGAAGAAAAAGATATCCTTGAAGTATGGAGTAATTACTTCGAAAAATTGCTAAATGAAACAAGCAGTGATAGCACAGTGGTATAAAACACTCAGCAGGCATACAGTCAGGAATACATATCCATACTTGAAGTAGAAAAAGCCATCAAAGGCTTGAAATGTGGAAAGGCAGCAGGAGTAGATGATATTCGACCAGAAATGCTGAAGTATGGTGGTATAAAAGTCTTACAGTGGCTGCACTGCATAGTTCAGAAAGCCTGGACAGAGGGACGAATTCCTGATGATTGGAGTAGAGCTCTAATAGTACCCATATATGAAAAGGGAAATAAAACTGAATGCGAGAATTGCAGAGGTATTTCCCCACTGAGTGTTCCATGCAAGATTTATGCCAGTATACTTGAGAAATGGTTGAGAAGAATTGTGGAAGAAAAGGTTGGTGAAGAACAAGCTGGATTCAGGCCAAATAGAGGCTGTCAGGATCAGATCTTTACTTTACAACAAATAGTTGAGAAATCATGGGAATATAACAAAGATCTCTATTTAAGTTTTGTAGATCTGGAAAAGGCATATGACAAGGTGCCAAGAGAGAAGCTATTCAAAACGCTACAGTTATATGGTGCAATGGGGCATTATATCAAGCAATACTTAGTCTGTATTTGAGTAGTAAGTCGGCAGTTAGAATTGAAGGAAGTACAGAAAGATGGTTTAATGTTAAATCTGATGTGAGACAAGGATGTACATTATCCTCTATGTTATTCATTATCTATATGGATCACATTATGAAGGAAAGTGGTATTAAACATGATATCAGAATTGGAGATGTTAATGTCAGTTCTTTGCTTTATGTGGACGATGTTATACTTCTAAATAAATCTGCTACAAGTTTGCAAGATTCCCTGACTAAATTGAATAACTGTAATAGATATGAAGGTCAGCATTAAAAAGACAAAGACAATGAAAATAGGTAGAATTGTTGAAAATGTCAACTGTGTTGTGAACGGGGAACCAGTGGAACAAGTAAAACATTTCAGCTACTTAGGCATGATTTTTACTGAAGATGGTAAATTAAATATGGAAATAGACAACAGAATCAACAAAGCTGGTATGGTAGGAAGTCAATTGAATAAATTCATATGGAATAAGAGAGAAATTAGTCGGAACACTAAATTAGCTGTATGCAAGACAGTGTTCAAACCAGTTTTAACTTATGGATCTGAGAGCTGGGTCAGAAGTAAAACACTTGACCAAAAACTAGAGACTGCAGATATGAGAGTCCTGAGAAAGATTAGAGGTGTGAACAGATGGCATCAATGGCAATATAATAATAAAAATGAGGATATTAGGAAAGAACTTGACATTGGCGGCATCCAGGAATGAATTAACAGAGCTAATCTCGGGTGGTATGGTCACTTAAACAGAATGGGTGAGGAAAGATTAGCAAAACAAGTGTTGTCTACCAGGTTGGCAGGAAAAACCCAGAGGAAGACCAAGATATAGGTGGATTGATATGGTACAATGTGTTAGACGATATAAATATAAGATCTGATAATGATAATATTGGAGTCTTGACAAGTAACAGACTGATTTTCAGGAAAATTTGTGATAGGAAGTTAGTAATGATGTAAATTTTTCACGAAGTACTATCATATCCTGTACATCCCTTGAGGGTATATGTCAGGAAATTGATGATCATGATGATTATGTGAAAGTTCATTCAGAAGATTCAGATACCGAACAATATATTTCTAGTGAAGTGAAGATAAATTAGATACGAATGAAGAGTATTTTCTTGGAATGGATAAAGAATCAAAATGGAGGAAAAATCCAATAAGAAAACAAATGAGAAGACAGCTGCAGAATATTTTGTGTCAACTTCTGTTAGTGCATTCAAATGCAAAAAATGCCAAGACAGAACTTGAAACTTGGAATTGCTTTATCACAGATGATATTTTAGATTTAATCTTATTATGTACAAATAAATACATTGATTCTATTTTGAGCCAGTATTCAAGAGAAAGAGATGCTAAACGAATAGATAAAACAGAATTGAAAGCATTTTTAGGCATCTTATATCTAGCTGGTTTACAGTGCAACAATCAGCTAAATTTTTATTCTTTATATTTCTTTGTTCAATAATTTCTAGCTTGTAACTGAAACTAAATAAACCAGCATGTATTATATTTTTGCAGTGTATTTTTTTTAAGTTTCATTGCATTTTAGTAATGAATGTATCTCTCAGATACACACGAGCTAAGCTGCAATTTGTACGAACTCAACCTCTGCAGGGTTAAAATAGCATCTCTTCAAAGATCACATCAGAGTAAAGTAACTTTTAAATCAATTCAAACTGTTTGTAACCTTCTGAGGGCTTCTAAAGATAACATGCCAGTCTACAAATACCCAAGAGTATACAGAATTCCATGCTCATGTAGTTTGGCCTATATAGGACACCATGGATTTGAGGTGAGAAAGAAGGAAGGAACATGTTGCAGATGCTGACCACAAAAGAAAAGGCAGATCTGGTTTGGCCAGCCATACTTCTAATACCAACCTTGCAGTTGATTGGGACATGTCAACCATGACTTATTTAGAAGAGAACTTTTATTCTAGACTTCTAAAAGAATCAGTTGCAGTCATCTGTTTATATGGATTACTGAATAAACCAAGGACTGACACTAAGTGATATATGGAAATTCTCATTCTCAAAACATGCCAAAAATCAGGGAAATTATTATTAAGAACTATACTGTTTAATTATATAATATTTTATTAAATGTACACCTGCACTTCAATTTTCTTTTCTGTTTTTATTCACAAAACACTTTAATTGATCCTAATAGTATTTTTTTTTAAATATATATGTGGCTGTCTTGCAACTGCATACTGAATAAGATTCCATTCTCCATATATCTTCATTATTCTTTAATTTTTTGATTTCCAACTGTATTACACTGATGATGATGATCCACAATACGTGAATAGGTAATAAGTATGCACAATATGTAATTATCTATCTTAATTTTTCAATTGTGTCTACATGTAAATATAGAATAAATAATGCACAATTCTCTCAGTAAAAGTAAAAACAACCTTTGTTCTTCCTTCTGTTTAATAACCCAAGTCTGGGCAGTACCACTGACTAAGTTCATTGGGATGGGAGAGGGGGAGATATGCATTTTTCCATATTTTTGCAAGTTGGGTCATAGTAGACTGCTCTAGATTTATTCTGTGTTGGATAGTTTTTTCATAATTTAATCTGTCTTGATTAACATGCATGCCTAAGTATCAAATTTTTTTCCAGTTCCAGTTTATTTGCTTCCACTTCTAAGTTCTTTTGTAAATTCTGCCATAGTCTTTGATGTTTTTTATGTCAGCTTTCAATTATATATTTTAAGTTTTCCTTATTATCTATAAATAATACTATATCACCTTCTGAGTATTTTGTATGAAGTAAATTTTGTCCATTCACAGTTATTAGCATGTTTTCTGGAATAGATTTGAGTTCCTTCAGGCACATGTTAAAACAAATATGATGAAAGTAGACATCCCTACACGACACCTCTCTTTCTTTCTCTCTCACAACTGGTATGTCAGAAATTTTAACTGATCCAAATTTTATTTATAAAAATGATTCAAATTGTAATGGAAAAAGAGAGAACCACACTATCGTGTACTCTCTAATGCTGAATATGTATGGGTAGCCTATTGCTGTTGGATTAAAGGTGGTCTCAGAATAACAGTATCCAAAAATTTGGAAAAACTAATGGAACTGTAACTGTTGAGATTAGGAGACTGCAGACTCCAGTGACAGCATCTCATATTTCTTACAGCTTGTACATTATACAACTGCTTTCTTCCATTTAATTCTATGTGAGAGGGGAGGGATGTTACATTCAGCACATGGTCTGCAAACTCTGACTTGCCTTTTTTTGGTTTTTAAGGTGGAAGTTGGTCACTGATTTTTTTTTTTTTCCAACCCTCCATATGGTGTTATGAGTTATTATTACTATTAAAAGGCTTAATGAATCACAGTTACATATTTCTGAATCAGTTAAGTGAACACAATGAAAAAAAAAAAAGTCAATAACTTAACACAAAAAATTATTTTTACTGAATAAATTAATAAAGTCTAAGCAGAAACATATCAGTATATACATTGTAGGGTCATAATCCAAGAGATTAACAGTTAAACTCAATAATATTAACAGTGAAGCAAAGAATGATGTTTCAATGAAGCTTACCTTTACTATAACACTAGCTGCTGCTTCTATACCATACGTGTTTGCAATTGCATGAATGTCATTACTGTACAATCTCTTCAAATCCAGTATGTTGTCATATTTAAACATTTCCTAATAGGGAATAGATGAAAAAAAAGTGTTTCATATAAATACAAGATAAATAACCATCTATTCTAGTTACCAGTAACTAAAGCAGATATTCTATTTTATACTAGATTACACTATATTCTTAAAAGTTTGGTCACGGCTAAATCAACAGAATGTATGTTATAATAAATACCTGTGAAATAAATAACAGCTGCAGCTCCTTTGGACAACTGTTTACCAATTTCCATTAACAGTAACTGGTATTTTGCTGTATTCTTTCAAAACAATATCCAGCATCACAGTTCAGAAGATAGTGTTGGCTGCTTTCTCTCTTTCTCATTCTAATGCATTCTACTGATAAACATTTCCTGGATTTAAAGTGACAAGAACTGTATGGCAATTTGTAATATTGTCATCTTCAAAAATAGCAAGGGACAGACAGTGCTGATGATATAATGTATGCTAAGAAAGTGACTCAATGGTAAAAAATAAGATTTTGAAAATGAAAATAATTGTGTAACACTGCAAATATAAGCAAGAATGATAGTAAATAAATCATTTGTAGGAGATGAATGCATGAGCAGGTGCAAAAGGCAGATGCCAGAAGTACCTAAGAAATATGGCAATCCTCATGTAGATATAGTATTTAGATTTGTACAGACAAGAACTTGGTCATCTCCATCTTGCTGTACTAAGCTGCTGATTTTTCTGCATATGCCATTAAATTAATCTCTGAGGAGAAGCGTGATGGAGATTACCAAGTTCATGGCTATACAACCAAAACACCATATCTACATGAGGATTGCCATGTTCTGAAGTACTTCTAGCATCTGCCATTTCACATTTGCTCATGCATTCATTTCATACATTATAACAATTTACTATCATTCTTATTTGTATTTGCAGTGATATACAGTTTCATTTTTAAAATCTTTTTTTTTTTCCCTTTCATTTCATTTGAAAAGCTGTTCAAGATGTAAAGAATATTAATAACAGATTTTCAACTGAAAGTGAGTTGGTTGGTTTCATGTGTGTTTGACTTTCCTCCATGTTATCCATAAAGGAAAGGTCAAACACACATTTAAATGTCTTAACCCAACATAAGGTGGACAGGGAACAACAGAAAACTGAGATGGCCTGAGACATGGGGAATGTATGTGTGGTGCAGATTGTAGGAATTGGTGGTAACAGCCAGGTAGTAGTGTGTAGAGGCCGCATTTGTGAACTGGTGTTCATGAGACTTATGTAATTGGAAATGAGCTATTATGTTTGTACATGAATGCCAAAAGTATCAGAAATAAGAGGAACAAAACTTATGTTCATTGAGTTCATGTAGCCAAAAATTGGAGTAAATAAGACATGGCTGGATGACATCCTGACAGGAACAGAGATGGAAGGATGTGATATTTTTCATAAAGACAGACAGGAAAAGGAGAAGTGTTGTTGATGGTTGCAAAGGAGTTATTCCCAACAAAAATCGAGATGCAAGGGACAAATAGTGGCAGTGATTTCGACACAGTATAGTGAGGATGAAAATAAAATAAACAGGATGAAATACTTAATCGGGCTGCTGAAATTTTTTACCTTGGTTCTATTATACATTAAAGATACCAAGAAATTATATACTTGGTTTTAATCCTTTACCCAAGGAAGCAAAACAATATTTTGCACGTGAAATATATTTACACCTGAGCTACTTGTATATAGAGGCTAATGACTTCACATCACTTGCCTTAGTATGTATCCCACAATGCAAAGCACACACCCTTTCAGACATGTAAAATGCTATGCATAATGGGAAGGGCCAGTATCCAGACTGGTTTCAACTTTTATTAAGGTCTCATCAGTGGGAGCTAGACTTGGAGAGATAATAAGGTTGAAGTAATGCAGAAGTCATATATATCTCATATACAAGTAGCCAAAAGGTGCTAGACTTTATTAATAAAAATTTCTGAATAAGAGAATGATGTTGAAAGTTTTTTACTTTGCACAAAACAACATTTTGTGTGAGACTTGGGCAGATGTTATTTCTTTTAACAGGACCAATAATGGGTGGAAGACTGATGTCTGCTAATTCATTGGAACAGTGACCATGGAAGTACCTATAGAAGAAATAGAGAGCTGAAATGCAGTGTCTGTGAGATAGAGGTTGAAGTGAGCCAGTGAGGGAAGGATAATCTATGAGCCGATTTGCTTTCCTCTGGACAGCATCAAGAATTTTTAGAGAGGTTTTAGGTGCACCACTCCAAATTTGTGAACAGTATTCTAAGGATAAGCAGATTTGGGATTTATATAGGGTTATTAGTTGAGGGTGGGTGGGTGAAAATATAGCTTCTTGTGCAGAAAAGAATGCCTTGTTTTTTTTAAAGATTGAGGAAGCTATTAATGTGATGTGTTTGTGCCACAAGAGGTTAGAGGTAAATGTCAGTCCAAGGAGAGAGATCTGATCATGTCTGGTGATGTGCATGAGAATAAGTGAAGGTAAGCTGAGGTCCCTTTTGCAAGAGAAACAGCAGGACTGCATTTTGGTGTCACGGAAGGCAACCAGGTTATCCTTGCCCCCACTGAAGATTGGTATGGAAATCAGTGTTAAGGCACTGGTTGCAGATGATGTTTGGAATGCCTGAGAACTACATAGTTTGTCAAATAAGTAGGATGAATGGAGTGTACTATCATCAGACAAAGCAGTGAATATGATTGGTGGTGACTGAGAGTAGATCATAGAAAGGCACTTCTGCAAAGGTAGCAAAGCTTGAAGCGAGGATGCCATCCACCATGACACACAATGAACAGTCAGAGAGAAAGCTGACTATCCAGTTGTAGAAGGTGGTAGGTAGACCGAAGGAAAGCAGTTTGCAAAGCAGGCCTCAATACCAAACATGACTGAAAGCCCTGGAAATGTCAAGAACAACAGTGAATGTTTCTTGAAACCTTTCCATGGCACATGTCCAGTGGTAGGTGATATAGGCTAAGGGATCAAGTATGGATCTGGATTGGCAGAATCCATACTAGTGGTTGCTGATTAATTGGTGGGCTCCTAGACAGTACCATCTTAACAGTATCGTAGGCTGCTGGACAAAGCAATGCACTGAGGCCCCTACTCACCCACCTATGGGAATAAAAATGCAAACAGTCAATAAAATTAAGCCTATAGATTTATTGGTACTTTTAACAAAATAAATGTTTAAAGATAAAAAAAACATGCTGTAAAGCAAGGATTAATTATCACAAACTTTTGCAAAATTTCTTTGCAGAGAATTGATTTATAATTGGCTTAAAGTCAATAGCCTTCTGGATGTCAATCTTAAGGCATGGGCCCCCTGGGCAACTACCTTAAGATTGCCCCTGCTCCTAGATAGTGAAAAAGTTGCTCGATTACTTTTTCCATTATTCTGGAGAGGATTGAGGTGATGACAGTTGTTTGGTAGACTTTTTATCCCCTTTTTTTTGGATTGGTTGCTTCCATGTGATGGAATAGGTGCTAGCTGGTAGCTCTGGAGCACATTGTTCAAGTAGAATAGGAGAGAGATGTCATCAGGACCAAAAGAATTTGTAGTGTCCAGATTATCTAATATTCTTTTTATTCTGGTATACCTCTTATCTCTATTACCCTATATCTCTGATGTATCCCTTCTTACTCTTGATATGTACTCTATTATGAGTCAACCTCCACTACCATTAGTTACTATCATGATAGCTGCTCCAAGATTATCAAATGATTTTAACTGGTATCCAGGATATGGCAGACAACTGTTGCCATTAACCCTAACACTACATATTATGTCTGAAATAGTGCAAGTTGGTTGACTTTCTTGTGTTTAGTGATGAAAAACCCTACTGTCCATGCCAGAGATCAACATATCTGAAACTGGTTGAAGAAAGACATAAAAAAAAGTTCCTCTAGTCAGCAATTAGTATTAACATTCAGTTCAAGCCAGAGACTAGAATTAAGCTTAGAACTTAATTCTAGTCTCTGGCTTGAACTGAATGAGTCCTGGATGAGTTTGCATCCATAGCACAAGGCCATCCAAAGAAAGACCTTGTGCTATGGGTGCAAACATCAAATCCACAGAGCTACATAAGCCTACGATCAACTTTTGTAGATATTTATAGCCCAGGAAAAGGAAAATCACTAGTGATGTGCTTTTGGGGCTGTTACTATTTAACTGGATATATGTTTGCTTCCAAGTGATGGGATAGGTGCCAGCTGCTAGCTCTGGAGCACAACGTCTCCAGCATAACATATTAATGATACTAGAAAAGGTTTCAATGGTGATATGCAGTTATTTGACAAAGTTGGGAAGAACCAAGAGAGGGTGAGCAGATGTATCTTTGCAAGAGGGTTTGAATAGGCTGGCTGAATGGGCAATTGAGTGGGTTTACCAGTTCAATGTTGCAAAGAGTAGGGTTTTAAAATTTGAGAAGCAAGTGGGAAAGGCAGAGTGTACTGGTAGATAGATCTTAGAGGAGGTCGAGAGATTAGAGACGTGGGGATGATAATGGATAAGGACCTGTAATTTCATGGATGCTAAAACTGTGAGGACAGCACAGCAGATTATGGAATTATGCAGAAGATACTAATGTGTAGAAGTAAGGATGTCATGGTTTCATTATATAAGGCTTTGATCATGCTGCATATTGAATACTGCACACATTGGTCACCTAGTTTTCAAAAGGATAAAGATGGTAAGGGATTATTACCAGATCAATTGGATGAGGTTTTTCATACAACTAGAAAAATAGGGGACCAGAGGAAATTCCTGGCAATTGTATAGCAAGTGGGAGGGAGTAGGTTTTTTGCATGGCAGATGGTGGATGATTGGAATGCACATTGCCAGCATGTGGTGAATGCATTTAAGGCATGGTATAATGAACTGTGTGTGCGCAAGCAAGCATGCACATGACAGTGGGACTTCTCACAACAAGTTTTTGGATTCTATAGAGGTCTGATGATATTATCAGTACATTGGCAGCAAATGGTGGATTTTAGAAATGCTTTTAGAAAAGGGCTAATTCCAATGCATTCCAGAGCACAGAAAAAGTCATCAAAATCTGTGTTGTCAATGGGATCACTACTCACTCTCTGTGGACAATCTTTATATGCAGAAGATCAAAGAGTAATCCATAAAAAAATGCCATTCTAAACACCTTTAAGAGATAATATGATGATGATGATCATATAACAAGTAAGAACTAGACAACTATTACATATCTCAAAGTCAATCGCAAGAAAGTTTTTACAATTAGAAAGGCTGCAAGGCTACAATCTATTTGTGGATGAATGTTATAAGCCTATTCATGGCAGATGCTGTTTACACAATTCTTTCCATCCTTATCTTGTAAAGAAAGTAAAAGTTATAAAATACTTTGTCACTGAATATTAATTACAACAGGAAACAAAAAACAGCTAGGCCCCCACACGAAACAACTAAAACTCAACAGTTACACACACACACACACACACACACACACACACACACACACACACACACACACACACACACACACACGAGGTGCAGCTATTAAATAATGAGACTGGTTGCAAAAATGTGGTTTATTATTACAATTGTACAACTTAATTGTTATCCCCTTCAACATACTCCCCTCCTCAATCTATACACTGTTGAATGTTGGAAGGAGTGCTGCAAGTCATCAGGTGTTATCTGCTTCAGTGGCGATGCCATTTTCTTTTTTACCTCGTCCACTGACTGAAAATTGGTGCCCTTCAATGCGGATTTCAACTTTGGAAAAAGGTAAACGTCACATGGAGCTAATTCCTTTGTCATTGAGAATGAAAAAAGCAAGAATGAGCAAGTCAAAAGTGAAGGCAATGCTGATTGTTTTTTTCATATCAATGGCATGGTAATGGTTGAATGGGTACCAGAGAGTCAGACAGTTAACCAACACTATTGGCTTGAGGTTCTGGTAAGCTGAGAGAATGAGTGAGGAAGAAGAGACCCGATCTGTGGAAGAACAACGCTTGGATTCTCTATCAGGACAATGCTCCAGCCCACAGTGCACTGTCTGTAAAACAGTATCTGGCTGATAAGAAGATCCCAGTGTTAGACTATCTACCTTACTCGCCAGACATAGCTCCACGTGACTTTTACTTTTTTCCAAAGTTGAAATCCGCATTGAAGGGCACCCATTTTCAGTCAGTGGATGAGGTAAAGGAGAAAACAGCAGCACTACTGAAGCAGATAACACCTGATGACTTGCACCACTGCTTCCAACAATGGAAAATTTGTATGCAATGGTGAATAGATAGAGGAGGAGAGTATGTTGAAGGGGATAACAATTAAATTGTACAATTGTAATAACAAACCCACATTTTTGCAACCAGTCTTGTTATTCAATAGTCACACCTCGTATATATAATACCTGTTCACACACTGTGATGTCCAACACAACTGCCATATATATTTATATCTTCCAGATCACAAACTTACTATGAGAAAATATTTAGATTCCTACTTAAATAAGAAAATTGCGTAGCTTTGATTTAGTTTAAATTATATCCATGGTTACAAGAATTATTTCGTAAATTGCATGCACTTTCTTATTTTCTGTCTTAAACAACAGTTCTAATTTGTCTATTGATTAACTCTTATTTATATCTTCAAACACAATGTTAAGTGCATCACCCAATCTATATGCTTTCATCTTGCTTCAAACATTCATTTTTGCTAATCCTTCGTCTCTTATTCTGTTTAAGTGACCATAACCATCTTAGGTTAGCTCTTATTTATCACAAAAGTATCACCAAAGTAATCATTGCTAGCATGGAAACATACGTTCCCTACACTACTCTGAATTGCCATTTCCTACCCAAACCTGGTTCTCCAAATGTTACTGCAAATGGGCACAGACTAAGTGTAACATATTCTATGTGTATGCTCATGTTATTAAACTTTGATAGACATAATTCATATTTGTCATTTAATTTTTAAAATTTTTTAATCATTTATAGCTTGAGTTTCTCTATCAACAGCTCGCATGCCATATATGAATTTTATCTTTTCTGAGGAATGACTGGTCACTGGTTGCAGACTACTCTCTAGGAAACAGTGCCTTACACCAATTCAGCAAATTTACAATTTAATTGTACTAACTTCAATGTTAACTTTTCTACAATCTGTCAACCTTTCAAATGTAAATTATAATTCTCAATGAGTTAATCATTAGCTTTGAAAATGTTTTTCTGATTCTGAACCAAAATAGCAGCAGAAATTTTAACAGTTTTCTAAGGTATATCATATCTTAAGGAAATCATATGGTTAGATGGTTGACATTTATGCAGCATTCTAGGATTGAAAGGAACAGAATACATAGCACGCACGCACACACATTACTAACAATTATGATAAATAACAAATAAAGTTCAGTGAAAAAAATCATGTGAGCTGTTGACATATGAAGGTAAACCTTACAAAGCAGAGAGTAGCAAGAAGTGGCAGTAGTCCTCATTTCCCTTTTCAATGAGTCATAAGAAAAAAAACAAAAGGACAAACAAAAGAACAAAAGTTCGATTCACTCTTCATCCATCCACCTGCTCATTGGATATCATCAGATGACATATGGTCACTCTGATGATGTCCAATGAGCAGGTGGATTGTTGCTCTCAGTGATGTTTCACACTGGTCCTCACCAGGTAGTCCAGTCATATGCTTTTCTGGAGCTTTCAACTCTCTAAAGATCAGTCACTCCAGATATGATCCATTCATCTCACTGAGGGTCTACCCCTTCCTCTTTTTCCAGGAACTTTACCTTCTATTACTGTTTTGATAAGTCCTTCCATTCTTTCAATGTGTCCAAAGTATTTCAACTTTCTTCTATCAGTATCCTAATGAAGCCTTCAAGTTCTACCAATCCTTTCTAGTACAGATTCATTTATCCACTTTTCAATATATGATATCCTCAACGGCTTTCTGTAACACCACATCTCAAAAGCAGCTATCCTTTTCCTATTATACTTCTTTAGGTTCCAAGTCTAACATCTGAACTTGCTGACTACCTCAAATGTGTGGAAAGACTTATGTGTTCATCGTACATGTTGATTAATTTTAACGTTATAGATGAGAATGCAGACTGATAAGAAAATAACTATTTATTAACTTATTGCTGATATTTCACTGGTATTCTATCCAGCATCTTCACAGTACAAAAACAGTTTGTCACAGTACACGAAACAACAACAATCTGGTATAGCAATGGGACTAGTTTGAAACATACAACACAAAGACTGAAGTCCTGATTAGGTGCCATCTACATTGGGAAAAAACAGAGAGAGAAAACAGGTATTAATTAGGTTTTAAGATGACTGTCTCCCAAATCTTTGGCGAATTTCTACAGCCATACTTGTTGAGGTTTGGAGTATGTTTCAAGGCTTCTGTTGATTCCAAGAACAATTTTTCTGACTTATAACAACTTCTGTGCAGCACTTTTGTTTTTTTCCAATTGATCCTGTGTGCAGGGTATCCAAAGCATGGTCTGCTAGACCTGACATGCCATAGCGTTAGTGCCAGATGTATTTTATATGTTCACTGAGGCGGATGTCCACAGTTCTTTCTGTCTGTCCATAGTAAGTTCAATCACATGAACAGGACACTTCGTAGACTCCTGGATGTGATAAAGAAGACCATACCTTAAAAAGTTCAGGCATAGTGGTGAGTTTTGATATCACCTCACTATGTACCATTTAATGAGGGTTTCATTTAATATACCATTAAATGAAACCCTTGATTTACTGAAGTCACACTTTTCCCAATATATTTGAACTATTTAAATTCACAGTGCATACAGATTATTTTACATGGAAAGGGAAAATATACAAACGACTAGACGAGACAGCAATGCCCCCCGCGCCTTAGCCAACTTCTACATAGAACACTTGGAAAAGCTAGCTAGCTATCAATACAGCTCTCAAACCAATGCTTCGGCTACACTATGTTGATGATGTGCTTGCTATCTGGCTACATGGTCTACACACATTGGATACATTCTTAGTGCATTTAAATAGCCAACATCCAAAAATCCACTTTACAATGGAACTGGATGCTAATGACCATTTGTCCTTCCTAGATACATTAATCGCACATCTTTCAGATGGTTCCCTATCATTTTTGGTTTATAGAAAATCCATACATATAGGGAGATATTTACACAAACAATCGCACCATCACCCATCTCAACAGTATGGTATCCTAAAAACACTAACCCATAAAGCTAGAGCGATTTGTTCCGATGACAATGCTCTTGCTGCTGAACTCACTCATTTATGTCACACCTTCTTAGCCAATGGTTATAATCCCCATAAGATAGACAAAATACTAAATGCTCCCCAGAAATATCCCCACTGTCTGCCACAGTAGACTACAACAAAACTGTCACCATCCCATACATTCAAGGCACATCTCTAAAGATAGCTAGAGTGCTTAATAAACATTAACTACGCACTGTATTTAAACCATATGTCAAATTGGCAACTGTCATCCATTCATCCAAGGACAGAATCTCTTCTTTATCACATCCAGGAATCTATGAAGTGCCCTGTTCATGTGATCGAGCTTACTATGGACAGAAAGGAAGAACTGTGGGCATCTGCCTCAGTAAACAAAAAATACATCTGGCACTATCATTATGGCAAGTCAGGGCTAGCAAACCATGCCTCGGATACCCTTGCACACAGGATCAACTGGAAAAAAACAAAAGTGCTGAATTCTCACTTTTCCTACTGTACATAAATTACCTCCTCTAATGACCTCAAATCCTCGACCCAGGTATACTCCATTCCTCTTCTTCATTCGACAAACTTTGTAATGCATAATGAGGTTTCAAGAGATTCCATAAAGAATGCTTTAAATTCTGACAAAGGATGTTAATGAAGGAAATAACCTTGTAACCTTCCATGCTAGCAAAATATTCCAAGAAAGATTTCACTTTACTTCCCCTTACTTTTGACAATACATAAATCTCTAAACATTTCTCTTGGTTGAGTTTTACATTTAGCCTTTCCTTGGTTAGACATATCTTAGCAAAACTAGGTGTTCTCTTTTGCTCAAGCCTTCTCACCTGCACACTGCTGACACTGTAAAAATTCAAAATCCATCTTACCATGGAATATTGCTTACACATTTGCAGTAATACACTGCTAATCATTAATTAATGACTTTTCACCCCTCAAAGATTCACTCCAATAACTCTCTCATGTACATCCAGTTTCTACAGTTATTTTCATGGGCAATGTTCTTTGCCAAACTAGTCATCATTCCTCAACTTTCTTCCAAGAATATTAACAGCTTCTGTGGTGAGCATCTATTTACTGTTCAGCTTGAAACCTACCAAAAACTTTGATTCCTCCTTTTTCATTACATCTACCTGCAAGCTTTGAAATGACTTTTCCCATTCCATCTTTCCTTGAAGATTAGAATCTTCAGATGCTCAAGAAACATGTGTATGCATTCCTTTTTTCTCTACAGCTTTACACACACACACATACAGCAATTCCTCAATTAATGCATCATTTTTTTCCTATACCCAAATTCGATTAGTGCCCCTCTAAAATTCAATTAGTGTGCCTATGTACATCTTAAAAACAAATGTTATAAATTTAAAAAATTTTCTATCTATACATTTTTTTATGGCTAACTATTTTAAAAACTTCACTCATCAGGATGAAATAATTTAGTTACTGATTTAAAACATTTTACAGTTATTTTTTAATGGCATACTACACTATTTCCATGTATGCTATGTTCCAAATTTACTGCCAAAATGTATGTCGTCTGCTAATTACATAGCATTTTTCTGATCATACCTCGTGCCTTCTTTGCAATTGTTTTCCTTACTTTTATATTTTAAACTATTTTACCAACCTTTAATCATGAGTAAAAGAATTAGTGAGCAAAAAAGTGGAAGTGTGAAAAAGATTTGAAAAGTAATCGCATTAGAAAAAAAAACTTGAAATAAAGAAAATGAACAAGGTGAGTCCAGAGCAAAGATAGGAAAAGAACACAAAATAGGTGATTTTGATAGTTAATATTTGGTCCTTTTCACTAAATATACATTATATCGGATTTATTGGACCATGATTTTGATAAACATATATACATAATCGTCAACAAGTTTCGCCAGCTGGGGTCTGTCTGGCTTTTTCAAGACGAGAAAGGTTATACTAACATTAAATGCTAAAACAAATGAATGCAGTAACGGCTTAAAAATCAGTTAAACAAATTGAAGAGCATGTGTGACATCAAAAGCATAAAGCGTGGAGACTTAGTCAATGTTATTAAACTGTGTTTTATAATTTTTCATGTAAATGAGTTCTGCTAAACATAATGAATTTATTAAGTTTTTTTCAAATGTCTTTTAATATTATGCCTTGGTTTCTATTAAGGTTGTCTCCTGTCCGTAGTACCACTGCAGCTTCTTTAAAGATTCTACATCTGAAATCTTCTTCAAGATTAGCACATCATTTCTCAATTTCAAACCATTCCATAGATTGGGACAACAGCTCCATGCCATACATTGAAGAAGATTTCAGATGTAGAATCTTTAAAGAAGCTGCAGTGGTACTATGGACAGGAGACACCCTCAATAGAAACCAAGGCATAATATTAAAAGACATTTGGAAAAACTTAATAAATTCATTATGTTTAGCAGAGCTCAATTATGCGAAAAATTATAAAACGCGGTTTAATAACAATGACCAAGTCTCCCCGCTTTATGCTTTTGATGTCACATGTGCTCTTCAATTTGTTTAACTGATTTTTAAGTCGTTACTGCATTCTTTTGTTTTAGCATTTAATGTTAGTATAACCTTTCTTGTCTTAAAAAAGCCAGACGACTCCAGCTGGCGAAACTTGTCGACGATTACGTATATATGTTTATCAAAATCATGGTCCAATAAATCCAGTATAATGTATCATACAAAATAGGTGAATCAACTATAAGAGCAATTTTAAGTAAAGCTGCTGAATATAAAGAAAAAGGTAAGGTTGCTTCAAGTTCATCATGCATGCACATTACTCAAAATCAAAGTACAGTCATACCTCAATTAATGTTATCTCTGGTAATGAAGCCTCGATATAACGAAGTCTGCAATTTTAAGCCCGATTTTACATAAAAATGTTAAAATTTTAAGGTCAATGCCTGGCAATCATCCGATTGGCAAACGACAGTGACTCTTCACATCTCCCAAGTTGTGGGTGTGCCCGATTTAACAGTTTTGCGCATCATCCGCATAATTTAGTCATTGCTTACACTTCGTAGGGTGTGTTTCAGTGTGGTGCATTGCAATAAATGACGTATGTTCTCTGATAGAATTATTGTAGATTTTGTAAATACAGTAAAACCCCTTTTTTACACTTTCCAGGGAACTGATGGAAAAAAGTGTAAATTGCAGGAAATGTAAAAAACATTAAAAAAAAGGGCTAAAAGATAACTTACTGCTAGTATGTGACTCTACATACTAGATTACAAAATTTAATAACTGAAAATAATGAATTTACAATTACTTACATTTATCTATTTAAAAAAATCTTTAATTGTTGATTATTTTTGCTTTTTGTCCACTCTTATAAGTTCCACCTGCCTCTTCACAGTGTATAAGGCATTAAATGCCCCATCGTCTCCTGATGCACTTGCAATATACCGCCTCAAAACAGAGATAGCTTCCATTGCTTCTTTACTAGTAGGGACAGGTTCTTGATCACAGTCTTCTTCAACCACTTCTTCCTCTTCACCAAGGTGGTTGGAAAGGATGTGTTCTACACTTGCTACCATTGATGTGATCACACCAGCATCAACATAGTCATGAAATGAGGAAGACTCATCCATCACATACCAGTTGTTGGGCTCTGACATATCTTCTTCTTTCCTCCTATAGTTGTTCCTCCTCTTCCACAAACGTAACTCCTGCCTGATCTTGGACTCTTCCTGTCCAAGGAGAGTCCAAGATCTTTTGCTAATTGCGCACGTGTTCCAGCATGCCAATCTACACATAGCAGAATTGCCATCTTTTCTTCTACCGAAATACATTTTCTGTCTTTTTTCTTCATGTTGCTGACATGGATCATCCACCATCGCAACTTGAAAGAACTATCACACACTAAATTACGTAGCAGAAATTCTGCAATATACCACGTGCTTCTGAATTGCGACTACGAACACCAACACTGCAAGCTAGTGAAGCGACATTTCACAAACTGTGGTTTATTCACTGATATCTAATATTCATGAGTAACAACTGTTACTTGGTAGAAGTTTGAATGTGATTTCAGAATTTGTGTATGATCCTTTTTCACGATTTCAATACAGCACTGTGAATGTGAAATCACATCACAAACACGTTACGGGTGCCACGAGCTACTGACAGTTTAAAATTACTGATATGAAAACTTCACGGTATCAATTGGTACTGTGATTGAAAAATCATGGTATCGCTCATCACTACTGCAAGTCACAGGGTTGGCAGAAACGAAACTACAGCTGTGAGCAACGCCATCTGGGAACAGAAATTGTTTTGAAAATCAGTGTTGCCACCTGAGAAAAAAACCGCAAATCAAGGGAAATAACGTCCACATCAAGTTGTTAATGGTGGGAAAACAATATGTATCATAAGAATAGGCTTTAAGATGGGACCAAACGGTAAATGACATAAATGGCAGGAACGTAAAAACGGGGTTTCACTGTATTAATATTTAGTTAAAATATCAGAATCAAGGAAAAGAAGAGCAACTGCTTTAGAAACTAAATTAAATATCATACGTGTCGAAAGGGGCGAAAGAAAATCTGATGTGGTACATTCTTTAGGATTAGCACAGTCAAATTTAACAATATACTTAGTCAATCAGAAAAAAATAAGTCTCCTCGGAATTGTACAGTTGTTAGCAGCAAAATTAACTCGCTTAAGGAGTCCAATTTTAGAACAAATAGAGAAAATGTTAAGTTTGTGGATAGAAGATATATCACAACATCATATGCCTTTAACTCAAATGGTGATTCAAGAAAAAGCATTATTTTTGTTTAATCACCTGAAATCTAAACAAACTGAAGAAATTGTGGAAAATTTTGCAGCTTCTTGTGGTTGATTTGAGAAATTTAAAAAACGGGCCAGATTTCCTAGTGTAAAATTATCAGGAGAAGCTGCAAATAAGTTTCCAGAAAAACTAAAGGAAATAATTGAACATGAAAATTTTCCACCAAATTTGTTGTTCAATGTTGACGAAAGCAGTTTGTTCTGGAAATGGCTACCATCAAAAATTTTCATTTCTATTGAAGAAAAATTAGCAGCTGGGTTCAAAGCAGCCAAAGACTGTTTAACGTTACTCTTTAGATCAAATGCCTCTGGCAATTTAAAATTAAAATTGTTATTAGCTTACCATTCGGAAAATCTGAGGGCATTAAAAGGTAAAATTGAATTTACCTGTAACATGGAAAGCTAATAGAAATGCGTGGATTACCAAGGTGTTATTTACTGATTGGTTTAATAACCATTTTTGTTCAGAAGTGAAACAGTATTGCTAAAGAAATAATATTGAAGAAAAAGCTCTTTTACTGTTGAACAATGCTCCGGGACATCTTACCGATCTTAATAGTACATTAGACACATGGGGGTGCTTAAGGGTCAAAGCTGTATAACTGAGAGGAGACCTCCACATAGCCTTTAAAGGAATGCGGAGAACCGACCAGGGCTTCTGACCTAATGTCCAATCCTCACCTTCTCGTGGTGCACCCTGTTGGGTATCTACTTTGATACTGAACAAACGAGGATGGGCTGGCAATTTGGGATTTAGCCGACCAAATTGTATTCTTATTGGTTAAATCAAAATAAAAAACGATGGTACAACATGACAAAATTTCATGCCGGCTGGGGCATCGCCTGGTTAAACAAGGCCCTCGTTGTTTTCGCCAGGGAACCAGGGCGAACAGCGAAAAGTCAGCTACTGGAACAAATCTGAAAACAAACCCCAACTCAACATCACCAGAGTTAAAGATTAGTACTATCAACGTAAGAAGCCTGAATGGCAAAGAAATGGAGCTAGCTGAGGAATTAGATAAGTACCAGATCGACATAATAGGGGTGACTGAAACAAAAAAGACCAAAACTGGTGAGATCTTTCTGAGCAATAAATACAAAATGTTATATTCAGGCAATGACAATCAAGGAAAAGAAGGAGTAGCCATAGTATTCGACACAAAATACGAGGCTAATCTTCTTGAATGGCAGTCAGTCTCAAGTAGAGTAATGTGGGCAAATATGAGAATGAGGAACTGGACAATGAGACTTATTTGTGCCTATGGTCACACAGAAGGTTCTACTAAGGTAGAAGTGGAGGAATTTTTTGACGCTTTAGAAAAAGCAACTGACACAATGAAAAAGGAAAAGTTGGTCCTTGTTAGGGATATAAATAGCAGAGTAGGAAATGATTATCAGACATACAAAAATATTTTAGGAAAATTTGGAGAAAAGAGCAAAGCTAATAATAATGGCAAATTTCTGTTGGATTTCTGCTCAGGACATGGACTGGTTATTACTAACACCATGTTCCAACATAAAAATGTGCACAAATTCACATGGAGAGAAGAGGCTAGGAATAAGAAAAGTCTCATTGACTATGTTATTGTCGATAGTGATGTTTTCTCCCTGGTGCAGGACACCAGAGTGTACAGAGGATTTGAAATTGGAAGTGATCACTATTTAGTGTTGAGCAGGATAAAATTGAATTTCATACTGAAAAGAATAACATGTAAGAAAGTTTTAAAGCGAATAAAAGTTGAGCAGCTCTCAGTTGTGAACTGTAGACTAAAATACACAAAGATTATTGAAAAGAAAATGAAAGAGTTTGAGAACAGGAATCAAACCTTGGAGATTCAGTGGCAAACTCTGAAGAAAACATTGATTGATTCTGGGAGAGAGGCATGTGGTGAGGATGTGTGCAAGGATAAAAAAAATCAGAACTCCCTGGTGGACACAGGAAGTTAAAAAGGCAGAGAAGGAAAAGAAGAAAGCATATCAAAAGTTCCTGTCAAATAAGTCAGCTTTTACTCTTACAGAATACAGAGACAAATGTAAGAAAGCTAAACAGTGTGTAAAACTAGCTAAACAAAAGTCATGGAAGGACTTTGGCAAGAATATAGAAAATAAATATCAAGAAGGTGGCAAAATATTCTGGAGGTTGTTGAAGAAGCTTAGGAATGGAGGAAAGAGTGCTGTAAAAGGAGTTAGAGATGATAAAGGTGACATGAAATCAGGAGAAAAAGAAGTATGGAGTAATTACTTTGAAAAACTGCTCAATGAAACAAGCAGTGATGACAGCACAGTGATAAAAAACACTGACCAGGCATGCAGTCAGGAATACATATCCATACTTGAAGTAGAAAAAACCATCAAAGGCTTGAAATGTGGAAAGGTAGCAGGAGTAGATGATATTCGACCAGAAATGCTGAAGTATGGTGGTATAAAAGTCTTACAGTGGCTGCACTGCATAGTTCAGAAAGACTGGACAGAGGGACGAATTCCCGATGATTGGAGTAGAGCTCTCATAGTACCCATATATAAAAAGGGAAATAAAACTGAATGTGAGAATTACAGAGGTATTTCCCTACTGAGTGTTCCTGGCAAGATCTATGCAAGTATACTTGAGAAACGGTTGAGAAGAATTGTGGAAGAAAAGCTTGGTGAAGAACAAGCTGGATTCAGGCCAAATAGAGGCTGTCAGGATCAGATCTTCACTTTACGACAAATAGTCGAGAAAGCATGGGAATATAACAAAGATCTGTATTTAAGTTTTGTCGATTTGGAAAAGGCATATGACAAGGTGCCAAGAGAGAAGTTATTCAAGACGCTGCAGTTATATGGTGTCGATGGGGCATTATATCAAGCAATACTTAGTCTTTATTTGAGTTGTAAGTCAGCAGTTAGAATTGAAGGAAGTACAGGAAGATAGTTTAATGTTAAATCTGGTGTCAGACAAGGATGTACATTATCCCCTCTGTTATTCATTATCTATATAGATCACATTATGAAGGAAAGTGGTATTAAACCTGATATGAAAATTGGAGATGTTAATGTCAAATCTTTGCTTTATGCGGATGATGTTATGCTTCTAAATAAATCCGCTACAAGTCTGCAAGATTCTCTGACTAAATTGAATAGCTGTTGTAATAGATATGGTATGAAGGTCAGCAATAAAAAGACAAAGACAATGAAAATAGGTAGAATCATTGAAAATGTCAACTGTGTTGTGAATGGAGAACCTGTGGAACAAGTAAAACATTTCAGCTACTTAGGCACGATTTTTACTGAAGATGGTAAATTAAATATAGAAATAGACAACAGAATCAGCAAAGCTGGTATGGTGGGAAGTCAATTGAATAAATTCATATGGAATAAGAGAGAAATTAGTCGGAATAGTAAATTAGCTGTATACAAGACAGTGTTCAAACCAGTTTTAACTTATGGATCTGAGAGCTGGGTCAGAAGTAAAACACTTAACCAAAGACTAGAGACCGCAGATATGAGAGTCCTGAGAAAGATTAGAGGCGTGAACAGATGGCATCAATGGCAATATCATATTAAAAATGAGGATATTAGGAAAGAACTTGACATTGTCAGCATCCAGGAATGTGTTAGCAGAGCTAATCTCAGGTGGTATGGTCACTTAAATAGAATGGGAGAGGAAAGATTAGCAAAACAAGTGTTCTCTGCCAGGTTGGCAGGAAAACGACCCAGAGGAAGACCAAGATATAGGTGGATTGATACGGTACAAAGTGCCTTAGACGATAGAAATATAAGATCTGATAATGTTGGAGTCTTGACAAGTAACAGACTGATTTGGAGGAAAATTGTAGATAGGAAGTTAGTAATGATGTAAATTTTTTGTGTAGTACTGTCATATCCTGTACACCCCTTGAGGGTACATGGCAGGAATTTGATGATAATGATGACGACACATGCATTCCTCAAAGTTGTCTTTCTTTCAGCAAGCACAACTTCCCTGATTCAACCGATGGATCAGGAAGTAATAGCAACATTTAAATCTTATTATCTCCATGGTACATTAAGCAATTTAATTGAACTAGAAGATAAAGAGCAAATGTCAATTAAAACTTTTTGGAAAAACTACACCATTAAAGAAGCAACTGAAAACATTAATAGCTCTTGGAAAAAAGTCACTGAGAAATACTTAAATGGAGTTTGGTGCAAATTATGGCCAGAAGTTGTAATAAAAGAAGAAAATAACATTCAACTGATTAGAAATGAAGTTATACAGAAGGCTAATCTCAATAGATAGGTTTCGAAAATCTCAACAAAGAGGATGTAAGAAATTTATTAAATGCAGAAGATGATGATTTTTCAGTGTAAGATTTAGAAAAACTTGTTAGCAATGAAGCCAAAGAAAATGAAGACGAAATTAAAGACGTTCCTACCGAAAAAGTGTTAGCAACCAAAGATTTAAAAAGGTGCTTGAATGACATTGAAAACGTTTTAAATATTTTCAGTGAAAATGATTCTGATTTAGGAAGAAGTGTTATTGTTAAGCGATCAGTGTTAAATCCAATAAATCCGTATAGGCAACTGTTAAATGAAAGAGGAAAAAAGGATAAACAATCAGCTTTAGATTCATATTTTTAAATTGGTGATTTTATCTTGGTTAGGTATGTAATATTGACTTTTTATTTAATAAAGCTTTTATTTTTTCAAAAAAAGCGTCTTTCATCCCTCCCCTCCACACCCCCTATGAACATATCCCTATTATGTCCATAGTATTTTTACCTCTGAGAACGAAGTTTCACTTAACTCTGCGGAGGTCATGGTCGAAAAAATTGCAGTGTAGGTTGTGTGTATCTGAGAGATACATTCATTACTAGTATGTGCTAAAATGCAATAAAACTTAAAAAAAAAAAACATTGCAAATATAATACATGGTTTATTTATTTTCGGTTACAATCTAGAAATTATTGAGCAAACAAAGGAAAAAAAAAAAAAAAACTAAACCAATATAGGCAACTATATTGGTTTAGTTGGTATACTGACATCAGAGTTCACAGTATCTCTCAGATACAATTGACTATCAAATTTCACTTTTGCATTCGACTCTTATCATTCTCATCATTGGACTCTAGTAACATTTGCTGAATCTCTTCAACAACTGATGGATTATCCAATCGATATATTTTTATAGCCATTTTCAATGGTAAATAAATAAAAAAAAAACTAAACCACTATACTGACATCAGAGTTCGTGGTATCTCTCAGACAGAATTTACTGTCAAATATCACAAACTTTTACATAGCACGTGTTAAACCAAACTGGTAGCAAAAAACAGTGTGGAATATCACTCGTAACATAGCACGTGCAGCTAATCATGACCTCCAAGCTATACACTGAATATGTGTAAGAATATTTATATTAAACAATTTGCATGTATCTGTCAGATCAGTGCGACCTCCGCAGGGTTAACAAAGTAATTTCGTGGAATGCACCCTCTTCGTTAATCGAGGTATGACTGTATTAGAGAGACTTCTTTCTACGTGGATCAAAGATTGTAATCCTACTAAGCACTGACTTTACTAAATCAAAAGCATTAAGTCTCGTTGCAACCTTAAAAGAAAGGGCTATCAATGATGGAAAAGAAGAAGAATTTCAGGCAAAGCTGGATGGTTTGAGTGTTTCAAAAAGAGAAATAGCCTACATAATGTTCGAATCACAGATGAAGCTGCAAGTGCAAATAAGGAGGTGGCTGCAAATCACCCAGAGATTTTGAAGAAAACTGTGGAAGAAGGGGGGGGGGGCTATTGTAATCAACAAATATTTAATGTCAATGAAACCGGCATGAAAGTGAATGCCTCCAAAGACTTTTCTGGCCAAATCAGAAAAATCTCAGCCTGGTTATAAAGTTGCAAAGTCAAATGAAATTACTGCTAGCAACATGCAAGCCATCTGGAAGCAAATGAAATGAAATTATCCATTATCCAACAACATTATCCATTTCAAATGAAATGAATAATGAAATTGCTAACATCGGGTGTGAACTACGAGGGTGGTCTGAAAATTTCTCAGCCTCGACAATAGATGGCAACACTATTGGCAAAATTTTTTTCTAAGTTGGTACATCTGTTATAAGCATCCATGTGAAAGTGCAAGTCATTCTATCAAGTAGTTTGTTTTATACAACTGTCTGAAGCAAAAGTGTTGTCTGTATTCCTTGAAATGGATAAAATTGAGTATCGTGCAGTTATAAAATTGTTTGTAAAGAAGGTTTAATGCCAAAAGAAATTCATTCGAAGTTCATAGAAGTTTATGGGCACTCATCTCCTTTGTTTTCAACAATTAACTAATGGGCTGCTGAGTTTAAACATGGCCATACCAGCCTTGAAGATCATCTACATGAAGGACATCCAAAAAGTGTAACAACACCAAAAATTATTGATCAAGTGCACGATATGGTATTGAACAAACAGTAGAGGGGTATTTTGCAGATTTTACTGAAAACCACTACAGGGATGGGATAGTGGTGCTGGAGCATTGCTGGAATAAATGTATTAGTCTTAAGGGTATGTTGAAAAATAAAAATAATTTTGAAATTATAAATTCGTTTATCATTAGGCCAAGAACTTTTCAGACCATCCTCATAGGTTTTGATGAGATTGACAATGATAACGTCCAAGAGTTAATTACATCTCATTCTGAAGAACTGAGTGATTATCTGCTAAATTTAGATGCACAGGGGAAGATCCTGAAGAATATGAAGAAAATTTAACCACTGACAGTCATCCAAAAGAGACTTCACAGAAACAAGTTGAAAATATTTTTCATACAATCGAACTTTTTAAGCAGCTATGCTTAGAGGCTGATCCTGATGATGAGAGAAGCAGTAAAATTTACAGAAGAGTAGAAGAAGCAATACGGCCATACCATCAGTTGTATGAAAAAAGAAACAGAATGACAGCCAAACCACGTTAGTTCAATTCTTTGTTAAGTAGAATAATAAATTTATATTCTGAATGATTATATTCAATTAGTGCATTTTCGATTAATACGTCCATTTGAAGAACACATTAGGCACGTTAATTGAGGGATTGCTGTACACACACAGCAACCCCCCCCCTATCTATCTATTGACATATATATATATATATATATATATATATATATATGTGTGTGTACAGGCAGCCCTCGGTTTACGCCGGTTCAATTTACACCGATTCACAATAATGCCGGTTGCCTGCGCATGCTTTCTATTCAACATTAAAACTAGGTTTGATACATATACGTCATAGTAGCTCGCGGCCAACATCAAACACTAGATTTAATGTTGAATTTACTAATTCTTCTATTTAATTTTTTTTACGTACATACGTATTTAAATTGATAAAATACGTAATTACATACCATGTCTGATAATAGAAGTACAGAAAAATTAGAAGAACTTGGTGTTAAGAATGTGCTGAAATCAATCACACTTGAAAAGAAGATGGGCAGACATGTGCTAATGTCTGTAGAAGTATGAACTTACCTCCATCGACTGTTACTACAATTATGAAAAATGCAGATAGAATAAAACAGTCTGCGCAACAATCTATGGCAGCACTAAATGCAAAACATGTAAGTTATAGCAGGGGTAAACTTCATGAAAAAAAAAATGGAAAAATTATTATCATTGTGGGTGGATGACTTGAATTAGAAAAACATTCCTCTGAAGCAAGCTGTTATAACTGAGAAAGCAAAAACAATTTTTGAGGACCTTAAAAAGACATATGGAGGCCAAGAAACATTTTTAGGAAGCAAAGGTTGGTTCATGAGATTTAAGTCTCAAAGTAAGTGCCACAGTGTCAATTTATGTGGTGAGGCAGCGGCTGCTTTTCCTAAATTTCAAGACTGTGTAGAACAAGGAAGTTATTCTCCTGATCTCATTTTTAAAGTTGATGAGACTGGGCTCAACTAGAAAAAATTGTCATCACGCACCTTCATTTCCTGTGAAGAACGTTCCGCTCTAGGTTTTAAAGCTGCAAAAGATAGACTTATGCTTTTGTTGGGTGCAAATGTCTCCGGAACTTTGAAGCTTAAACCAATGGTGGTGTACCATTCACAGACAGCATGCGCCTTCAAGGGTCTAAAAGCCATGCTGCCAGTCTATTGGAAATGGAACAAGAAAGCTTGGGTTACACAAGACGTTTTTATAGATTGGTACACAAATTATTTTTGTCCTACCATGCTTCGCTTCTGTAAAGAAAATGATTTGCCAGCCAAGGCATTACTTCTCTTGGATAATGCCCCTGGACATCCTCAAAACCTTGCTGAAGTAAGAACACCATCGGATGTTAAGGTCGTTTACATGCCCCAAAACACAACATTGCTTTTGCAACCGATGGATCAGGGGATTATATCAATCTTCAAAGCCTATTACCTCCGTATAACATTTATGGAAATGTTAAGAGTCTTGGACACTTCAGTAAAAACTATTAAAGACGATTGGCGATCATTCGACATTTCGAAGGGCATTAAGAACATATCGAGGCAGCTTGGAATGACATGTCAGCAAAGTGTTTAAAAGGAGCATGCGAAACCTTCTTCTAGCATTTATGCACAACTTTGAGGAATTAGAGCAAGAGGAGAATGTTATTGAAGATGTTACCAAGCTTGAGAGAGAGGTGGGATTGGACGATATTACAGCTGAAGATGTGACAGAAGTCTTAGAGAGCCATGATGAACCGCTTTCCAATGAAGACTTAAAAGAATTAGCTGAACAATTAAGTCAACATTGAAAGGAGGAGAAATAAAATGATGAAGGTCCTCTGAGAGATATGAAAACGGCCGAGTTACAGCGTATCCTTGCAAGCCTAGAGATATTGACTGATGAACTCTGCGAAATGGACCATGATTGGGAACGTAAGAAGGAATGTAATCGCATCTATTCGATCTTACACTGAATTCCTTAAAGAAAGAAAAATAAAATCTAGGCAGTTAACACTAGATACTTTTTAAAAAAAAAAATGCAGGTGATCCGAAACCAGGAACTTCAACATAGAAATATGTAATATCTTTTCGAAGTTTCATATTTTTTGTATATAATTTTGTTTTGTTTTCGCTATTAATAATTTTATTTTAACAAATATATATGTATGTATTATCAAGGCTTTAAATATAATAATGTTACAAAAAATATTGTTAAAAAAACAACAACTTAAAGATACCAACTATCATTCAATATGATCTGAGTATCTATACGGCCTAAGAGTTATGTTGGCACACACACACACATGCATGCTATGTTGCCTGAAATGTCCAGACAGCAACTGTTTTGTATTTTCTGTCGCTACAGCATTGCTGTCAATACAAAGTAGGCTGTCCACTAAGTTCTGGTAAACTGCTGCTGCTGCTGGAATTCATTTCCTTCCTCCTGTAGTATTGCAAACAGCTGAAAAGTGTTAGTTGGGTGAGTAGGTCTGACACGCAACCTTCACTCCAGCTCACCCCAAAGATATTCAATAGGGTTGAGGTCAGGTTTTGTGCCAGCCAGTTTAGTTCTTCCACTTCTATATCTTCAAACTACAAAGCTAGGGAGCTTTGCGGTTTGAAGCTTTGTGACCAGGTGCATTATCATGCTGATAATGGCATATTCAAACCTGATGCCACAGTGCAGGAAGAACAGAATTGTTCAAATGTCATCAGCATTTAAAGATCCAGACATAAAAACTAATGGGCCATGTCCAAACCAGGAAAAATAATCTCAACCCATCATGCTACCATCTCCAAATGTCATGGTGGATACATGACATTTGGAGATGACTTTTGGATAAGACTTTTACTTTTAACTCTTATTTTAATTTTCCAACTCCTTGGATGTTGCACCATCATTTTGTATATTGGTATATCTTATATACTTGAGAAACGGTTGAGAAGAATTGTGGAAGAAAAGCTTGGTGAAGAACAAGCTGGATTCAGGCCAAATAGAGGCTGCCAGGATCAGATCTTCATTTTACGACAAATAGTTGAGAAAGCATGGGAATATAACAAAGATCTGTATTTAAGTTTTGTCGATCTGGAAAAGGCATATGACAAGGTGCCACGAGAGAAGCTATTCAATATGCTACAATTATATGGGGCATTATATCAAACAATACTTAGTCTTTATTTGAGATGTAAGTCAGCAATTAGAGTTGAAGGAAGTACAGAAAGATGGTTTAATGTTAAATCTGGTGTGAGACAAGGATGCACATTATTCCCCTGTTATTCATTATCTATATGGATCACATTATGAAGGAAAGTGGTATTAAGCATGATATCAAAATTGGAGATGTTAATGTCAGCTCTTTGCTTTATGCAGACGATGTTATACTTCTAAATAAATCCACTACAGGTCTGCAAGATTCCCTGACTAAATTGAATAACTAATTAAAATGAAAAGCCAAACAGCTAGTTTTCTGGCAACTTAATAGTTATTAAAGGGATAAAATGCCTTCGCCGATAGTTTTTCGGCATTGAAACTCATAGATCGTAGTTCTCGATCTTGAGTTTCACTTACTGGCTATATAAAAATATAGGATTTTTATCCCTTTAATAAATTGAATAACTGTTGTAATAGATATGGTATGAAGGTTAGCATTAAAAACACAAAGACAATGAAAATAGGTAGAATTGTTGAAAATGTCAACTGTGTTTTGAACATGGAACCTGTGGAACAAGTAAAACATTTCAGCTACTTAGACATGATTTTTAGTGAAGATGATAAATTAAATATGGAAATAGACAACAGAATCAACAAAGCTGGTCTGATAGGAAGTCAATTGAATAAATTCATATGGAATAAGAGAGAAATTAGTCAGAACACTAAATTAGCTGTATACAAGACTGTGTTCAAACCAGTTTTAACTTATGGATCTGAGAGCTGGGTCAGAAGTAAAACACTTGACCAAAGACTAGAGACCGCAGATATGAGAGTCCTGAGAAAGATTAGAGGTATGAGCAGATGGCATCAATGGCAATATCATATTAAAAATGAGGATATTAGGAAAGAACTTGACATTGTCAGCATCCAGGAATGCATTAGCAAAGCTAATTTCAGGTGGTATGGTCACTTAAACAGAATGGACGAGTAAAGATTAGCAAAACAAGTGTTCTCTGCCAGGTTGGCAGGAAAACGACCCAGAGGAAGACCAAAATATAGGTGGATTGATATGGTACAATGTGCCTTAGATGATAGAAATATAAGATCTGATAATGATAATATTGGAGTCTTGACAAGTAACAGACTGATTTGGAGGAAAATTGTAGATAGGAAATTAGTAATAAATTTTTCATATAGTACTATCATATCCTATATACCCCTTGAGGGTACGTGTCAGGAATTTGATGATGATGAACTCCTTGGATTAGATCTTTTAACTTAAAATATTTTAAATTCTTCAATCATGTTAATATATAATGACATCATGATTCTCTTTTTTTAACAGCATGTTTTTGCCATAAACTATGTATGCATGTAATAGTTGACTTATTTCCTTTTTTTGGGGGGGGGGGGAGAAATAGGCTGGATAAGAGTTTACTTCCAAAAGGCAAGAAAGATGCTAGTTGATACTTACCCTTTTTCTGAGGTGGGTGAGTTGGGCTCATAATGTGATAGAGTGCTCTGGGAGCCCTCCCTCATTGTTGGGGTCTTAAAATGTCACTAATTTTTTGTCCCCCACCCCAGCTAGAGCCTTGTGCAGTTATGCATAAGTATGGGCCCTGGTTGAGTAAGACAATTTGAAGAGATGATACAAGATGGCTGTGAGTTCTAGAGTACAAGCTTTTAAATACTATGGAGGAATAGCACCAGGGCCAGAAGATTTATTGTTATCAAGGCTATGGAGTATTTTCCTGATTTCCTTCTGGTAAAATTTCACAGAATACTGTGGTTAGTTTGCAGAATGGTGGGAAGAGATTTGCCTTGGGCAGTGATACAAGAGTGGGATAAAAAAAAAATGATACAAAGTGGTCTGCCTTATCTTTAGATGTTACCATAGTACAGAAACATAAAAGGACAGAGGTTGCATCCCTACAACCTTGGCAAGGAACCAGAAGGTTCGACTGCAATTTGAAAAGGAAAAACAACCTACACAAAATATATTATATGGGAATAGCTTAGTGCATGTGGCCTTTTCAATTTTTTTTTTTTTTTTTGTAGCTGTTGAAGGTGTAGCATAAGCTAAGTGAGAGGCTGGAGTTTTGATTTGATTTGGCATAATAATTGGAGAACCAGGGTTTAGACAAAGGTTGAGGGTTTTGAGTGGAGAATAAAATCACTCATACCAACAAGAATAATTTCTGTTATTAAATCAGAGAAGGTGCAGGATTAGAAGAGTGAAAGCAATAATCAGACCATGGAAATGAAGTGCAAAGGTCAACCAACTGGCACCGCTGCAGTGCCACAGGATATCGAGATGGCTGGGAGAAGGATATTCTGTAGAAAAGGAGAGATGGACAATGTAATGGTCAGACTAGCCAAGAGAAGAGCTAACATCTGTGGTGTATTTGGAGGGAGATTACTGGTTAATAAAAAGTCCAGGGTGTTGGGAGAATGATGAGGATTATTTGGAATTCTAGTAAGTTGGTGAATAATTTGCATCAAATAACTACTGACAACAAACAGTTCTTCTTTTGCGGCTGGGTATATAAAGTTGGAGAAGGAATGCCAGTCTGAACTGTTGACAATGAAATCAACAAGGTTGATTATCTCACAGTTAGGGTAATTAGACTATGTGATTGACTTTCAGAGATAAATAGTCAAATAGGTTGGTGATGCCAACAGAATTAAAAGAATGGTTGAGGCAGCAAATGATGTAAAGAAATCTTAAGCCAAAGCCAATTTGTATAAAGGGGATTCCAGGTCAAATAACCTTTGGTATGGATATCAGACCTGAAAAATGCACTAGTCTCATCCTTCTTATGAAAGGTATGATGGAAGTTATGAGGAAAGTTGATGTGAGATGTTATTGAAAAGGATGTCAAGTGAGGTTTAGTAATAAATAACATATTATGTTTGGATGTCTGCACATCATTGATATTAGAACTGAGACGTTAGAAAGTCAATATGAAAGTTTTTTTGTTTTTTTTTCAACTGGATGAAAATCCGATATTTTATTGGATTTTTTGTATATTTTTGTTTTCATTTGCAATTTTTTGGCATTTTTAATATATATTTATACATAATTTTTGGTGGTTTTTTTGTGGGAAATTTTTTCGCAGTAACTGCAGTGACTCTGGAATTTGTTATGTTATCTATCACGGCTGCTAGTAAAATGAGAAATTTAGGGAGCAGGAGCATGCAGTAGGAGTGAAGGACTTAGTGTGATCACCACTTCCAATTGGAAGTGCGCAGGCTCTAATCTAATGGTCTGCTCCTTACTTATCGGCTATGCCAGACAAAAGAAATCAATGGAACGATACTCTCTTGTTAGCCTCAAATTCAGTCTTATTACTCGAACTCTGTAGTAATTCAAAGCTTTATTTTGCACATTTTTGATTCTTATTCTGAGTTAGAGCATATCATGCTGTTGCATGATTTTCCAATATCATGCTGTTGCATGATTTTCTCAATACTATAGTGTTTCTGCACTAGTAAACACGGTAATTTCTCATCATTCATTTTATGCTCTCTCTGGCTACACAAAAAAAGACAGAACTATGCCAACTGTTCAAGCACTACTATATGATCAAGAATCAATAATTTTTTTGGAAAATGTAACTTACTACTATTTGTGTCTCTTTCTTTCAGATAAAAATCAAAATGGTATAAGTTACACTGGTGGAATTCCACAAAATTGCATTGGTGTGAATAAAATTCAAGTACCGTAATAATATTAACACTTATGCAAAAGGAGGGCAGTCATTACACTGAAAAAAAAATAGTGCAGAATACTATGTATCCCGTGATAATTTCAATTTGTAATACAATACAATACAATAAATTTGAATTCATGTTTTTATACACTTAATTTTTTTTTTGCTTGGAAAAAAAAATTCGAAATATTAATACCCAGAGAAGGGAGGAGGTATATATATATATATATATATATATATATATATATATATTTATAAAAATAAATTTAACTGACTAGAACCCGAGAAAGTATAACAAAAACCTTTAATACATCACAACTAGTTTCATCGGTGATCCGACTTCTTCAGGTGAGAAATAAAAACATAAGACATAAAATAACACGGTAAAAAATGAACTTTACAGCTTAATAAAAAGCAGAATAATAACAGTCATATTTGAATAGGTGACCGCGTGCTACCGTTGGCATGAGTAGAATGTGTGCGACAGCTAATTTTTGAGCGCCAGTACTGGATTACTGCGCTATGGGAATCGGGTAAATTGTAGCTAAGATTATTGTTTAAATGTGAAGGGTCCAGAACTATTTCTTTTGATTCGATGATTCTTCTTTCGAATTCATCCTTGCAAATATATAAATTAGTAGTGCGTTCCCAATCAACTTGATGTGGCTGTTCTTCAAGGTTAGAGTTTGCCGAGAAAAGGACATGACTGGAAAGGGCGCTCGCTCGTGCTCTACTGTAGGAGATGTCACGTCTATGTTCCTCAAGACGAAGTGAAACAGATTTGTCTGTCTGGCCAAAATAAGGTCGACCACAGTTGCACAAAACTTTATAAACACCAGGAAAATGCAGATGGTTGTGTTTTGGTTTTGGTCGACTCAGAAAAGAACGAAGTTTTGGCAGCGTAGTATAGTCGGTCTTTATGTTGAATTTTTTCAGAATCTTAGCTAGTTTTGGGGTAAGAGTGCTGATAAAAGGCAACTGTATATGAGTGATTGGGTTGGAGTCATCTTCTTGTCGAGGATGTTGGCGTGGTCTCAAGCGTTTAGTGATGTTACGAGACGAATATCCATTATTTAAGAAGGTGTTTTTCAGGAAGTTAAGCTCTGTTTGAAGGTCTTCTTCTGTGGAAATGAGACATCTTGCTCGATGGGCGAGGGTGGAGATGATGCCCAGTTTCTGAGGTGGGAAGTGATGAGAAGAACCATGTAAATATCTATCAGTGTGGGTGGTTTTTCGAAAAATTGAAAATTTAAGACAGTCAGGAAATCTACTGATCTTTAGATCCAAGAAGGGGAGAACGCCGTTAACCTCTAGTTCAGATGTGAATTTAATGTTTTGATGTTGGTTATTTAAATGGTTTAGGAAGTTTTGCAGTTCCTCTAAACTATGTCCCCAAATAAGGAAGACGTCATCGATGTAACGTAACCACAGTTTAGGTTTCAAAGTAGCTGAGGAAATAGCTTTCTCTTCAAAATCTTCTAGAAAAAAATTAGCTAAGACTGGAGATAGAGGGCTGCCCATAGCTAAACCGCTAGTTTGTTTGTATATTTTCTCTTCGTAGCAGAAATAGCCGGAATTGATGCAGTGAGTTAGAAGAGCGAACACTTTTTTAGAAACCTTGTCCTTAAGAAGACTCAGAACTTCATCTGTAGGAACATTCGTAAACAAAGATACGACGTCAAAACTCACCATTCTGTCCGAGTCTAAAAGATTCAAATTTTTTATTTTTGAGATGAAATCTTCAGAGTTTTTGATGAAGGAAGAAGAATTGCCAACTAAATGTTTTAAAGAAGCTGCAAGATATTTAGACAGATTGTATGTAGGTGAGTCAATCCCTTCCACAATAGGTCTTAAAGGGGTGTCAACCTTATGGATCTTAGGCAAGCCGTACAACCGAGGAATGAGGGGATGGAGAGAGCGGAGAGATAGTCTTGTATGTCTAGGAAGTTCAGAAGTTGATTTCAGAAGATTGTTTGTACGGTTTTGAAGTTCTCTTGTGGGATCACTTTCTAGCATAGAATACGTATTAGAACTTAACAAGTTGTTCATCTTACAACGGTAGTCAGCTTTGTCTAAGATTACAGTTGCATTCCCTTTATCAGCAGGTAGGATAATAATGTCATTGTTGTTACGAAGTTGGTGTATTGCTTTCCTTTCTGTCGGCGATAGATTATCTGTAGGACGACGACTGTTGTTAATGGTAAAGATGGCTTCGATCCTAAGTAGATTCGCAGTTTGTTTTGGTAATTGTCCAGCTGCCTTCTCAACTTTCGTAAGAAAGAGTTCTTTAGGAATGAAGGTCGGAGAAGGAACGAAGTTAAGGCCCTTTGAGAGCACACTAAGTTCTGCAGGAGAAAGTGTGTGAGAGGATTTGTTAATCACAACATTTTTTAAATTTTGTGAGTTGATATTGGATTGGCGAGTTTGTTCCTGTTTGAGTTGGTTGAATTTTCTGATAAGAATTAATTTGTTGGAGAGTTGCGATCTAGAAGCACGGAGAGAGCTCGTGTTTTTAATATCAATCCAGAACCTGTTGTCTAAAGATGAGTTTAAGTTATTTTCTAAAGAATCTCTTTTGCGGAACAAAGAAGCTAATGTGGACTTGGTATCTGCGATTCTTTCATATAATAAATCAAGTTTAGCCTTGTGATAGATATTATGAGCACGTTTAGTGCGAATCAATTCTTTGAAATCTAAAAACTTTGGGATGACAGAGTGAAATTTGCATCTTTTCAGAAAAACTAACCTATTAATAAAAAGTCCAATTTTTACCAGAGTTTTTTCATAATCCTTGATAAGATGTACATTAACCTCGTCAGAAGGTAGATAAATATTGTTGAAATTAGGATTTACTCGGGATGTATACATTTATAAAAATAAATTTAACTGACTAGAACCCGAGAAAGTATAACAAAAACCTTTAATACATCACAACTAGTTTCATCGGTGATCCGACTTCTTCAGGTGAGAAATAAAAACATAAGACATAAAATAACACGGTAAAAAATGAACTTTACAGCTTAATAAAAAGCAGAATAATAACAGTCATATTTGAATAGGTGACCGCGTGCTACCGTTGGCATGAGTAGAATGTGTGCGACAGCTAATTTTTGAGCGCCAGTACTGGATTACTGCGCTATATCAACTCACAAAATTTAAAAAATGTTGTGATTAACAAATCCTCTCACACACTTTCTCCTGCAGAACTTAGTGTGCTCTCAAAGGGCCTTAACTTCGTTCCTTCTCCGACCTTCATTCCTAAAGAACTCTTTCTTACGAAAGTTGAGAAGGCAGCTGGACAATTACCAAAACAAACTGCGAATCTACTTAGGATCGAAGCCATCTTTACCATTAACAACAGTCGTCGTCCTACAGATAATCTATCGCCGACAGAAAGGAAAGCAATACACCAACTTCGTAACAACAATGACATTATTATCCTACCTGCTGATAAAGGGAATGCAACTGTAATCTTAGACAAAGCTGACTACCGTTGTAAGATGAACAACTTGTTAAGTTCTAATACGTATTCTATGCTAGAAAGTGATCCCACAAGAGAACTTCAAAACCGTACAAACAATCTTCTGAAATCAACTTCTGAACTTCCTAGACATACAAGACTATCTCTCCGCTCTCTCCATCCCCTCATTCCTCGGTTGTACGGCTTGCCTAAGATCCATAAGGTTGACACCCCTTTAAGACCTATTGTGGAAGGGATTGACTCACCTACATACAATCTGTCTAAATATCTTGCAGCTTCTTTAAAACATTTAGTTGGCAATTCTTCTTCCTTCATCAAAAACTCTGAAGATTTCATCTCAAAAATAAAAAATTTGAATCTTTTAGACTCGGACAGAATGGTGAGTTTTGACATCGTATCTTTGTTTACGAATGTTCCTACAGATGAAGTTCTGAGTCTTCTTAAGGACAAGGTTTCTAAAAAAGTGTTCGCTCTTCTAACTCACTGCATCAATTCCGGCTATTTCTGCTACGAAGAGAAAATATACAAACAAACTAGCGGTTTAGCTATGGGCAGCCCTCTATCTCCAGTCTTAGCTAATTTTTTTTTCTAGAAGATTTTGAAGAGAAAGCTATTTCCTCAGCTACTTTGAAACCTAAACTGTGGTTACGTTACATCGATGACGTCTTCCTTATTTGGGGACATAGTTTAGAGGAACTGCAAAACTTCCTAAACCATTTAAATAACCAACATCAAAACATTAAATTCACATCTGAACTAGAGGTTAACGGCGTTCTCCCCTTCTTGGATCTAAAGATCAGTAGATTTCCTGACTGTCTTAAATTTTCAATTTTTCGAAAAACCACCCACACTGATAGATATTTACATGGTTCTTCTCATCACTTCCCACCTCAGAAACTGGGCATCATCTCCACCCTCGCCCATCGAGCAAGATGTCTCATTTCCACAGAAGAAGACCTTCAAACAGAGCTTAACTTCCTGAAAAACACCTTCTTAAATAATGGATATTCGTCTCGTAACATCACTAAACGCTTGAGACCACGCCAACATCCTCGACAAGAAGATGACTCCAACCCAATCACTCATATACAGTTGCCTTTTATCAGCACTCTTACCCCAAAACTAGCTAAGATTCTGAAAAAATTCAACATAAAGACCGACTATACTACGCTGCCAAAACTTCGTTCTTTTCTGAGTCGACCAAAACCAAAACACAACCATCTGCATTTTCCTGGTGTTTATAAAGTTTTGTGCAACTGTGGTCGACCTTATTTTGGCCAGACAGACAAATCTGTTTCACTTCGTCTTGAGGAACATAGACGTGACATCTCCTACAGTAGAGCACGAGCGAGCGCCCTTTCCAGTCATGTCCTTTTCTCGGCAAACTCTAACCTTGAAGAACAGCCACATCAAGTTGATTGGGAACGCACTACTAATTTATATATTTGCAAGGATGAATTCGAAAGAAGAATCATCGAATCAAAAGAAATAGTTCTGGACCCTTCACATTTAAACAATAATCTTAGCTACAATTTACCCGATTCCCATAGCGCAGTAATCCAGTACTGGCGCTCAAAAATTAGCTGTCGCACACATTCTACTCATGCCAACGGTAGCACGCGGTCACCTATTCAAATATGACTGTTATTATTCTGCTTTTTATTAAGCTGTAAAGTTCATTTTTTACCGTGTTATTTTATGTCTTATGTTTTTATTTCTCACCTGAAGAAGTCGGATCACCGATGAAACTAGTTGTGATGTATTAAAGGTTTTTGTTATACTTTCTCGGGTTCTAGTCAGTTAAATTTATTTTTATAAATGTATACATCCCGAGTAAATCCTAATTTCAACAATATATATATATATATATATATATATATATATTAACGACCTCCTCCCATCTCCCGCTATACACAAAGATATAAAACAACCTATGCACTTAATACTGAGTTCATGCATTTACTGAAAAGTATAAAACAGCAAAGAACATTATATTCTCAGCCATACAGTGCAGTGTATATGACAACAGAAATAATTTAGATAACAAAAATCCTCAAAGTTTTAACAGAATATTTACCAATAGATTAACTCCTTCTGTTTTCAGCATTTTGCCACATCCTCCAGTTGAACTGATATCCTTAACTAAATAAGCTTTTTTGATATGAGGTGTTTCATGGACAACAGCCTTGTGAGCGAGTTCTTCTAGTAAGGATGTCATATCTACTTTACCTTCTTTGCATGGCAACTTAAAAAAAAAAAGTTATCATAAATTGTTTAACTAATATGATGCACTTGCAATGCACAAGTTATAATATCAACCTGCTAAATCAAGGTTGTGGTGTAACTGATTTGGATTTCAGTATAGACTGACAACATTTTACATAATGTTAATTAATGTAATATTTTTAATTGCTAATTAAGAAGATTACCTAGTGAGATGAGTAGGAAATTAGTTAATTAGTATGTGACAGGAAGCAGCATTCATAGAGAATTCATTCTAATGGTAGGCAGTTAGGAGCAGCGTACCCAAGAGATCAGTGATAGGGTCCTTATTGCTTAATATATTCATAAATAACTAAGTTCAAAATATTATGATCAAAATTTCTGCCAATGACATGAGGCTTGGCAGAGTAGTCAAATGTTCAAATGACTTCAGTTCTTTACAGGATGATTTGAAAGATTGGAAGAGTAGACAAGTTCGAATGGTTTCGGATTTACTTCACAGCAAAGGTCATACTGCACCATTACCAAGGCTACATGAAAATGCAAGGTAATAATAATAAAAAAATAATAACCTAATGTCTTTTTATTCCCTTATAGGGAGTAGACGAGCCCTTTAAACCCCATCTAGCTTTTGGATGCTGAGCGGGCAGTTCAATCTCCAACAGTAGCCAATCAGAGATAGCTGGTCCATGTCTATCAATAATTATATTCAGCCACCAATGAGGAGACTGGCAAACAAGTGCTGCCATCTCTTGGTGTGAATAACTTAGGAACCAATCAAAGAAAGGTTTAGAAAAAGTTCCTCCAGTCAGCAACTAGATTCGAACTTGTAAGTCTATCTCCGTGCAGCCTAGCACAGAGAATGCAAGCACCACTTCCACTGAGCTACATAGGCCTTTGCAAGGTAATAAAAATAAGTAAATAATATCTTACATACAAGAAAACAAAGTTGAACAATACTATGTATCTAAGTGATTAATTTCTTCCAAAGGTTTCTTGTGCAAGTTGAAACCCATGTAAAGTCAAATGGTGCTTAAATACAATATATATATATATATATATATGTTCATGTCAAAGGATAATTAAAGTCACAGTGGTACTGATTATGAAAAGAAAACTTTGAGAAAATTAAACTTCATTCAGTATCCTATTGAGTACATAAATATAAAAGATACGCAATTAAAAAAAAAAAAACATAGTACTCAATAGGATACTGAATGAAGTTTAATTTCCTCAAAGTTTTCTTTTCATAATCAGTTCAGAGCATGATGTTATTGCAAATCAATAACATAATGATGTTATTGATCTGTGCATGATGCTATTGCAAATCAATTTATAGCATGCAGTAGCATCATGCACAGCTCCAAACACTTTTGGAAACTGTTTGATGCATCTGGATCCTGAGCCTTTAAGCAAATCAGTCCTTTGTCCCTGGCATTTATAAGCTGACTTTTTTACATATCAGATGCAAGTATTATTTAAAGTTTAGTATACTATGATCCAAGAATCAGTGAAATACTGATGAGGATTACTGTAAAAGTCAAAATTTTGTAAAACCATTCTGCTTAATAATAGTAAAAAAATAAAGTGACATATAGACTTACTTTTAGAATAACCTCACACCACCGTTCTTTAGCTGTATCGAATTGATAACCTTGTACCCATGAATGGACCCCCAGTACAGTCTATAAAAATAAAAATTACAGAACTGAACTATAAAAAAAAAAAAAAAAAAAAAAAAAGCATTAATATGCTGTTAAGAACAGAGGGATAACAAAACTGGGTTGAGAAAATTCCTCTATAATTCTCACATTCAATTTTATTTTCTTTTTACAGATAGTATTAAATGATAAGATCTACTAGCAGTCCAATATCGATTACATTTCAATAATTGATATTGGACCACATTCCTTCTGTACATTTCCTGTCACTGCTTATTACACTGAAAAATTTATCAAAGGTGTTGCATTTTGGAGTGCAGAAATATAACGTTTTGTAGCATAGTGATGTCCGCACGATTAGCCTAGTGGCTTTGCACTTCACAACCATATGACTGGGGAAGGAGTGTCCTAGGTTCGATTACTGCCAACGATGTGAGGAGCTGAAGGATCTTCCTCAGCCATAGCCAAGTTAGCTGGTCTTGGGTGTGGACAGCAGGGTTTTTCCCACCAGTTTATCTGGCATTTTTCATCCCACAAGCAGGCAAACCGGCCCGTGAACACACAGGGATACAGCCAGGAATTACCTCGAGGCAGAGGGGTGACTATTCTATCCTCTTATTTCGGTTACGAAATCCAAACATACTTGGAGGGTTGTGGGCCTTAAAGCCATAGAGATAGACTATAGTGATGGTGCCATACTGCAGGAAGAGGATGAGATTAGAGATTTATGAGTTATGGTTGACAGTAGACTGAAGTTTAGAGGGCATATTGCTAAGGTTGCACATCATAATGCTGCCATGATAAGTACTCTAACACACAAGGATAAGGAAGTGGTTGTGCCACTGAAGGCACTGGTAAGACCACACTTAGACTATTGTGCTCAGATCTGGTCACCTAATTTTCAATGTGATGTAGACATTGGAGAGGGTCCAGAGGTGAGTGACCAAGACAATATCAGGACTTTTGAATGCCTATGGAGAGAGGTTGAAGAAATGTGGATTGTAGAGCTTGGTGGACAGGAGGAGAAAAGTGATATGAAGAGACATTTAAGTTAGTGAGAGGGAAAGAACCAGAGGTCATTCCTGGAAGTTATGTAAAAGTCTAATGAAGAAGGGTGTGAGGAGTAGATTTTTTACATGGAGAATTGTCAGTGAATGGAATGCATTACCATAATGTGTTGTTAATGCAAGGAGTGTTAAGGACTTTAAGATTCTATATGATAGATATGTTGTCATTTGAATGAACCTCCCACGATGAGTGTTGATTCCTTGGAGGGTGTAATAATAATAATAAAAATAATAAGCACATATTTATTTACTAACTAGAAATGTTTTATATGATTTCTTCATTTCGTGGCATGCTTCTTTAACTTCCTATCTTCATACAGAATTTTACATTTCTACCTTTGCAAACAAAATGCAAAAGAAGTCTATCTGGGGATAGTGAAGCCCGCTAAAGCATAAGCTTCTGATCAACAGAAATTACTGTTTTTTTTTTTTTTTTTGCATAAGACAAAACGTCTTATGCAGAAGACACACAGAATTAAAGATAGGGCATTAGGAATACATTGGGGAACTAGAAAGTATGGGAGAAATGTATTTAAAAAATGTATCTCAGTTGAAATGTAAAAATAATGCGCATTCAGAAAAACTGTCAAGGAAAAAAAAATGGAAAAAAAGTTGATTAGATAAAAGAACATTTAGAAAAGAAAAAGGTGATTGAGCTGGAAGGAATAGTGTTTATGAAAAATGAACACGAGAGGACAGATAACTCATATGTCTGACCTGACAATTTACCTGTTAGAATAGTTGTTGATGACAATTTCTCAACTATCTTTTGTAAATAAATTGGTCTAAGTCCAGCTTGTTCTTCTTAGCATTTTCTAAAGTATGCACATCATAAAATCCTTTTTGGAAGAAAAATTTTTTTATGATTCTCATATTATTTCCCATTTTTTTATAAATAGTATAACATAATGAAATTTCATGCCAGCTAATGCGTGGACTAATTGGGGGGGGGAGGGCTATTTTTGTCAAAGAATCTGGAATTTGCTCAGCAGGTAACTTTTCATAAACAGTGAAAAGTTAGCTGCCGAAGACCAGCAGAATTGAATGTACACACCATTATTATATGATGCGTGAATGGACAAGGAGTGGAGTTGGGAGGAATTGCAGATATACCATGTCAACAAAACTGGTGTTACTGAGATTAAGACCAAAACAAGCAAGATCTTTTTAAATTTCAAGCAAAATGATGTGGACAAATTTTAAAATGAGAACCTGGGCTTATTTGTACCTACAGTTCAATGAATACTCTAGAAGTGGAGGAATTTTTCAAATCATAATAGAGAATAGTTGATACAAAGGAAAAATAAACTGGTTCTTATTGGAGACCTAAACAGCAAAGTAGGTAGCCAGTCTCAGTCATTTCAGGAAAACTTTATTACAAAGGGTAGGACTAATAATGGAAAAGTTAGATTTCTGCTCAGGAGAGCAGTCACTACTATATATATATATACACACACACATATATACATACCAGGGCTACTGCCCTATCAGGTCATGTCCTGTTTTCAATAAACACAAATAACGAAAGCCACCAACATGAAGTAAATTGGACAACTTCAAACCTGCACATTAGCCACGATGAGGTAGAACGCCACATTGTCGAGTCAAAAGAAATTACCTCGGACCCTCTTCATATGAACAATAATATCAGCTTTAATTTGCCTGACTCTTTCAGCTCTACTATCAGATACTGGCGATTTTGTGGATCCACACATGCACAGGTGTACAACAATAGAACTTTAACACGGGCTATAGCTCAAGTTCATAATAACTGTAATTTACAGCCGAATTTATAGCTTTAGAGGAGTGTTCAATGTTTTTTTCAGTGTCTTTTAATAGCTTTCTATGTTCTTAACGCCTGATGAAGTTGATCCCAACAAAACATGTTGCGTATCCAATAAATCTCAATTTGTTATAATTCTCGGATTTTTTGTCAGTTTATATAAAAAATTAACATATCCCAACTCCGAGTTAATATTAGTAGTCATACATTATACAGGGTGTCCCAAAATTCACGCAAGAAGTAATTTTGATAAGAAAACACAGGTTTTTAATTAAAAATTGTAATTTCTTATTGATTCATAAAGTATACGGTATAGGATAATGCATGGAATAGCATATGAGGTAAATGGCCTCCACAGCTTTGCTGGCACATATGCACTCTTTTGTCGAAATTTTCCATGCCCGTTTTGCATAAATGTGGATTGTTTTTGGCTGAATTTTGTCGATACAGCGCTCAATTTCCTCCTTCAAGGCATGGGTGGTCGTGGGCTTGTTGGCATAAACCTTAGACTTCAAAAAACCCCAAAGAAAAAAGTCCAATGGCATTAAGTCACATGATCTGGGTGGCCAATTCTGATCACCAAAACGGGAAATTACACAACCATGAATGACTCATGCAGTAATTGAATTGTTTCTTGGGCTGTATGGCATGCGGCACTGTCTTGTTGAAACCATGTCATCCACATCCATATCTTGCAATTTAGGCACAAAAAACTGGATTATGTCGCGATAGTGAGCACCATTAACTGTTATTGCCTTACCAGCCGCATTTTCGAAGAAGAATGGACCGATGATGCCTCCAGCCTAAAATCCGCGCCAAATAGTGACACGTTGTGGATGCATTTGTTTCTCAACAATCACTCGTAGATTTTCTGAACCCCAAATGCGACAATTTTGTCGATTAACGAAGCCATCAAGATGAAAATGAGCCTCTTCGCTGAAGATGATTTTGTTCGAAAAATAAGCATCCACTTTGTTGTTGTTCCATAATCCATTCAACGAACTCTCTTCGCTGTGTGTGGTCAGTAGGCTTCAGTTCTTGAGTCAATTGAACTTTGTAAGCATAAAGATGCAAATCTTTCATGAGAATACGCTGTAGAGAGCTTCTCGAAAGGCCCAATTCAAGACCATGGTGCCGAATTGTTCCTGGACTCTCAGCAACACTCTCACGAACTGCTTCGATGTTTTCTGTTGAACGACTTGTTGAAGGATGGCCAGAGTGTATAAGATCATTAATTGATCCAGTTTCCTTGAATTTTTTAATTAATCTTTTCATAGCTGATGAAGTTAAATCACTATTCCGACCATATTTTGTACGAAAATTGCGAACTGTAGCTGCGAAACCTTCATTATTTTTAAAATATCGCTCAACAATGAAAATCCGTTGTTCTTTCGTGTAGCGCTCCATTTTTAATAACCCTGAACTGTCACGCTGTCTTTTTTTTCTCGTTGGCAACGCTTTACCACACAAATGGCACTAAATTTAAATCTTGTGTGAATTTTAGGACACCCTTTATATATATATATATATATATATATATATATATATATATATACACACACACATGAGGGCAGTTTGAAAAGTTCTCAGCCTCGACTATAGATGGCAACACTATCAGGAAGATTTTTTTTTCTAAGTTGGTACATCTGTCATAAGCATCCATGTGAAATTGCAAGTCATTCTATGAAGTAGTCTGTTTTATACAGCTGTCTGAAGCAAAAGTATTGTCTGTATCCCTTGAAATGGATAAAATTGATTATTGTGCAGTTATAAAATTCTTTGTAAAGAAGGTTTAACACCAAAAGAAATTCATTCAAAGTTCATAAAAGTTAATTGCCACTCTTCTCCTTCATTTTTGACAATTAAGAAATGGGCTGCCAGGTTTAAATGTGGTCATACCAGTCTTGAAGATGATCCACATGAAGGAGGTCCAAAAAGTGTAACAACACCAGAAATCATTAATCAAATGCATGATATGGTATTGGATGACTGGTGAGTCAAAGTGCATGAAATTGCCGAGACTATAGGCATTTCAAAAGAATGCGTAGGATATATTTTGCATGAAGAATTGCAAATGAAAAAACTTTGTGCAAGATGGGTGCCGAGCTTACTCACAGCAGATCAAAAACGTACTCACATGAAAATCTCTGAACAGTGCTTGGAGCATGTTAACAAGAATAAAACTGATTTTGTGTGTTGATTTATTACTATGGATGAGACTTGGATTCACTATTACACACACACCAGAATCCAAACAGCAGTCAAAACAGCCAGCTGTTCAGCACCAAAGACAAAGTTGGTTCCATCAGCAGGAAAGGTCATGGCATCGGTGTTTTGGGATGCTAAAAGGCATTTTGTTTATTAATTATCTTGAAAAGGGTAAAAAAATAACTGGGGAATATCATTCCGATCTCTTAACCAAACTAGACAAAAAAATTGTGATAAAAGACCTGGTTTGCAGAAGAAAAAAATCATCTTTCATCAGGACAATGAACCTGCCCACAACGGTGTTTTGGCAATAGGAAAATTAAGAGATCTGCACTATGAATTGTTAGAGCATCCACCCTATTCCCTAGATTTGCCTCCCTCTGACTTTTATCTCTTCCCAAAACTAAAACTCTTTCTTGCTGATCAGCGTTTTTCTTCAAATCAAGAGGTGATTGCAGCTGTAGAGGAATATTTTGCAGATCTTACTGAGAACCACTACAGGAACGGGATAATGGCACTGGAGCATCGCTGGAATAAACGTATTAGTCTTAAGGGAGATTATGTTGAAAATTAAAATAATTTTGAAATTATAAATTCGTTTTGTCATTGTTAGGCCAAGAACTTTTCAGACACTCTCATATTCCAATATAAAAATGTGGGTGTAAATTCATTTATCCATTACTCACGAATCTACAAACAAAACAAAAGAAATCTCATTAATTGTTGCTATTGATAGTAAAGTGATTGGTCAAAAATTCTTTTAAAACTGATATTCATATAGGAGAAAGTAGTCAGCATAGTTCTTTCTCTATATGTTTTTTTTTTTTTTTTTTTTTTTTTAAATATCTCATCCACACATGAAAGGCACAAGACCTATAGCACACTAGCGCCATGTGTGGGCAAGAGGAATAGAAGGGAGGAGTCTGTTCACATTTTGCTTGAAAAATATTAGCTCAGCTAAATGATATTATCTTCTTAAATAGGCTGTTAAGTCTTTAATTAGTCTTTTAGCCAAATTAAGTTATTGCTATAAGCAATTTGGGATGAAAATGGACAGTGAAAAAGAAAAACATCAATTGAAATAATGAAAGATAACATATTTTAACTATTTAAGCACAATATTTAATGAGTAGCACAAATTAAATATAAACAACAAGTAAGGATAGTATGGCAGGAAGCCAATTAAATAAACTTATATGGAATAAGGGAGAAATCAGCCAAAAAGACTCAAGTAGCTATATAAAAGAAGCCCTTAAACCAATTTTGACAAATGGATTAGATAGCTGGGTAGGATAGAAAACAGCCAATAGAAGACTATAGATATCAGACTTCTATGGAAAATTAGGATAAATAAACAGTACACTTGGGTAAATGTAATATTCAAGAATGTGTAACCATAATCTAAGATGGCGTAATTAAAGAGAACAGGAGATGGAAGACTAAAAAAAATGTTTGAAGCGAAAATGGTAAGAAAAAAAGATCCATAGGAAGACTGAAATATACGCTCATGTTCATAGAAACCGCATCACATGCTGTAACCACGTTTTTTTTGGTAATTAAATTTGAATGCCTATTTGAAAAGGGATAACAACACAATTATGACTATTACATGTCACCTCCAAGGACTCCTTGTGCAACACATTATGTGACTCATAATAGTCACAAATAATGAAGAGGGTAATATAACATTTTTTATTTTTGATTAATATTTGTCACTTTCTAGTACAAGATGTGATATAATTAGGAAATGACAGCAAACTTGATAAATTTGCAAATATTTCAAAATGGAGTGGACAGTGATATTTTCACTGGAAAAACAAATATCAGTAGCAAAATTTACACAGTTTTACTAACATTCAAAGCTAAAAATTCACTTTTTTTTCTGTTTAGTACTTTGTGGTTCCACCTCTTGCCGTTATTAATGCTTGGCATCAGCGAGGCATTGACAAAATCAATTTCCTGATGGATGCAAATGTCAATTCATGGTTCCACACACTTATAATGGCTTCTCAGAGCTCTTAAAGTGTTTTCGACTTTTTCCTGTGTATTTCAGTCTACATTTGGTACCACAAATTCTCAATGGGGTTGAGATCTGTTTCTTGGCCATGGTGATTGTTGAATTGAGTGTTTATTGTGCCACTTATTAACTTGCAACAAAAACTAAAGCTTTATTTAAGTACTAAACTCAATTCATGTGGTACATTTTTGCCCTAAGATGCAGTTCATCATTACGGTAAAGTGGTCTCTGATAGCAGAGGCGGCAAATGTTTTGGTACACGTGTGCATTCACCGAGCCTTCTGTGAAATGCAAGCGGCCAACATCAACTTTCAACAAAAACTAAAGCTTTCTTTAAGTACTAAACTCAATTCATGTGGTACATTTTTGCCCTAAGATGCAGTTCATCATTATGGTAAAGTGGTCTCTGATAGTAGAGGCAGCAAATTTTTTGGTACACTTGTGCATTCACTGAACCTTCTGTGAAATGCAAGCAGCCAACATCATATGACATGCAGCCCAGGATCATCTAACTGGCTGAGAATTTGACTGTTAAGGCCAGACAGTCAGGATTGAATTTTTCTCCTGATTGTCTTCGAACTGTCTGTTTACCATTGGCTCCCTGCAGGTTAAACTTTTTCTCATCAGAAAAAAGTTGCTTTTTTTCCACTGATCAGCAGTCCATTTGATATGTTCTTTGCACTAATTTAACAGAGCCAATCTCATTTTGTTAGTCAACAAGGGCTTCTTTTTTAGGGCACCTAGCTATCAGTCCCTGTCGAATGAGTCTTCTCTCCTGATAGTTACAGAGCTTGCCATAAGGAGTTGTGGATGAGAGAATGATGCACAGCGATTTCTGAGGCAGAGCCACTTTAGAACTCAATATTGGCATGGTGCAGACAGTGTCTTAGAAAATCACTGTCTTCACTTTCGACAGCAGATGTACCAGAGTAGACTGATTACAGGATATCCTTTTAGTTATTTCACGAGAAGAATAGCCTTCTCTATTCAAAGCTTGAATCAAACTTTTTCTACGAGGTGTTAACTGCACGTAAATAGCCACAGTGATCTCAACACGAAAATGTGAAAACTGGCTCTTACTATTTATTTATAGCATAAAAAATTCTGATGCAATAGATATTACATCATACAGAAATCCATGGGAATGGATGCAAAATATCTAATGATAAACCAATGAAAATAACTATATTTAACTATATTTATGTAAGGTGATACGGTTTCCATGAATATGAGTGTAGGTGGGTTGATGCAGTCAGGAGTGATTAAAATCAAAATCAGAGATCTGAAAAATAATAGACCAATTTGGAAGACAGTTGCTGACTAGAAACTAGTCAGAAAATCTGCATTAGACTGACAATATCTGAAACACATCTTGAGGGTATACACCAGATGACAATGTGTTTTACTATATAGAATTATCAGATTATTTTCATAAAAGGTATTACACCATAACATAATTTCTGAATGAATGAATAAACAAGATAGATAGACCGAAGATGAACAGACATCAAACAACAGACTCCTTCTGAAGATGTGGGGAAGGGGCAATTAGGCCGGGGGAAGACTGGAAGAAATTTTGAAAGCAATATGTCAGAATGAAAGCCTTCATTCGGGTATTATTTATTGGTCACAATTTTGGCCAAGGATAAAGCTCCACATATCCAATATTTAAATGAGAACCGGGAAAACAAATCATGATAATTTTAGTGCATTTGGCTAGAAAACATGATACTAAAGACATTATATTTAAGTCATTACATTCAACAAGATGGATTTAACTTACATTTATTCTTTCTGATACTTGTTTGTCAATAACTTCAGAATGTTTCTTCTTCCCTGGTAACCGCCTTATTGTTTCCTTTGATAACATGCTATCTCCAGAAGCTTCCTCCTCCTCTGTGTTATATCCCTCTTCCTTTTGGGAGTGATTTTCTTCCTCAGTTTCAAAGCCTTCATCTATTTAAAGAAAGTGAAATATACACAGAGTATTATTTGTAGAATTATTTCTAAAAGCTCCTTTTGTAATTTCATCTCATCGTAAATTATTTAAAATTTACCCCTGTTAACTGTTAAAAAAAGATTCCATAATATGAAATGCTATACTTACATAAAAAAGAGCAAACGTCCATGATTTATGGAATTCCTCAAAGTATCAAGTAAAGTATAAGTCATCATACCCAGCAAGACAGATTTAACTTACACAGGTAACCATCGTATAATGCGGTACTTATACAAAGCGGTTTTGATATAACGCAGTCTACAAATTATAGTAACCGTTATTCAACGGTTACTTATATAATGCGGTTTCAATATAACACTGTCTACAAATTGTAGTGACCCTTTATCTTTTCATATATTTTTCATCACATGACTTAAAAATCAAATTTTATCTTCATTAAATTTGCGTCTGCCTGTATTGCGCAAGTAGCGAATTTATATTAGGGGAAATACCCTTTAGCATGCATGTACGTCAATTGTTTATCCAATAAAGTGTTTATTGTTGATAATTGTCTTCGTTTCTGCCCAGGAAAGCACATTATAAATCATAAGTGTGTTAATCTCACACTGAGCACTTTATTTTCTGGCAAGTTGTATACAATATGTAATTTTTTTTATGTAAAAATTTATTTTTATGGTAATGGTCACTTAGAGGACTTTTGCAATATGGTTGAAAACGAAATTAGTGAATTAATTGATGGGGAAACAGATTTAAATGAGAAGGAACTGGTACAATTAATAGATGATGTCAAACCAAATGGTACGGAAAGTTCTGCCAATTCTGATTGTGATGAATCCGTTAAAGAATTCAGTTTAAAGAAATCAGCAGAAGGCAAGAAAGTTAGGAAGGTATTTTATGGATAATGAACCTTCAATGGAGCGCTCCAGAAAATTCACAAGACAATTGGATATTTGTTTAGCTCCATATTATGAACTTAATAAAAAATTGCAGCATAGTAGTAAGCAAGGTCTTATTACTGACTTCTTGATAACTAAAGCAGCTGAAGTATGCAATGAGAATTATACAAATGATGTCCAAGAGATTTCAAGTGATAACGGCATCCGGCCACTCGTAAATAAAGAACATCTACAAAATGTTAGTTTTGAAGACAGTGATGACGATTAAAATATGCACTTTATTATTATTTTTTTTTTTTTTTTGCCTAAAACATGTATGCATTATGTGCAATGAAGTTTGCATACAATTTGTAATTTTTATAATTTTATGCTATGCATTTGTTTCATAGTTTATGTTTTCTTAACTCCCATAAATTACCTGAATGAAATAAAAATATTTTTTTGTTGGATGTCATTGTTTTTATATAATTAAAAAAAAAAAAAAAACGATTTCAGAACATAACCCTTTTTCTATGTGATCTGTCTCGCATAACGCAATTTACCTAACATCTGCATTATACGAGGGTTACTTGTATTTTATTTAGAATGCAGCTAACTTTGGTTATTACATGTGAGACCACCACTTTGTTTACAAAAAGCCTTGAAGTGACAAAAAATGATTAATTTCTGGGCAAGCTCTCTGGAGAGCATCAAAGTTCAAGCATTCCTACTAATGTACACTATTAGGTTTTCAACTTTTTAGAATTATGATTAAAAAAAAGATTGTTTTCAGAAATTGTCACATAATACAATATATCACAGAAATATTTCCATAGAACATTTCTTTCACACAATCACACTTCTTCATAATGATCTTTAATTGGCATTTTAATCAAGATAATTTATAATAACTTGTGATAATAATTTACAATAACTTAATAAAATTATGTAATATTTAGACACACACATTAAATAATAACTGCTCATGAAACACAATAGAGTTCAGGGCTCCAGAAATTCACTTGCCCACTCACCACAGGCAAATTATTAGAGACAGGTGAATTTTCTGCCTTATTCTAAATGCATTCAAAAAATGTACTGTCTTATTTTCTTTGCATGATTTATACATTTTTTAAAACATCTTCTCATTCATTATCAAGTTATTTGATCACAGGTGACTTTCAATTAATGTATTAAACAGGAGATGGTATCTTATGTAATTAATAAGTTAATTCCTTCATACTGTTTGCACCTGTCAAAAGTTAGTTTGCATAGCAATACCCTCAAAGATACCCTGCTGCTGTTTTTCAAAATGTGAAGATGCCTATCTATGATAACAGGTAGCACTATTTATCTCTTGCCTTCTGTTATAAATTAAAATCTAACCTGCATCCACAGATTAGTTTTGAATACTCAATTCACCACTATTCTTATAAAAATTTGAGACATCATTAAAAAATAAATAAATAAACAAAATAAAAATAAAAATATTTCATTAGACTGATTTTCATTTGTTTCACTGTCAACTGTAAGTCTCTAGTACCTTTGTAACCCTTAAATTGGTATGCAGTTGTAATATAGTACTGATGTAAACTTATTTTCATAATTCACAACATAAATCACCTTAGTGTAATTATATACTTGAACATATTTGATGTAAAGACTTTCTAACTGGGTTATTTAATGGATAATGAACCTTCAATGGAGCACTCCAGAAAATTCACAAGACAATTGGAAATTTGTTTAGCTCCATATTATGAACTTAATAAAAAAATTGCAGCATAGTAGTAAACAAGGTCTTATTACTGACTTCTCGATAACTAAAGCAGCTGAAGTATGCAATGAGAATTATACAAATGATGTCCAAGAGATTTCAAGTGATAACGGCATCCGGCCACTCGTAAATAAAGAACATCTACAAAATGTTAGTTTTGAAGACAGTGATGACACAATTATCTTGCAAAGACAAGTCGGAGACTAGATCACATTATATACATTACATTGTAAAAGTTAATCTAGCTCCATTGCCAGTGTAGACCATTTTTGGTTGTTGTTTCGGTAAACTTTTATGGATAATTTATATAAATTAGCTCTTTATTATGGACAATAATGAAAGGAAATTATGCAAACTACACTTTTTAGTTTTGTGAAGTGCAAAGGTAAGGAACCAGAAAATATTAGAACACTGGAGAGAAGAGTTCTATTATGTCATTAACAAAAAACAACAATCAAGACAAATGGCTCAAGGAATTCAAGTAGGTATGCTACAAAGACAAAGTTGCATTCTGTAATCTATAAAAATACCCTGAGACTGCTATCAGAAACTCTAGATTACTACAAGCTTTTTGATGCCTCTTTAAAGACATAGGTCCAGGAGTAAAGCAGTATCAAAATGACATGCAATGTAAAGAATTTGCATTGATTACTGCTGATGCCATTATACAAAAATTAACTAAGGAAATCAAAGACTCCAGTAGTGAGTCTTCTTCAAATTGCTTCTTCTGAATTTTATCTACGCATCCCATATAATGGATGAATTTCACCTCACTTAAAGTATCTGAAGAAGCATCTCCAAAATTACATATTGTAATTCTTCTCTGAAACTCAGCTGGAGAATGTTTTGATAGATAAGAGAGTGAAGTGAACAAGTTCTTGTCATTGAAGCCTAGTAATTGAAATGACTAGTGAAAAAAAATTTAACAAAATTACAAATTATTGCATATAATTTGAATTTAGCTGTTTTAAATTCCATCTCTTTGCTGAAATTGAAATGATGATTGCACACACATACCTTTTGCATAATTCATACTATATTTTGTGACTAGTATTTTTAAGTGGTATTTCTGGAACCCAGGCTAGGATTATCCAGAGTACCATTGAGTGATAGGCCACTATCATTCAATGGTAGTTCAGACATCGTTGCAAGTTAGTGAATGTATTATTATTCCTTCTAGACAGTTGACTGGAAACAATATGCTAACCTAGAAACCTCATGCTAATGCTATCTAGAAGAAAGCAACTAACTAATGATCTTTCCCTCACAAGCTCACTGCAACAACTACTTTAAAGGTAATCTGTTTTTGTCCTTTCTATAGGTACTGCCATGGCAACTGCTCTACTAAACCAGCATCATCACTCCTCCACTTTTCTCAACGTCTACTAAAATGGGTGGAAACTGATCAATATCTACAGTCCAACTATAAATTCGCAAACTAACTTCTTATCTTTCATTCAATCTATATCGATTCTCTGAAACAACCTTTGTCACCTTCTTTCTTTTAGGGTTACACGGTGATCAGCACTCATATTTGTAGATTTAGGGACTCAAAAACACACGTGTTGAACAGATTATTTTATTAATTACAAATAAAATAAAACTTGACGTTTCGACCTCTATATCGAGGTCATCATCGGAAGAATACAACTGTATACAGAACCAAGCTACATGCTCATGCTTTCTATACCAGTAAACTAAATCTACGTAGTTAATAAATCTTTTTTCTAGCCTGACCTCTAGTGATAGAAAAGAAAAACAAAAATAAATAAATAAATAAAATAAAATAAAAAAAATTATATATATATATATATATATATATATATTATAAATAGATAAATGCAACTACAATAAACTGTTAGAGTCCTCATGTATTAATATTCTGGATAGTTACAAAATGATTTCTTTCAGTTGCTATTGAATGTTCTAAACACTTCACCAAGTCACCAGGTTGTCTTCTTGTAGTGGGAATTTTTCTAATGCTAGTTTAGGATGTTATACAGGTTGTAGATGGGTCCTCCACATTCTTGAAATGGTGAGGCCATCATTTTTGTTGAGATTTGGGTTGTGTTTGAGCATTTCACAAGACTCTTTAAATTTTCTCTCAAACCAGTTTTGGTGCGGTGTAGGGACTTGGTATTTTTCCAGTCAATTCTATGGTATGTTTGGAGTGCATGGTCAGAAAGGCCTGTTTTACCGAAGTGGAGGTATTTAATGTGTTGTTTGTGTTCGTCTTGTCTGATTGGGATAGTTCGCCCTGTTTCCCCTATGTATGGTATGTTACATGTGCAGTGTATTTTGTATACCCCTGGATGTGCTAGGTGTGGAAGAGGATCTTTAGAGGAACTGAGTAGGTGTCTAAGCTTATTTGGGGGTTTAAAGGTGGTTTTAATGTTGTATTTGCGAAGTGTTCTGTCTATTTTTTCAGAAATGCCTCTAACATAAGGAATGGCAATGGCCATTGTCACCTACTGTTCAAGGGACCACAATCAACAGCTGTAAAAAAAGTTCCTTCTCTTTTTGTAGTTTCTTATCTGCTCAAGGCATTGATATGCTAATAGGTCCTGTAACATTTTTAATTTCTGAACCATTAAGATCATTAATCCTTAGTTCATCAAAGCCCTGAATGCATATATATATATATTCATAAGTACTGAAATTAATGAATGAATAGGTTACTTTTTTTTAAATATTTAATGTTTACTAACTTGAACACAATATTAAACTAACACTCTTAAAAAAAAATGCCCATATTGTGATTAACTCAGTTAACTGCTATTAAAAGTACGGTCAGAACAACAGATTTAGTTTTTCATTTATTTTATATGCTTGTGAAACTATTTACTGGTAAAAGATCTAACGGGGAGGTCTCCAGATAGCCTGTAAAGAATGCAGAGAAGTGAACAAGCTTCTGACCATATACCTGATCTTCACCTTTTTACAGTGTCCCTTGTTAGGTATCCTTCTTGATGGTGAGTAAGCAAACAGGGATGGCATGAGCTGGCAACTGGAACTTAGCTGACAACTGAATTCCATATTGGTTTAAACCAATAAACAAAATAAACAAATAATAATAAACAAAAATAATGGTGCAACATTGTGAATGTCATGCTAACTGAGGCGCCTCAAGCTGGCATGACATCTAGTGAAGTGTTACTAACTAGAATAAATGTGGTCTCAACAAAATTGAAGACAGACATAATCAACATAGGTACCAACAAAGTAGAACCAGCACTTTGGTACTGATATCAAATATCAATACCAAAACAAAAAGACTGAAATAGATGAGATAATGCTAAGTAATAATAACCATAAGATGTCATATAATGGCCAGTATTCAAGGAAAGAAGGAAGTAGCTAGAGTATCCAACAGAAAACATGAATATAAAATAACTGAAGGGCAATCAGTTTCAAGTGATGTGGGCAAATTTCAAAAGAGGAAAATTGGATAATGATATTTTATGACCACAGAAGATTCAAGCATGGAAAAAGTGGAGGAAATTTTTAAGTCATCAGAGAAGAATTGTCATAAAGAAAGAAAAAAATAGCAGTGCTTTTCAGTACATACAACACCAGAGTTACTAATAAATAAATCATTAAGTTACTAATATTTCCTGGATTTCTACTAGTTTCTTCAGAGCACATACAACTCTTATAAAATACAAAACACTCAACTACATAGTTACAAAAATAATTCAAGTTGTTAATGAAAAGGAACTAAATGTCATATCAAGGTACCCTCTGGGTGCTGGATAAAAGGACATTAATTCAGAGGGGTTCTAGATGTGGTCTTAAAATGGTTCTTTCTCTATCAGTTCTTTGGCAAATTAATGAAATCACTTATTGAGATTAGCGAAGTTTTTCATAGACAATGCTGATTGTAAAAATCTCTCAGATAGAAATTTATATACAGCACAAATGCCCTCTTTATTTCTTTCATTCTGTGTGATGGGATCTCCAGAGTGATCTGCCCATCCTGGCATGCCATATTGATGAGAGTGAGTGCTGTTTTTATGGTCAGGGTGAATGTTAACAGATCTGCTGGATACCCAAAGTAGGACAAGTTACAGACATACATGAAACTTTATACAATTCAGGATATGCAAGATGAAGCTGCTACTTTGCAGAATGAATGAACAAAGGTTGACAGCTGCACTGTGGTTTGAACTTGACTCCACACTTTAGTCCACCCCTCTTTCCTCCTAATGATCCCTTACTGAACACAAATGCTATCCCATTGTTTTGCTGATGATAATACACTATTTCTTCATCTGAGAAACAATGGACTGTAATACTGAAAGCTTAAGACTATCTACAACCAATGCTCTCAATACTGATCTTCATGCTATTCTTCAGTAAGGTGAAAGAAATCTTGCCAAGTTTGATACTATCGATAAAATATTCATAGTTTCTTTTCATATGAATGATTTCATCTTTTTTTGTGATGATGAATACTGAATTCTCTTGCACATATAGATTTCTCTTCATGCTTCTAGCCTTTTCTGGCATAAATGCACTGCATTCATAGTTCACAAAAAGTGTCCTTTCCTGCTTAGGACACAACATTTATCCTAAATCCACTTTAACATTTGAAGTAGTGCACCATGATTTATTGATGTGTTATTAAGCTGTAACCTTTATTAGGACTATGCACTCTGAGCCCACTGTGCATCCTACACTTAAAAATTTATTATTAATACTGTTGAAACTTCCTTTAAATCAATTACAATCCTCAGCAGGTTTTTAAGAGATAAATTCTTGATTGCAGTCAAAGTTAGTATCAGAAGTTGCAAGAAAGTTCTCTCTTAGTTTCTTGTACACTGGGATATAAGGACATATCTTTTTGCTTATGTTCATTACAAACTGGGTCTTTTTCTTCTGGCTATAGTAATTGTTAGGGACTTATTTAGTGAAAAAGGTTGAGCCATCATAGCTCAGTTATCCTTTTTCAGGTCTTTTCAGTCAAATAGTGTGTTAGCCAGTCTCGTATAGAGGAAGAGTTTTTCTTCACTCGGGTTTTTCATCCCTGAGAACAGACAAATCAGCCACATGAATGAACACACAGTTCTACAAACATAAAATACTTACCCCTAAGAATGAAAAACCAGCTGCATTAACTTACCTAAAGTCAGATTAATTTGGAGAAATTTGTTGATTGGTAGTTAGTAATGGTGTAACTTTTTCACGTAGTATTCTGCATACTCCCTGAGGATACGTATCAGGAATTCGATGATGGATCTCACTGATTCTATGAATTCACCAACATTTTGAGAATCAAAGGAAAAATGTAGTCTCATGAAGTCGTTAGATTGTATTAAAAACATGATTCATTTATCACTTGGTTTTGTTTCTGTGAATGTAATACAAACTCTCCTGAAAATCCAGTAACCCATGCTATTTAAATTTAAGCCACCAGAGCTTCTGTGCATATGTAATGTGTTCAATAGACCATCTCTAGGATTGTGGAGCATGACACTAATCATAGCAAGCATCCTGCTCAACAGAATTTTATTTTATTCCCACATATCAATCCAAAACATGAAAGTTTGCAACATCTATAGCATTTCAGTGCCATCAACTGTTTTAGAAGAAAGAAGGAACCAAACTTAATGATATATCTCTGAATAGATTTAAGTCATCATTTGAAAAAAACTTTGTCAGGAAAGCTGTTTCAAAGAACAGAAGCATACAAGAAGTTGTTCGGTTAAGTTTCAGGATGAAAAATAAATGTATACTACTAGTCATGCAAATTTTTACAACTTTAAAGGAAATTTGAAGAATGACAGTGGTCAGTTCAACAGAGCAGTTTCCATGAATATACTAACAGAAGAGGCATAAGGTACAAAAAGAAAACATCAATAAGAAAGTGATTGGATCAAGTCTGTGAGGAAGCAGTCATCTAGTAACTAACCTTCTTTTTTTTTTTGTAATAGAATCAAGCATTTTTAAGGAGGTTTATAATCTTACTCCAAATGTCAGAACAACAATCTAAAGCTGAGTGACTTAGGGTTTAATCTGAACAGTGAAATAGTCTCTTGAACAGAAAAGGATACCAAGATTTTTGGAGGATGAAGAGGCTATGGAGGTTTTATATATATGTACTAAGTCAGTCTAAGAAGTGAAATAGAAATCTGATCTTATGAGTTGGGTATGGGATATAGGTATTATCCCGTACCCAAGAGATATGGGCATTATCAAAGATAAGAGAAGTGATATTTTTCTTATGAGAAGCAAAGAGAAGATTGTATTTTGATAATTTAAAAGATAATTTATTCCTGCCAGAATGAAAAGGAATTCAAAACGTAAAGAACTAGTTAGAGATCTCAAAATCAGTCATGGAATGGCTGTGCACTACAGGATCTTCAAATGAAGAAGAAGAAGAAGTGGAAAGAAATATACTGTACATTCATGCCACGCTATCATTGGATTTGTGGTTTGTAAGAGAAGATCATGTATAAGCATCCCAGCATCAGTATAGAAATCTCAGTGGAAACTAGCAACTAAACTGCAAAAGGTGGAGGCTAAACTATAATATGGTAATTTGGCGAGCAGGCCATTGTATCAGACTACATTAAATACCAAGATTGATTAACATGAGTTTCTCCAGCTTATATACGAAGGGGAGTTGTGATAGTTAGCATATTAAGAGTGGTGGAATCTATATTACTAATCATTAATTAGTTAGCAGTCCTCCAGATGATGGAGGTGGATGCTGAGGCCTTAATTTTTGATAGCACTAAAGTTATAACAATGATTTATAGTTGACTATCACTTTTTTTTTTTTTTTTTTTTTTTTTTAGAATGGGCTGAATATAGACATTTCTGTGCTATTGGGTGCATGCTGGATTAGTGCAATGGGCTGTAGAGACAGCCCATTGCACTAATATACAGGATAGTGTTAATTCTGTAACACACAAATTCTGAGTACAAATAAGGGGCAAATACTATAGGCATCAGACGTGTTGGTATCCCAGTTAAGGATTATTTTGAACATCTTTCTGGAAAACAATCAAATGAGACATGAAGTAAACTGATCTTGGTATAGTAGGAAGTGATCTGCTTTAGTCCACACAAGTCAGAGGAGCTGATACCAGGATATCAGTTATATCTTTGGGTGATGTTAAAATGGTACCATTCTGGATTTGACAGAGGATGCATGGAAGGTCATAAGTTGCATTTAGTTTGACAAAGAAATAAGAACTTTCAGCTGTTTAAGCAGGAGGCAAATTTTTTGCATTTGGCAACATCTGAATTTATTGTTGTATTTTTATTTCATTTTTTCCCCAGGTATTCTAGTGGCAGAGGAGGTTCAGTGCAAAGATGAATTTTCAATCTCAAGCAACAACCATTTGTGATGTGCTCACCCCCACACCCATCGCACTTTGGAGAACCGTGGATGTAACAGCGACTTTGAATTTTAGCTGAAATGAATGCCTTCCTTTCAGCTCAAATTATTTGGTATTTGATTACAGGTGTTTTCATCAGAAGAATAACAACAATAATAGTATAAAAAGGAGGGAAAAGTATGTAGGCCATCCTACACTGGTGTCTAGAATCAAAAGGACAAACACCATTTCTGATGCCACTGCAAATTCAAACGAATCAGCTTGTGACAATTTGTATAACTGATAATTTTAAGTAGAAAGTGGATACACATTCAAATTTTCGAATTGCATGCAAAGGGGTCACATGGTAGCATTCAACAGGATAAAAGGCAAAAGGCTACACTAAGCAAATTGTGTTTGAAGGAAGCTCTTTTTGTGAAGGAATAAAGTTGCAAACTTGGATGTTCTGTAATCATCTAGATCAGGGATTCTCAATCTATGGTACGTGTACCATACTTTTCGTACTACCTGGTACACGAGCCACTGCCAGGTGGTATGAAAAGAGATTTGCTTACTGGTACATCTAATATCTTGAATTAAATATAGTGGTACGCCACTGGAAAAGGTTGAGAACCCCTGATCTAGATGATTTCATGTGGGGAAATAATTATTGGAAAGCTTCAAGAAGGCTGCAGAATTACTGATATTGCCAGTGTTTGGAATCTCACACAGCAGTGTATCCAGGCTCTGGACAGTATTTCAAACCAATGAAATGTGTTCCAGACATTTGCTAAGCGATTGCCCTCACTTTACCATGGAGCATGAAGACAGATTTTTAGTTATAACAGAAAACATAATAGACATACCATGGTAGGTCAGCTTGCAAGGTAACTCAATTCAGGCGCAGATATCCAGGCTCTGGGCAGTATTTCAAACCAATGAAATGTATTCCAGACATTTGCTAAGCGATTGCCCTCACTCTACCATGGAGCACGAAGACAGATTTTTGGTTATAACAGCAAAACATAATCGAAGCACCATAGCAGGTCAACTTGCAAGGCAACTCCATTCAGGCACAGCTACACAGATATCTCAACATATTGTGGCAGGACATCTACAACAAGTACGTCTATATTCCTGAAGATTGTAGTCTGTGTCCCTTAATTCATAGCTCACCATAGAGCATATTTTCAATGATGTTGTATACATAAAAATTAGACAAGACACCAATGGACTAATGTACTCTTTACAGATGAGAGTCGTTTTAGTCTTTCCTCCCATTCTAAACAACCTGATCTGGCATGAAAGTGGTACTGCTTACCATCGCAAGAACATTCTTGAAAGGGATAGATACAGCAGTGCTGAAGTCATAGTGGGGAGCATTATGCTTAATGGATGCACTGAGCTACAAGTGCTGGAAAAAGGGACTACAACTAATGAATGATATTGCAATGAAATTCTTCAATGTCATGTTCCATTATTCCATGGTAGAGTAGGCAAAGAACTCATTTTTATTGATGATGATGACACACCACATCATACATGACCAGTGGAGATACTTCTGGAGACTGAGGATATTAATTGAATCGAGTGGCCAGCATGTTCCCCAGATCCTAACCCCACAGAGCACATTTGGGGTGCAATAGGGAGACACATTGCTACTCGAAATTCCCCTCCAGAAAACAAACAAGGCCTTATCCTTGGTCTGAAGGAGTGGACCAGTTTGCCTCAAGAACTCCTGAATCACTTTGTGCTAAGCATGGTACAACACTGTGAGAGCTGTTTGGGGTAGACATATTTCATTCAAAATCTCTCCGCATAATTTTCTGTAAGCACTGTACATTAATTCCTTAACTACATCCTTCGAAAATTTGTAACTTTCCAAAAACATATTGCAATTTAATTTGTACAAAAAAATATAACACATTTTTTGTGTAATATAATTTATTAGTATGCTGGCAATAAATTTGTCCACATTTGGCTGTAGTCATGAAAATTTTTTCATATACAGATAAAAAGGTAAGTTTGTCCTTAGCTTTTGGACACCAGTGTCGTCGTCACAATGTTGTGTCAAAAAACAACTGGCTACGAATGAATGTTCTGTAGAAAAAACTTGGATGAAGTTATAGTCTGAGATACTACTGGGAACTAAGTGAGGAAAAAATAAGTACAAGAGTGTTGGGAACATTATCTGGTATTCTAATAGATAGATGGACATTTTATTAGACTACTGCTAAAAGTATTCCTGATTTTAGAATCTTTATCAGCAAAGTATTTGGAATGATCTGTCTCAATACTTCACATGAGATACTTCATGAGCTGCTCTGTCTTCTGTTTCCATAAATGTTTACAGCAACAGTGAACCATGTATTGGCCACAGACTAGTACTCAAAATATGTCTTTCTCCAGCAACTACAAACATGATGCACCTTGGTAGGCAGTTCAATCTCAGGGATGGTGAAAATTCTGATGATATCTAAACAAACACAATCCAGTTAAGTGAAGATCCCTTTCTAATGAGCTTATTCTCTATCACCCTTTCTTTATTGGGCACTGTTTTATTGAACAGTGCCATCATTCCTTCACTTTCCTCTAGATCCAAAATATTAATAAACTGCTAATAAACATTCATTCACTGGTCAACTTCAAATCACCAAACCAATTTTTCCTCTTCTTTCATTCCATTGAACCTCTACTATATGGAATAGCTTTCAACACGTATTTACTCAGAATATAACCTCCAGTTTTCAAATAAAAAACATCAACAGGCCCCATCTTTTGCTCTCCTTTAATTTTTTATCCATAGGCATAAAGTGCTGTTAAATTCCAACCTCTCATGGGAAAATGACATCATCTTCCTTTTTTGCAACCAAAATGTTGTTGCCAATGGTTGTAAATTAACTTCTTCTAGCCAATTTGCCTGTTTTATGTGATGAAAAACCTTTTGGTTTTTCATCTCACAAAAACACTATGGTTGAGTCATCACTAGTGACATACTTCAGTCAATTTGACCAGTTCAAATCATCTCAAATATCAAAACAGGCTTGGCAGCAGAAAAATGCTGCAAATTCCCCAAAATATAAAAACAGATCATTCTGGGATCCATTTACAATTGAGAGATGCTTTGGAGAGATTAGATATAAATAAATCATGTGAACCAGATGACATACATGGAATTATGATCAAGCATCTTCCTCCCCTAGTCCTAGATTGGCTACTTCACCTACAACAATAGCCTAAAACAAGGAAAAGCTTCAGAAGTCTGGAAAACAGCCACAATCATACTAATTTTAAAGCCTAACAAATCTGAAGACCAACAAGGAAGTTATTGACCAATTTCACTGACTTCAATTCCAGGCAAATTAATGGAAAAAATTATATTCCAACATTTACTATCTAAACAAAAATAGTATACTATCACACTTTCAGGCTGCTTTTATAAGAAATCACTCAACAACTGATCAACTTTTCTACTTAACCCAGTCAATTCAAGATAACTTCCAGATCAAATCTACCAAATCCACTATTACAGTTTTTATAGATTTTAGCAATGCCTTTGTAAAGGTGTGGAGGCAGAAACTCTTTTCCAAACTTTGTCATATTGAAACAGAAGGGAAAAGTTCTAAACTGGATTTATGACTTTCTAAGAAACAGAACAATTTAAATTAGAATAAATAATACGTTTTTCAAGAAAGTGAAAATAAGACAGGGATTCCCTCAAGGCAGCATTTTGAGCCCACTCTTTTTTTCCCATCTACTTAAAAGACTTAGACAAAAATATAAATAAAGATAGCTAATTTTAATGTGCCACTTGTGTTCTTTTTTATGGATAAGGATTGTACGTCCAGTTTTGCCAATATAAGGTAAGTTACAGGTGCAACAGATGCACCAAACTCCAGGGTGTGCCAATTCATAGGGGGGGGGGAGAGGGAGAAAATCCTTAGAGGAGTTGAATATGTTTTTTTAATTTTAAAGGTGGTTTAAAAGTGGCATTAAGATTATAATGATGTAGAATTCTATTATTTTTTTCTGATAACCTTTTAATATATGGAATAGCTATGGTTTTACTGTAATCTATATTATTTTTTGATGAGTTTTATGAAGAACTTTATTAATAGTATTTTTGCTATAGCCATTATTTATAAATGTATTGCTGATAATTTTTAATTCTTGCTTAAGAGGTTGTTCATTAGAGCAAATTGTTATAGCTCTGTTTGACCTCTATGATCTGGTGTAATAATATCATGGGATAATAAAAAGGATGCAAAGAATGTTTGTGAGGGCTTTGAGTTACGGTGAAGTTACCAGCCTGCTGAGAAGATTAAATGATTTTTGTTCTTGGAAAATTGAGTTCCAACTCCTGCAAAACAGACATACTAGCCTAAGAACACACAGCAAATGGTATAGATGTGAATCCACTATAACAGTGTTTCTCAAACTTCAGATATTGAAAGTTTATTTTTCACTTGGTTAGACTATAATAAATTTAGTTTAATCCTTTATCCAAGTGTGAGCAAACAAAGTTTGCACCTGAAAGTATCTTCAGGACTGGGGTAGGGTAGTACAACACTGGCCAACTCGTTGCAAAGGTGGAACAAGCTAACATCACCCCTATCTCAGTATCTCCCATAATGCAAAACACATCTCCTTGCGGATATGTATAATGTTATGCATTAAGGGAGGGGCCACTACCCAGACTAGTTTCGACCTTTATTGAGGTCTCTTCAGTGGGAGCCAGGCCCAAGTGGAGATACCAGGCAGGAGCATTAGCAAGGTCATCTCTACCTGCTCCACCTTTGCAATGAGCTGCCCGGTGTTGTACTACCTTACCCCAGTCCTGAAGATACATTCAGGCGCAAACTTTGTTTGTTCACACTTGGATAAAGGATTAAACTAAATTTATTATAAGCTTCAGATATCCGTATACCCCTTATTGAATTTTCATTATTACCAAGTATCTCCCTTATCAAAATAATAATAAAAAAAGTATATTTCAATGTAAATGTCTATTTTATTTGAATTTAGACATAAACAAAAAATGTGATTTATTTTTAATAGAACAATATTTATAAAGATACTATCAATTTTTACTTAATTTAAATAATTTATCATCAATGAAAGCAGTGAAATTTCTTATGGTGGGATAAAACTTCAGCAAAATTTAGTTCTATAGTTATTAATTTCAATCTCAGATGCGGTTTGACATCTATAATGTGGTTCCTCTTGTTCGTCTTAATATATACAAGGGCTGAAAATCCAACTTCATACAGATATGAACTTGGAAATGGAAAAATGAACTTCAGAGGAAATTCGTTCTGTATTTATAAAAAATTATAATATTTTATAATTTTTCCATATAATTATATCACTGTAAAAGTGGTACAAACCTATTAATCGTTATTTTAACTAACAACATTTTGTAATATGATCGAATAATGAAGCACACTGATTAATATCTGCCTAACTGTCTTAATTACATCTACTAATGATTCATATATAATTACTTTTTTTTTTTTTTATTAGTGGCTATTGTACTCTCTTCGTGTTGTTGCAGGCTCACAACGTATGTTCCTATATGAAGCTGAACAAAGATTCATGAGTGATCACTTGCAAATTTACAAACTATTCAATTTGAGTCACAAATTGAATAATTTGTAAATTTCACAATCTGAGTAGGAGAATTCATACATAATATATAATTTATTAAGAAATATATACGTTTAAAATAATTATTTTTCTTAATAATGATTCCATGCATTAATGAGGCATAGCTGAAACTTGCCACATATCCCCTGAAGACCTTTCACGTACCCCCCCCGGGGGTAGGCATACCACACTTTGAGAAACACTGCACTATAACAAACTATACCTGTGGCCCCTATATGTATGCTATAGTGAGAACTGACTGTATATATGTTTTTTTTATTGTTTTTTTATTGCTATATGAAATCTTTTCAAGAGTTAATTATATAATTTTATGATATTAATGATCAGTAACCTGATTCTGTGGCCATTTTTTCCTCTTCTTCTGGCTCTTCATATTCCTGTTCTTGATCATGCCTAGACTTATGCTTTGCTGATGTTGTATCTTCATCCCCATTTTCTTCCTCACTGCTCTCAGCATCTTTATCAGCATTATCAAATCTATTTTGTAATGTCCTATCCATGTCTTCTTCTTCATTGCCACCACCCTTGTTATGGCCAGTTCCCACAACATTTGCTCTAAAAGAGAAAAATCCAAATTTTGTTTACTATTTTTAAAATGACTATTTTTTATTTTTAAAAAACTAGTTAACTTAAGCATTAGAAAGTAGTATACAAGAGTAGTGAATTAAATACATGCAAATGATTTATTATAAAAAAATATCAATTCTTTGTATTATTTTTTAAATCACCATTTATCTCTGTATAAATACATCACATCATTTAAAATCAAGTAAGGAAATGATTGCAGGTAAATTCTAAAAGTGTGTTTTGCAAACTTTTGTAAAAGAACACCCTTATTAACATAACTGGGGGGGTCAACTAGTATCTAACCAAGAATCTTGTCGCTGGATCATCAACAAAATTACTTCTCTCACTGCAGCGTACACGTATGACCAAACAAATTAACCTTAGACGTCATTATGTTTTGCCAAATATTACAACTAAAATTTCCTACTGAAGCATTCTACAAATTATAAGTTATGCTAACCTAACCTAAATGTCAAGTTTTATTCAATTATATCAAGAGAAAAAGCTATTTTTATTTTGAATGGAACTATAATAATGGGGAGGGAGGGTAATCAATTCATTTATAATCTAAAACAAAATGACTGCACCCACTGCAGCATAACACATATGACCAAATAAATTAGACTTTGCAGGCTCTTATTACTGTTTACATACAATATAGATTTGAAATAATTCGGAATTGAAATTGACGGTCAATAATATTCCATTGTTTTTATAGACCTATTATGTCTGTGACAAATCTAAACCATTGAAAGAGTTCTGTTCAAGTGGTGATAATCATGGTGGTGGAACCCTTGTAAAAATCAGATGTTTATGAATCATTAACTGATTTTTACAGTTGACTCTCATTACAAAGAACGAACTCACAGGGTACTACTTAATTGCTGTTTTACTGAATTTTCCTTTATAATATTATGGGATTTTGCATGGTACTTTTTAAGTAGTTTGTTATAGTAATTGAATCTGCTATATGAGGGTGGTCTGACAAGTTCTCGGCCTAACAACGAAAAAACGAATTTATAATTTCAAAATTATTCTTATTTTTCAACATAATCTCCCTTAAGACTAATACATTTATTCCAGCACCATTATCCCATTCCCTGTTGTGATCCTCAGTAAGATCTGCAAAATACTATTCTCCAGCTGCGATCACCTCTTGATTCGAAGAAAAACGCTGACCAGCAAGGAATAGTTTTAGTTTTGGGAACAGATAAAAGTCAGAGAGAGTCAAATCTAGGGAATAGAGTGAATGTTCCAACAATTCATAATGCAGATCTCTTAATTTTCATCATCATCAAATTCCAGATATGTACCCTCAAGAGGTGCACAGGATATGATAGTACTTCATGAAAAATTTACCTCATTACTAACTTCCTATCTACAATTTTCCTCCAAATCAATCTGTTACTTGTCAAGACTCCAACATCATTATGATATCTTATATTTCTATCGTCTATGGCGCTTTGTACCATATCAATCCACCTACATCTTGGTCTTCCTCTGAGTCTTTTTCCTGCCAACCTGGCAGAGAACACTTGTTTTGCTAATCTTTCCTCGCCCATTCTGTTCAAGTGACCATACCACCTGAGATTAGCAGAGCTAATCTCAGGTGGTATGGTCACTTTCCTGGATTCTGACAATGTCAAGTTCTTTCCTAATATCCTCGTTTTTAATATAATATTGCCATTGATGCCATCTGTTCACGCCTCTAATCTTTCTCAGGACTCTCATATGTGCGGTTTCTAGTCTTTGGTCAAGTGTTTTACTTCTGACCCAGCTGTCAGATCCATATGTTACAACTGGTGTGAACACTGTCTTGTATAAAGCTAATTTAGTGTTCCGACTAATTTCTCTTTTATTCCATATGAATTTATTCAATTGACTTCCTACAATACCAGCTTTGTTGATTCTGTTGTCTATTTCCATATTTAATTTACCATCTTCACTAAAAATCGTGCCCAAGTGGCTGAAATGTTTTACTTGTTCCACAGGTTCCCTATTCAAAACACAGTTGGCATTTTCAACGAATCTACCTATTTTCATTGTCTTTGTCTTTTTAATGCTGACGTTCATACCATAATAATTACAACAGCTACTCAATTTAGTCAGAGAATCCTGCAGACTTGTAGCGGATTTATTTAGAAGTATAACATCGTCTGCATAAAGCAAAGAGCTGACATTAACATCTCCAATTCTGATATCATGCTTAATACCACTTTCCTTCATAATGTGATACATATAAATAATGAACATTCCTGTCTCACACCAGATTTAACATTAAACCATCTTCTTGTACTTCCTTCAATTCTAACTGCTGACTAACAACTCAAATAAAGACTAAGTATTGCTTGATATAATGCCCCATTGACACCATATAACTGTAGCGTACTGAATAGCTTTTCTCTTGGCACCTTGTGATATGCCTTTTCCAGATCGACAAAACTTAAATACAGATTGTTGTTATATTCCATATTTGATCCTGACAGCCTGTGTTTGGCCTGAATCCAGCCTGTTCTTCACCAACCTTTTCTTCCACAATTCTTCTCAACCGTTTCTCAAGTATACTGGCATAAATCTTGTGGAACACTCAGTAGGGAAATTAGAGCTCTAATTTCCCTACTAGCTTAGAGCTCTTCACCAACCTTTTTTTCCACAAATCTTCTCAACCGTTTCTCAACTAAACTGGCATAAATCTTGAATGGAACACTCAGTAGGGAAAACAGAGCTCTACTCCAATCATTAGGAATTCATCCCTCTGTTCAGGCCTTCTGAACTATGCAGTGCAGCCACTGTAAGACTTTTATACAACCATACTTCAGCATTTCTGGTCGAATATCATCTACTCCTGCTGCCTTTCCACATTTCAAAGCTTTGATGGCTTTTTCTACTTCAAGTATGTATATGTATTCCTGTGGAGTGTTTTTTACCACTGTACTATCACTGCTTGTTTCATTTAGCAATTTTTCGAAGTAATTACTCCATACTTCAAGGATATCTTATTCTCCTGTTTTCATGTCACTGTTATCATCTCTAACTCCTTTTACAGCACTCTTTCCTCCATTTCTAAGCTTCTCAAACAACCTCCAGAATATCTTACCACCTTTTTGATATTTATTTTCTATGTTCTTGCCAAAGTCCTCCCATGACTTTTGTTTAGCTAGTTTTACACAGTGTTCAGCTTTCTTACATTTGTCTCTCTATTCAATAAAGAGAGTACAAGCTCACTATTTGCCAGGAACTTTTGATATGCTTTCTTCTTTTCCTTCACTGCCTCTTTAACTTCCTGTGTCCACCATGGAGTTCTAATTTTTCTATCCTTGCAGACAACCTCACCACATGCCTCTCTGGCTGAATCAATCAGGGATTTCTTCAAGTTTTGCCACTGAATCTCCAAGGTTTGGTTCTCAAACTCTTTCATTTTTTCTTGAATAATCTTTGTGTATTTTAGTCTACAGTTCACATCTGAGAGCTGCTCAACTTTTATTCACTTTGAAATTTTCTTACATGTCATTCTTTTCAATATGAAATTCAATTTTATCCTGTTTAAGACTAAATAGTGATCGCTTCCAATTTCAAATCCTCTGTACACTCTACACTCTAGTGTCCTGCAACAGGGAGAAAACATCACTATCAACAATAACATAGACAATGAGACTTTTCTTATTTATTGCCTCTTCTTTCCATGTGAATTTGTGCACAATTTTATGTTGGAACATGGTGTTAGTAATAACCAGTCCATGTCCTGAGCAGAAATCCAACAGGTATTTGCCATTATTATTAGTTTTGATATTTTCTCCAAATTTTCCCAAAACATTTTTGTATGTCTGACAATCATTTCCTATTCTGCTATTTAGATCCCCAACAAGGACCAGATTTTTCTTTTTCATTGTGTCAGTAGCTTTCTCTAGAGCCTCAAAAATTTCCTCCACTTCGACCTCAGTAGAGCCTTCTGAGGTAGAAGTATTTACCAATACCACTTAAATATATCTAGGCCAGCCTGCTATTTCTCAAAGAATCACAAGTGACTTCAACTATCATCCACTAAATTGTTTATGTTTGATTTGGGGAAGTATGGACAGCGGGTGCTCTTCATCTGGAAAAATGTTTAATATCTCATCTGAAAAGTCAGGATTAGTTCTTGCATTTAATTTACATTCAGTGGATACGCAATGTACACTTTTTTCCCCCTGTATAGATTTTCTTGACAAGCAGGTTTTCAATCAAAAGAGCTTGGTCAATTAATTCACTGCAAAGAGAAGCAGTCTTGATCATAAAGTTCAGGTATGCTGAAATTTTTGGACTATATGATAGATTTATGGATTGTGTCACTTGTGATATTTTTTAACTGCCACCTTGTAAGAAAAAGAGGAATTCAGGACAGATATTGTGGTGATAGCTTCTTCTTTGCATCCTGATAGGAAATACATTGTTCAGTTTTTATCTTTTGTGTGTATTTTCATCCTTCCAGTTTTCCGAACATAAGAGTAGACTGCATGGTTTTGCCAACAGTTGACACATTTAAGTTCTTTTGCAGAGCAAGATTTATTATCATGTTCTTTACTGCCACATCAGATACAAATGGTAGAGCCACAATAGCCATTTTGCAGATGCCTGTATTTCTGACATTTAAAAGTATTTCAATTGACATTTTAGCGATACTTGTGACATAGAAATGAAAACACTAATCTGACAGTGCCAACAAGAAATCTGAGAAATTAGGTCTAGCACAACAGATATTGATGCAAGCCACAAAATCTTCTGGTCTAATACATGCTTACTCCATCACTGCTGGTTCAAGTTTAAACACTTATTTAAAGAGAAAGATGAAGCCCTACTCCATCATCCTAACCTAAATCATAATAACTGCCTATCCTGATCAAAAATATGGAAAAGTCTGATTCTCATCAGTCAAGTTTTTTTTTTAATTACTACATCTCATCACATCATGTTGTTCCTTATGCCATTACATGGGTCATACATTTTAAATAATTCATCATTAACACTCCTGCCACTATTTGCTAGCCTAACAGTCACTGATCTTTCAAGATCAAGGTTAGAATCAATGCAGCAATATCAAGAGAGCAGAGAACCTGGGCTGGTGTTCCCCAGGGCTCAGTATTCAGTCCCCTTACTATTCCTTTTATATGTCAATAACATTCATCCCTACCTTACAGAAGACACAAAAGTAGCTTGCCATGCAGATGATATAACCATTTGGCACACTAGTGCTAAAATCAAAGAATCAGAGGAGATTCTAAACCAGTGTTTCTCAAAGTGGGGTGTATGCCCCACATGGGGGAAATTTGAATATTTTGGGGAGCAATTAGAAAATGTACATGTACATATTTATAGAACCTGTGTAGCTCAGTGGATGTGGCGTTTGCACACCACGGCGCTTGGCCGCACGAAGGAAGACTTGGTTTCGAGTCTAGTCGGCGACTAGAGGAAATTTTTCTAAGCCTTTTTTCGACTGGTTCCCGAGTTAGCCGATCTCTGGCACGGGCAAGCAGGTTTTTCCTCCCAGAAACTCGGGTTTTTCGTCCTGTAAACTCAAGAAAATCGACCGTAGAACCCACATTATTTCAGACATTAAATGTATTGTGTTAGGGTTAGAGACCACGAGATGGCGGCACATTTGAGCCGTCCCTCTTCACTGCGCACCACTTAATTAGTGATAGCCTTGGGCCATCTATCTCTGATTGGGTACCATTGGAGATTGAACTGCCCACTCAGTCTCCAAAAGTTAGATAGGGCTAAATGGCTTCGCCTACTCCCGTATACGGGAATAAAAAGGCGTTAGCTGATTTAAAAAAAAAAAACATATTTATATTGTACTTTTTCAGAAATTGCCTGACTATTATGCTAGAGGGGAGGAATCAAAATCTTTGAGACATTGAGATGGGGTATGATCCAAAAAACGTTGAGAAACACTGTTCTAATCAAATCCATGAGAGGATTAGAAAAATGGTCAGATGAGCTTAAACTCAAAATCAACCCAGACAAAACAAAACTTCTTTAGTACAGACAGGAAAAATAGACATTCCTACAATCCTAAAGTCATGATCAACAACAAGTTAATTGAAAAAGTCACAAATACAAAATACCTTGGTATTACGCTTGATCAAGAATTACGTTTTGCACAACACATCTCTAACACTTCCAACAGAGCTCTAAAAAAAAATTAAATATACTGAAAAGGCTTTGTGGAACAAATTGGGGCGCAAAGCAAAAAAATCCTCAAAACTACTTACACTACACTAATAAGGCCAATAATGGAATATGCAGCAGCTATCTAGTCACCTTCGGCCTCATTGGTAAACGAAAAATTAGACAAAATACAAGCAAAAGCATCCAAGATTATCATTGGTGCAGTCTCATCCACTAACATCAGAGCCAAACAGGAATGTGGGCTCGACCTGCTGGTGGACAGACGAAAATTTGCAACATAAAATTCATAAATAATATCAGAAGCTGCCAAAGCGATCATATCTCCCTAAAAACTTATGAACATTGGAATCAAAAATGCAGACTTCACAGATTATCAACTTTACAATAAGATGACACTATCAGGAAGAAATAGGTCTTGATCAGCTAAATGCTCACATAAACAAAGAACCTCTATTTTTCAGTCCTTTACCTCCAAATTCCTTCATAAATCTAAATCTTATCAAACTCTGTACAAAAAAGAATCAAAAGAAATGCTCAAAGAAAAAGGCCTAAATACTATCAACCTTCTTTCATCCTCCAAATAGGTTATTTGTTATACCGATGGATCGTCAGACACCAATATGATTAATGGAGGTGCTGGTGTTCTCCTTCTACTCCCGAAAGGTGAAAAACTTTCAATAAAATACGTTAAAGATACTAAGCAATTTTATAAACTTGGTTTTAATCCTATTTCCCCGATGTAAGCAAACAGACAAGTAAGTCAAAGTTTGTGCCTGAACATAGTTCAGGTCTGGGGCAACTTGTGGTAAAGGTGGATTAAGCTCTGATCACTTTCCTTAGTATTTCCCCTAATGCAAAGCATATCCCCTTGAGAAGATGTATGATGCTATGCATTAAAGGCATGGGCCACTATCCAGATCAGTTTCGATCTTTATTGAGGTCTCGTCAGTGGGAGCCAGACCCAAAAATGCCAAGGTTGAAGTAATGCGTACCTTATAAATTTTACCTAAACAAGTTGCCACAAGGTGCTTTGACCTTATTAAATAAAAATCTCAGGATGAGAGAAATACGTAGAAAGTTTTTTTACCTTGGGTATACTATATGTTAAAGATACCAGATAGTAGAGAGGTATTAGGTAGATGAGTATTAGTTCTGGGTATATTAGAACTGTATCATCCGTATTCTAAATAACTTCATTCTTATTGATGTTAATTTAGTGTGTCACTGTCTCTGCTGTATTTTTAAATTTTTCTTTCGCACCAAAATTAGAATGAATGAAACAAAGATCAAAAGAATGGCAGATACAAGAATCACTACAAAAATGATACAAAGGTGGAACTGAGAAGAAGAGCAGGAAGAATAAAGAAAATGAAAATTTCTCGACCAGAACACACTATGCACAGTTCAACGTATATGTTAATTGTATCGGGGAAAAAAAATACACACATACAACACTACTGTATAAAATCAATAGCTACAGCTGGCAAAAAATTGAAAATCCATCATAGTCTGATTTTTGTCCAGCATAAGAACGAGCTAAGTCCTTACTTTCATATTATGATAAAAGAGATCAATGTTAATTCCAGTATTCCAGAAGGAATACTGGAATTAACAGCTGAACATAAATTTCTGTTCCACACACACACACACATTATAAAATAAGAATTAAATAACACAAAGAGCCTGACTACTTTGTCTTTAATTTCATAAGAACACACTAAAAGTTATATAATAATAATAAAAAAAGAAACTATTTGTAAATCTCATTAAATGATTAAGATGTAGTCCATAGAGAGTGGCAATGGAAAATTTTGAAAAGCAACAATACAGAAGTGTGCAAAAAATGCATCTGCTACCAATAGTCAGTCAGTCAGATCTGGTAAACTGTGCAGCGGCCATCAACTCTACCATCTGCAGAAAATTTAAACAACAAATGCTTTTCCTAGAATTAGAAGCTGCACTTGACAAACCTTAATAAATATGGATGCATGACATGGAAAATAATAACCTTAAGATAACAATCCATAGAAGGCACACATGCTAGGGGAGGTTTAAAGTCTGACTATTTCCACCTTTTGTGTATTGTGCACATACTGGAAGAGTGAGCAACCAGCATGTGCAGAGAGAAATACAAAATATAGACAGCAATCCCTCGATTAATGCGCCCCCAATTAGCGTGTGTCATTTTTTTCCTATACCAAATTCTATTAGTGCACCTATATACATTTTAAAAATAAATGTTACAGATTTTAAAAATTTTCTACCTATAAATTTTTATGGCTAACTATTTTAATAAATCACTCACCAGGATGAAATAATTTAGTTACTGATTTAAAACACTTTACAGTTTTTTTTTAATAATGACATACAGTACTACACTATTTTCACGTACACTACGTTCCAAATTTACAGCCAAAATTTATGTCTTCTGCTAATTACATAGCATTTTGCTGATCATATCTCGTGCTTCGTTTGCGATTGTTTTCCTTACTTTTTTTTATTTTATTTTACAGTATTTTTCCAACCTTTCATCATGAGTAAAAGATCAAGATCGAAAAGTAATCTCATTGGAAGAAAAACAACTTGAAATAATAAAGAAAAATGAATAAGGCAGGTCCAGAGCAAAGATAGAACAAGAACACAAAAATGGGTGAATCAACTATAAGAGCAATTTTAAGCAAAGTTGATGAATACAAAGGGAAAGGTGAGGATGCATCGAGTTCATCATGAATGCACTCGAAATCAAAGTATTATAATGCTTGAATTAGAGAGACTTCTTTCTACATAAATTGAAGATTGTAACCAAAAACGGATCCCGCTAAGCACTGACCTTGTTAAATCAAAAGCTCAATTAAGTCTCTTTGCAATCTTGAAATAAAGGGCTATCAATGATGGAAAACCAGAAGAATTTCACGCTAGTGCTGAGTGGTTTGAGCGTTTCAAAGAGAGAAATAGGCTTACAGGCCAAGCTGCAAGTGCAGATAAGGAGGTGGCTGTAAATTATCCAGAGATTTTGAAAAAAATTGTGTAAGAAGGTGGGGGGCTATTGTAACCAACAAATATTTAATGTCGATGAAACCAACTATTTTAGGAAGCGAATGCCTTCCAAGACTTTTCTGGCCAAATCAAAGAAATCTCAGCCTGGTTATAAAGTCGCAAAGTCGAATGAAATTACTGCAAATGATTTTAGAGGCTTTTCAAATGAATTTAAGTTAATTAAATCTCATTCTGAGGAATTGGGTGATTCCAACCTGCTAAATTTAGATGCACAGCGTGAAGATCATGAAGAAAATTTAATCACTGACAAGCCCAAAGAGATTTCACAGAAACAATTTGAAAATATTTTTCGTGCAATCGAAGTTTTTAAGCAGTAGTGTTTAGAGGCTGACCCTGATGAAGAGAAAAGCAGTAAAATTGCAGTAGTAGAAGAGGCCATATGGCCATACTGTCAGTTGCATGAAAAAAAGAAACAGAATGACCACCAATCCACGTTGGCTCAATTCTTTGTGAAGAAGTAGAATAATAAATTTATATTCCGAATATGTTTTATCGTCTTTCATCTTCATAGTTTTCCTTTAACTAGGCCCTCAGAAATACCCTAATTCTTGTATAAAAAAATAAGGGTCAAAAAAGAAATCTGAGGAACGAATCATACTTTTTCCCATAGGTTATTATATTCGATTAGTGCATTTTCGATTAATGCGCCTGTTTTAAAGAAAGCATTATGCGCATTAATCAAGGGATTGCTGTATATCTCCTATCACTTGTGGACAATCAAACAATCAACCACGGCAGACTATATCCTGGATGGTACCCATAGAATTCAATGAAAAAATAAAATAAAAATAAATAACACATGACAAAACAGAATCAAGTCAGATTTTTTCTGGAGCCTTTTCATTATTTTATAATACATATACATGCTTAGTATGTTTGCAACATATAGAATATCTACTCACTATATTTAAAAATGTATCTTAAAGGTTTTTAATATTTAAACTAACACTACTATGTATAATGGTAATCATTGTCATTACTATCAAATTTCTTATATGTACCCTCAAGTGGGTGTACAGAATATCATGATAGTGCTACATCAATTTACATCATTACTAACTTCCTATAGATCTGTTATGTCAGGACTAAAACTTCATCAGATTTTATATTTTGGTCTTCTAAGGCACTTCTTACTATATCAAACTCACATGGATCTTGGTCTTCCTCTGGGTTTTTTCTAACTATCCAAGTAACACTTCTTTTGCTATTCTTTTCTCTCCTATTCTATTTACATGACCATATCACCTGAGACTCTGCTCATACATTCCTGAATACTAACATCATAAAGTTCCTAATATCCTCATTTTTAATATGGTTCTATGATCAATGTCATCTGTTCTCTCTCTCCCCACCTTATTTTTTTCAGAACTCCCATATGGTACTATGGTATCCAGTTCTTGATCAACTCCTTTATTGTAACCATCTCTCTCACTCTCTGATCCATAAGTTAAAATTGCTTGAACACTATCTTGTATGCATATAACTAGTTTTAGTGTTTTGACTAAGCTCCCTCTTATTCCATAGAAATTTATTTGGTTGACTCCTTACTATAGTAGCTTTGATAATTCTATTTCTATTTCCATAATTTGCCATCTTCACTAAAAATTGTGCCTAAATAGTGAAATGTTTTAATTGTCTATAGGATCTCCATTCAGGCAGCTGATGTTCTTAATGTCCCTGCCTATTTGCATTGTGTTTGTCTTTTTAATGCTGATTTTCATATTAAATTTATTATGGCAGTTATTCAATTTGATCAGGGAATCCTGCAGATGTGTCCTGGATGTATTTAAGAGTATAACACCATTTGCATAAAGTAAAGTAAAGAGTTGAGTTTAATATCTCCAAGTTTGGTATTGTGTTTATTGCCATTTATAGACATAGCAACAAACACAGATAGGATTAACTACCTTATCATGAGCAGTAATCAGGTTTCTAAGATGCCAAGTTACTTGGCAGTGACAGGCAATTGAAAGGAAGTGAGAAGGATGCTTTATCACATTTTCTTTCAATAATGTAATCTGTGTAGGTGATGAATCACAGTGGAGATAATGTGCACATGGTTTATAATGGTATCAAGAACAAACTAAGCAATATATCACACAAAAAAAAAATTTTTTAAGATTTTAAAAATGTCAGACTTTAAGAACAAGATATGGGAAACAGCACCATCAAGTTTCTTTCACAACCAGGGCAGATAGCACCATACGAAAAGGCATCTGTAGGCAGATGCTAATCTTAAAGTTTGACCATTCTATGTCTTTGTGTTGCCTGCATGCATGTTAGTCTGTTGTATCCTGACAGGGCAGTGATCAAGACAAAACCTGTAATCCTTATACTTATGTTTAATTTTATTGCTCAGTGCTGTGCATTTATGAACTCTGTAGAATGAATTCAGGTTTTAATGCTACCATTCCTCGGCCTGATTTTCCCCCAACATACTAAACTAAAATGTTTCCCCATTATAAAAGTTGCACAGGTAATACAGTTGATATTTCTTCCACATCTCTGAAAAGAAATGAATTTAGTCAATAAAAATCATGTTTCAAATGAGCTGATAAATGCTTTGAATCTGATTCAAATCCAGAATCTGGATTCTCTCTCAACTGGTATTTGAATACATTATAATATTGATAATTATGTAAATTCAAAGATTGTTATATAAAATTAAAAGATTATATTACTTACTTGACTGAAGACATGCGGTTGATCCTTTTAACATTATCTATCAATTTTCTAATAAAACGTGATTCCACATACCGAAGTATAGCAGACGGGGTTAAGAATAAATCTTTTTTGTAAGCTCTGTGCGGTAGGAAGTTCATCTTTATCTTATAGTTTCTGGAAATGCTCCTTAAAAGTAATAAGGGAATATTTTTAATTACATGAACATGACATATAAACTAACTAATAAACTACTATGTATCCAAACATACGTAAAGACTCCAAGATCTGCAGTCAATTTCACATGTTAGGAATTATAGACACGTTAACACAAGAACATTTTAATATTTGCCAAATATTTCAGTCTGAAACTAACAGACTATCTTCAGTGGCTACATAGGAACAGTTTTTGACAAGGTGGATAATTCTTCTACACAGATGTCGCTATAGATTCGAACACCTATTCAAAGAGAGTGATGAGGCCTTACTTCAACGCCCTAACTTGAATCAAAATGACTGTATATCCTTATCAAAAATATGGGAAAGTTTAATCCGGATAACACATTAAAAAAATTTTTTTTTGTTTTAATTGAGACTTTTAATTCCTACATTAGTAAATTAAGATTATTATATGAAATTGTGAATTAATACCTATAATTTAGTCATCACTCTAATGAAATTTTTCCTCTCTTTAATGCTTAGCAATGTAACATCACATGGCTCGTTCTACTTTTGAATGATCAATTGTTGGTATTCTACCTTGTTAAAAACTGTTCCTATGTAGCCACTGAAGATAGTCTGTTAGTTTCAGACCAAAATATGTGGCAAATATTAAAATATTCTTGTGTTAACGTGTCTATAATTCCTAATTATAATGTCACAAGTGTCTCTCAAGAGTAAAATTTCACATGTGATAAAAAGTGGTAAAAGATGTTTTTTTCTCCTCTCTCTCTCTCTCTCTACTGATTCATTCACTGATTTACATTGATTAATTTTTGACAATGACCTATAGTGATGTATATTTATCAAGTCTTCCTAAGGCTTTTAAAATTTATATCCACAGACAACATGACTTTCTCACTCTTTTGAGAAAACTAGCAAACAATACTTATTGCAAATCTTGAAAATTTTTACTAATGACTGTGATTAATATTATTTGCTCATTTTCTCAAAATGAGTGAGAAACAGTAATGTTGCCTACAGATATAAATTTAAAAGCCTTAGGAAGACCTGATAAATACACATTACTGTATGTCATTGTCAAAAATGAGTCAATGTAAATGAATGAATGAATTTTCTTGTCTCATGAACAAGAATCATTATAGATGTAAGTAGTTGGGTATTAGAATCTTGTTTTCTCATCAAGATTCTAATACTCACAACTGATAACTCAAATAGATCTAACTGAGCTACATTTAAAAAAAAAGTAACTAACATATATTATGATAAAATATATATTATATATGCAAAAGCTGTATTACTTTTTAGTTAATTTCCTGGTTTTAATATATTTAAAAGTTATCATTATGATTATAATCACAACAAGCTAATCTAGCTACAAACTGTAAAATCAATGAAATCTGACATCAGTATAATCCTGTAATGAAATGAAACAAGAACATAAGGGTGTGCCATTTTACCAATGAAGGAAGCTTATTCAGTCCATCTGTACATCATTTCATCTTGAATGTGGGTTTTATACTACTGAGTTCTCCATTGATCTTCCTTTTTGGTTTGTTATTATCCTTAATTTATTTATTTACTTATTTTTAAAAAATAAGAAGTTATGACAAAAATTATCAACAAGAACTGTGTGTGAGAATTGCATAAACCAGGTCTGGACCATTTAGAAATTAAACCCATCTTTCAATAAGATGTTTATAGACGTTCAGCAGCATAAATTTTCAACTGATGGCCAAAGATAAGTTATACAGCCTGACAAATCAACATTTCTGCTAATTCATAATGACTAAGAGTTTAGATGTAGTATATGCCATCTCTATATTTCAATCTGGTAGAGATCTGTAATGATCCAAGGGTAAATTTTCTTGGGAAGAGGGCTATACCCAAGAAGAGTATGTAGAAAATAGTTAAGGCTTTTAACCAGATAACATTTGTCACTTTCTATTGTAGTTATCTACTTGAAAGAGGATGGGCTTTCAGTTTAGGTTCAAAATTGAACCTAAACTGAAAAAACTGCATTTATTGGCTGAAACTAACATGCATTATTATTATTATTGTACACTGTTCATATGTTTCACTTGGGATAAAGAAGGGACATCACTCAATGAAAAAAATACCTATTGCTTTCATATGAAACAAAGGTATTGTGAAACATCATAACTTCGTGTGTGTGTGTGGGGGGGGGGGGGCTCATCTTTCCCAAAGTTGGAATGATGAGGCACATCCAACTCAGAATTAGAATGATTTATAGTGGTATATCTAGATTTAATAAAAATCTTAAAATTAACTATTATGCTTTCATACATTTTACTATTTAAATCTGTTTGCCACTCTCCCACTAAACATAGGACTATTATATATATTATAGACATATTATATCTAGATTTAATAAAAATCTTAAAATTAACTATTATGCTTTCATACATTTTACTATTTAAATCTGTTTGCCACTCTCCCACTAAACATAGACTGAGTGTCAAGAGTTAGGTATTAAAGATGCTATATTAATTCACTTAATGCTATTGGGATTTAAAATTAAAAAAATTTTCAACTTAATTTCATTGTGATTTTATTGGATTTCTATACTAATTTTTTTTTAACTTAAAATATCATTTATCATCATCAGAATTGAAAGAATGATCTTGGTGAATTATAAGTGCTATTGCAGGATTGCTACATGCATTATTCTTATTTATTTGTTGTTTTGTATAATGTAGAAACAAATTAACTGGCATCTACTTGTTTTTCCTCTGCTAAATGTCAGCTTCCTTAGCTTTGGTATTTATTTCCATACTTTTGTCATTATTTATCCCTTTCTCTTTTGCATTAGTTACTGCTATGTAATAGTGTTTAGCAATGCAGGATTATTTGTACTGCTCATACTATCCACATTGTAGATTAGTCTACATTGCAAATGGAAACAGTAGCTCAGATTGAAATTGTTTGGATTTTGCTTTTCAACAGGTGAAAATCACAGGAGTGGTAAGTGTTACATTGGTTAACTATTTTAACTTGGCTGAAAATAAGAACAAAATAGTTAAAATCCAGGAGTGGGAGGAATCAAAGTAAATATGAGTGAACTCAGAAGTATATAGTTTGCTGAGGTTTGCACCACAGATCTTTCTTTTATCTTTATTCTAATTTTTTGACGAACTAGTTTAGTTATTTAATCATCAAAATGCTAACCAGGTTCATTTTGAATGGAATCACTATTACTGACCTCAGACTCAAGTATTTAACTTGATTCAAAGAAACTTTAATCGTTAACTTTTATAGCTGAAGTCAGTGATTACTCCAAGTATATCCAAAATGATTTAATAAATCAATTTTTTTTTACTGTAATTATATAGTGAACATATAAAGGAAAATCATTATACTGTGAATTAAAAATATTAAGTCATTCTCATATACCTTCTCTCAAATTAAATTGTACAAACCATTAAAGATGAATGTTGAGCTTAACTAAAATTTAACACTAATAATGACAAATATAAAGATACATCAGAGCCATGTATCTTGAGCAGGTTTTGTAAACTTATGAATATATAGGTGTGATATAAAAATAATAACAATTTGGAAACTACTTTGTAAATTGTTCTTACCTTACATCTAATTTTAAGAATTCTTTGACAGTTACATCTTCCAGCACCTGTTTTAAAAATATAACTTTAAAATATAGTTTAGTTTAATACACATAAAAAGAAAAAAAATAATTAAATATACATATTAAGACAACAATATTACCATCATGAATAGTTAAATAACATATAAAAATTTATATTATTATTTATTGTTGGCTGTCGCTAGAATTTAAATATTCTCATTCATCATGATATAAGGGAAAGAATGAATTAGAATTTATATGGAGTCATTTTTTTCTCAAAAAAAAAAAAAAAAAAAAAAAATACAGTCATCATCATCATCATCATGCATATCAAGGATTTAGGCCTAGCATGGTCTGTTCCAGTCTTAGAAGTCATCGTTGAATCATTTAAGAGGACATCCTGGTTTTCTTTTTCCTAATGGCTTGTACTTTAAAGCTTGCATTATTTATTGTTGGTTGTTACTAGAATTTAAATATTCTCATTCATCATGATAGAAGGGAAAGAATGAATTAGAATTTATATGGAGTCATTTTTTTCATAAGAAAAAAATACAGTCATCATCATCATCAGGCGTATCAAGGATTTAGGCCTAGCATGGCCTGTTCCGTCCTTAGAAGTCATCGTTGAATCATTTAAGAGGATTTAGGCCTAACATGGCCTGTTCCGGCCTTAGAAGTCATCGTTGAATCATTTAAGAGGACTTCCTGGTTTTCTTTTTCCTAATGGCTTGTACTTTAAGGCTTGTTTTGGTAATCTTTCTGTTTTCATTCTTGGAACACGTTCAAAGAATGAAAACATACATTTGAACGTATGGCCATAGTTTTTGATTTTTCTGTTGATATTATCATATCATAATCTTTGGATATCTCATTTAGATCTAAAATAGCTTTCTGTAAGTTATCTTCAGAATTTGTAATTATTATTTGGTCGTCGGCAAAGAGGAGAGTGTTTAAGTTAACTGTAGGAGAAAGTTTAATTCCTTGATGTAAATTTTTATTCTATTATATTATTATTTCATTTAAGTAGATATTAAAAAGAATTGCTGAGAGGGGACATCCCTGTCGGACCCCTTGGTTTATCTCTCTCTCACATGATAGCTCGTGATTTAATCTTATTTGTATTTGATTATTTTCATATATACTTGTGATAGCTTTTAGGATATTTTTTGGTATTTGTCTTTCTTTTAATATGTTAAATAATATGTTTCTTTTAACTTTGTCAAATGCTTTTTCAAAAAAACACAGTGATCTCTCAATTATTTGAACTTCAAATAACTGAATAATGAATGGGTTAGTGTGTCAAATGATTTCTTGTACAGCCCTATGTAACTGTAACACCACAAAGTAATCTACATGATATCTAAAATTGCAGGAAAAAAAAAAAAAAAAGCTTTCATATCTTTGACAATTGCATATACATATGATAGAAATTAGAAATGGTATTTTATTCCACACTTAAGTGCTCATGTGATGTTTATCACTACTATATTACCAAACAGTACTGAATATTATTTCCTTACACCTATGGCTATTTAATTTAGCTTTAATTAATGAAAAATCAAGACCACTCCCATTAAAATAGAACATATGATACCTGTAGGACCTCACATGCTTGATAACCACACTGTCAGTTGCAAGTATTTGATCCCAAGTTCTACCCCCCCGACCTACCAAAAGTTGCAAAATATCATTACAATGCAAAGAGCTGTAGCTCAGTTGGTATTGACAATGCTGTTTATTTGGAAAGAACTGAGTCTGAGTTCCATTTAAGACGCAAAGAACTTTTAGGCTTTTCAACTGAAGGTGGGGTAGAGTTTTCCCCTCCATGAAATAAGTTTTTCATGGAGGGAAAATATAGCAGCAGATTGATAATTATAAAACTTGAAGCAAAATCAATAGATATAATAATAATTCAAGTACACATGCCTACCAGTAACCACAGTGATGATTTTGAAATTGAAAGAGTATATGCAGAAATGGAGTATTGATAAAACTCACCAAAAGTGAAGACAATCTCATTGTCATTGGCGACTGGAAGGCAGTCATTAGAAAAGAAAAAGATAGTGGAGAGATAGGAAAATATGGACTGGGATGCTGAAATGAGAGAGGCAATATGCTTCTAGAGTTCTGCCACCAATTTAATCTGATAATTACCAAAAAGAAGGTATACTTGGAAAATGCCAGGGGTTATAGGAAGGTGTCAAATAATTATATCATGACAAGAAATTAACTATGCAACTGATGCAGACAACAACCACAATTTGGTTTTATTGAAATGCAATTTGAAATTCAAAAAGCTGTAAGATTCAAGGAAAAAGCTCAAATGGAATATCGATAATCGAAAATAGAGGAAAACCATAAAACCAATAAACAGAAGACCAATGAAAACATTAAAACTGGAGAGAGAGAGAGTGGAAAGAAAAACATGTTAGGAAAGTGGACCCATTTCAAGGATCCAATCAAGGAAGCCAATTACTGAACAGGAGTAAGAAATAGGACAACAAAAATAAAAGAACAGCTTGGATCACCTAAGACATTCTAAACCTCATACATGAAAGAAGAAAATATAAAATTTCTCTATAAGAAAGTAAGGAAAAATATAAACAATTACAAAAATATGATAAATGCAAAGAAATAGAAAATTTAACTCAGACAAAGAATCAATAAAACATACACCAGAAAAACAAAACAAGAAGCACAATTATCAAAAATAAACTTGGGAGCATTTTTACAGATAAGGAAGAAATTTATGAAAAATGGAAGGAGTTTAGAAAAAGTCTTAAAGGAAAAGATCTATATAATGAAGCCATAGAAATGAAACAAGGCTTGATAAGGAAGAAATTGGCCCAACCATATTACAAGATGAATGTGAATGGATGCTAAATGAATTGTCTTCTAATAAGGTATCAGGTGTTGATAACATTCCCTCAGAATTAATAAAATATTAAGGAAAGAACTAAGTCATACCTATTCAAGATCATAAGAAACATATATGAACTTGAATCACTCCCAAAAACTTTACACAATGCTCTGTCATTCCCATTCCTAAAATAAATAATGCAGACAAGTGTGAAAAATCATCAAAAAATAAGTTTAATATCAAGTGCTTCAAAAATATTATTAAAAGTTATATATTAAAAAAAAAAAAGATTAACAAAGAAGGCTGAAGAATATATTGGCAATGACCAATTTGGATTCAGGAAACAACAAAAGACAAGAGACACAATCCTTGCTCTTAGAACAATTATAGAAAGAAGATTTTAGAAGAATAAAAATACTCTGATAGTTTTTTTTTTTTTTTTTTTTTTGGTGACATGGAGAAAGCCTTCACTAGTCTTTACTAGAACCAACGTGCCAAATCTTGAAAACAGTAAAGGTAGATTGGAGAGACAGAAGGCTCATATTTAATTTCTACACCAAGTCCAAACAGAAACAACCAACAGCAAAACTAAAATAGCAAGGATATATAAAAGTATAAAACAAAGGTGTTCTTTATCTTCACATTGAATATCTCCATATCTCTTATCTCCACTGTTTAATCTCTACATTGAAGAAGCAATAAATAAATTAACAGAACTAATAGAATACATGGAATCAAAATTAGCTGACTACAATTTGCTGATGATATAGCAGTTATTGCTGATAATGAGGAACCGGAATCCACCCTGACAAAGAAGGAAGAAATTTTCACACAGTACAGTCTAAAAATTAATTATAAGAAAACTACTAATCACAAGTAAAGTGAATCTTATGGAAATAAAGTTGAAAATAAATAACAACTCAATACAACAGGTAACCTCCTTTAAATACTTCGGGAATTTCACATGGAAAATGGAAGAAGACAATCAGATATAAAAGTAAAACAAGCTTAGCTAAAAAGGCATTCTGCACTAGAAGAATGCATTTTTACTAGTTTTTTTTTTTTTACTTTGGGGCTGGAGAGGATGATGAGAATTAGTTGGAAGAAAAGAAAGATTAATGAAGAAATTCTAAAAATGGTTCAAGAAGAATGAACTACATCAATAAGAGAAGAAAAAGCCTAATTGGACACTACCTGAGACATGGACTGCTTACAGGAAATAATGGAGGGAACTCTAGAAGGAAAGAAGCCAAGAGGCAGACCAAGAATTTCCTACATAAACAACTGAAAGTTATGAAGATATAAAAAGGAGGACACGGCCTGTGTAACTCAGTGGAAGTGGTGCTTCCATACTCTGTGCTAGGCTTCTTGAAGGTAGACTTAAGTTCAAATCTAGTTGCCAACTAGACAAACTTTTTCTAAGCCTTTCTTTGACCAGTTCCCAAGTTAACTGATCTCTGGCATGGGCAAGAGTTTTTTCTCCTGGAAATTCAGGTTTTTCATCCCACAGAACCCACACTATTTTAGACAAGAACATGTCCAGTCAGAGATAGCTGGCTCAAGACCATAACTAAGTATAAGTGGCAACAGATGAAAAGACTGGCAAACAACTGTTGCCATCTCTTGGTACCTAACCCTAACAGGATATGTTCTTGTCTAAAATAGTGTGGGTTCTGTGGGATGAAAAACCTGAATTTCCGGGAGAAAAAACTCTTGCCCATGCCAGAGATCAGCTAACTTAGGAACTGGTCAAAGAACCAAAGAACCTGTAAGGGAATAAAAGGTGTTAAATGTTTTGTTTGTTTTTTTTTGAAAAAGGAGAGCACAGGACAAGACATTATGATGTACTATTACCACCAACCAATCTTTGGACTGATGCACCTGAGAAGAAGATACCAAGAACAGCTCGGTGCATGACCTCTGAACTTTTGCAGAAGGACATCTGAAAAATCCTTAATAGCATTATGTAACAAGCCTTCTGGTCAAGAAGATGGCATTTCCCTGCTATCCTACCAGATTATGTTCAAAATTTGTAGCCCAGAATTAACACCATTCCTATATTGCCTTTGCAATCTTTCACAATAGTTTGTACCTACACATGGAAGCAAGCCTATATTTAGCCTATTTCAAAAAAGGAGGATAAAAGTAGAGCCATCAAACCATTTTCCCATTGTTCTTACCTCAATCTTCTTGAAAAAAAAAATGGAGAAAGTCATCAACAGTTAACTTCTTCCCAACCTGGGGCCCGCAGGTTAATTACTCATCACCAATAGATTCTACCACTCTCCAGCAGATCTAATACCCAAGTTTGAACACAGACCATGAAAAAATTGGAAAAACTATTTGTTGCTACTGAATTTCCAAGCATCACAGTTGATTCAAGCACAGAGGTCTGTTCAACAAACTACCAATGCAAAGAGTATCTTATGGCTTTACTCTGCAATTCAGTCGACAGTTTCCTCTCTCGCTATTTATTGTGTGTATGTGTGTCATGGCAGATGGTTTCTATTCTTCAGATTTCCACATCAATTCCAGAATACTTCACAGAACTCACCAAATAAAGTTCATCACTTGTAAACTAATTCAAAAAATAAAATAAAAGAATCATTCAAACTATTTGCTCACCTGATGCAAATAAACCATAGTAAACCGTAATTTCAGTTTATTGGCTTTAGTTTCAGCATCATCAGTAGGAAGAAGTGGAAGATCCATACTTGGTGTTGCAATATTGGCACTTGCCACCATAAGAATTTCTCTCATCCGAGGAATTCCAAGAGTGACGTTCATCTCACCGCGACCAGCAAAATGAAAGGTGTTCAGAGTCATCTGAGTAGATGGTTCTCCAATGGACTAGATGTAATAAAATAGTGAAATTATAGTGGCTGAATTAATTAAAAATAAACATTATACCAATTCTGTCAATTGAAAGCAAAATTACAATACAAAATAAAACAGCAAATAATAGGTCAATTAAATCATTGCAATATCTATTGTAGTTACTCAGAAGTTCTTCATTAATTAACAATGAATATCAATATATAAATGAAGGGAAATCTAATTCTAGTTGTTATTTGATTGCTTTACAAAATATTCTAATACAAATCCAGTTAAGCTCGATAGATTCAGATCATCGTGCATACATGAAGAAATGCACCAACACTTACAGGCAAAGTAATTCATAATTATACCTGGATAATTCAACTTCCACCCGCTCCCCACCTCTTTAAAGGTCATTAACAATAAAATATTTACATGCATACTGTATGTACAGTTTCTGGTGCTATATGCTGAAATCTCACATTTTGATTTTGTCTTAATGGAAGGGAAGAGAAGTGGGGGAGATCAGGGATCTGAAGAATATTTTTAAAAAGAGTTGTTATACTAACCAAAATTGACTGCATCATAAAAAATTATCATATGTTAGAAATTTTATTTTGAAACTGCATCAGCTGATGAATTTAAAAAATAAACTAAACAGAAGCTTCAAGTTAGAGGATAACTAGATCCTACATATTATAATTTCATGAAAATAAATAAAGTTAGAAATAGAATGTCTATGAGAAAGTGAATGAATTTGTACAAGATGGGTCATATGTTAAACAGAATGTCATCTTCTTCTTCAACCATTTTTGTTCACTGCTGGACGAAGGTTTCCCTCATTCACTATAAAGTTCTATCTTGAGTTTTTCTAAGCTGCTGAGTACTAGCCATCTCTTTAATCTCATTCTTCCACAGTTTCTTTGGTCTTCCTGTCTTTCCATCTCTGGGATACCATTCTGATATCAACTTTGTCCATTTCTGAGTGTTACTTCTTGCAACATGACCTGACCATTCCCATTTGGATATTTTAATGACTGTTATAATATCTCACCCTAGTCTAAGCTCAGATCCAAGTATATTGTTTTCTATCTAAAATGGTAATAATGAATAATGATCTTTCCATTTTCCTCTGGGTAATTCTCAACAAGTTGAGGATTACTTAGAGGATTGGGATGTTTCCTGTGAGTGCTTCATGGCATTTTCCAAAAGCTATCCAACCAATTTGAATTCTATATATAACTTCTTTTTCACAGCCTCCCTCTACATTGACCTTTTGTTCTAGGTAAATATAGAAAGTTACTATATTAACTTCCTGGTGTTCCATTTGCACTGGATTTTGGCAATGTATTTATTATTTTTGTTTTTGTTTATATTTTATCCTTTTTTACTTTCTGCATTCAGCTCATTGATCATCTGTTGAAGATCTGCAGAGATTCCTAAAAGAAGCATATCATCAGCAAATCATAGATGATTTAGTTCTTTCCCATTTATTCCCAAGCATTTATAGAGAGGTTTTTGGTGTACTACTCCAAATGTGGGAACAGCAGCATAAGTTGGAAATATTTAGGATACACAGTGTTAAAAGTTGTACAGGCAGGTAAAAAGTAACACCTTGAGAGAAAAGCAACAATAACATTTTTTTTTTTCCTTTCAGAGTTTGAGAGTGCTATGGATATGATGTATTCATGTAAGAAAAGGCTGGCCATGTAAGTCAACCAAAGAAGGGAAATCCATCTTTTCTGGGGACTGAGCATTATCAAATGTAAAAAGAAGGAAAGCAAGATTTTCCTTAAGAGAAATAAGACAGGACTATATGTTGTTGGCACTAATATGAAGATTCTTGAAGACTATGTTTGACAAATTAGAAGATAAATATCCTGTAATCAGCAAAACTATATTATTTATGTGTAGGAAGAAGAAGAGAATGTACTCCAACAATGACAGGGAAATTTGAAAAGCAAACCATTCACTATTACACATAGTGAATAACCAACTGTAAGGGATGGAAGACAGGTCACAAGAAGATAGTAATCTCATAATTAAGCATATGGTTGCTCTTGAATTTGAATTTTTATTTGGATTTCAGATATATGATTAGATCAGACACAAACTTTACCATAACATGTGTTCAAAAGTGAGTAATGATAGTAGATCTACTGTGGATGAAAAGTGGAATTCATATTGGCAGTTGCAAATTAATGACAGGCTTCTGATAGCAAAGAGTTAACAATAATGATCCTCTCAATTATTCTTGAGAGAAAATGAGGTGAGACAATACCTTTTATCTCTCTTTCTTTTTTTGTTTTGGATTTACTGAATACATACTTGCTTCTATTCTGTAGGGTAAATGCCAAATGAGTATGAAAAGTATAAAGACAACTATTAATTCAGAAGCACAATGTCTTTCTAGACAAATATCAGAAAAGGCATGCAGTGAGTGAGCTGTTTGATTTGACACCTCCAGGGAGTCCAAAGGGAGGGAGGGCACCTACTGTACAACTGTCTCCACAACTCAATCCACCAACTGACCACAACTACATCAATGCCATCTACCGCCAACCACCACTAGTATTTCCAAAGACAATCACAAACACCCATGCCCACGGCGGGATTCGAACCCACAGCCTTTTGGCTGGAGAGCGGATACACTAACCACTCGACCAGCCAGGCTGACCATTGATGATTACACTAACTGTATTTTTAATGATTTTTAAAAAATATCAAGTTACTATTTTCTTATTCTAAATTTCAAAAAACTTTAATTTGTGATACATCATTATTCTAAAAATATCTTTTGTAGTTCATCAGAAAACAGCAATAACTTATTATTGCTATGTTCTTTCTGTTTACTTGTAAGAAGGCTATGTGCAAATATTTTTCTTCTGATGTTCTTTAAATGGTCTATAATTTTTCCTCATGGTTTTCAAATATTTAAATTCTTCAAAACTGCATAATGTAGCACTTTTTGACACAGGTGTGTGTATGTGTGTGACAGCTGAGGAGATATTTTTAGAATAATGACGTATCACAAACTGAAGCATTTTTTCTTAGATTTTTATTTTTTTTTTTTGAAATGTAGAATAGGAAAATAGCAACTTGATATTTTTTAAAAATCATTAAAAATACAGTTACTGTAATCATCAATGGAGGTTATTGGTGCAAGGATAATAAAAAAAGAGAGCAAAAAACATTTATTATGAAATGCATTTGTATAAATTAATTCTTTGTAAAAAAAAACAAAAAACATGCAATTTGTCTCAGTCTAATAAGATCTGCCTAAGTTTACACAGCTTAGCAGGATTACTAAAAACTGCATTCCTCTCTTAAGTGAAATGTTGGCATTTAACCAGAACATGGCCACTGTTACAATGTTCACACATAAGCAGATCATCAGCCTTACCAACAGATAAGTGTGTGTCCTGACAGGTTTGTTGCCTATAAACAAATTTCCATCTGATATCACAGCCCTTTTTTTGCCCATGTACTTCATTCAGGTTATTTTTGTGGCAAAATATTTTTAGATTCAGAGATTCTAAAACCCTGCCTGCAAGATTTAAACACAACCCTAACAAACAACACACACATCCAATTCGCTCTTTAACTGAGATTGAAAACAATAACATGTCTTTTCTCAGGCTATCTTTCCTTTACGGTCTACTGTAAACCTACACATACATTGCAATACATACACAAAGCTCATAACCATCCAACACAAATCTAAAGCACCACTAAAAATAGAGCTCTAACTATTTGCAGTAATGAGCAGGCCATGAAAGAAGCAGAACGATTATAAAGAAAACAGGAAAATAATCGACAGAATCCTTCACAAGAATACTACCAAAGATAAAGATTACAAAAAGGCCACAGCCACACAAAACTTCCAAAACAAATTCCCTGGTCTCCATTTTTAGTTTTCTCCCTCTCCATCCCTTACTTAGATATCGATGCGCTTTCTGTCCAGCTTTCAATCTCCCATGAATCTCTTTACTGCACATGTGCAATTGTTCAACTAGAGCAAGCAAGTAAGAAGTTAATATGTATTACTCTACAATTAACAAGTTCTGTCAACTAAAATATCACCAAAATTATTACAAATATCAGATTTCTAGTAAGTAAAATTTAATCCAAAAAACATTTATCAGTCTTAAATTAAAGATGCCAAGAAATTATATTCTTACTTAATCCTTTATTTGATTGTAGGCAAACAAAGCTTGTGTGTGAAGAATCTTCACACACAAGGATAGTTGTATATAGAGGCTAATGACTTCACATTTGCCTTAATATCCCATGCAAAGCACAACTCCTTTCAGGTGTATATAATGCTATGCAATGTACACATTATATTGGGAAGGGCCACTACTCAGACTAGTTTTGACCTTTACTAAGGTCTCATCAATGGGAGTGAGACCCAGAACACTTACCAAGGTTAAACATAATTCAGAAGTCATATACAGTACATACACATTATCATCAAATTCCTGCCATGTACCCTCAAGGGGGTGTACAGGATATGATCGTACTACATGAAAAATGTACATCATTACTAACTTCCTATCTACAATTTTCCTCCAAATCAGTCTGTTACTTGTCAAGACGCTAACATTATCAGATCTTATATTTCTATCGTCTAAGGCACATTGTACCATATCAATCCACCTATATCTTGGTCTTCCTCTGGGTCGTTTTCCTGCCAACCTGGCAGAGAACACTTGTTTTTGCCAATCTTTCCTTGCCCATTCTGTTTAAGTGACCATACCACCTGAGATTAGCTCTGCTATCGCATTCCTGGATGCTGACAATGTCAAGTTCTTTCCTAATATCCCCGTTTTTAATGATATACTGCAGATATGAGAGTCCTGAGAAAGATTAGGAGTGTGAACAGATGGCATCAATGGCAGTATCATATTAAAAATGAGGATATTAGGAAAGAACTTGCCAACGTTAGCATTCAGGAATGTGTTAGTAGAGCTAATCTCAGGTGGTATGGTCACTTAAAAAGAATGGGAGAGGAAAGATCAACAAAACAAGTGTTCTTTGCCAGGTTAGCAGGAATAAGACCCCGAGGAAGAAGACCAAAAGTGCCTTAAAAGACAGAAATATAAGATCTGATAATGTTGGAGTCTTAACAGCTAAGAGATTAATTTGGAGGAAAATTGGTGATCAGAAGTTATTAATGGTGTAACTTTTTTCAAGTGTTACTATCATAATTATTATGTACACCCACTGAAGGTACATATGAGGAATTTGATGATGATGAAATAATTATATATTTTATTACATAAAATGTATATCCCAAAAGAGAAGTTGAAGCAATAAAAATATAAATGTACATGAAATTATTACATTTATTTCTATTTAACACTCAAATGTCTGCTACACTGCAGTGAATAGCATTATATATCATTACCTGTGCTGCTATAAGTCCCACTGCTTCTCCTGGTTCTGCTAAAGACATCATAGCTTTCTGGTAAACCATGTTTTTGAAATCACTAATGTGCATTACACTTTTACTCTTATTTTCACTAATAATTTCTTCATCGGAAACAAGGCCAAGTGGATTTGAATTAATGTAATTTTCAATAGCACCATCAAGATTTTCAGAGACTACACCAAAATTAGTATCTGCTCTCAGGAAAGAAGAAATAGGATCAGGACATCTTCTAGATATTTTATTATACCTACGAAAAAAAAAAAAATAAATAAATAAATATTTATTTTTAAAATAACTTTTATTCTAGGTACTGCAAATACTCTAAGGCAATAAATATTCTCAAAATGTATTCTGCAGTTCATCAACATAATATAAAAATTGTGGATTACCTCCTCAAAACCCAAATCTGTGTTGAACTAGTTTGCCAAGTGCATATAAACTCTGATTTCAACTAATAGTTTTGGTTCAAATCTCACTGTGATATGGATGTTTTTGAAAGTTAGGTGGTAGACTATTTTCATCACTTGATATTGTTACATCCTGAATGAAGAACCTTTAAAAGGAAACAATTCATTCAGGATTTAACAAGTCAGAAAAATCAGCTGAGGAAAAAAACTAGTACTCAAGCAGAAGAAATAAAGTACTAACTGTACATAGAAATAGAATTACCTCCTTTTAGTAGAATTGTAATACCATGTAAAGAACTTTGTGTACAAATTAATGATTCTATGTAAAAGAAATATTAGCTTAAATTTGTGTCCTATTAAGCTATCTCAAATAATGTAAGTCATCAGACAGGTAATGAGTAACAGTGCAAAGGTCGCGTCTAAAACGCACGTATCGGTCATAATGCCGGAGGCTACAGTGTACACAGAAAATAACGTAAGCGCACTTTCCTCGAAGACAGCACCTAACAGCAACAGGGAGATTAAGGATCATCTTAAGAGCATTAAAACTAAGGGTTTTGCGAAAAAAAAGGATACAGCAAAAAGAGGGTGCTAGAACACAGAATATAAGACAATGCATGCCATATTGCAAGGCTTTTTGTTCTGGATTTCATCTCGAGGATTCTTGACCAGTGGTCGGAGAAAGGACGAGCCAGGGTTCTATGATGTCAGACAGCGAGCTGTTTTCCTGATTATGCTGAACAAGATTCCACGTGGAGTCATCAGCCTATGAAGAATCGTGCCGCTCGCTGGATGTCCCATCGGAAAGGAGCGGAGATAGCCCTCAGTCACAGAAGAAAATAGTTCAAGTTCATCAACAGTAGAAAGGATGATGTAGCCATAAGCCAGGCGCCGAAACAGCCAATCGAAGGATGACTAGAACAACACGTTGTAGTTAATAGACCTTTGGAAAGAACTGGGTAATGTAGAGATCTTTGTTATATGTTATGGAAATGATAGAAGATTGAAATTTGTGTTTGATTAAGTAATGTGGACAATCCTTTAGAGAACTTTGATAAGATTTCGTATTTGAGACAGCAAATCCTGTTGGATAAGGAATTGTCAGGAACGAATCTAATTGTATGTGACAGAAGTAATAAGTGTATTTTGTTTAGTAGATAACCTTAACTGAGTATAGTATGTACTCTATGAATAGCATGCATGAGAGAATCTTAATTTAGTGTAATATTGTCATTACTTTCTATTGTTCTGTGTGATTAACAATTTGATCTATCTAGGTGAACTTGATTAATTTAGAATTGTTTAATTATCTTAGCATGAGATTTAGAAGTTTTAGTAATTTGATTCAATTTAGTTGTAATTATCATTTAGTTCCAATAAACATGTTTTATTGAATATGCTTGAATTCGAGATATCAAATTACCACTTATAAAATTAGAACCATAGCGGGAGAAATTTTAGATATATATGTTTAAGTAATAGATCATTGGTCACGACTGCAATAGTACCGATATCTATTTAAGTGTGTGTTAGAGTGAATGCCAATGAATCTAGGAATATTTCCCTGAACTTGAATAAATTCCTGTTATAGGATACCGGCTGGTGCAGTATAAATACAAATTTGCCAGCTGAAAAGGAAATATCCCTAGGTAGAATCTAGTTAGGCTACACACAAGAAAAGATAATAGAGGTTAAAGAAATATATAAGTAAAAGCAACGACATAACAATATGACACCAAAAACACAAACCTAGAGTGGCTCCAAAAAAGTAACACTTGTTCTCTAAGCAGGGGATTTTTCTTATTCATCTAACCTATAGCACTAAATGCATTATATTTATCAACCTATAAAAGGTTGATAAAGGTTGTTAATCCCATTTGAGGACAGAAGTTTTTTTATGTTAATCCCACCCTTTATGGGGTGAGATCAACATTAAAAAACTTCTCTACTCCCCTCAAGTCCTCCATGTACAGAACAAATGCAATAAATTCTATGAACCTAGTACTTACGCAGCAACTAACAGGTTGCAGGTTTCATTCCCACTATACGTGGGTGTCTTTAGGTTAGTTGAATTTACTTCTTACTTATTAAATGGCATCAGCATTTTAAAAAACACCATGTTTAGACTCTAGAGAAGAGTTTCAGGATTATCTTACAACTAGCTCCCACCCCACAATACTAACATATAAATAGGTTCGATTACCACTTTAAAAAAAATGGCCGTTTTTATACAGGATTATTTACTTGGAAGGCCAACATCCCATTTTTAAAGTACATAATTTCATAATGCATGGCTCAACTATATGTGGATATTATAATTTAAATATTACTATTTTTAAAGTTTTTTTTTTTTTTTTTTGTAATACTATCAAGATGTCAAGGGGAAGAGGAGAGATTAACTGAAAGATTAACTTCCACATCCCTTGCACCATGTATCCATGAGTCATTAGGTATAACTGAACAAATATAACAACACAGTACATTGTGATATTTTTTCTAGACTTTCAAATAACATAAATAACAGCAGTAAATGGTACAATAAATATAACTGACACTAAAACAAACATTGTTATATGAATCATGATTATAACTACAAAAAAACGTCCTAACCAAAGACCCACTGGGTAATGCTATTCTAAAGAAAATTTACTACATTAAACAATATATTACAAGAAGAAAACAAAACAAATGTAACTGTATTTTTTTTTTTTTTTAATGTAAATCTCACCCATGGAATTTGTACACTTAACATTAGTAGTATGAGTGGGCTAAGAGTTAAATAATCCAGAAACCCAGCTGTAGAAATAACTAAACATGAAACTTTTTCAAGCTACTTCAAGTCTCCAAACAATGAAATGCATTTGCTATCTAAAAGACACTCACAAATCAATGCCTGCAATGAAATTCAAACCCAGACTGCTAGATGAAGAACAGAGATAATATTCACTCAATCAACCAAGCAAATGCAGAAGGAATGAAACATTCACAGGCGAAAATCAACAATGCATGAGAAAGGTGAACTTCCACAGCATACACATAATGAAGAGATAGGAAGGAGATTGACTTTTTCAGTAATAGTAAGGTTCAAGAGTGTTTTAGTCTTTTCAGTGTAAATGTTTGAGCACGATATGTCTTTTTTTTAGCACAATATATCTTTTTTAAAATTTTAAGAGAAAATTTTAAAAAAGGTAGGCAAGGGGAGGAATATTGGGCAACAGTAATAAACTACAGGATCAAGAGCTGGTAATCAATTTGTAATCTCACAACAAATGTATTTTTAAGGAAACTTCCCCATAATTTCATTTTGCCTAATTCTATGAAGGGCTATTCCCAAAAATTATCATGCAATAAATGGTACAGAAAAACTCTTCAAGAAAAGAAATACCACACAAAAGGTAAAGGTTAGCATGTTCAAGAATTAATGAATCATGAATGAACAATATGTAGTGACTTTAGTTTCTGAACTATCTATATCCTCACAAACACACATAAAACAGACTGACAGCCTTGGAAAAAGAGGATGATGCAATGCAAACATCTTTCATAAGTCTGAATATTTCAGTAAACAGTTATATAATTATATATTACATTTTTATCCTTATTGTAACATTAGAGATGCTTATTATTTCAATGCATACCTTGAATACATTTTCATAATCACTACATGTAAATTTTAAATAATGTTACAAGATAAGTGAGGTGGAGAAGAGTGTTGAAAAGATTACCAGAGAAAGTGAATAAAGAAAAACATACTTCAAATCTTAGAAACATCATAGATAGCTAATTTCTCTTCCTCCATTTCCTATCAATAATATGTTAACACCGATAAAGCAGAAATTACCAAAATTTTCAAATGATTTCCCTGAAAGTCCTCTAACTCAATGAAAGTGAAGACATCATGAGAAGAGCCTGGATCCTACATATTTCCTCCTACCAATGCTCTCATTCAGTTTTCAGAAAGGCTCGATTCATGTTCTCCCTCTGCCTGCAATAAGTTGCAAAATTTCACTTATCTGAACTATAAATCCCCTTCACAACTTTAATGTTTCTTTATATCTCCTCTCCATCTGTTTGTTAAATGTTGAAGACATGTTCTTTCAATGTCCTTGTATGAAGAATTCCAAGCCACTTATTTTTGTTGCCCTCTGCTGTTTAAATGTCTCTTCATTTACATGAAACAAGTGACCATATTCAAGTACAAGTTCAGATGTAGCCTTATCAAAACTGTAAAGAGGGAGAATAACTTCTTTATACCCTGAGACCACTGTCCTCTTCAACAATGGTTATCTGATGTGATGCTTAAGCTTTGTCTAACATCAACCCAGGTCTCTTGTTCACTTGCAGCAAATTCCCATTAATATATTACATTGCTTGCAATATCCTCAGTCCAAAATCAGCTCATAACCTTGCACATAAAAACGCTAAATTGACACTCATTAGCATATACCATAGAACTAGTCTGGTATGGATGCAACATTGATAATCACTCATGTTGATGTTTAGAGGAAAAAACACATAGGGATAAGTGATTAAATTTATTTAGCTATTAAATTATTAGGCCAATATTTCACTTTAGTTACCAAGGTATCCTCCACAATGCATCTTTGCGGGAGCAAAGAAATACACTAAATGTACACACAGACTGATTGTAACAATATGAGATCCTTAAGTCGTAACTGGCACTTTCTAGAGGTGTGGTGAAGGAATCTTGATTTCTGATAACATGAGGCAGCCAAATCAATTTAAATTTGGAGAAAGTTGTTGATTTTAGAAACATCAGATTTATATCTTTGACTGTAGATTTAGATCTGATAATCTGTATTCAAGGCATGGTCTGCCACACCAGCTGCAGCATAAATAATGAACAGAGTGTGTGTTCTTCCAAACAGATATTAGCTGTTGTTCCAGTATGTCCTAAGTACGTTAGTTTGCAGGGGTAAGGAGATACTAGAGACACCAGGAATATTTAGATGGAGATGAGAGGATCTTTTGGGAGCAGATGAGGGTAGCTAATTTTTGGTATGAATTAAAGGAGGTGTGTATGTTTATACTTTTTTTTAGAGCATGTGAGATTCTTTTTTAAGATGTAAGGGATGGCAATGGAATTTTTGTGTCCTGGATTGGTGGAGGGGGGGGGGATTTGGGTTTGGGGACAGGCTGAGAATTCTATCGATTTCATGAAAGCCACTGGTTAAAAATAAGCATACCAGATGTGATTGATTTCAGAAGAGGTATCTAGCTCTACCTGCTAAGGTTTTGATAACACCATACTGCAGGTGCATACTGCTTCATACACAGATTGTATGAAGTGCACAAAACAGATAATCCTCCTCTGTCCAATAGTGGATGGCAGAAACTCTCATACATATTTTATTTCTAAACACCCATTAAAACTCAAGCCTCAGTATTGAACATTTAAACCTCTTAATTGAAAAATTCAACACATTTTGTAGAAAACTTTCAAAAATACAAATTACCCAATGAGATATATTAGCTAGTTCAGACAGTTTCATTGTTTACAAATGTGTATGAAAGAACCGATAGATATCCTCGCAGACTTATTTCTTCCTAATATCACACATCTCTTTCATCATTGCCTCATTCTTTACTTGGAAAAGCAAATTTTACTACAAAAATAAAATGGTCTGGCAATGGGCTCACCATTATCACCTCCCATTACCAATTCACATATGGAAAAATTCATGTGTGAATTTTACACTCTACATCTACCACATGTTTGGTAGAGGTATGTCGATATCTTCATTATATGGAAACATAACCAAAAAGACCTTGAAAATTTTGTACATTTTCTGAATAATTGCCATCCAAAATTCAAATTCACATTAGAAGTAGAAAAGGACAGAAAATTCCCCATCAACATAGCTGAAAGATTATCATTAGAAGTTTATAGAAAATAAACCCACAAAGGTAGGTATCTACATGCAAGCTTGTTCCATCACCCTCAACAAAAATTGAGTATCATCAAACTCAGAAATGATGAAATTAAAAGAAAAGAACTTCAAATCAGGGGTGCTTAATGGTCAAAGCTGTATAACTGAGAGGAGACCTCCACATAGCCTTTAAAGCAATGCAGAGAACCAGGGCTTCTGACCTAATGTCCAATCGTCACCTTAGCGCAGTGCATCCTGTTAGGTATCTACCTTGGATACTGAACGAAAAGGATGGGATGACAATTTAGAATTTAGCTGAATAAATTTTATTCTTAATGCTTAAGCCACAATATAAAATTATGCTATAACATAACAGAATTTCATTCTGGCTGGAACATTGCCTGGTTAAACAAGGAACCTGTTGTTTTCACCAGGAAAAAAAGGGTGAACAGTGAAAGGAACAGCTACTGGAACAAATCCTGAAACACACCCCAACTCAACATCACTAGCGTTCAAGATTGGTACTATCAACATAAGAAGCCTGAATGGCAAAGAAATGGAACTAGCTGAGGAATTGGATAAGTACCAGATCAACATACTAGGGATGACCAAAACAAAAAAGACAAAAACTAGTGAGATCTTTCTGAGCAATAAATACAAAATGTTATATTCAGGCAATGACAATCAAGGAAAAGAAGGATTAGCCATAGTATTCAACACTAAATATGAGGCTAATCTTCTTGAATGGCAGGCAATATCAAGTAGAGTGATGTGGGCAAATATGAGAATGGGGAACTGGACAATGAGACTTATTTGTGCCTATGGTCAAACAGAAGGTTCTACTAAGGTAGAAGTGGAGGAATTTTTGAGGCTTTAGAGAAAGCAACTGACACAGTGAAAAAGGAAAAGTTGGTCCTTGTGGGGGATCTAAATAGCAGAGTAGGAAATGATTATCAGACATGCAAAAATATTTTGGGAAAATTTAGAGAAAAGTGCAAAGCTAATAATAATGGCAAATACCTGTTGGATTTCTGCTCAGGACATGGACTGGTTATTACTAACACAATGTTCCAACATAAAAATGTGCACAAATTCACATGAAGAGAAGATGCAAGGAATAAAAAAAAGAACAAGAAACATCTCAAATTCTTCTATTATTCAGTATTCACCAGGGAAACAAAAGAGAATAAATGTTTCATTTGTTAGAAATGAAGCATTTCAAACAAATGAAAGAGTTCGAGAACACTAACCAAACCTTGGAGATTTAGTGGCAAGCCTTGAAGAAAACACTGATTGATTCAGCCAGAGAAGCATGTGGTGAGGTTGTCTGCAAGGACAACCTCACACCATGGAGTTCTGAAAATTCAGAACTTCATGGTGGACACAGAAAGTTAAAGAGGCAGTGAAGGAAAAGAAGAAAGCATATCAAAAGTTCCTCACATAAGTCAGCTTGTACTCTTAGAGAATACAAAGACAAATGTAAGAAAGCTAAACGCTGTGTAAAACTAGATAAACAAAAGTCACGGGAAGATTTTGGTAAGAACATAGAAAATAAATATCAAGAAGGTGGCAAGATATTCTGGAGGTTGTTGAAAAAGCTCAGAGATGGATGAAAGAGTGCTTTAAAAGGAATTAGAGAATGATAAAGGTGAAATGAAAACTGGAGAAAAAGATATCCTTAATGTATGGAGTAATTACTTTGAAAAATTGCTAAATAAAACAAGCAGTGACAGCACAGGGTAAAAACACTCAAAAGGCATGCAATCAGGAATACAGATCCATATTTGAAGTAGAAAAAGCCATCAAAAGCCCTAAAATGTGGAAAGGCAGCTGGAGTAAATGATATTCGACCAGAAGTGCTCAAGTATGGAGGTATAAAAGTTCTACAGTGGCTGCACTGCATAGATTTTCACTTTACAACAAATAGTTGAGAAATCATGGGAATATAACAAAGATATGTATTTAAGCTTTGTAGATCTAGAAAAGGCATATGACAAGGTGCCAAAAGAAAAGCTATTCAAAACACTATAGTTGTATGATGGTGTCAATGGGGCATTATATCAAGCAATACATGAGATATTAATCTCAGCTCCTTGCTTTATGCGGACGATGTCATACTTCTAAATAAATCTCCTACAAGTCTGCAAGATTCCCTGACTAAATTGAATAACTGATGTAATAGATATGGTACGAAGGTGAGCAATAACAAGACAAAGACAATGAAAATAGGCAGAAGCACTGAAAATATCAACTGCATTGTGAATGGAGAATCTATAGAACAAGTAAAACATTTCAGCTACCTAGGCACAATTTTTATTGAAGATGGTAAATTAAATATGGAAATAGATAACAGAATCAACAAAGATGGTATGGTAGGAAGTCAACTGAATAAATTTATATGGAATAAGAGAGAAATTAGTTGGAACACTAAATTATCTGTATACAAGACCATGTTCAAACCAATTTTAACTTATGGATCTGAGAGCTGGGTTAGAAATAAAACACTTGACCAAAGACTAGAGACCACAGATATGATAGAGTTATGAGGAAGATTAGGGATGTGAACAGATGGCATCAATGGCAATATCATATTAAAAACGAGAATATTTGGAAAGAACTTGATGTTGTTGGCATCCAGGAATGTGTTAGCAGAGCTAATCTCAGGTGGTATGGTCACTTAAACAGAATGGAAGAGGAAAGATTAGCAAAACAAGTGTTCTCTGCCAGGTTGGTAGGAAAAAGACCAAGATATAGGTGGATTGATAGAAAAAGTGCCTTAGAAGATAGAAATATAAGATCTGATAATGTTTTGGTCTTGACAGGTAACAGATTGATTTGGAGGAAAATTTTAGATAGGAAGTTAGTAATGATGTAAGTTTTTCATGTAGTACTATCATATGCTATACACTCTTTGAGAGTACATGTCAGGAATTTCATGAACTTCAAATCCTATTTAATCTGCTCCTGCAAAATGGATACTTAAAAGTTACTAAAGAAACTTATTTTCCAATGAACCATCCTGAAATAACCCAGAAATTACTTATAAAGGCATGCTATCTTCACCATACGTTGGCAACACATCAAGAAAATAGTTCTTAGCATTAAAATCAGTAACATCAGAATAGCCTTTAACTCAGTAAACACCTTAAGAAGTTTCCTATGTGACCCTAAAGACAAGGTACAATTTTATAAACATCCTGGAGTATACAAGATTCAATGTTCTTGTGGAAAGGTGTACGTAATTCAAACTGGGAGAAATTTTGAAATCTGTATAAAAAAGAACATGTAAGCAATGTTGAAAACAAGCAGGAAGGAAAAAAGTGGACTCACAGCAAACATCCTCACAGAATGTCACATGGCAAATTGGCAATCCTCCTCCATGCCTTAATTACAAGAGAATAACTTTGACAGATTGTACAAGGAGTCTTCTGAGGCCATATTCTCAAAAGGCACACTACACAGAAACCAAGGACTGATTACTTTGTGGAAGTCATTAATTAATGTGTGTGACATTCAAAAAACCATGCCAGCGATCACACAGAGTTTATACAACAGTGTAGAAACTGTGCATAATATGCATAATGATACATACGATTAAATTATTATCCCAGTGTTTAATTTATAGAAATAACAGCCATTGGGAAACATTTGATTTTTTTTTTTTTGTTTTTGCTTGTGTTAAATAGCTTCCTCAAGATGTTGTCAGCCATGTAGACAACGAAACATGTTGAAGAAACATTTAATTTTAATAAAAAGAAACATCTATAAATTAAAACCTGGTTATTTAGTAAGTTAAGGCAGAATCGTGTTTTGGTTGCACTTGAGAATGGCTAGAAGACTGGTGTTTAAGGCAGTGGCCAGTGAAGACCATAAGCTGAAGTCATCTGAGTACTACAATTTTGTGAGCAACAAAGAGAAATGGAGTGTACTGACATCAGAAAAACAAAATTATGGAAAAGAGTGGTCATAAGATCACTAATATATAGGAAAGTGTACATGAAAGCAAAGAACTTTGGGATACTCTGACATTGATACTCTAGAAAGAAACCTGATGAGCGGTAATCATCCACCATGATAGATAATGAAGAAAAAGCTGGCAATCTACTTACAAGGGGATAGAAGGGAGATCATAAGATGGCAGCTTGGAAAGAAGGCTACAATGCAAGATTTGATCAAATGTTTTGGAAGTATCTAGAATGACCACATGAGATTCATTAAATCTTATTATGGTTTGTGTCAAAAGGTGAGGTAAAGTTAGTGAGAAGGTGTACTGTAGAACAAGAATGGTGAAATGGTAATAACTGATGAGCTTCTAAATAGTGAAGAAGTCAATTGTTAATGACCTTCTCCATCACTTTTAAGAGTATTAAGATGATTTGATGGCACTGGGATGATAGTTTGGAGATGAATTATCTCCTTTTTTTTTGGAACTAGTTAGAAAAACTCTTGTTCACATGCTGCTAGATAGGGGACAGATAAGAACAATTTATGGGTGTCAATTCTAGAGTACATCCACTTAGTAGAACAAAGAATAAGAGGGATACCTACCTTCTCTTTAAAAGATGTAGCAAGTGTTCCATCATGATATGAAAGAGAGGGGTGGAAATGTAGTTGGTTTGGGGTTTATTGGTGTAAGGACAGCAAAAGTCATACTGCACCATTACAAAGGTTAGAGCAGCACACAGTAGTATAAAATATAAATAGCTAAATAAGAACATGTTACATAAACGGAAAAAATTTTAAAATAGTGCAATACCATATCTACATGTAAATTGCATTTGTATAAATTCTTCTTTGTAAAAAGTTAAAATTTTCAAACCATTAACGTTCATCAACAAGGTCTGCCTGAGTGCGTATGGCTCAACCAGATTACACCACTTCAAAGTACATAACAGGAAATTGATGATGATGAGATTATCAAAGTCTGAATCTCTCTCTCAAGTGAAATGCTGGCACTCCATCAGAACATGGTATATGGTAAGATGAATGTTCATACAGGTGGGTGTGAACAATGTATTGTTATCTGTTGAGGGCTGATGAGACTGCAGATGCAGCTTCATTAGCCCTCAAAAGATATTCAAAACTGAATTAAAGGTTAGCCATATAAAATTCATTGAAGATGTACCCTACTAAGCAGAACTCACACTTTTTTATATGCTACAAAAAAAAAAAAAAAAAAAAAAAAAAAAAGCATTAAATATCTATGTGATAGACAATAAATATAAATACATTAAGCTAAAACTGGTGGTATTTAATGGAACCAGCTAAATTTGGTATACATCTTCCACTTATAAATTAAAAGTTGCATTTTATAACTTGTATATGGATTATTTTCCTTACAGAGAAATAGTGAATTTGGATAGTTAACATAATATACTTATTAATATAACCAATTTTGTTATATGTATGATCTACTTCTCTCTCCTCTGTTTTATCATTTTTTTTTTAGTCTTTCTATGTAATCTTTTTTATAGTATCTTCCACTAATTTTCCTAATACTCACATGGAAATTAAGAGAAAGTATTAAGATGTTGTTGTTGTTTGCTTAAGTATTTCAATGGATCTAATTTCAGATAAAACTGTGTTAATATTTGTTTTAGAGTTTAAGTTTTCTTTCTGCCCTTAACTCATAGCAATTATATACAGCATAAAAGAAAAATGCTGATAGTATATCTCTGCTGCTCTCCAGTTGTCAACAACATAACACTATTTAGAAAACAATTTTTGTTGTTAACTTGTTATTCTATGAATTGGAATATGGGATCTAACTAAAAGAGACAAGGCTGTTTTGAAAAGAAAATTCTTTGAAGATACTGTACATTGATTATTCTCAGGTACGGAAATAGAAAAAAATACATCTCTGATGAAATATTTAGACAGAAAACAGTGTTTTGCTGAGTTCATGCATTAATAACAGCTTCAAAATTTGTCATGGTTTGAATTATATTAATACTTTTGTGAATACAGAGTCTGTAACATAGCTATTTCTCATAAAGATGTTACACAAACAGTTATGCTAATAGGCTTAATGAAACTTGGTTGCTAAGTTCATATTCAAACTTTAATCATCATATGCAGAAATGATACCACATATTAAAAAATAACAATAACATTAGTTTAGCCTCAAAGCTTAAAATGTGAAAAAACTACATGTGCAAATGTAGTTTTTGTTTCATAGAATGTAGAATTTCATAGAATGGTACACCTGCAAACAACTGCAGATGTACCATTCTATAAAACTCCATACTATAACATCTTCCAACAAGTTAAACAGACAGCATCTCTGCCTTCAAGAAATAATTTGAAGAAATCAAAGATCAACAAACTGGAGAAATTTGTCTTGGGTTTGCAAATCTCATATCAGGATTTTGGGTGACTTTATCCTCACTGAACATTCCTTGGTCTTAAAAGACAATTATGCTTAATTTTTTTTTTAAAATATTTCTAAAGAAATTAAGTTACTAATTAATTTCTTTAGAAATATTTTATTTATTGATATAAACAGAATCACTTATTATACTTGTCATACAGAAACAGCTATATTCAAGGAAAAGAAAATTAGTTATGGATAAAATATTATAGCTACATACTGACTAAATAAACTTACCTTTGTTTCAATTTTTCATCTAATGTATACCACATCTCATGTAACTTCTCTTTAGCAATTTCTCTTTTTGTGTTGGGGTTGATATCAGAGAACTGGGAACGCAATAATTCTAGATTTTCAGCTTCAAACAGATGAAATCCTGATACTCTTGAATGTATATATGGATCTCCCTTTTTGCGTAACCATTTTCTTATCTGTTACAGAAAAGTTGAACTAATAAATGTTTAAATTCAATTCATTAACTCAAAAAGAAAACATTTTAAATGCAGAATAACTCAAAAAATATTCAGAGGTACCATTAACAATTCAAATGCAAAAATTAAGTTGTACCTTCTTCTTTGGTGTATCAATCCAAAAATTGGTTTTTGCATAACCATTTTCTTATCTGTTACAGAAAAGTTGAACTAATAAATGTTTAAATTCAATTCATTAACTCAAAAAGAAAACATTTTAAATGCAGAATAACTCAAAAAATATTCAGAGGTACCATTAACAATTCAAATGCAAAAATTAAGTTGTACCTTCTTCTTCTTTGGTGCATCAATCCAAAAATTGGTAAATATAGCAGCACATCACAACATCCTGTCTTGTGACTTCCTTTTTATCTCTTCATAACTCTTAGTGCCAATTAGAATCATTATGTTATTTATATATGAAATTCTTGGTCTGCCTTGTGGCCTCTTTCCTTCTACAGTTCCCCATGCCTCAAATGGTGTCCAATTAGGCTTTTTCTTCTCTTATTGATGTGTTTCATTAATGACTGCTCTTCATGAACTATATTCAGAACTTCTTCATTACTTTTCTTTTCTGTCCAACTAATTTTCATCTTCTTTCTCCAGCACCAAAGTTCAAATGCCTCCAACTTTTTCATGTCTTGTTTTGTTAGAGTCCAGGCCTCACAACCATATAATTCAATGCTCCATATATATGTTTTCACTAGCCTTTTTTGAGCTGGATGCTAAGTCCTTTACTGGTAAAAATGTTTTTTCTGTTATAGAATGCTTTTTTGGCTAGGATTATTCGTGCTTTAATATCTGATTGGTTTCTTCCATCTTCTGTGATAAGACTTCCAAGATATTTAAAAGAGGATACCTGTTGTAGTAGGTTATTATTTATTTCCAGGTTTATTTTCATTGGAATTGTTTTACTTGTAATTAATAATTTTGTTTTCTTATAATTAATTTTTAGGCTGTACTGTGTGAAGATTTCTTCCATCTTTGTTAGGGTGGCTTTCAGTTTGTTTTCGTTATCAGCTAAAACTGCTATATCATCTGCAAACCGTAGCCAGTTAATATCAATTCCATTTATCTTAATTCCGGTTTCTATTAGTTCTTTCAGTTTATTTATTGCATCTTCAATGTACAGATTAAACAATATGGGTGAAAGAGAGCACCCCTGTTTTACACCTCTACGTATTTTTGCTATTGAGGTTTTTGTTGTATTGCTGGCTGCTTCTATTAGGGCTTCTTGATGCTTGTAAAGATTAAATATGAGCCTTCTATCTCTCAAATCTACCTTTATTGTTTTTAGGAGGCGAAACATTTGATTCCAGTCAATACTATCGAAGGCTTTCTCCAAGTCAAGAAAGACTATCAGAGTATTTTGATTCTTCTCCAATCTTCTTTCAATAACTGTTCTTAGAGCTAGGATTGCTTCTCTTGTCCCCTGCTGTTTCCTGAATCTAAACTGGTCATTGCCAATATATTCTTCAACCTTCTTTGTTAGTCTTTTTTGTATGATTTTTGAGTAGTATTTTCAAAGCATGTGATATTAAGCTTATTGTTCGATGATTTTCACACTTGTTTGCATTATTTACTTTAGGAATGGGTATGATAGAGCATTGTGTAAAATCTTTGGGGATGATCCCAGATTCATAAATATTCTTTATGATCTTGAAAAGGTATGACTTAGTTATGTTTCCTGAGTATTTTATTAATTCTGAAGGGATGTTATCAGCGCCTGGTGCCTTGTCGGCTGACAATTCATTCAGTGCCCATTCAAATTCATCTTTTAATATAGTTGGACCAATTTCTTCCATATCAAGTCTTGTTTCATTTTCTATAGCCTTGGCATCTAGATCTTTTCCACTATATAGATCTTCTAAGTACTCCTTCCATTGTTCCGAAATTTCTTCCTTATCTATAAGTATGTTCCCCTGTTTATCTATAAAACTTTTTTTTTCTATATCTATAAAAGTTGTACCTACATTTCACATATATGAATTGGTTTCAATTGGAGATTCAAAACATAAAACCAATACTCTTGATAAAACTTCATTTTCATATATTTTATCCATACTACATTCATATAATGATTAAAAATCTGCCGATGTAAAATCTTGCACAATAAGTTAATTTAGTTAACTTATCAAGCTCGGTTTTACAAGGGTGTCAAATAAAAATAATGTAGAAATACGATGTATTGTTTTTTTTCTTTACTATAAATTAACTACTTTGCGTAATGTGCTAATCTTTTCCTCGGTAAAACTTTTACCGAGGAAAAGGATTATGCCTTATTAGTATAGTGAGTCAACAAAAAAAATAAAAGAAAGGATATTAAGCTGGCCAGATTAAAGAAGAAATAAGATAAGCACTTTGAAAAGGAGAGATCGGTAACAACTTGCGAACATTTAGGCACCTAAAACAAACACTCTTGGCAAAAGAGAACACAAGCGACAGCATCATGCTGGAGGGTGATCGCAGACATTCCGGAGTCGGAATGTCTTTTAAGGGTCTGAAGAAAAGAAAAAAAAAAGGAGGGAAAAACGAGGGAGGAGAAAAATGATTAGGAGTTCTTGGCTGGAGGTTTGGTAGCTCGTACCTCTTGACCCCGAAAGTACACTCATGGTATCATTGGATAAACCTATATATTTTATCCAATAAACTATATATTGGATAAACTATATCACTGGATAAACCAGAGAACTTCAGGTCAACAGTGAGTCTCCCTGAAGTTCTCCGGGTAGTTCCCAAGGCACGTCTGCCAACGTATCCTGCCATATAGTAGGCCATGCTCCCTGCAATTTCAAGCATGACTGACCGGGGTCCGATGGATAAACACTGAAAGCGAAATCAGAGTCTGTCCAGTTACCTACTAGAGTAAACAACAGGCAGCCGCCAGTCGAGAAAGAAAAAAGAAGGATATCATTTACTTTTTGGGCCAGAACAATTGCAACAGTATATAGCGTACACAAATGTCCAAGTTAAAAAAAGAAGTATCCAGATCAAGGCGAAGATGCGAGATGTCCCAATGGAAACTTTGTTCATAGTAAAGGACTGTTTATAAAGAAAAACTGAGTAAGCACATCATATCAATGTTCCTGGATTATAGATATGTAAAATTATATGCATCTGTTAAGCAAAAGTCTGTGCTAAATTTGTAAAATATTGAGTAATGTGTTAGAGTGGCATGTAGACAGAAATGTATATGTTATATTTGTGGAATATTTTCTGAAGTCAGCTATGCCAGGAGAAACAGTTATTCCCCATTATTTGTCTAGTTTGTAATTACAATTTTTTTAGTTACACCCTCTGTCCAAAAAGAAACCGAACTTTTCAAAAATAAAATAAACTAGTGGCGCCACCTGTTGTATCTTTTTGTTGTTGAAAGCGGCAACCTTCATTAGTGTTGTGTCAACTGTTTATAATATTTAATTCGTTAGAAGCCAAGTTATAGTGACAAGAGTGAAAGTGTGTTTTGATGACTGGTCGGAAAATGAGTTTCAAACAGAGAGCTGCGATTGACTTTTGTATTAAACTTGGTATGCGTTTCGGTAAAACTTTTACCAAAACGCATCAAATGCTTCAAAAGGCATATGGTGATGAATGTTTATCCCATACTCAAGTTTATGAGTGGTTTAAGCGATTTCAAAGTGGTTGAGATGCTTGAGGACAACGAAAAGCCAGGCAGTCCAAAAAACTGGACTGAGCAAAGTTAACATCCAAAAACCAAATTTTTTTAAATCAAGCAGAGGCACTGAAATATCTAATCCATAGCCATAATACCAAAATTCATGACAGTTCACAACATTCAGGAGAGGGATTCATATAAAAAAAAATTAAAGAACAAAATACAAAACTTGAAATTTTGATATTAAAAACAAACGAGATATACTAATACATATCTTTCATTCATACTCTGTTTTCTATCAGGACTTCAATATCATCAGATATTATATTTTGGTCTTCTAAAGCACTTTTAAATGCAAATCCATTTAGACCTTTGTCTTCTCCAGGACTTTTTCATGCTATTCTTACATCAAACACCGTTTCTCTTTCCTATCCCTTTTCTGTTTAAGTAACTATCAACTGGAAATTAACTCTGCTCACACATTTCAGAATGTTAACGTCATGTTCATTTCTAACATCCTTATTTTTAATATGATTCTGCACTAATTTTCCTCAGAACTCTGCTATCTGTAGTTTCCAATCTAATCAAGTTTTTTTTTCTTCCTCTAATCCAGTTCTCAGATCCATATGTTAAAACTGGTTTGAACACTACCTTGTATACAGCCAGTTTAATGCTTTGACTAATTTCTATCTTATTCCATTGGTTTCTTATCATACCAGCATTGCTAACTCTGTTGCCTATATCCATATTTAATTTGCCATCTTCACTAAAAATATCAGAACATTAGTGAAAATCCTGTTCATTTATTAAGAATAGCTCTCATTTCAGAGAAAAGGATATCACAGCTTCATCATTTCCTCCAGTAATCTCTTATTTGGATTATATATTGTGCGTCTTCATTCGCTAATGTTCACCTAGAAAAAACATTGGATTGAGATTTTCCTGCAAACACTTTGCCTGTTTGACTTTATCATTCAATGGCCATTTCAAATGCCAAAATCATTTTTTCCAGCAATAGAGCCATGAGTAGTCCTCTTTCTCTAACACTTACTAACTACTTCATGGAGCAATTCAAACTTACTGAATAGCATATCTCCTAAACTGTCTTCATGGTACAGGTATGTGGATGATAATCTTATGGTCTGGCATGGTTTCCTTACAGAACTTCACGATTTCATCATAAAGATCAAGAGAATCCACCATCATATCCAGTTCACTCTTGAGGTAGAAGAAGATACAATAATCAAATTGCCTTTCTAGATCTCCTCCTTCAACCAGATGATAGCCTTCAGTCCTCCTTTTTTTTTTTTTTGAAAGAAAACCCATACCAGACTTTACATTCAGGGTGCTTAAGGGTCAAAGCTGCATAACTGAGAGGAGACCTCCACATAGCATTTAAGAGAATGCAGAGAACCGACCGGGCTTCTGACCTAATGTCCAATCCTCACCTTCTCGTGGTGCACCCTGTTGGGTATCTACCTGGATACTGAACGAACGAGGATGGGCTGCCAATTTGGGATTTAGCTGACCAAATTGTATTCTTATTGGTTAAACCAAAATACAAAATGATGGTACGACATGACAAAATTTCATGCTGGCTGGGGCGTCGCCTGGTTAAACAAGGCCTCCATTATGTTGAATTTTTTCTTGACAATTATTCATAAGACTATTACACTTTTTTTACATATAATCTTTGTCAAGTAGCTTTATTTTAACCTCCTACATGTTTTGCCAATTTTTTCTATTGGCATCCTCAGAGAATACAAACTAGTAAGCTAAAATGAAGGTTACAGACTAGGTTATAACTGATGGTTCTAATTCATACAAAAAATTGGTATTGTGCGTGTCTCGTTAACGTGATTTATCCGTTATGGTTCATGACGTAATTGTTATGAAAGTTCATTTCTTTGATGTTTAATGATCTGATAAATGTTTTCCAAATTTCTGGTAAAATTAGACCTTGATTCTTGTTTAGGTTTTCAGTTTTACGAGCGACTGTAGCTGCTTCTTTAAAGGTTCTTGAATGGTAGTTATCTTCTATGTATGGCATAAGGCTCTTATCCCACTCAATGTGATGGTTAGTAGAGGCAAAGTGACATGAAAGGCCTGAAATGTCTTGTCTGTTATTTCTGACATATCCTATGTGTTCTTTCTTTCTCATTTCAAAGCTTCTAGAGGTCTGACCTATGTAACTAATACAACATGAGCAAGGTATATTATATACTCCATTGTGATTAAAATAATTAAAATTGAAGTCAGTAAGCAAAAGTAATAAGTCTAACTAATATACCTACTCACGTATTTCTGTAGGATGTACAAAACCACCAGCCCTGCTCAACTCTTCAACATAGAGAAGTTCAGTTCGTGAATGAATAACGATTGAATTATAATATGTATGTTGATGAATTTTAGAACATTAACGCATAATTGTATGCTGACTGCCAAAAATGAGACTGATACGTGTAAGTAAATAAGCAACCGCACACATGTTGCAATCTCGCTCCCACCGGGCGGGAACCACCGACATTCGTTTATTGGTAAATACGTCATTTTGGCCTACTTGATTGGCCTCTGTAACTATTTTCATGACTTTGCTCCATCTTACAGGACCCATTCATGTCACTGTTCCCACAATTCACTCTTAATTGCGTTGTCATTCAGGATGGAGGTAATCCAAGTTAACTGAATTAAGTATTACCCATACAACGATGTCATATATTTTTCTATCGACCCCTAACAATGTTATATCGACCCTCAGGGGTCGATATTGACCACTTTGGTGGCAACTGCTCTAGTGAAAAAAAAACAAACAAACAAAAAAAAAAACAGATAAAATTACAAATTAATTATTTAGAAACTACATCAAAGATAAATTATATTTAAGATAACATGAGAGAAACATCATTTCTTACATAGTTTTTTTACAGTAACAACGATGTCCTATTTTTAACATTATACTGTTATATTAGATTTAGGATTCTGGATTATCTACAGTCCTGTTTATGGTTAACTCTTAGGGAGAAAGGTTCTGTGGGTAGAATATGTGCCTTCCATATGCTTGGAATTTTTAGGCCATCATTATTGTTCAGATTGGAGTGGTTGATAAGAATCTCACAGGCTTCTTTAAATTTGCGTTCATATCATATTTTGGTGTGATGTAAACAACTGGTGCTTTTCCAGTCAATTCTATGTAAAGTGTTCAGGGCATGATCAGAAAGGCCAACTTCACCATAGTTATTATATTTGATGTGTAGTTTATGTTCCTTTTGTCTGATAGGAATTGCACGTCCTGTTTCCCCTATATATGGTAGATTACAGGTGCAATAAATACAACATATTCCATGGTGGACCAGCGGAGTTAACAAGTTGGAACATACCAACTTGTTAATTACGACCTAACCAATAGAATAAAAAAGAAAACAGAGAAACTACTTAAATCAATTACTACATGGCCTGAAGATACAGTCAAAAAATTACTTCTGCATTATGCTCATTCCCTCAGAATTTACGGTCTACCAAAGATACACAAACAAAACACACCACTCCAGACGATAGTTGAAGGTATAGGCAGCCCAAATTATCACCTAGCCAAGAAATTAGCAGCAACACTCAAGGAGTTGGTAGGTCATTCCCCCTCCTATATTAGAAATACACAACACTTCATAAACATAATCAAAGACATTACATTAGAAAAAGATGATTTATTACTCAGTTTTGACATCTCTGCCCTCTTTACAAATGTCCCAATCAATGACACAATCCTTCTTTTATAGAACAAATTCCCTCCAAATATCATGGCGCTCTTTGCGCAAGTATTATGTTCTGGTTATTTTGTATGGCAAAACACTTTCTATCTACAAAAAGAAGGCATAGCCATGGACTCACCATTATCTCCCCTTTTGCTAACTTTTATATAGAACATTTCGAGCAACATGCTCTACATTCCTCTCCTTTAAAACCAGTCTAGCTTAAATACGTTGACGATGTTTTTGCGATCTGGCCCAATGGCCGCCAAACACTAGACACTTTCCTTAGCCACCTAAACAAACAACACAAATGCATACAGTTCACAACTGAGATTGAAAAACAGAACATACTTCCGTTTCTAGATACACTTGTCACATGTATTCCTTCTGGCAGTCTTTCCTTCACTGTTTACCAGAAACAGACACATACTAGCCAATATATACACAAACTCCTACCACCACCCAACACAAAAACTAGGTGTCATTAGTACTAAAAACAGGGCTTTGAAGATCTGCTCCAAATAACAAGTGCTGAAAGACGAAAGATTTAAAGTTATCAGCAATACTTTTCTAAAAAATGGTTACAGCCAAACACTATTAACAAAATTCTCTACAAGACCTGAATAAAATAAACCAGATAAAATAAACAGAATACTACAGAAATACAACCTCAAAGCCACCTTTAAACCTCCTGCAAAATTAAAAAGCTTACTCAACTCATCTAATATGTATACCTTATTTATTGCACCTGTAATCTACCATATACAGGTAGTCGTCAACTTACGACCATGTTAGGTTCCGACCGACTGGTTGTAAAGTAATCTGGACGTAAGTCAAACCAGTTTAGGTAAATCAGACACTGTGTACAACACAATTGGTTTACTATTTACAAAAATAAAAAATATTATGAAAAAGATATCAAATACTGTATAAAACCTAAAATATATTTTATATTAAAGAACTAAACAAAACATATGTAGAAAATAGATAAGAAATAAGAAATATTGTACTGACCACTCGTGCTTGGCTGTGGGTCATCAATGCCACCACTTGATGTAGTGGGAGTTGTTTTTCTCATAAACATGTTGATTTTTGTCTGAATTGTTTGTTTCCTTTTCTGCTCGTAAATTTCACGGTATGGCCGAAAAGCATTTTGTATCATTCGTTCAAGGATCCATTTCCTCAAAATGTGTAAGAAGTTTATTTAGTAGAGAAAAACCTTCAGATAACCCTCTAGTGGTGAATTTTCTTTCTGGTTCTTCCTCATCTTCATTTTTCTCTTCTTCCATCCTTTCTTCTTCCAAAGCTATAAGTTCTTCATTAGCAAGTTCTCCAGATTCTTGCTCTAGCAGCTCTTCAACATCTTCCATTTCAATGTCTGAAGAAAGTCCATTTACCAGTGTTACAATATTTTCTGTAACCATTTCAAGTTCATGTTGACTATCAAATTCATCATTAACAAAACGCTGGACACAGTTTTTCCAGATTCCATTCATGCAGTTCTTTGTCACAGCCTCCCATGCGGCTGCAATATTTTTGATGCATTTATAAATATCGTACTGTTTCCAAAACTCTCGCAAAGATAGTTCTGGGTCGGCATCTGTTGCGGCTATAGCTTGGGCGAAAGTGATTCGAAGATAGTGCACCTTAAATGTGGCAATCACCCCTTGGTCCATAGGCTGAATTAGTGGAGTTGTGTTTGGCGGCAAATAAAAAACTTTTACATCTGGATGGAGGTGGTCTAAGTGAGGTGGATGGCCAGGTGCATTATCTAAGATTAATACAATTTTGAAAGGAATTTCTTTCTCGAAGCAATATCCACAAACTTGAGGTACAAAACAATTTAGAAACCAGTCTTCAAACAATGTTTGAGTCATCCAGGCTTTTCAGTTTGAATGGAAGTATACAGGCAGAGTGTGCTTGTTTACATTCTTGAATGCACTGGGATTTTCAGAATGATAAATTAAAAAAGGCTTCAGTTTAAAACCTGTGATGTTCCTTCCTGCCAAGGAGCAAGTCAGCCTATCTTTAAGTGCCTTAAAACCAGGCATGCTTTTGGCTTTTTGGTGAATGTAAGTGCATTCTGGCATCCTTTTCCACAACAATCCAGTCTCATCCATGTTGAAAAGCTGCTCTGGTTGATACCCTCCTTCCATAATTATTTCATTCAGACTTTTAACAAACTCTTGAGCTCCTTCCACATCTGCACTTGCTGATTCTCCAGTGACTCAAACCCTATGAAGGTTGAATCTTCTTTTGAATCTTTTGAACCATCCTGTACTTGCTATAAATATATGAGTGTAATCTTTTCCAGTGCGTTCCTTCAGCATCTGAAAGAGACTTCCAGCCTTCGACTGCACTGTAAGAAGGCTTAAGGGTATTCGCTTCTGTATCTGATCTTCCATCCAAAGAAATGATAATTTTTCCATTTCATGGATGGACCCTGTACGTTGTTTTGTTATCACTGTTGCTTGCATGGGTGCCAAACTTTTAACAACTTCACGAATCCTTTATTTGTCTTTCAAAATCGAATGAGATAACTTAAAATCACGTGCGATTGCATTCACCTTCTTTCCTTCTTCATGCTGCTTGATCACTTTCAATTTTGTGTCTAAATCAATGGCCTTTCTTGATTTCTTGACAGGTCTAGGAGTAGACAAAGCACTTTCCTCTTGGTTGACATGTTTAGGGGTTTTAAAAAAAATGCTAATTGTAACACAAATTATAACTGAACCAAAAATAGTGAACATAATATGTATGCAAACAGAGATTGAGACGCATAAATTGTGCCAAACACACGTTACTGGACAGTGGGATGACGCTACACGCACAACCGTTCCCATTAGGCTTCGGGGATCACACGGATAGGGCGTGTGAGTGTAGTAGAAAAATCTGTTACAGTAGTTCATACTGAAACGTGGTGCGAGATGCAGTAGCAGTCGTAAGTCGATCAGTTATAAAGCGCATAGGTCGTAAGTCGATCAGTCGTAAAGCGCATAGGTCATAAGTTGACGACTACCTGTATAAGGGAAACAGGACGCACAATTCCTATCAGACAAAAGGAACATAAATGACACATCAAATATAATAACTATGGTGAAGCTGGCCTTTCTGATTATCCCCCCCCCCATTATGATTACTCTTTTATTACCCATTGTATTTATTTGTTGATGCATTTTCCAGTCTAAAAATCCCAAGCATATGGAAGGCACATATTCTACCCACAGAACCTTTCTCCCTAAGAGTTAACTATAAACAGGAATGTAGATAATCCAGAATCCTAAATCTAATATTTGTAATGTTAAAAATAGGACATCATTGTTACTGTAAGAAAACTATAAGAAAGAATGTTTCTCCCATGTTATCTTAAATAGAGTTTAGCTTTGATGTAGTTTCTAAATAATTAATTAATTTGTAATTTTATCTGTATTTTTTTTTTTTTTATTTCACTAGAGGTCATGCCTGTAGAATAACCAACCGGTGATCAAATCATTGTTTCTTTAGTTTACTGTGGGAAATGTTACTCGGCTTGTCCTACCTTAATATGAAGGTCGAAACGTCGGGAAATTAAAATAGTTATTTATAACACGGTTGTCAAGTCAATAATTTCTAAAATGTATTCAGTACAATTATTCTTTCAAATTCGTTCTTTCTTTTACTTGCAGCATAATAATAGAATTTTCATGAATTGTCTTTAGCATGCAGAGCCAGTTTCTTTTTATACTCAGTCTCTTTCTGTACAGCACTTGTGACTCTTCTGGCCTGCTGCTTATAATTATCATAACTGACAACATCCTTATGCACATGATATTCCTACAACATTATTTTTTTCTTACGAATCTCTTGCTTAATTAGATTATACATCCATTTCACTCCCACTTTATTTATTCTTTGAACTCTAGGGACACATTCTGATATTGCATCATTTAAGTATTTTTTAAACCCTTCCCATCCAATAACTGATACAATGGCACAGAACCCAGCATACCCCTCAGGTGGTAATAATTTCTGGCTTTGTAGCTCACAGCATGCAACCTTTTCTGAGTGGAACATTCATAAACTTAGCCACTTTCCAAGCGAGTACTGCATGATCGCTGTCACCAACTGGAGGCAGAATAGTTGTTTCTTTAACTGAAACCTCCTCTGACACTATAATCAGATCTAATACTCTTTGACCTATAGTTCCTTCTCTCACATGCTGCTTGAGGAAGTTGTCTTGCAACAGCTCAATTAATTCAGATTCATTCTTCTCATGAGATTTCATAGCTAAACAATCACTGTTCGGATAATTAAAGCCCCCTCCATTATGATCTTACCCATTGTATTTATTTGTTGATGCATTTCTTCGTCACTAGCAACCAAGCCACCAGATCTGTAACAACACCCCACTGTGTATTTAATCTCATTAGACTCCACCTCAGACCATACGGCTTCAAACTCACTGAAACCCACATGAAAAATTGTTTTTAGTGTTGCAGTCATTGGTCCCAAGTCTAACTGGATTCAAGACATTTGATATCATTAGCAGCATGCCCTCTCCTCTCCTATCCTTCCTAAAAATTCTCTTCTCTTTGCACTCAATACTAATTACTACATCTGCTTCTGATAGCCAAGTCTCACTAATGCCTACAACATGAGGTCCCAACATATTAACAAACTACTCCTCTGTTTCTGATACTCCTAGCATTCATGCACAGATATAAATTACCTGCATGCTCCTTTGCATACATTTGTCTGTGACCTTTATGACACAGTTTGACAACTTGCAGATCTCTGTTCTTATCTAGTTCCTTACTTAAGCAGATATCATTACACATGCTTGATAGGTCAAAACTAGATGAACAAAGAATCATTCTCTCTTCATAATCATTTCAATAATAATAGCCATTCCCATCATTAATACAGTTATCTAACATTGGTGCTCTTACACACAGATTCTCACAATCCCTCCCATCAAAATTCAGTTTCTCTGACTCTCTGTGTTAGGTCTTATATCAATTAATAATTTTTCAAGACTCCTGATGCCAAACACATTCAAGTGTAGACTGTTCCTCTTATACAAATCCAATCTTCCCTCTTCACTCCACACATCCAAAAACTTGCATCTATTCTTTCTACACAGACTATGCATCAAATCATTTGCCATCGCAGCCCTTCTTAATTCATTTTTATCATATCGAGGTAATATACTTACTATTTTTACTTTCTCGCTCTTCACTCTCGCCTCTTCCAACAACCCTTTCATGTCCTCTCTCATACTGAACTTATCCCCAGTTCAATTATGATCTCATTTACTTTTCTTTTCTGTCTTAGAATTACTTGCGGTATATTTTTAATTTTTGCACCAGGAAAACTTGATGTTATAACCTGCTCATCAATGGCACGTAACCAAATAACATCCTTTTTATAATCAGCTTTACTTACCAGAACTATGTGATTCTTTGCTTTCCATTTTGCTGCTGAATTTTTTTTTATTCTCCCTGTGTTCCCCTAAATGTCACTTGGCTTTCTGTAGTTCCCTCATCATCTGTCTAATAATTTGCTTAAGCCTAGTGATCTCAGAGGATAAATTATTTCAATATCCTCTTTAATACTGTCTTTAGTGGAGAAAACCTTTTAGTTCACTACTTTGCTGCTCTTGTTAGCATTTAATTTCTTCTGCATTTTTGGCACCATTTTACACCTGTATTTAATATTAAAATATTACAATAAAAATGTTATAAAGACACTCTTCTTCTTCTTCTGCAGCTTCTCCCACTTAAGTGGGGTCACTGTTTCTTATGAGTCTCCTCCACACCTTCCTGTTTTGGGCTGTCACCACATCCAAGTTCTTCATCTTCAAGTCCTCTTCTACCAGCTCCCTCCATCTCTTCTTTGGCCGCCCACGCTTCCGCCTTCCTTGCACATCCATCTGCATGACCCTTCTTCCCACATATTCGTCCTCCCTCCTCATCACATGACCAAACCATCTCAACCTTGCCTCCTGTATTTTCGCTCCTAAGTTCGTAACTTTCACTGTTCCCCTGACATAGTCATTTCTCAGATGATCCTTTCTGGTCACACCGCACATCCACCTAAGCATTCTCATCTCTGCTACTTCCATCCTGCTAATGTTATTTTTCCTCAGGGCCACAGTTTCTATAGCATATGTCATAGCTGGCCTCACTACTGTCCTATAAATTTTGCCTTTCAGATTGATCGGCACCCTCTTATCACATAACATTCCAGCCATCTCCCTCCAGTTCCTCCAACCTGCTTGTATCCTGCATCCCACTTCCTTCTCACCTCCTCCATCTTCTTCCACTGTCGAACCTAAGTATCTAAAGTCTCTTACCTTCCTGATGACATTTCCTTCCAGCTCCAGGTCTGTCTCCTGGCCACCGCCCACTGCGCAACACATATACTCTGTCTTACTTCTGCTCAGTCTCATACCTCTCTCTTCCAGTACTTTTCTCCATCTTTCCAGTTTAGTTTCCGCTTCTTCTCTTGAATCTACACACAGCAAGATGTCATCTGCATACAGCATTGTCCAAGGTGCATCTTCTCTCACCTCCTCTGTTACCACCTCCATCACAATATTAAACAGAAAAGGACTTAATGCTGACCCTTGATGCAAGCCAACTGTTACTTGAAAACTTTCTGTCTGTCCCAAACAGGTCCGAACACTTGTCTTCACATTTCTGTACATTTCCTGCACCAACCTGACATATTTCTCTGGCACCTTCTTCTCCCTCAGACACCTCCAGACTTCTTGCCTTGGCACTCTATCGTATGCTTTCTCCAGATCAATAAATACCAGATGTAGCTCCCTTTGTTTCTCTCGATATTTTTCCATCATCTGTCGTAACCCAAAGATAGCATCTGTTGTTGATCTACCAGGCATGAAGCCAAATTGTTCCTTTGCAATCTCCACCTCCTCCCTCAATCTACCATCAAGAACCCTTTCTAGGATCTTCATTGTGTGGGACATCAACTTTATTCCTCTGTAATTTTTACAGTCTTGTGCATCCCCTTTACCCTTGTAGATGGGAACAAGAGTACTCTCCCTCCATTCCTCGGGTATATTTTCCTGTTGGCAAACTTTCATGAACAGGTCCCACAGCAGGTCAATTCCCTCTTCCCCCAGTGCCTTCCATGCCTCCACTGGAATTCTGTCGGGGCCCACCGCTTTTCCATTCTTCATCCTCTTCATGGCCTCCATCACTTCCATTCTACCGATGTTCTGCACCATCCCCTCAGAAGGCTGCCCATTTCCTCTGTGAGTCCTTGCATTTTCCTCATTCAGAAGTCCCTCAAAGTATATTTTCCATCTGTTTCTTATGTCCACATCCCTCCATAATACTCTTCCTTCAGCATCTTTGATCTGCCTCACATGTAAGATGTCCTTAGCTGCTTTATTTCTACATTTCGCTAGTTGGTAAATTTTTCTCTGTCCTTCCTTTGTTTCTAATTGATCATACAGATCTTGATATGCCATGGTCTTCGCCTGTGCCACAACTCTCTTGGCTTCTTGCTTTCTCTGTTTGTACACCTATCTGTCTTCTTCCACTCTTGACTCATCCCACTTCTGCTTTGCCTTCCTCTTAGCTGTCACTGCCACTTGTACATCATTATTCCACCACCAACCCTCCTTCTGCTCTCTAATCTTTCCAGATGTCTCACCAAGCACTCGATTGCACAGCTCAGGATTACTTTTGAATTATGTTTCCACCAATCTTGTACACTTTCCAGTCCATCCGAAATCCTCTCTAACACTCTCTCCCTAAAACGATTCCTCACACTCTCTTCTTTTAAGCGAAACCACTTAATTGTCTTCATCCCATGGCAACCAGAAGTTCTTATCTTCGATCTTAATTTAAAGTCTGCGCACAGCAGTCGGTGTTGTTGTGCTACTTGATCTGTTGGAATTACCTTACAATTTGTCACAACCTTAAGATGTTTTCTTCTAGTCAAAATGTAGTCAATTTGTGAGCTGTTGTTACCACTTCTAAATGTTATCAAATGTTCTTCCCTCTTGAAGAAAAACGAGTTCACAATTGCCAGATCAAACGCTACTACAAAGTCCACAACCCTCTCTCCTTCCTGGTTCATCATTCCCACTCCGTGGCCACCATGCACCCTTTCACAGTCTCTATTCTGTCTTCCTATGTGCCCGTTCAAGTCTCCTCCGACAATCACCATCTCATTTTCTTCCAATTCCCTCATTTCTTCATCTAACACGTTCCAGAACTCATCTTTTTCCTCTGCTGTACAACCAACTTGCGGGGCATATACACATAATACGACCACCCGCTCTTCTCCAAGACCCAATTTCATTCGCATGATCCTGTCGTTCCTTCTACCCACGTCCAGTACTTCACCCTTCATTCTGCCACACACCACAATTCCTACACCATTTCTTCCCTCGTTATTCGCTCCAGAATAGAACAATTTATATCCATCTCCCAGTTCCTTTGCCTTTCCCCCTTTCCACCTTGTCTCCTGCACACATAAAATGTCCAACTTCCTCTTCCTCATCATGTCTGCCACCTCTCTTCCCCTTCCAGTCATGCTTCCAACATTCAGTGTTCCCACTCGCAACATCCTCTCCACCTGCTGAGCTCGCTTCTTTAACCGCACCCGCCCTTGATGCGGTAGCCCTCGTCCACTTCTCACAGCTGTAGGGCAATGTGGCTGCGCGTCGCTTAAGGGGTACGCCCTAGCCCTTATATCATTTTCTTTTCGACTCATAATCATAGTTTGAGTTGGCACTGAAGTTTTACGACCGGATGCCCTTCCTGACGTCAACCCTTGCATTTATCCGGGCTTGGGACCGGCACCTATTGAGGCTAGCTTGCCTCCTTTGGTGGCTGCATAAGACGAAATGACTTAAAATAAAGACAAATTTAGTGTCTTTATAAAGTGTTATAAAGACACTAAATACGCTAAAAGCATGAAAATCTATTCTAATATACTTTTTTTTTTATTAGTGGTCCTAACAGTGCCTGTTAGGACCACTAATAAAGTGCCAAAAACCTTTCCAAGAATACTTCGCAATTGCAACCTGTGGATAAGCCCTATGCCTCCCAGTGTGTCCTATGCCTGTAGATGCGCGTGCTCACGGGGCTGGTTTGCCTGTTCTGGGGGACAAAAAACCCAAGTTTCCAGGTGAGAAAAAAACCCTACCACCGTATGAGACCGGCTAACTCACCTTTCATCGAAAGAGACCAGATAAAGGTTCCTCATGTCACTGACGGGAATCGAATCCAGGCCTTTCTCACCAAAGGGCTTCATCAAGGAAAAAACACAATAAAACAGATAAAAATCACCAATTTTACATGGACCATTCCCAATATAATCTCAAACCCCAATGTATACAAATGATGTTCAGTGCTCTCCTACAATTTTCTCTTAGCTAATGTATATGTAAGAAATGTGAAGTTCCTGTTACAAAAAAAAAAAAAAAAAAGCATCCCAAGTTCTTGGGATGCTTTTTTTTTTTTTTTGTTATAAGAGATTCATGAATTTTGTTATATTTTTGTTATAAGAGATTTTTGAAATTTTGTTATAAGAGATTCATGGGAGATGTGTTCTCTTAATGGATATCATCAGGCCCTATGACACTTGCCACCTTGCACAGGAAGTAGAAGTGGTATTTTCAATTCTTCCTTAATGAATGATTGATTAGTCCAGATGAAGAGAAATTAAGCTGTCAATCATCTTGTCTTTCGCTTGAGGATCAAATAGGCCATCCATTATCTTTAAAGATTGACAAATGGTGTAAAAGAGTGACAGTTTTCAGATTTTATCACATACTACTTTCTCGTTGTTATAAGGGTTGTAAATAATGTAATTTGGATCAAAGATTTCTTTTGGTTCTGACATACAATGTAACATGCTTTGGCCAGAACATACTTTTTAAGAGTGAGGTTGGATGTGGCAGGGTATCTGCAAAATATAGGTAGGCTCTGCCTTGATTTTTCTTTTCTTTTTATTATTATTATTTTTTTTTAATACTTTACAATCAAAGTTCAATCATGGGTTGGATAGAGTGAAGATCAAGATGATTTTGGAATTGTAGCTCCATTACACGGACAATAAAACTTATTAGTATATCACTGCTTCATTTGTTGATGTTTGGCTCACAGTCGCAGGATTAAATTCAGCAAGTTACAAAAATTTATTGTAGTCTATCTGGTTAATTTTCCACAGTGGGCATTTGTAAATGAAAGGGAGCACTGTTTTCTTTATGATACGAGGGTCATCCAGAAAGTAAGATTCGTTTTTAAATATTTTCACTGCAGCGCTACAATCACAATGGTGCGTATGCATACTGAGTTTGTTGATTCCTCAGAGGCATTGGTGCCATTTTCAGACATTCTCGCAATGTGTACGCTTTTGATGTGTGTTTATAATGTCTAAGAAAATTGAATCGCCTGCCACATGTGAAATTAGATCAGTTATCCATTTCTTGAATGCAAGGAATGTTAAAGCAGCTGAAATTCATTGCAAATTATTGAAGTTTATGGAGAACACGCAATGAGCGATTCAATGGTACGAAGATGGGTAAGACTTTTTAATGAAGGAAGAACAGGTGTGCACGATGAACGGAGTGGGTGACCATCTTTAGTGACTGACGTTTGGTGCGTTCAGTTGAAGAGAAGATTCGACAGAATAGGGGATTCACTATGACATCACTCTCACTGCAATTTCCAGAAGTTTCACGTTCATGTCTTCATGAAATTGTGTTGGAGAAACTGAATTATTGGAAACTGTGTGCACACTGGGTGCCTAAGTTGCTTACAGAACAACACAAAGTGAATCGGCTGGGCAGTGTATTGGAATTCTTGACATGCTACCACGAGGACGACGATGCTTTCCTGAGCAGACTTGTCACCGGGGATGAGACTTAGGTGTCGCATGCAACCCCTGAATCCAAACCACAGTCCATGGAGTGAAGGCACACCTCATCATCAGCCAAGACAGAATTGAAGACAATGGTTTCTACTCGGAAAATCATGTGCACTGTGTTTTGGGACAGACAAGGAATTTTGCTGGTAGACTTCTTAGGTCAAGGCTCCACAATCAACGCAAGTGTATACTGCCAAACCCTTAAGAAACTGCATTGTGCGATCCAGAATAAACGACGTGGCATGCTTACCAGGGGCGTTGTTTCGATTCATGATAACACCCGCCCACACATGGCCGGCATAACAAAACAACTTCTCGCCACCTTCGGCGAATAATTCAATCATCCCCCATATAGTCCTGACTTCGTGCCAAGTGACTTTCATCTGTTCAAACATCTGAAATCTTTCCTTGGTGGTCAGCAGTTTCAAGACTATGACGAGGTCAAAGAAGCTGTCAATACATGGTTTGCATCACAGGTGGCAACCTTCTATGACGAAGGTAAACGTCCCATTATGATGTACCTGAACAACGCACTTTATTGGAAATTAGAAAAAGAAAAAAAAACTTTATTGGAAATTAAAGCAGACATCTTTCATTTCCAATAAAGTTTTTTTTGTAAGTATATTTTTGTTTCTCTGACAGCCCATCAGAACTTACTTTATGGACGTCCTTCGTATATCAGAAGTACAGAGAAGTGATTATTGCTTCTATATGTTCTCAATTTCCTAAATAAAAAGTAGGAAGACAGAGGGATGTATTATACAACACGAATGGGAGATTTGTACTAATTCCATTATATAAAAGAAAGAGATTGTTGGCGGCCATTTGGCATTTAACAGGTGACCTTTCCCCATATTGTTGTTGCTGTTCACATCACCTTCCCCCACAATGTATTAAGTTGATTAAAACACCTATTACAAACACTGAGGTGGAGCAGTTACAACATAATTTCTCTCTCTCTCTCTGAGACAAATTAGAACCTGGTGGTCAGATAAGGATGTCTGGATTTACAGCTGAAGCAACCAAAGTTCTGAGGTCAGTGCATCATGTCCATTAATGCATTAATGCTTGTCTAGTGGAATTAAAATTTTACATTTCTGGGAGGACAACTCTGCTATTTCTGTATAAGTCTGACTAACTTCCTCTTAAATAAAAATCCTCATAAAGATTCTCTATGTACTAGGCAGGATTTGAACCAAGATCTTACCAACCAAACTGTCTATACTGACTGAGCAATGGTGGCATCTGGCAGTAAGTACATGGAACAAACTGCAATAGAAAATCCCACTGAGAGACTAGTGGTGTTGGTTGGGACATGTCAGAATGAAGTTTGTGGATAGGTTGGTTGCCCACAAGGATATATCTCTAACAAATTGATGGAGGCATAACTATGAAACTGGAATACATACTGCACAGTTGAATCATCATAGACATATCACCTGAACAAAAACAGATAAGAGTATATATTTACAGAGATAGTCATGATATTAAGCTTCTTAATAGCAAAATTAACGAATTCCTAACAGTTCTATTGTAAGAATGCAGCTGTTTTTCTGGTTTTGAAGATTTATTCAATTTCTAACATTTGTTCATCTTGTTGCAAGTTTCTTCACTTGGTTAGAGTATAAATTAAAGATGCCAAAATAATATTCTTAGTTTCATCCTTTCACGACCTGGCTACTTGTATATACAGGCTTCACATCAACTGCCTTAGTATTCCATAATGCAAGGCACATATCCTTACAGATAAGCATAATACTATGCATTCTGGGAAGAGCCACTACCCAGACCGATTTCGACCTTTGAGGTCTCATCAGTGAGAGCCAGACCCAGAAGAGATACCAAAGTTGAAATAATCCAGAAATCATATTTCCTATAAAAGAGTCTAAGTCTGCTGCATAAAATGAATTTCACAGAAGACCATTTTCAACACATTAATGTTGTAAACAATAACCATCTTCTACTTTTATGAATTTCTACTTTTTAAATAAACCATGGGAGTCTCCTGCAGCTCAGCTGGTAATAATGATGGGTGGGTTAGAAAGCTCCTCTGAGTTCAGATCCTATCTATGATGTGATGTGATAAAGGTTCATCACATCCTGGATAGGTTGTGATGAACCTTTAAAAGGACTAACTGAAAGTGCATTAGATGTGTAACTTCTGGAAAAAGTTTTTCATCCTACAAGACAGAACACATGTAACTGACAAACACTCTATGAAAATGGGATTAACTGCCTATCATAGCATTAATTATATTTCTATAAGGTCAAGTTATCTGATAATGATGGGACATTGGGCCTAACATAAGGAAAAGGTGATAAACTCAGACTATCTCTATAAATAAATTATTACTTAAAATGGCGAATATTTGTAATAAAAAAGTATTTCAATTAAACATTTTTTGAAAATACGTAAAGAAATTATTCAGTATTTTAGAATACAATTATATGAACATAACTGATTCTTATATTAGGATCTAGCATTACAAGTTTTTAACAAGAAATAAAATACATATACTTACAGATTTTTTATATTGATAAATTTCATCTAAATTTGTTTTTTCTAAAGTTCTTCTCATATCATTCTCATTTAATACTGCTCTGTTATTTTGTACTAATATATGCAATTGCTCCTTCTTCAACATTTGCATTTTCATAATGTCTAATCCATCTTCACCATACTGAAACTAAATCAATAAATTTCATTACTACTAAAGTCATGACCATTTAATAATTTATATTATACAGAAAAAAACTGGCATTAATAATGAATTTTAATTCTTTGCAGCATTCCTGTCAAGTTATACAGCTCTAAAATCATCAGTACATAATCTAAACCAGCATTTACCCCAATAGTAAGGTCATGTCCCCCAAGAAGGATGACCTATTGTGTCCACAACTCACACTGCCTCCCCCTTTTCTAGTTTCACTACCAAGCAGGCAGGGATGTTGAGGGGTTTGCCATCAGCAATGACCTATCTCAGATCATCAACTCTTCCTACCAGAATCCTTGACACCCCCACCCCTCCAATTAGTCAACACACTTGATCTCTTTCTAACAAGCTTCCCTTCCAGATATGCTGCAGTTGTCAATCCTCCTTTTGGTAACTCAGACCACAACTTCATACAAGTCTCTTTTGCCACAGAACAACCCTCACCCACCAGTTCACAGTCCTGTGTCCTTTGGCATTACAAGAATGCCAACTGGGAGGACCTCTGTGACTTCTATTCCTCCTCCTTCCCATAGCCTGACTACTGCTTCAGTTCTGATCCAAACACTGGCTCAGACGAATAACAGAAATCATCTTCAAAGGAATAAAGGACTTCATCCCTAATTCCACTCCAAATTCTCAGGTGGCATCCAAGTCTTAGTTCTCAAAAAAAGTGTGGCAATGCTGTAAAAGAAAAACCTCTGCTTATCATGAATGGCTCAAAACTTAAACTCCAGCTGCTCGCTCTGCAGTTTGCAACCACTGTAAAAGAATCATTACCAAGTTACCAAGTCAGACTTGGAAAGGACCAAATGCTGCAAACCCACCTCCTTCCCAAATGGCAGTCAATCCTTCTGGTCCTTTGCAAAGGCCAAGGTCCCTTCTGGTCCCATGCAACTTCTGCCCACCCAGGTTTCCACCACTCTCACATCCAGATGGTACTGTAATTACCTTACCTAAAAACAACTTACTGACATCACTCTTCTCTTCAAATTCCGGCATTGATAACCTGGGCAAAGTTCCCTCCACACTACAAAGAACAACTCCCCTCATGTCACCATAGTCTTCTGACAAAAAGAAATCCAAAGAATCCTCAATAACCTGAACACAAACAAGGCACCTTGTTCCTGATGGTATCCCACCTGTTGTGTTAAAAAATTGTGCCCCAGAACTAACACCTATCCTGTATCACTTCTTCAATCTATCCTATTCAACTGGCATCTACCCTACAACATGGAAGCAGGTCCACATCCAGTCCATCCCAATGATAAAAGTCAACTCAAGAACTCCATCCAATTGCTCACTTTTGTTCTCTCTAAACACATGAAGAAGGTCAGTGATCAGCAGTATGGATTTCACCACTCGTGATCTACAGCTGATCTTGCTTTCACAACCCACCTCTGGACTCAAGCCATGGAGAAATTTGGAAAAACTCATGTGGTTGTCCTCAACATCTCAAAAGGCATTTGAGGTTTGACACAGGGGCCTACTTAACAAACTGCCATCTTTTGGTCTGCCTTCCTCACTCTGCAACTGGATCGCCAGTTTTCTCAATGGCCACTCACTATGTGTCATGGTGGACAATTCACTCTCCTCAGATTTCCCCACCAATGCAGGAGTATCCCAGAATTCTATTCTTTCACCCACTCTCTTCTTCCTGTATATAAATGACCTGCTCTCTCAAACTACCAATCCTATTCATAGCTTTGCCGATGACAGTACACTCCATTCCTCCTTTTCATTCGGTAAATCTCGTAGTGCTCACGTATTAGAATCCCCAAGATCTACCATGACCAGTGACCTGAAATCAGATCTCCTAGTTATATCCCAGTGGGGGTAAGGATAACACTATAAACTTTAATGCCACCAAACCCAGTCCTGTCTGATCTTGCAAGAAAGAGCTCACATCCCACCCCCCCTTACTTTCAGTAATACCGAGATATCCAAACACGATCAGATTTCTCTACTCGGAGTGACCTGCACCTCCAATCGTTCCTGGCACAACCCCATTTCAACTATAGCATCCACAGCTGCCAAAAAACTTGTACTTTTTTGTACAAGACACTACTTCACACCTTCACAGCTGCTAACTCTATACAAAGCCCAAATCATCTGCCCAGCCATGGAGTACTGCTCCCATATTTGGGTTGAGCACCAAAATCCTCCCTAATTGCTTTATTATATCCAGAAATGGGCAACCTGACTAATGAATGATCCCTCTCTCACATACCGACTTCAATCCCTCTCTCTCTCGTAGATATTCAGTTTCTGCCTTGTGCCTCTTTAACAGATACTTTCATGAACAATGCTCTGCTGAATTGGCCACTAATATTCCTCCAAAATCATTAAAAGCTCCACTGTTAACCAAAACCCTTTTACAGTCCATCTTGAAACTCACTGAACCAAATTCATTGCCTCCTTCTTCATCCCATCTATTTCTGTCCTTTGGAACAGTCTTCCCTACTCTGCCTTCCTCAAAGATTACAACCCTCAGCTGTTCAAGCAAAATGTGAACAGATTCCTCCTTTCTTCTATTCCTCTTGCCCACAAACGGCACTAATGTGCTATAGGTCTTGCAGTCTTTCATGTGTGGAATCGTGTGTGTGTGTGTGTGTGTGTGTGTGTGTGTAAAATTTAATAATATTATTACCTGAGACGTCCAGGAAGTCAGGGACTCATTAAGGGAGGCCACACATCATCATCATCTTGCAGCCTTTCATGTGTGGAATTGTGTGTGTAAAATTTAATAATATTATTACCTGAGACCTCCAAGAAGTCAGGGACTCATTAAGGGAGGCCACACCATCATAGACTGCTTTACGAGAGAAAAATCTAGCTCATGTCTCTTTCTCAATTTCACTCATTCTCAACTTACATCGGTGCTCTCTCATCCTCTCCATCCTCCATAAAATGAAAAATTCCACTTACTGGTATCCTGTATGACCTTTTCAAAACTTTGTGGGTCTCTATCATATCCCTCCTTTTCCCCTGTTTGATAGTGTCTGAAGTCCCCAAATTCTCAATCTGTTCTCATCATTTACAATCCATATCAGCACTGCAATTACACTAGGCTGTATTTGCAATCTTTGCTATATGATTCTTGAAGTTCCTACTATAACTCCAAGATTTCTAGCCTGATCAGTTCCTTAAAGCATAATCCTGCCAATATAATATGACATTGTACATCTCATCATACCAACGAGCATACTTTTACATTTACTAATATTGAACTCACAATCATTTTCATATGCCCATAATTCCAGCCTATTCAATTCTGCAAATGCATATGTCAATCGCATTCCTGATTATCCTACCTATTTCAGCATCACCAGCAAACAGCTGTATGTCTCCTTTCATATACTTCCCGATGTCATTACTGTAAAGATTGAATAATACTACCACCCTTGTGCAATGGAATTATGATATCCAATATCCACTTCTTTCCACTCCTATGGAATATTCCCTGTGCTCAGCCAAGGACTGATTCCTGTAAGACACCACTTGCCACCTTAAATCTTGCAGACTCACTCCCCTCATACACCACTTTTTGTTATGTTAGTCAGCCATCCTCTTATCAAAGATAAAGGTTTTATAATCAAATCCCATATTATTATTATTATTATTATCTCGGGCAACTCCAAGGAGTCGACAGACTCATCGAGGGAGGCCCTAAGATCATGTCAAGAGCAACTATTCGACATTCACACAGTATCTATCATATACCTCGCCTTGAACTCATTCACGGTCATAGCACCCACAACAGACTCTGGCAGCTTATTCCACTCATTCACCACTCTCCAAGTAAAAACCTAGTTCTAACACCCCTGCTAACCACACTCTTGCCTAGCTTCCATGTATGGCCCCCTAGTCCTCCCACCACCAATCCTATTCTCAAAAATATCTTCTGGATTAATCCTACAGAAACCCTTCAGTAATTTGAATGTCTCACTCACATCACCCCTTTTCCGCCTATCAACCAATTTTTGCAACCCACAAATCTTCAACCTGTTCTCATAAGGTATTCCACAGACCTGCTATCATTGTGGTCACTCGTCTCTGGATCCTCTCCACCTCCTCCCCATCAAGAAGAAACCCTGCATCCTCCACCAAATATCCTCCAACTTACACAACAGCATGCTGTATCCTGTTTAAAAGCCTTAGCAAAGTCCAAAAATATCATGGTGAATCAATTCCTTTTGTCCAACTCAAACATATCATAAAATGTGAGAAAGTTACTCAAACAAGAGTAACTTGCTCTATCAGGAAACCCATAAGGAAAACAACTGTAGCATACAATTCTGACAGTTTGTATATAACAATTCTTCCATTTAATGAACTGTTTCTAAGTTCTGTCACCAGAATACTATTTGTTCCTTGTCCCAAAGTAATATTTTACCAATGAGAATCTTAAATTGTGGAAATACCATATGAAGAAAACACTATATAGAAAGACTATAAATTTCTCCTTTAGAACAATTTATATAATACTATCTTCAATTCAAAATATGTGACAGCAACAACTTTATATGGACAGGAATAGCAGTCCAATTATTAAAGGAAATAATTTTATCCAAACTATATTAGTTTATGGAAAAACTTCCAACAACTATCTATAATCCAGAGTATTTTAATAATAAGGTGTGACACCTTTTGGCAACTCGTATATGAAAATATGACTTCTGCATTACTTCAACCTTAGTATCACCTCTGAGTCTGGCTCCCACTGACGAGACCTCGATGAAGGTTGAAACCAGTCTGGGTAGTGACCCTTCCCATAATGCATCCCATAAGGATATATGCTTTATGGGATATGGGATACTAAGGCAAGTGATATAAAGTCATCCCTGCAATCTGCAAAGCAGAGTCCTAAATTAACTGTAAAATGAAACTGTAAATTAGAAGAGAAGAGCTTAGAACAGAGGTTCTACCTCTTAGTTTAAATTTCTTAGGTCAAAACATTTAAGTAGACATTAAGAGATGTAATTAAAAAATCCTGCCAAATCCATTACTAAAGAAAGCAATCAACCAAATGCTAATCATGCAAACATCAATCAAGATGCACAATAAATTACCTTAAGGGAGTTAGTTCTGCACTGCCCTCAGTCATCAGCTCACTACATCCACTTTTTATGAGTGTATCTCTACTCCAAAAATGGAATGCAACAACTCCAAAATAAAACTATTTGAAATGTAATAACAGCTGCATTTTGATTAACAATACCGCACTATCACAGTTTTTACTTACACTAATGCACATCATGACCATTTAAGATAAGGTACTCTTGTGCTGTATTGCAATTCCTGAGCAGAATTAATTTATTTATCAATTCTGAAATTCAATATTTTTTCCTAAAGACATTCAACAAAGCATCTGTGCCTACAGTTCAAATCAAACCCAGAGCCTGCTGAGTGAAGAGTGGATGGTTATTTACTCAGCCAACCAAGCTAGCTGTGCTATTTATTTATTTTTAATGTGAATTTCACTCACAAAAAAGGTGTTAGCCTATAGTATTAGTACCACGGGCTAATTATCCTAATTATTTCAGACTATCAATAAGAAGGATGGTGGTAGTCTTGCAGCATGCAATGAAGTTTCCATGTACTACACATTCACAAGATAGCCATGCACATGGTAGAATCTGAACCCCAGCTTACTGGTTGGAGAACACATTCTGGCCACCAGGCTAATCAGGACGATACTAAAATGCACACAAAATATTCCTTGGAAGATTTGTACAATATTACATGCATATGTCATGAATTTCTCACAGTTACTGAAATTTAGTTTCAAAAATTTTAACAAAGATTCAAAATCCCAAATTTTACCAAACCCATCTATGAGAATAGTCATGCTTAATACCACATACCAGAAAAAACTGGCATGTGACCATGATATTCATAATTTAACCCTGTATTACAATTAAATTTGTTCGTTTTGAACCATTACAGACAGGCATTCTAAATGAAGTAATTAGAATACAATTTTTTATTATTATTATTATTGTATTTTTTTTTTTTCACTGACCTGAATTACACTTCCATCACTGTCTCGAACTGTCATATCATAATTAACAGTCAATCCTTCAAGATGCTTGATGAGACATCGCTGTAAGTAACCACTTCTGCTTGTTTTGACAGCTGTATCTATCAACCCCTACAGTTAGTAATGCATCAATTTTATTATGAACGATTCAAGGAATTCTACATCATTTTAAAACTAAAATATCAAAGAAAGATGTTATTCCTTTGGGGTCCAAAATTAGTTACTTTCTAAAGTAATGAAGAAATCCATATTAACATTGCAATGTCAGTGATAAAGATTTATGAGTTACAAGAAAGCACATAACAGAAAAACAAAATGTATAATGCTGGATCCTCTAAGGATTTTAGACTTAACAAGGGAGGGTCCCTTCCCCTTGAACAAATTTACTGAAGATGAACTTACCACAACTGATGGGAGCCTATTCCACATATTATGAGAATAACTTGGACCGCACGTGCTACCAAACCATGCCCTGCCTCAGTTTCCAAGGTTGACCAAGAGTTTTCCCTCTACCTGTCATAAGCTACAGCATTGCTCCTATCTATGCACATTTCTACCCCCCCCCCCCACTCATCCATCTATTTCTTAATCTCTGAAGAAACACCTTTATTCTTTCCCTGGCTAGATATCTTCTCGGTTATCCTCTTGTCGATCTTCTTGGAAATCTGCATGTCTATGTAGATGCAGAATAAAAGTGGAGATGTAACATAACTCCTCAATAGACATAATTTTACATCAAATTTTTCTATGTTCTTTAGTTATAACTGCTGCCTTACAACTTCAGTATAGGTTAAATATTATAACCTATACTTGCTCTACATAATGTCCCATTATACCTTACTGAATTTCTAAACAGATTTTATTATCATTTCTTTGTATGACCTCGATGAGTATACTATGATAGTAATACTAAATTCTAAATTTGCACTATTACTTGCTTTCTACCATTTTTTTTTACCCTTTTTTGCAAAATTAACCTGTTATTTGTCAGGTCTCTAAAACTGCTATTTCCTATGCCACAGGTTACTAACTATAAATCTACTTAGATCTTCATCTTCAAGGTCTTTCTACCTACCTTCCTGACAAAAAAAAAAAGTTTTTTTTCATCATTGTTTAAATCCTATACCATTGTTCAAATCCTTTTCTATTTTTACAATATTCATAATTCCATTATGAATTATACCTCATTATCTAACCATATAACCATTATACCTCATTATCTAAATTCACATGTAGGAAACAAAAAACCTAAAGCCTTATTTGTACTAAAAAAAAAAAAAATACAAAAATAATAAACTCTAAAGCAGACATGAGAAAACCTGTAATGTACTGAAATCTGTTGTTCCTGATGATAATGATGATGATAAAAACATCAACTCAAAATATACTCCAACCTATAAGAAAGTGCAATGCAATTCAACTAACAGTGGAGAGAGGGAGGGGAATAAATAAATAACACTTGGTCAGGTTATAGCCTGGACTCCAAATATGATTTCAAACTGAAATCTTATTGAGCTACTCTTCTTGAACTGCAGGCAATATCAAGTTGAGTTGTGTGGGCAAATATCAAAATGGGGAACTGAATGATAAGTGTGAAACCAGTTCATCTCAGACGAATTGGTCTCACAGTTCTACTAAAGAAGAAGTAGAAGAATTTTTTCAAGACATCAGAGAGGGTAAATGACAAAGAAAAAGGTGGTCCTTCTTCAAGTACTAAACAGCAGAGTAAGAAATAGATACCAAACATATAGAAATGTTTCGTGAAAATTTGAAGAAAAGATCAAAATTAATAATGATGGTAAGAGGTGAACTACTACAGACTCGGATACAAATATTACTCAAGAAAAAATGATTATGCAGTTTTTCTTGTCTTTTTTTTCTTTTTTCTGTTTTTGCAGTTTACTTCACCACATACCTGACTGGCCGAATCAAAAAGTGTGATTGTTAGTAGCAAAAATGGTCAAATGTGAGCTGTAAGTTTTTACAGGGACTGCACCCATAATCCAGAAGTCATGGTCAGAAGGTTAATTTCCAGATAACTGGAGTGGGCTTCTCCAAGTACCCATCTATAAAAAAAAATCAGCTAACGCCTTTTTATTCCCGTATATGGGAGTAGGCGAGGCCATTTAGCCCTATCTAACAAGTACCCATCTATAGGGAAATAAAACTGAATGTGAGAATTACAGAAGAATATCCTTACTGGGTGTTCTAGGTAAGATTCATGCAAACATACTTGAGAAGAAGCCAAGAAGAACTGCAGAAGAAAACCCTGAAGAAGTTGATTCTGGATCAGGCCAAATTAGGTTTTCAGGATCAGATTTTCACTTTAAAACAAACTGTTGAGAAATCATGGGAATATAACAATGATCTGTGTTTGAAAAAGATCTACGACAAGGTGCAAAGAGAGAAGCAGTTAAAGCATTCATTTATATGGTGTAAATGGGACATGAAATCTAGTAATACTTAGTCTATAATTGAGATGCACATCAGCTAGATCTGAAGTACAGGTAGTAAACTCAAGTGCGAGATAAGGGTGTTATTGATATGCTATGCTATGCTATCTCACGTGTTATTCATCATCTATATGGATCACATTATGAAATAAGGTAGCATAAAACCTGATATCAGAATCTGAGATATCAAATTTAGCTCTTTACCTTATGAATATGATGTTACAGTCTTAAATAAATCACGTACAAACTGCAGGAATTCTTAAATAAATAACTGCTGTAATAAATTTAAGGAATCATGCAGTATGATAAGATTTACACCTTATCCTTATGGGATAAGGTGAAAACCAGCCATAACAAGAAACTATGAAAATATGCTGGAACATTGAAAACATCAACTGCATCCTGAATGGAGAACCTATAGAACGAATAAAATATTTCAGCTATTTAGGCACAATTATTAGTGAAGATGGCAATTAATTTTGGAAATAGCATAATTAGCAAAGCTGGTATTGTAGGAAGTCAATTGAATAAATTTATATGGAATAAGAGAGAAATTGGTCAAAACATTTAACAAAAAGTATACAAGACAGTGTCCAAACCAACTTTATCTCATGGATATGAGAGCTGGGTTAGAAATTGAAGAGTGCACACCACAAATATCAGTTATGAGAAAATTAAGGCAGTGAATAAATGGCAGAACCATATTAAAAATGTGGATACTCCAAAGGATCCCGGCACTGTTAGCATTCAGAAAATGTGTGGTATAATTTGGTGGTATAGCCACTTAAACAGCTTGAGAAAGGAAAGGTTAATAAAACAAGTGTTTTTTACCAGGATAAGTAAAAGACCAAGAAGAAGACCAAAATATATGATCAGATGACAGTAGAATTCTGAAAGATTAATTTGGAAAAAAAAATTTTTTTGACAGGAAGTCATCATCAAATTCCTGCCATGTACCCTCGAGGGGCGTACAGTATATGATAGTACTACATGAAAACTTCACGTCATTACTAACTTCCTATCTACAATTTTCCTCCAAATCAGTCTGTTACTTGTCAATACTCCAACATTATCAGATCTTATATTTCTATCGTCTAAGGCACTTTGTACCGTATCAATCCACCTATATCTTGGTCTTCCTCTGGGTCATTTTCCTGCCAATCTGGCAGAGAACACTTGTTTTGCTAATATTTCCTCGCCCATTCTGTTAAAGTGACCATACCACCTGAGATTGCTCTGCTAATGCATTCCTGGATGCTGACAATGTCAAGTTCTTTCCTAATATCCTTTTTTTTAATATGATATTGCCATTGATGCCATCTGTTCATGCCTCTAATCTTTCACAGGCCTCTCATATCTGCAGTCTCTAGTCTTTGGTCAGGTGATTTACTTCTAACCCAGCTCTCAGATCCATAAGTGAAAACTGGTTTGAACAATGTCTTGAATATAGCTAATTTCTCTCTTATTCCATATGAATTTATTCAAGATGAAAAGCCAACGGCTATTTTTTTTCTGTCTGGCGAAGTTAATTAAATTAAGGGGATAGAAATCCCTTATTATTTTACAGCCAGTGTGCGAAACTCTAAAGATCGAAAAATACGATCTAAGATCATAGTTTTCGATCTTTAGAGTTTTGCACACTGGCTGTAAAATAATAAGGGATTTCATCATCATCATCATCATCAAATTCCTGCCATGTACCCTCAAGGGGTGTACAGGATATGACAGTACTACATGAAAAAATTACATCATTACTAACTTCCTATCTACAATTTTCCTCCAAATCAGTCTGTTACTTGTCAAGACTCCAACATTATCAGATCTTATATTTCTATCATCTAAGGCACTTTGTACCGTATCAATCCACCTATATCTTGGTCTTCCTCTGGGTCGTTTTCCTGCCAACCTGGCAGAGAACACTTGTTTTGCTAATCTTTCCTCTCCCATTCTATTTAAGTGACCATACCATCTGAGATTAGCTCTGCTAATGCATTCCTGGATGCTGACAATGTCAAGTTCTTTCCTAATATCCTCATTTTTAATATGATATTGCCATTGATGCCATCTGTTCACGCCTCTAATCTTTCTCAGGACTCTCATATTTGCAGTCTCTAGTCTTTGGTCAAGTGTTTTACTTCTGACCCAGCTCTCAGACCCATAAGTTAAAATTGGTTTGAACACAGTCTTGTATACAGCTAATTTAGTGTTCCGACTAATTTCTCTCTTATTCCATATGAATTTATTCAATTGACTTCCCACGATACCAGCTTTGCTGATTCTGTTGTCTATTTCTATATTTAGTTTACCATCTTCAGTAAAAATTGTGCCTAAGTAGCTGAAATGTTTTACTTGTTCCACAGGTTCTCCATTCACAACACAGTTGACATTTTCAATGATTCTGCCTATTTTCATTGTCTTTGTCTTTTTATTGCTGACCTTCATACCATATCTATTACAACAGATATTCAATTTAGTCAGAGAATCTTGCAGACTTGTAGCGGATTTATTTAGAAGTATAACATCATCCGCATAAAGCAAAGAGCTGACCTTAACATCTCCAATTTTGATATCAGGTTTAATACCACATTCCTTCATAATGTGATCCATATAGATAATGAATAACAGAGGGGATAATGTACATCCTTGTCTGACACCAGATTTAACATTAAACCATCTTCCTGAACTTCCTTCAATTCTAACTGCTGACTCACAACTCAAATAAAGACTAAGTATTGCTTGATATAATGCCCCATTGACACCATATAACTGCAGCGTATTGAATAGCTTCTCTCTTGGCACCTTGTCATATGCCTTTTCCAAATCGACAAAACTTAAATACAGATCTTTGTTATATTCCCATGCTTTCTCGACTATTTGTCGTAAAGTGAAGATCTGATCTTGACAGCCTCTATTTGGCCTGAATCCAGCTTGTTCTTCACCAAGCTTTTCTTCCACAATTCTTCTCAACCGTTTCTCAAGTATACTTGCATAGATCTTGCCAGGAACACTCAGTAGGGAAATACCTCTGTAATTCTCACATTCAGTCTTATTTCCCTTTTTATATATGGGTACTATGAGAGCTTTACTCCAATCATCGGGAATTCGTCCCTCTGTCCAGGCTTTCTGAACTATGCAGTGCAGCCACTGTAAGACTCTTATACCACCATACTTCAGCATTTCTGGTCGAATATCATCTACTCCTGCTGCCTTTCCACATTTCAAGCCTTTGATGGCTTTTTCTACTTCAAGTATGGATATGTATTCCTGACTGCATGCCTGGTCAGTGTTTTTTACCACTGTGCTGTCATCACTGCTTGTTTCATTCAGCAGTTTTTCAAAGTAATTACTCCATACTTCAAGGATATCTTTTTCTCCTGTTTTCATTTCACCTTTATCATCTCTAATTCCTTTTACAGCACACTTTCCTCCATTCCTAAGCTTCTTCAACAACCTCCAGAATATTTTGCCACCTTCTTGATATTTATTTTCTATATTCTTGCCAAAGTCCTCCCATGACTTTTGTTTAGCCAGTTTTACACACTGTTTAGCTTTCTTACATTTGTCTCTGTATTCTGTAAGAGTAAAAGCTGACTTATTTGCCAGGAACTTTTGATATGCTTTCTTCTTTTCCTTCACTGCCTCTTTAACTTCCTGTGTCCACCAGGGAGTTCTGATTTTTTTATCCTTGCACACAACCTCACCACATGCCTCTCTGGCAGAATCAATCAATGTTTCCTTCAGAGTTTGCCACTGAATCTCCAAGGTTTGATTCCTGTTCTCAAACTCTTTCATTTTCTTTTCAATAATATTTCTGTATTTTAGTCTACAGTTCACATCTGAGAGCTGCTCAACTTTTATTCGCTTTAAAACTTTCTTACATGTTATTCTTTTCAATATGAAATTCAATTTTATCCTGCTCAAGACTAAATAGTGATCACTTCCAATTTCAAATCCTCTGTACACTCTGGTGTCCTGCACCAGGGAGAAAACATCACTATCAACAATAACATAGTCAATGAGACTTTTCTTATTCCTAGCCTCTTCTCTCCATGTGAATTTGTGCACATTTTTATGTTGGAACATGGTGTTAGTAATAACCAGTCCATGTCCTGAGCAGAAATCCAACAGATATTTGCCATTATTATTAGCTTTGCTCTTTTCTCCAAATTTTCCTAAAATATTTTTGTATGTCTCACAATCATTTCCTACTCTACTATTTAGATCCCCAACAAGGACCAACTTTTCCTTTTTCATTGTGTCAGTTGCTTTTTCTAAAGCCTCAAAAAATTCCTCTACTTCTACCTTAGTAGAACCTTCTGTGGGACCATAGGCACAAATAAGTCTCATTGTCCAGTTCCCCATTCTCATATTTGCCCACATTACTCTACTTGAGACTGACTGCCATTCAAGAAGATTAGCCTCGTATTTTGTGTTGAATACTATGGCTACTCCTTCTTTTCCTTGATTGTCATTGCCTGAATATAACATTTTGTATTTATTGCTCAGAAAGACCTCACCAGTTTTGGTCTTTTTTGTTTCAGTCACCCCTATTATGTCGATCTGGTACTTATCTAATTCCTCAGCTAGCTCCATTTCTTTGCCATTCAGGCTTCTTATGTTGATAGTACCGATCTTTAACTCTGGTTAAAAAAAAAAAAAAAAAAAAAAAAAAAAAAAAAAAAAAAAAGGGATTTTTATCCCCTTAAATGAAATTATTCAATTGACTGTCTACCCTACCAGCTTTATTGATTCTGTTGTCTATTTCCATATTTAATTTACCATCTTCACTAAAAATCATGCCTAAGTAGCTGTGTAACAAGAAATGTTTTACTTTTTACACAGGTTCCCTGTTCACAATGCAGTTGACATTTTCAACAATTCTACCTATTTTCATTGTCTTTGTCTTTTTAATGCTGACGTTCATACCATATCTATTACAACAGTTATTCAATTTAGTCAGGGAATCTTGCAAACTTGTAGCGGATTTATTTAGAAGTATAACATCATCTGCATAATGCAAAGAGCTGACATTAACATCTCCAATTTTGATATCAGGTTTAATACCACTTTCCTTCATAATTCGATCCATATAGATAATGAATAACAGAAGGGATAATGTACATCCCTGTCTCTAACCAGATTTAACATTAAACCATCTTCTTGTACTTCCTTCAATTCTAACTGCTGACTTATAACTCAAATAAACACTAAATATTGATTGATATAATGCCCCATTGACACCATATTACTGTAGCATATTGAATAGCTTCTCTCGTGGCACCTTGTCATATGCCTTTTCCAAATCGACAAAACTTAAATACAGATCTTTGTTATATTCCCATGCTTTCTCGACTAATTGTTGTAAAGTGCAGATCTGATCCTGACAGCCTCTATTTGGCCTGACTCCAGCTTGTTCGTCACCAAACTTTTCTTCCCCAATTCTTCTCAACCGTTTCTCAAGTATACTTGCATAGATCTTGCCAGGAACTCAGTAGGGAAATACCTCTGTAATTCTCACATTCATTTTTATTTCCCTTTTTATATATGGGTGCTATTAGAGATCTACTCCAATCATCAGGAAATCTCTCTCCGTCCAGGCTTTCTGAACAATGTAGTGCAGCCACTGTAAGACTTTTATACCACCATATTTCAGCATTTCTGATCGAATATCATCTATTCCTGCTGCCTTTCCACATTTCAAGCCTTTGATGGCTTTTTCTACTTCAAGTATGGATATATATTCCTGATTGTATGCCTGTTAAGTGTTTTTTACCACTGTGCTACCACTGCTTGTTTTATTTAGCAATTTTTCCATACTTCAAGTATATCTTTTCTTCTTTTCATGTCACCTTTATCATCCCTAACTCCTTTTACAGTACTCTTTCATCCATTTCTAAGCTTCTTCAAAAACCTTCAGAATATCTTACCACCTTCTTGATATTTATTTTCTATGTTCTTGCCAAAGTCCTCCCATTACTTTTGTTTCGCTAGTTTTACATAGTGTTTCGCTTTGTTACATTTGTCTCTGTATTCTCTAAAAGTAAAAGCTGACTTATTTGCCAGGAACTTTTGATATGCTTTCTTCTTTTCCTTCACTGCCTCTTTAACTTCCTGTGTCCACCATGGAGTTCTGATTTTTCTATCCTTGCAGACAATGTCACCACATGCCTCTCTAGCTGAATCAATCAGGGTTTTCTTCAAGTTTTGCCATTGAATCTCCAAGGTTTGGTTCTTGTTCTCAAACTCTTTCATTTTTTCTTCAATAATCTTTGTGTATTTTAGTCTATGGTTCACATCTGAGAGCTGCTCAACTTTTATTCGCTTTAAAACTTTCTTACATGTTATTCTTTTCAATATGAAATTCAATTTTATCCTGCTCACGACTTAATAGTGATTGCTTCCAATTTCAAATCCTCTGTACACTCTGGTGTCCTGCACCAGGGAGAAAACATCACTATCGACAATAACATAGTCAATGAGACTTTTCTTATTCCTAGCCTCTTCTCTCCATGTGAATTTGTGCACATTTTTATGTTGGAACATAGTGTTAGCAATAATCAGTCCATGTCCTGAGCAGAAATCCAACAGGTATTTGCCATTATTATTAGCTTTGCTCTTTTCTCCAAATTTTCCAAATATATTTTTATATGTCAGACAATCATTTTGTACTCTGCTATTTAGATCCCAACAAGGACCAACTTTTCCTTTTTCATTGTGTCAGTTGCTTTTTCGAAAGCATCAAAAAATTCCCCCACTTCTACCTTAGTAGAACCTTCGGTGGGACCATAGGCACAAATAAGTCTCATTGTCCAATTCCCCATTCTGATATTTGCCCACATCACTCTACTTGAGACTGCCTGCCATTGAAGAAGCTTAGCCTCGTATTTTGTGTTGAATACTATAACTACTTCTTCTTTTCCTTGATTGTCATTTCCTGAGTATAACATTTTGCATTTATTGCTCAGAAAGATCCAGTTTTTGTCTTTTTTGTTTCAGTCACCCCTATTATGTCGATCTGGTACTTATCTAATTCTTCAGCTAGCTCCATTTATTTGCCATTCAGTCTTCTTATGTTGATAGTACTGATCTTTAATTCTGGTTATGTTGAGTTGGGGGTGTGCTTTCAGATTTGTTCCAGTAGCTGACTTTTCGCTGTTCGCCCTGGTTCCCTGGCGAAAACAACGGTTGCCCTTGTTTAAACCGGGCGAAGGCTCAGCCGGCATGAAATTTTGTCATGTTGTACCATCATTTTTTATATTGGTTTAAGCGAATAAGAATACAATTTGGTCGGCTAAATCCCAAATTGCCAGCCCATCCTCGTTCGTTCAGTATCCAGGTAGATACCCAACAGGGTGCACCACGAGAAGGTGAGGAGTGGATATGTCAGAAGCCCTGGTCGGTTCTCCGCATTTCTTTAAAGGCTATGTGGAGGTCTCCTCTCAGTTATACAGCATTGACCCTTAAGCACCCCAGGAAGTTAGTAATGTAAATCTTTCATGTATCATCATGAGGAGAAGGATGATGATGATGATTATTTTTAATATTGAGCTAAATGGCTAGCTCTGGTATTAAAAAAACAATAGTCAAAATTGAGAAAATTTATGGCACAGATATTTTTAGTTTCTTAGAGAGGAAAACAAAAAGTGAAAAGAAATTTTCAAATATTTTGACATCATAAAATTGAATTCGTGTTGAATTCTCTCTCTCTCTCTCTCTCTCTCTCACACACACACACACAGGATGATCAAAATTAAAGTATACCTGTTTAAGGCCTTGTGGGCATCATGCAGTGATCCAAATGCTGCAAAACTTTGCAGGAATATACTGTGCATCATGCAGAAGTGATATCTGGGGAAGGAGGATTCCAAAATTCATCACTGGGGTCACTGTAAACACCAAATGCATGAAATTTGCATATCATGATATGACTTGAGAAGCTGTACTACCTAAACAATTATAATGCTGTTGCTGCACTATGTGAATTTCATCAACTTAACAAATGTCGCTGAAGTCCACTATCTCCATGTGCTCTGTGACGAATGAATAGTCATTTCGAGGAAACGGGATCGTTGGGCGTTAGATCTGACAGAGGTCGCAAACCATTCAATTCACAACAAACAAATGACATTGCTATTGCAATGTCATTTGTTTGTTGTGGTGCAGGCCAAGAATAACAGCCTTAGTTCCTACACAGTGCATGTCGTATCAAGACACTTGTGTAAAACTCGATGTAGCTTGGAAATACCAAAGCGCTTTACATCAATTTTTACAGAGGTCAAGTCTCATGAGATTGTTACAAAAATAATCTTGTTTGTCTCTATATATTTTATGCTAAATATTAATGTAAATAACCCTATGGGAATTGAGTGTACTTACTGCTTTAACAAAAATTTCTAGAATGTAAAAAAAAAACAAAGGCAATGCTTTGCCACCAGAACTTTGTATAATAGCTCTATATAAGTGAATGAGAAAGTTGTTTACGATTTAAGTGTATGAGAAAGTTGTTTGCGAGCACTGCTTATCAACACCTTCAAAGTTAGTGTCAAAGAGATCAGCAACATTCAGACAAGTTTCTGCTACCCGACAAGATAAGATTAAATGAGTGCACGGAGGAGAAGAAAGAATGGGTTGGTCTTAACAGAAGATCAAGGAGTTGTGCTGAATTCTTCGGGGGTTACAACCCTCCGTGCAAGGTTCTGGAGAACACGAAAAAAAAAGGGACTGAGCCGAACATCGTGGTCAGCAGAGAACCAGGGAGTCGGCAGTTAGAAACAGAAGAGCGTGGCAGTTACCAGAGTCGGCAGTCAGAGGCAAGCATCTGTTTTCAAGGTCAGCAGTTAGAGGCAGAAATACAGGGAGTAGGATCCAGAGGACCAGAAGTTATGGCAAGCCCATGCCAGAGGAGAAGATTGGGAATGATGAAAGAACAGCCGATGTAAATACCTGAGCCAAGTGTCGGTAGGAAGTCTTTTGCCATGGGAGATCAACCGAAGGTAATAGCTGCAGAGTGAAATTCGAGCACCAGAGAATTTGCCGTATGCTGAAACCATTTGCCTGAGCTATTCGAGTGCCACAGATTGCAGTCAAAAAGCCCGCCAATTCCCTGACGAGATGCCGCTGAAGCAAGACACTCCAGAAGGAAGCCTAAGACCCGAGATGAAAGAAAAGGCATAGGGACTTTAGTGCAAGACCTTTGATTGAGTGTGACACAGAGCCTCTGTAAGTTTGTTCCATCTTTTATTGTACATTTCCTTTATAATCTAGGAGATATGTCATAGATGGACTGATAAGAATTAAGTTAATAGTAATAAGAAGTGTCTATAAGAGAGTCATTTGGCATAAGATTTGTGAAATAACTTGGCATAGTTTGCTAACCTCTTAGTGAGTAAATTTAGAGTTTTAATAATTTGATTTAATAAGCAGAGAAGTAATTGAGTGATTATATTGTATAGTTATTTAGCATTGAAAGGGGAAATTTGTTTCTTTACGCTGAAAGTCTAAAGGATAGGTAGAGAGAGTAACCTCCCTATCGTTCAATTAATGTACTTTGATATTAATGTAAATGCACAGGAGATATCGCAGGACTTTGAAAGTCTACTGACATTTTTTTTCGAGTGGATTTGGAGGCTGCATGGTTGTGGATGATTTTGTTGGGAGATGAGGCTCACTTTCACCTGAACAGAGCTGTGAATTCCCACAACTGCCAGGTATGGACTACACAAAACCTGCATGCAATCATGCAATCCAATGAATTCCTTTGTATTCACCCAAAGTTATTGTCTGGTGTAGGTTTGCAGTTTTGTTTATCATTGGACCTAAAAGCATTGTTCTCAAAGAAGACTATAATAAATTTAGTTTAATCCTTTATCCAAGTGTGTGCAAACAAAGTTTGCACCTGAAAGTATCTTCAGGACTGGGACAAAGTGGTACAACACCGGGCGACTCCTTGCGACCACTTTGCCCCAGTCCTGAAGATACTTTCAGGCGCAAACTTTGTTTGCACACACTTGGATAAAGGATTCAACTAAATTTATTATAGTCTGACCAAGTGAAAAATAAACTTTCAACATCTTTCTCTAAATCCAGAGTAATTTAATAAAAAGGTGGCACACTGTTTGGCAACTCCTATAGGAGGAGATGACCTTGCTAATGCTTCTGCCTTGGTATCTCCACTTGGGCCTGGCTCCCACTGAAGAGACCTCAATAAAGGTCGAAATTAGTCTGGGTAGTAGCCCTTGCCTTAATGCATAACATTATACATATCCGCAAGGAGATGTGTTTTGCATTTGGAGATACTGAGATAGGAGTGTTGGTAGCTTGCTCCACCTTTGCAAGGAGTCGCCCGGTATTGTACCACTTTGCCCCAGTCCTGAAGATACTTTCAGGCGCAAACTTTGTTTGCACACACTTGGATAAAGGATTAAACTAAATTTATTACAGTCTGATCAAGTGAGAGATAAACTTTCAACATCTCAAAGAAGACATTTGCCTGTCGGGTCCTGTGACCTGCTCAGTTACTGCTGAGAGGTATTGCGATATGATAAACAATTTTGTTGTGCCTCAGTTACAGCAGTGCCTGTGCATGGATTCTATCATTTTTATACAGGATGGGGCCCCACTCCAAACATTGGTCAGTCTGTACATGAGATTCTTCAAGAACATTTCACAGAAGCCAGAGTGATCATCTGTGACCACCTCATTCACCTGATCTGACCCCCCTCCCGACTTCTGGCTATCGTGATTTCTCAAAAATAGTGTTTATCCGAATCATTCTGGCCAGCACTGAAAGACAGCAAAATGCAGCATGTGCGCAACATCAGTCCCAACCAGCTGCGTTCTGCCACTGAACACACTGTGCAAAGGATGCACTTTGTGGCATACTGGGAAGGGCAGCACATTGAACAGTAGAGCCCGTGAGTTGATTAAAGTTCTTGGTTTAATCCTTTAATCCATAATGCAAAGCACACTTCCTTTGGAGGTATACTTTGCATTTTTTAAGGCAATTAACGTGAAGTCATTAGCTTCCATATACAAGTAGCCCAGTCACAAAGATACTTCATGCGTAAAGTTTTTGCTTACACTTGGATAAAGGATTAAACAAGAATATAATTTCTTGGCAAGTTTAATTTAATTTTTGACCAAGTAAAAATATTTCTAAAAAAAAAAAAAATAAATAAATAAATAAACTTACCTCACGACCAGCCATACAGTGAAAGAAATACTCCTGTGGGGCAATTCCTGTTAAAAATCTTCCATCCACAAATCCTCCGGCCCGAGGACTGGTATCATATGGCAAGAAAGAAGGTAATGAACGCCCACTTATTAGTAAAGGCACTCGCCGTCCTTCTAATTCGATCTGTCCCAAAAGGCAAGATATCTGCATGGCATTAACCTGTTACCAAAAGAACACAATAATTAAAATTAATAAAGTTCTTAACAACAACGACTTTTTCAATATTATCAACCTATTGAGAGGGGAGGGAGAGATAAAGAGAAGGAACTAGAGTAGCATACTGTTAGATACAATCAAGTTTATAAATTTACCTTGCAGTTTTATAATGCAATCATCCTCCATCAAGCATAAATAATTATCCATTATCTAGCAATAATGGACAATTTGATAGAGGAACTAAAAAAAATTAATGCAATCAATATTTGATATTAGTTTATTTTGTTAAATCTACCTTCAAAATAAACACCTCAATAATGGATGTCATGCTAATGTGCACTATCATACGAGACTATGATTACTGTAGTAAAGAAAGCTGTTCCAGTATCATTCTACCAATAACTGCAACATCTCTATCAAACTCAAGATGAGAACATTTTTAATAAATTCTGATTACTACAAATGATTCATTCTCTAGCATGTCCTCTCTAAAGAAGCACAGTATTTTATGATAATCATACACATGAATGGCTGTAAACTAACAGTACATTAGTAACATGGATTAAGTACAGTTTACGATAAACGTTTAATGCTTACAATATTTCATCTCAGTTACAGAGACATCATCAAGGAGTACAAAATGAGAGGTAACACACCCACACAAAACTAACTGAAACATGTGGACAAAAGACTAGAGTCCTAACTAGGTGGGGAACCATCTATGGACATCTATCAGCAGTCTAGGATGTAAACTGGGATCTTGAAGTATTAGTGTTCCACATATTCTGGGAGGTTTTATATAACCATATTAATTTCAATTATGCTGATTAATTAATTAAATAAATATGGTTACATAAAACTTCCTATAATATGGGAAACATTAACATTTCAAGATCTCAGTTTACATCCTAAGCTGCTGACAGGTGTCCATAGAGGCTATCTCATCTAGTTAGGACTCTAGTCTTTCATCCATGTCTTTTAGTTTTGTGCTGCCTTTGTGTGTGTGTGTGTGTGTGTGTGACAAGTCCAATTTTGTATTTCCTGATGATGTCCCTGTAACTGAGATGATATACTAGAGGCATTAAATACTATTTTTAAATGTTTTCTAGTGCTGTTTCACACCATTAAATTTTTATCATGAGTTTTTCCCAGCAGTTAAGCCTTAACACACAGATTAAGTACAATTCAAGTAACTCGGCTCTAGAAACTACACAATATATTTTTTCGCACCTCTCCAAGCCTACATTAAATAGTGATGAATAATGAAAATTATCTATCACCTGAACATATTTGCAACTGTCCACATTACAGTAGGATTTAAATCTAAAACTGCTATGAAGATGTTATCTACTTGGCCAACCAAGCCAACATTTGTATTTTGGCTACAGATAATCCATCCTACCAGAATACTTGATGACCTCACCATCTTGCCAGCAAACTTGATCTTTTCCTAACAATTTACAGATGCACTGTGGATGTCATTTCTCCTTGTAGAACTGAGACAACAATGAAATCCAGATTTCGTGCAGTCTAGAACGTCCTAGATCTAGGCATTCTTAGCCTTAGTCCATTACAGAGGTGTTGAACGGGATGACCTCCTCTACTACTACTAGTCCTTCTCATGGTCTTGAGTTCAGCTTGAGTTCTTTCCAAAAATACCTGCTCAGACTCCATAACAAATAATTACAAAGGAAACAGACAGCCATCCCTTACTGCAGTGCTTCCCAAACTGTGGGCCGTGAACCCCTTGGGGGCCATAGGTTTTATTGAGGGGGGGGGGGTGAAATAATGAAAACAAATTTAAAATGTTTTAAGACTAAGTAGATTTTTTTTATCTTAAAAGAAACATATTTAATTTTTATTATTTATTATTTCTTTTTTGTTATTTTTTATATTTTAATGAAAAAAAAAATCGCACATTGGTGCGGGTTTGCAAATTTTGCTTCCTCCGTATTTTGGCACTTAATGAATATTAGTAAATATATGCTTATTCATATAAGTTTCATTTCAAAGCAGAAATCTAAGAATTGCAGTTTCAAATATTTCACCTGATACTGACTTTGTGTAGCAGTATTGAAACACATCCATCACATTAAATTGTTATTAAGCTTCTTTTATGTTTTTAATTCTTTCTTTATTACTAATCGTTTTACATTTCATGTGCTTGTACTGCAAATGTACAATAACAATATATCTATCTATATAAAAATATGAGATAATGTGGCATGTCAAATGTGTATGTAAGATGCTAAAAATATAATATTTGCATTTGATTTTTGCAATATTCGGTGTGTATGTTTTATTTTGGTCAGCGCGGTTAGCTTAGTGGCTGTGCGTTTCGTAACCATCTGCCTGGGGAAGGATTGTCCTAGGTTCGATTCCCGTCGGTGACGCAAGGAGCTGAAGGATCTTCCTCAGCCATAGCCAAGTTAGCCAGTTTTGGGCGTGGACAGTAAGGTTTTTCCCCCTGGTTTATCCTGGGGTTTTTCCGCAAAGCAGACAAACTGGACTTGAGAACTCAACACTACAGGACATAGGATACACCAGGGCATAGGGCTAGCCACCTTATCCTGTGAACGGTGTGAGGTTCGATGATTAATAAACCCTCGACACCGCAAGGTAAAAGAGGGTATAAAGAAGATGAGGATGATGATGAGATGAGGTATTCCCTTCAAAATAAAAATACCATCCAGCTTTCACAGATGCATTCAATTTTCATCATTACTACCTGGCATGTACTTTCAAAAAGTATACTGGATACTATATCATACTAGTTCAATATACTTACTTTAAACTGTTCCATGATTTTCTGAGTCTTAAATCTTTTCTATTGCCTGAAGTAATAAATCCTAACTAACTGCATAAATAAATTGCATCAATCCATCTATATCTTTGGTCATTCTTTCATGTCTCTTTTTTGCATGTAACATGCATTTTGTTAATCTTTAAATGATCCTTTGGGACTGTCTACTTAAACATTCGTCAATACCAAATTATGGCACATTCCTTCTTTTTTAGATCATAATTTTTAGTAGTATGGTTCTTCTAATGATGACTATAGAGCTGTTAAATAATGGCTTGGATAACAGCTAATTATAATGGCAAATTTTATTCTTGTTTTAATGTACCTCACTTAATAAAAAAAAAAAAAAAGATTGAATATAAAGTATCTTCACAACTAGGCTACTTATGTAAATGGTTCATTTCACATCAATTTGATTTAGTATCCCATAATGCACAGTACTTCTTTTTGGGCACATACATTGCCATACATTATGGAAAGAGCCAATATTATTATTATTATTAAGAGAGACTCATTGAGGGAGGCCACATACTACACACACCAGCTATCATATTTATTCATGAATTCATTCAAGACTGCTTGCACTTATAACATCCAATCGCAATCCATTCCAATCACACACCACCCTCTGAGAGAAAAATCTAGCCCTCACCCCTTTCTTAGTGGCCTTCATTCTCAGATTCCAAGGATGCCCTCTCGTCCTTTCCCCACCCTCCCTTGAAAAATTTCATCAATTTAAATCCTGTATGATCCTTTCAGAAGTTTCTAAGTTTCAATCATATCTCCCGTTTGCTAGTGTCTGCAGTCTACAAATTCTCAATCTGTCTTCATAATCAGTATTCCACAATCCTGATATCATTTTTAATTTACTCTCTTCTACAAATATATATCAGAATCACAACGAAACCAGGAGACCAGACCTGCGCACAAGTCCAAGTGAGGTCTTATCAAGGCCTTGTAAAGAGGCAAAATAACATCTTTATCTTTACATGTGAACATTTGTTTCAGCATTGCAATTATCTTTTGAGTTATATTTGCAATCTTTGCCACATGGCCCCTGAACTTCAACTTCCTATCTATTAACACCCCAAGGATCCCTAGCCTCATCAGTTTCTTCTAGCCTAATCCCACCAATATAATACGACATTGGATATCTAATCACGCTGAAGTGAAAAACTTTACATTTACTGACAGTGAACTGACACTAATTTTCCCATGCCTACAATTCCAGCATATTCAAATAACTTTGCAAGTACTGCATATCAGCAGCATTCCTGATTACCCTACCTATCTTTGCATCATCAGCAAATAGTTGTATATCGCTTGCCAAATCCGTCCCAATATCATTAACGTACAGATTGAATAACAGTGGGCCAAGCACTGATCCTTGTGGTACACTAGTTATTATTATCATTTTTTTTTTATTAATCTTTGTACTGTTTATGGGCAGTACTACCCTTACATCACATCCAGACATTTCATCCAGACTTGATATAGGCCTAAGCCTTTACAAGTGTTTCACCCTATGCCTGTTCGAGTTATCATAGTAGTCATTCTCTGGTGGCAACGTCATGTGCCACCAGTGTGCCCTGTAGGGTCCTCAAGGAAAGAACTTTTATATCCTTTTGCTTAAGCGCAAACTGTTTTAAGTCCTTATAACTATCTGCACTTCATACACCATGTAAAGAGATGGTCTCACTGGTAAACCTCAGAATTGCCCCATGCTCCTCCCGTATCTTACTAACTAGATCTGGGTTATTTTTATGATAATTTACTTTATTATTATGGCTATAGGCTAGTGGGCGCCCTGTTCCCATCACCTGGGCATCAGCTACCCAAACGTCACCACCTCTTTTAATCACTAAGTCTGGCTTAAGCAAACCTGAGGAGGTCCTATAATGTGGTTCCACTGAAGTCTCCCAACCTCTGTTCTTAAAGCGGTTGTTCAGAATAGAGACCATGGCATCATGCTTCCTCACGCGGACCCCATGGGTGCGCGTGAGGAGGCATGATGCCGTGACTCTTTTTGGGCACATACATTGCCATACATTATGGAAAGAGCCAATATTATTATTATTATTATTACGAGAGACTCATTGAGGTAGGCCACATACTACACACACCAGCTATCATATTTATTCATGAATTCATTCAAGACTGCTTGCATTCATAACATCCAATCGCAATCCATTCCAATCACACACCACCCTCTGAGAGAAAAATCTAGCCCTCACCCCTTTCTTAGTGGCCTTCATTCTCAGATTCCAAGGACGTTCTCTCGTCCTTGGAATCTCGTCCTCGTCCACTGTAGTGGCAGCCAGAACTACAATTGGAGTCGTCACTACCCCATCGAGCTGTGCAGGTTCGAGTAGGCAGGGCATTGATCCTCGTCCTGATAAGGTCAATATACTCGAACCCAGGGAGGAGTCTGGTGCCATCCCTTACCCAATTATGCTGGGGAGGCACCAGATATGACTCTTTTAAAGAAGCACCATCTACAGAACAGTGCAACAGAGATGCCCATCTCTTATGTTCTGCGGGTGTTGACTCGATTAAAGTACCTTGATAATGGGACCAGCCTTTAGCCCACCTAAAGTCTTCTTGTATTAATGGGCTATAGAAAGCCTCTCTGCAGATGGGGAAGAAGATAGTTCTAACTGCGTGATTCTTGATAGCCACAGGCGTGGGATCAGCCATTTAAGTGATGGAACCCCAAGCCCACCATCCTTCACCCTCGCATGTAAATATGCAGTAGGAGTGTCAGGTGGTAGTCAGAGCCATGATCTCACGGCTGAATGGACAGCCCTGTCCATTCAGGACAATACCAAGATATATGTCCTACCAGGCACCAACTTGTGATAAAAGTGAGGTAGGAGATAGTAGGAAAGGAGAAACAGTTTTTGCTGGGACTTGAGAGGAACTTTCCTAAAAGAAGCGATCCCAGCTTCTAGGATAGAAGACTTTCCCTTTGGGGTGAACATAATACCGAGGTATCTTCACTCTACCAGGATGGTCAAAGCATGCAATGGCCTCCCATGCAGGGAAAACTCTATAGTCTTGACCTTAAGCTTCTTGTTACGACCTGAGTCTTTGCTGGGACTTGAGAGAAACTTTCCTCAAAGAAGCGATCCCAGCTTCTAGGATAGAAGACTTTCCCTTTGGGGTGAACATAATACCGAGGTATCTTCACTCTACCAGGATGGTCAAAGCATGCAATGGCCTCCCATGCAGGGAAAACTCTATAGTCTTGACCTTAAGCTTCTTGTTACGACCTGAAGGGACAAGAGTAATGAGCAGGACTTCTCTACATTAATAGAAAGGCATCGAATAGAGAAGAAGTCAACTGCCCAGTCAAGGAGTTCCTGCAAGCCTATCTTAGTAGAGGCTACGAGAATAAGATCGTCCGCAAAGGCCACAGCATTAAAGGAAGAAGTGCCTAACGAGTAGCCTATATGGCTAAGAAGAGATTGAAGAAACTCATTTATGATGCAGTTAAAGAAAAGGGGAGATAGAGGATCACCCTGGCGAACACCCTGAACTGCAGGAATAGAAGTTGCAAGTTCCTTAAATCTTGCAGACTTGCACCCCCCCGTATACCACTTTTTGATATCTGTCAGTTATCCACCCTCTTATACATGCTAATATTCTATAACCTAAACCCATTTTCTCCAATTTATCCAGCAGTCTACTATGCTGTATTCTGTCAAAAGCTTTAGCAAAATTCAAAGGTATCATGGTGTATCCATTTCCCTTGTTTAGTTCAATGGTAACATTGTTATAGAATGTGAGAAGGTGCTAAAACATGACCTTCCCTTAGTAAACCAATGTTGTTCATTGCAAAGTACAGATTCACTCTCAACCCATTTCTGAATGCATGTCCTAACCAATTTTTCCAAAATCTTCACCATGACTCCTGAGATACTAATTGGTCGATAGTTGGATACATCGGCCTTTGCACCACTCTTTGTGCAATAGAATTACCATACATTCCTTCCATTCCTGCAAAATCTTCGCTGTTCTGAGACTCATATTAAACAGCCTGGTCAAAGGAATGGCCAGTTCAGCTGAACTCAGCACGTGTGCTGATATAAGAGGGCAGTTTGAAAAGTTCTCGACCTAACAAAAAAAATGAAAGTTTATAATTTCAATTTTTTTTTTTTTTTTTCCAAAATAATCTCCCTTAAGACTAATACATTTATTTCAGCGATGCTCCAGTACCATTATCCTGTCCCTGTGTGGTTCTCAGTAAGATCTACAAAATACCCATCTACAGCTGCAATCACCTCTTAATTCGAAGAAAAACACTAGTTTTGGGAAGAGATAGAAGTCAGAGGGAGCCAAATCTGGGGAATAGGGTGGATGTTCCAACAATTCATAGTGCAGAAACCTTAATTTTCCCATTGCCAAAACACCATTGTGGGCAGGTGCATTGTCCTGATGAAAGATGATTTTTTTCTTCTGCAAACCGGGTCTTTTCTCACGAATTTGTCTAGTTTGGTTAAAAGATAATATTCACTGGTTATTGTTTTACCCTTTTCAAGATAATCAATAAACAAACTGCCATTAGCATCCCAAAACACCGATGCCATGACCCTTTCCTGCTGATAGAACCAACTTTGTCTTCTTTGGCGCTGAACAACTGGTATCTCTCCACTGTTTTGACTGCTGTTTGGATTCTGGTGTGTAATGGTGAATCCAAGTCTCATCCATAATAATAAATTGATGCACAAAATCAGTTTTATTCTTATTAAAATGCCCCAAGCACTGTTCAGAGATTTTCATGCGAGTGCATTTTTGATCTGCTGTGAGCAAGCACAGCACCCATCTTGCACAAAGTTTTTTCATTTGCAATTCTTCATGCAAAATATATCCTACACGTTCTTTTGAAATGCCTACACTCTCAGCAATTTCACGCACTTTGACTCACCGGTCATCCAATACCATATTGTACACTTGATCAATGATTTCTGGTGTTCTTACACTTTTTGGATGTCTTCACGTGGATCATCTTCAAGGCGGGTACAGCCATGTTTAAACTGTGGCAGCCCATATCTTAATTGTCGAAAACGAAGGAGAAGAGTGACCATAAACTTTTATGGACTTCGAATGAATTTCTTTTGGTGCTACCCTTCATGCAAAATATATCCTACACGTTCTTTTGAAATGCCTACACTCTCAGCAATTTCACGCACTTTGACTCACCGGTCATCCAATACCATATTGTGCACTTGATCAATGATTTCTGGTGTTCTTACACTTTTTGGATGTCTTCACGTGGATCATCTTCAAGGCGGGTACAGCCATGTTTAAACTGTGGCAGCCCATATCTTAATTGTCGAAAACGAAGGAGAAGAGTGACCATAAACTTTTATGGACTTCGAATGAATTTCTTTTGGTGCTAAAACTTCTTTTACAAAGAATTTTATAACCACATGATACTCAATTTTATCCATTTCAAGGGATACAGACAACACTTTTGCTTCAGACAGCTGTATAAAACAAACTACTTGAGAGAACGACTTGCAATTTCACATGGATGCTTATGGTTGAGGCCGAGAACTTTTCAGATCACCCTGATACTGACATAATCTGACCTTTAATGAAGATTTCATCAGTTGTAAGGTTAAAGAAATCTAAAACAATAAACAGGTTATTTTTTTCACACACAAACTAGTATATCATCATACTATTAAAACACTATGAATTATAGATTGTTTCAGAAATTTTTTTTTCACTTGGCTACATAGTAAATTATAATAACATTCTTGTTTTAATTCTTTAACGAAGTATAAATAAAATACATATCTGCCCATGAAGTATCTTGTGAAACACAGAAACTATTTAGTCTATACTGTGCTCTTTATTGAAACAAAAATATAAATTCTTGTGTATCATTACTTACTCTATAACTAAATGAAAAAAAAACTTTCTAGATCTCCTCTAATTCAAGTGGGTCATTGCAAATTAGAAGAGCAATGATACTGAATAAGTTTATGTCACTGATTGCGAGTCTATTTATACGTGTATAGTTACAATTTCCCCAATTCCTCCTTATTCTAGCTGGCAAAAATACAGTTTATAGGACAAGCAGTTAAAGAACAAAATGCAGGGATATAGACATTAAAGACAGCTATAACAGTATTTTAACGGAGGGGGGGGGATGATTAGACTACATGTGTGAATGTGCCACTTAGCACATTCACACATGTAGTCTAATACTTTGTATAGCTTATAGGTGACTGCTGGCACAGAATGCCAGCAATGTGATTAAAATCTCGCATTGCTGACATTCTTAGCTTCTGGAACTATGGATTCTCTCTTGAAGAACAAGTAAAACTAGTCTAAGATAGGTATTCACAGATATAAGAGTGATAATTTTTTCTGGTCAAAATCAAGGTTGGATGTTAATGAACTCTACTGACATTAGATCAATGATGAAAAAAAGTAAACAGATCATTCAATATTACAATTAACTTGCAAACTTACCTTACTACCTTTAGCTCCTGACTGAACCATTAATTGGAGATGATTATATGGAAATTTCTTTAGCAGTCCCTTAGGTATACAAACCCTAATAAAATTACATTTATGTTGTACATTTCAATTAGCAAATTCAATATTAATATTTTGATTATCAAAAAATTTTGTAAAGACCAAAAACTATTAGATTAAAAAACATACTTATTAATTTTGTCATTTATCTTATCGGTATGCCTCTTCATTACATTATCAATCTGTTTCAAACTACTATCATCTCTAGTCAAGAAAGCATCCTGAAACTCATCTATCAGTTCATTTTTGGTTGGTTCATTCAGCCCAAGTGCTTCTGCAATGACCTCATCACCAATTCTCCTAGCTTGCTTCATAATTTTAGATCGCTTTTTATCAGCCTGTAGAAGAGATAACAGAAATATTCTAACTTAAAAAGTTATCAAGCCTAAAATATAAACCACAATTTATATTATTTTTAAACGACTCACCAGGCTTTATTTTCAAAAGTAATTACACACTTACAATCAAAGCTCCAGAAATACAACTTAAATCTACTAGCAACATAAAAATTTTACTCGTCCAAGGTATCAGTCTACTTTGCAAGTTTAAAATGTATGCTACAACTCATTTTGTGTTTTCTTTTGTTTATTATTCAAAATGAAGGGTGACTTTATATAAATTATCCATAAACAATACTTTAATAGGAAAACAAATAATATAACTCATGAAAACAAAAAAGTAGATAGTATCACTGTGGAGCCAGGCTCACTTCATGGTACACTCAGTCACATGATCTGATTTTTGACAGTGTCTTTGAAAGATAATTGTCTTTTTTAAATGACAGTATTAAAACACTTTAATGCATTGATATTCAGTGCAAAAATCTATTATTGGCCATTACTGTCTCTCTCTCTTACCAAATTCTTCCAAAATATTTCCAATAAGAACTATTTCCTTTTGTAGTTACAGTGATCAGCATTTGTTATGTTCATTATGGAGTCCAGCACTGTGTTAGAACTTTAATTTAATATAAACCATTTGGCTTGTGTGTTATTGTCAGAGAATGAGTCAACAGATTGCAATATGGTGACTGCTCTTCTAAGCAAACTGTCCACATATCTTCATACAGATGCCGTCATACTTCCATTCTAGTGGCCTCATTCACTAGAGCAATCACACCATAACAGTATCAAAGCAACTCCAGCTAGTCCTGCCTTTCAATGCACTGGGCAGGATTCTGACTTAGGCATTCATTAAGGGCCTAAAGACATTCCAATCCATGCTTAATGCCACTTTCAGCACAGTGCAGCCCTCAGATCCTTGCTAACACAAGGTCAGTCCAGCCACAGATTAGCCAGTTGAATGTTACACCTTAATCTGTGGCTGGACTTAATACTAGATGTTGATATCTACATGCCACATCACACTGCCACCCAATGCAAAAACAAGGCATCACCAAACTCTCAAAGATAAGGCCATTACATTATTCAGTGATAACAAAAAAAAAAAAGAAATAACATATCTTAAGGACATTCTCCTAAAAAATGGATATAATCTCAAAACTATCAATAGAATCTTTAATAAGCCACATATTCCAGAGCATATACAACAACAAGATAACTACAAAGATGCTGATTTTTACTATACTTAAAAAAATTTTACAGATAAAACAGTGAAAGTTTTAAAGAAATAAAACTTAAAAGCTGCCTTTAAAAGCCTCAACAAAAAATATCTATAATGCTAAGAAATAATTTCATCCACCTCTTAAATGACCAGGAGTGTACAAAATCTTCCATACTTAGATCAGATACATGAAGATTAGATTTTCACTATAAGATAGTTGAGAAATTGTGGGAATATGACAAGCATCTGTACTTAAGTTCTGTAGATCTGGAAAAAGCAGGTGACAAGGTGCCCAGAGAAAAGTTTTCCAAAACACTACAATTATATGGGGTGAATGGGACATCATACAGAGCAATACATAGTCTACATTTAAGTTGCCAGTCAGCAGTTAGAACTGAAAGAAATACAAGAAGATGGCTGATGTAAAATCAGGGGGATAGGACAAAGGATGCACGTTATCTCCACTCTTATTGATCATTTATGTCACATTATGAAAGAAAGTGGTATCAAGCCTGATATTAGAATTGGAGATATCTCTTTGCTTTATGCAGATAATGATGTACTGCTAAACACATCTAATGCAAGTCTCCAGGATTCATTAACTAAATTGAATAACAACTGACAAATGTGGCATGAAAATCAGCCATAAAAAGACCAAAACTATGAAAATAGGTAGGAGCATAGAAAACTTCAGCTGCAAAAAATAGCAATTGGAACAGAAATCAAAATAGGAGGGTATAGAGTATGGAAAGGCTTTTATGAGTTCTGTTTTTTAACATATTTAAATAAAACAATGATTTGGAATCAAAATCTATCTGGAATACAAGTCAAATCAACATGCATAATTGATCAAAACGAAGCTAGCTACATTAAAATATAATTTATGAAAATCAGTAAAAATGTTTTTATTAAAATAACTGGGATATATTCTATCATATGTGGATGAAAGATAGACTTTAAAATTTCAATTTCGTTAAAATAAATGGTATTATAAATAATACAGTCAAGCTATTCTTAGCACAAAAATAAACTAGAATTGGATTAAATAATGTTCTGTTTAAGCCAATATTATTGGCTTGAACAGGCCAGCCTGGTTGGCCGAGTGGTTAGCGTATCCGCTCACCAGCCAAAAGGTTCAATTCCCGCTGTGGGCATGGATGTTTGTGATTGTCTGTGGAAAAACTAATGGTGGTGGTCGATGGTGGAGACAGAGTTGTAGAGCAGGTGCCCTCCCTCGATGAGTCTTTGGACTCCCTGGAGGTGTCAAATAATAATAATAATAATTATTATTATTAAACAGCTGGACATACTGTGTGGGAGCATAAAATCATGGTCTCCCACAAAGGTCCCATGATATTAAACCAAGACACTATTACATCATTAAACTTAAACAAAAACAAAAAGAAAAGAATAACAGTTGATGGCCAAAATTAGCACACAAAAAAAATAAAGGGAAGAACTGGAAGACAAAGGAAAGAGATGGCATAAAAAATACTAGACTTAAATCCATGCTGGGAGGAGGAGGAATGCTGCTGCCTCATATTCTTTATGCTGAAATAAGCAATAAGTTTTAACGTTTATATCAACAAAAACTACACAGTGCAATTGCAGCAATATGATTTCTGAAAAGAATATGCTGCAACAAATGGCACCCAAAATTGTTTCATTTTTTGAAATATGTGGTAACATATGCTGGTGCCTTTATTTTCATCTAAAAAAATTACTATTCATTAAATATTTTCCAAGTTAACATAAAAGGGAAATTACCATCTCTAAGATGAGTCTAAATTTTAAGATGAGTACTGAAATTCACATAAATATTGTCTAAACCATATGTATGTGAACTACATAGGGTGTAGACCATATTTATTTGAAAATGATTAAAAAAAAATAATACAGCTGACTCACTGCAAACTTGAACCAAATAGCTGATGACAAATTTCGTTTAGCACATTAATACTACAAAGCCTTGGCTGTGATTTTTCAATACCTTGTCATGGAGTAAGTTAACTACATTTGTAGTGAATGATGAATAATAAATGACAAAACTGGTCTATCTACAGCACTCTACTAATGTCATGTAAATAAGGATGAAGCAAGGAAATTGTAATGTTCAGGAAATACAGCCACTCCCTGACTTACAACCAAGATTTCCTTAAGATCAATTCATATTATTATAAAAATGCCAAGGGCCTCCATAGCTCAGTTAGTATAGATGATACCCATTGGTTTGCAAGACCTGGTTTGAATCCTGTCTAGGGGTGCAAAGAACCTTTATCAGAGTTTTCAACTGAAGTTGAGTAAGTTAGATGGTCATACAGAGGAAGAGGCAGGGTTTTTCCTCCCAAAAACTCTGACCAGCAAACTGGCAAGTAGAACAAACAAATTTAGAGCCACAACAGATAATGCAAATAGAATTAACTGGCTCATCCTATGCAGCAGCTCTCCAAGAAGCCAAGTTACTTGCCATGACAGGCTACTAAGTTTAACACGAAAAGGAAGATGGAATGTGGGTGGTATAAAAATTATATGAAAATTTCATTTTAAACTACACTTCAAACCATGCACATACAGTTAAATGACTATCACAATACTCATTATTGAGACATCCCATATCGCGAGTGCATGGAATGTACACATATTATGAATGGACTTTACTGCCTGACTTTCTAATTTTTCAGTTTCTTTCAGAAGTTGTAATTGAAAGTGCATAAGTGATTGCTGGTTCAATTTCATTTGCATCTATATTGCCTTTTTTTTTATTATTCTATTGGGACATTCGACAAAAAGAGTAAACAATCCCTTTCTCTTAGGCTTACACGGTGATCCGAGTACATTTTTGAAAATCATGGAGACAACTACCGTGTTTTTACGAATTTATGTCCACGAAAGCACTCTGTATATATGACCGCACAGAGAAAGCAATGCTTAGAGAACAGATACAAACAGCCCGCCAAAACCTAGCAATAACTCAAAATTTAGTTTCAAAATTGCAATCTGAACTATCGAGCTATATAAATCCAGATATTCTACAAATACAGGAAAGAATTACAATTCGGCCAAATATATCCTGGAAAATAATAAAGAAAAACTCAAGGCCAAATTTCACAGTGTGAAACAATGCGAAATATGGCTGCCTATCACAAGAATCCAACCAATGAGGAGATCTTGGCCCCAGTAAACACCTCCAACAATGAACAGCAAACTAGGAAGACATGGAGTGACCAACCACCGGCAAGCAAGAACCATGTGATCACCCTATCAAGCCACACCTTAAACAGCGGCTAACTTGTGCTACTGGATAAAGGTCTTAACTACGCAATAGCACCTAAAAAGGTAAACAAATTGAACTTCATTTACCACATAGAAAGAGGCATCAGGTCTCTACCTAACAATATAGCAGATAAAATATGATTAGAAACTAGTAATGTCCTGAACAATAAGAAAACCATACATAAAAATTTCACAAAAACAGAACTAGCAGCAATAAAGTCATTAAAAGCCAACCAAGACATAATAATAACGAAATCGGATAAAGGCAATGCCACTATCATCCTTGACAGGTCAACATACATACTTCAGATGAATCAACTAGTAGCCAATAACAACACCTACAAGCTGGTAAACTATAACCCAACAAACAGGATAAAAAATAAAACAGAGACTACTTAAGTCTGTCACTACTTGGCCACCAGACACGGCTAAAAAAACTCATACCCCACTATACCCCCCCCCCCCCAGAATATACTGTCCTGAAAATACACAAGCAAAATGTGCCGCTCCGACCTATCGTGGGAAGGAATAAATAGCCCTAGTTACCACTTAGCCAAGAAATTAGCATCGACACTCAAGGAGTTGGTAGGTCATTCCCCCTCCTACATAAAGAACACACAACACTTTATAAACAAAATTAAAAACATAACACTTGACAAAGATGACTTATTATTCAGTTTTGACGTTTCTGCCCTTTTCACAAATGTCCCCATCAATGACACAATTCTCTTACTACAGAACAAATTTCCGCTCGACATTACGGCTCTATTTGTCCACGTACTACAGTCCGGTTACTTCATGTGGCAAAGCAAATTTTACCTACAAAAAGAAGATAAAGCCATGGGCTCCCCACTATCCCCCTCCAATTGCTAACTTTTAAATGGAAAAGTTTGAGCAAAGGGCTCTTGATTCCGCCACTCTAAAACCTACAATATGGCTTTGATACGTTGACGATGTGTTCGCTATCTGGCTGCATGGGCAACAAACGCTAAACACATTCCTTAGCCACCTGAATAAACAACATGAATGCATACAATTTACCATGAAAATTGAAAATCAGAACTCGCTCCTGTTCCTAGACACACCAGTCACACGTCTCCCCTCAGGCAGTCTATCCTTCACGGTCTACCGAAAACCAACATACATGGGTCAATGCATACATGCTAATTCATACCACCACCCATCACAAAAATATAGTCATTAACACCCTAAAAAACAGAGCCATAACAATTTGTTCTAACCAGAAAGACCTGAAGCAAGAACTAAAAATCAGCAACACATTCATAAATAATGGCTATAACAAAAATACTATCATCAATAAAATACTCCATAAAACATCAACAAAAAAGAATCTAGATTACAGTAAAACCATAGCCATCCCAAGCGCTCAACACCTTACACCAAATCGAATGGAAAAGCACTCGCTCTTTACACCATACAAAAACCTGGTACGAAAGGAAATTTAAGGCAACCTGCAAAATTCTGATAAACCACCCAAATATCAACAACAATGGCAGCATGAACATTCCAAGAATCTGGATGGCACAGATTCAGCCTACCTAATACATAAGATCCAGCATAAGTCAGGACTCTACCCAACTTCTAGCTAGCACAGAAACCATTCTTTCAAAACCATTCCAACCAGTTGGCGTGGAATGGTTTCTAAAACCATTCCACGCCAACCGGTTGGAATGTACATGTATAATCATACTGTAAATACATACGCACGCACGCACAGACTTGTTTTTGTGTCCAATGTAATTCTACAACCAACAAATAATATTAAGAATAGGACTCTGGCATTGATGTATATTCTGTTCTATTTTATTTTATTTTATTTATTTTTTACAGTAGAGGTCAGGCCAACAATTGTTGTAACAGTTGGTCAGTAACTTTAACAAACCAGATAGATTGTAGTGTAGCTTGTTTTCTGTATATAGTACATATGCTCCAGAAGATGACCTTGATATAAAAGTCGAAACGTCGAATGTAGAGTTTAGTTATATTAAACTAAAGTTTTACTAAAACACGGTAGTAAACAATCCCCATGGCTTCACGTAAAAGTGATAATGATTTGGGATATGATAAAATGAAAAGCCACTGAATTGAAACAAAAGCTATCCATTGTGAAATAGTATGCTGGAGAAATGGTGACTTCTTTAGCATGCAATTTTAACCTTTGAACAACCATGGTTAGCACTATAATAAAGAACAATGATTATAGATGCTGTTAAAAATACGACATTAAAGACAAAAATGTTAACCTGGCAAAGAAAAGCCCCAAATTCATGAAATTTTCATAGGTTGGTCCTTTTCCTCATATTTTTGATTTATGACCAAGTATTCGGAATGCACTCTGTTTGTTAAAGGAGCAGTTATACAGGAAACCCTTGCTTAATGCAAATTCGATATGCACGATTGAGTGAAACGATATTATTTCCTGCTTTGAGTGAGTGATTAATCAGTTAATGTGATTTTTTTACATTATGTGAAATTGTTTGTTGCCAATCTGCAGTGAGCAGAAAACTGAAAGTCATTAAGAGACATAAAAGTGGTGCTAGTAATACAATGATTGTGCGAGACCTGGGATACAGCAAGTCTACATTTTGGACTATATTAAATAAAAGCAAAGAATACAAAGAACAAGGAAAGGTTCCTACTGCTTCTTTAAGCATGCAAATCACAAAAATAGAAGTCATTTAATGATCGAGATGGAGCATCTTTGTTACTCTGGATTGAGAATTATATCCAAAAAAGATACCTCTTAGTAAAGGAAATATTCAGGCAAAAGCTCTCAATATTTTTACCTCATTAAATGAAACCAAATTTCCAGAGGAATATGAAAGCTTTACTCCGAGTTTAGGATGGTTTGACCATTTTAAAAATCGAGCTGGACTGCATAATGTAAGAATAACTGGGGAATCTGCTAGTGCTGATGAAGATTCTGCAGCCTAGTTTCCTGAAGAATTGCAAAGGATAATTCAGGAGGGTGATTATGACGATCAACAAACATTCAATGTCGACGAAACTGGTCTCTTTTGGAAGCATATGCCAACAAAAACTTTCCTAGCTAAAACTGAAACATCTCAACCAGGATACAAAGTATCTAAAGATCATCTTATGCTTTTATTAGGAGTGCAGAAGGCGACTTTAAACTCAAGCCTATGTTAGTTTATCATGCACAAAATTCAAGATCTAACATTATTGAAATCAGCACAATTGGAAAAGAACTTGGATTTAATGAACTGGATAATGAAGATGTGAGAAACTTGCTTGATTCCCATTCAGAACAGTTAAGCGAGAATGATCTCCTTCAACTAGAAGAACAACAGTGTGCATATGAAGAAGATAAGGAGTGCGAACAAGAAGAGAATATTACGACTAAGAAGCTAACTGCAATAGAACTCGAGCTAGTTTTCAATCATATTGATGCTGATACTGATAAAGAACGAAGCTTCGAAGTCCGTCGGAATCTTGGTAACACTGTCACCAGCTATCGCAAATTGCATGACAAGGTGAAAAAAAGAAAACATCTTTATTTAATTTTTGTTTTTGTAAAAAAGTAGTTCAATCAAATGTTTAGACAATTAAAAATCAATTGTCTAAATAAAAATTTAAGCAATTGATTCTTATTAATTTTGATGATTTTATCTTCTAATATAGCTTATGTTATTATACTGTAATTTTTTTTCCAAATTTATGCTAAATGATGGATGAATTATAATTATTCCTATTGTTTATTGTATTCACTTAGTGCACATTAATTGATGGACTGATTAATTGTGTTAAGTGAAGTTTTCCTATACATATGCTCCAGAACTTAACATATACTGCTATTTATACAAATACCAGTATATGTTAAGTACCAGTATAAATTAATACAAATAATTATGTGGTTCAGGAAGTTTCCTAATCACTCCTGATGCTTTTTTGAACAAAACTGAGGATTTTTTATTAATAAGCCAATGAATTACTCTTGCTGGTTTGGAACTTGTATAAAATTAACGGTTCTTTAGCAGAGGAGCAAAACAAAATTTTTCTGGCTTCTAAGGGAACTGTAAAGGCATGATGCCAATGCAAAGATTCAGACAGAGATTACATTTTTCTGCATAAAGAAAGTTAAGTCAGCAGTTAGTTTTTTTAAAGTAAATTTGATCTTATTAAGAGTGCCAAATATGAAAGATAATGAAATTTAGTGCATGACAATAAAATGATGATAAACATTATAATTTATTTATTATACTTATTATAATTTCCTTCACTTTACTAAAAATATCTGACCATAAAAAATTTAATTTTATTTTTCTATTATAATATCAGTTAGTTGAAAACTCAGAAGGCTACACCCAGTTTGTTATGTCACTATAAAATATGACTAACACTGTTATTACCCAAAATACTAACCTTTGGTGTTAAAAGAATGTCTTCTACTCCAAGAGTAAACCCTGTGTGCATTTGCAAGAAGTGAGTAAACAGTCGTGCTAAAGAAGTCAGTAAAAGTGTTGATGTTTTTCCACCATATAACTACAAAATAAAAAAAGAATTTTTTCACATAAATGAAATGTTTAAAGTAATATACTACATGAAAACTACATTCTGACTTTAAGCAAGTGATTAATCAGTTAACGTGATTTTTTTATGTTATGCAAAATTGTTTGTTGCCAACCTATGCATTATTATGCATCAGTAAAAATGAATTTTTAATTCAATCTTAAGATTTTTTTTCCATTACTAAAACAAGCATACCATCCTTTTTTGGTGTATACTCACAAGAAAACATCAGATACATAATGTGTTGGGCTAGTACATACTGCAACTAGCCCAACACAATATTTCCTGACCAGTTTGTAATCAACAACTTTCATCCAAATTGGTTAACAATTTGCTCATTCATTAAATATGAATAAAAATTCCAACATTTCTTTCAGTTATTAGAATATGACCTACATACAAATTATAAATTTACCTCATAAGAATAATGTATAAATCCATAAGGAGTAGCACCAAACTGTGCCTTGTCCAAAACTCCACACAAAAGTTCCCCATCACGTATTATTACTTGGCTTTCACACATGTCATTTTCCTTCAGTGGTGTTCCTCCTGCTTTCCATTCTTTCACGGGATGGGTTTGCCAGGTCTAAAAATCAAGACAATCAGAAACTTAAAATTGTCAAAAACATTAAAGATTTCATTCTTCATATGTAAAATTTAATTAACTTATTAATTAACTATTAAAAATAATACAGTTCGAAAATTCAGTACAAGTAAATAGCTGAATGATTTTGCATGTAAATGGAGAAATATGTATATTTAGTAATTCTTATTTTTTATTTGTTAAATAACATACTCAGAAAGATGGAGTAACCAAACTACTACATTTAAACAGATATATTAAATCTATTTGGATAGTGCCAAGCAGACTCGACAAATTATGCAAAATCCTGCTCGCCACATAAAATATATACTTGCACCAGACCTACAATTTTTTAATGATATGTCTTAAATCAAATAGGAGCTGCACCTTTTTTTTTTAAAGCTAAAAGATTGTTTAAAGTTTAATTTTTATTAAATAAAAAAATATTATATTGGGTCTTTCTTTTAGGGTTACATGGTGATCAGCACTCATATTTGTAGATTTAGGGACTCAAAAACACGTGTTGAACAGATTATTTTATTAATTACAAATAAAATAAAACTTGACATTTCGACCTCTATATCGAGGTCATCATCGGAAGAATACAACTCTGTATACAGAACCAAGCTACATGCTCATGCTTTCTATACCAGTAAACTAAATCTACGTAGTTAATAAATCTTTTTTCTAGCCTGACCTCTAGTGATAGAAAAGAAAAACAAAAATAAAGAAATAAAGAAATAAAATTATAAAAAAAAAATATATATATATATATATATATATATATATATATATATATATAATATATATATTATAAATAGATAAATGCAACTACAATAAACTGTTAGAGTCCTCATGTATTAATATTCTGGAGAGTTACAAAATGATTTCTTTCAGTTACTATTGAATGTTCTAAACACTTCACCAGGTCACCAGGTTGTCTTCTTGTAGTGGGAATTTTTCTAATGCTAGTTTAGGATGTTATACAGGTTGTAGATGGGTCCTCCACATTCTTGAAATGGTGAGGTCATCATTTTTGTTGAGATTTGGGTTGCGTTTGAGCATTTCACAAGACTCTTTAAATTTTCTCTCAAACCAGGTTTTCGTGCCGTGTAGGGACTTGGTATTTTTTCAGTCAATTCTATGGCATGTTTGGAGTGCATAGCCAGAAAGGCCTGTTTTACCGAAGTGGAGGTATTTAATGTGTCGTTTGTGTTCGTCTTGTCTGATTGGGATAGTTCGCCCTGTTTCCCCTATGTATGGTATGTTACATGTGCAGTGTATTTTGTATACCCCTGGGTGTGCTAGGTGTGGAAGAGGATCTTTAGAGGAACTGAGTAGGTGTCTTAGCTTATTTGGGGGTTTAAAGGTGGTTTTAATGTTGTATTTGCAAAGTGTTCTGTCTATTTTTTCAGAAATGCCTCTAATATAAGGAATCGCAATAGCATTCTTGAAATCTTTTTTGTTCTTACTGGTATCTTTATGGAGGATCTTGTGAATAGTTTTTTTTTATTGTATCCATTTTTGATAAATGTTTGGTTGATGATTTTGTATTCTTAGTTTAGAGCCTGTTCATTCGAACAAATAGTTAGGGCTCTGTGTTTAAGGGTGCTTATGACACCTAATTTTTGTGTATGTATTGGCCTGTGTGTAGGTTTGCGGTAAACTGAGAAGGAGAGACAGCCAGAGGGAAGACGTGTGACAAGTGTGTCTAGGAAAGGAAGAGAGTTGTTTTTTTCCATTTCAATGGTGAATTGGATACGTTTGTGTTGTTTGTTTAGGTGGCTAAGGAATGTATTTAGAGCTTCGTGGCCGTGGGGCCAAATGGCGAAAATATCGTCGACGTATCTGAGCCAAATTTTGGGCTTTAGACATGCTGTCTCTAGAGCACGTTGCTCAAAGTCTTCCATATAAAAGTCAGCTATTGGGGGAGAAAGTGGTGAGCCCATGGCTGTACCTTCTTTTTGAAGGTAAAAATTGTTTTGCCATACGAAATATCTGGAGCGGAGTACGTGGGCAAAAAGGGACGTGATGTCATGTGAAAATATGTTCTGTAGGAGCAAGATCGTGTCATTGACTGGGACATTGGTGAAAAGGGAAGTCAATTTGTCAAAGCTGACTAATAAATCTTGGTCGGTGAGTGTAATGTTTTTGATTTTACTGATGAAATGTTGTATATTTTTTATGTAGGAAGGGGACTGACCTACCAATTCCTTGAGTGTGGCAGCTAATATTTTTGCTAAGTGATAATTTGGGATGTCAATTCATTCAACGATCGGGCGAAGTGGTGTGCCAGATTTGTGTATTTTTGGCAGGCCATAAATTCTGGGTGCACGGGCATACTGAGGTATTAATTTTTTTGTCGTTTCTTCGGGCCATGTGTGGACGGATTTGAGTAATTCAGTTGTTTTCTTTTTGTTACGTTTTGTGGGGTTGTAGTTAACCTTTTGGTAGGTGTTATGGTCCGATATTAACTGGTTCATTTTTTCAATGTATGTCGTACGGTCTAACAGGATGGTGGAATTGCCTTTATCGGCTTTCGTTATTATAATATCATGGTTATTTTTTAAGGATTTAAGGGCTAGATTTTCGGTTTTATGTTGGTATTTAGTTTTTTGTTAGAATTTAGTATACACGATGTTTCCATTCGTATTTTATCAGCAGATATGTATCAAACCACATTCTCACCGAAGGTGAACTCTCGCTGCTAAAGAAAGGTTTGAACTACGCCATTGCTCCGACGTCAGTAAACAAGCGTGATATCGTGTATCATATCGAGAGAGGTTTACGATCCCTCCCCACCATTCTGGCTGATAAAGTACGAATGGAAACACACACATATATATATATATTTTTGTTTTTCTTTTCTATCACTAGAAGTCAGGCTAGAAAAAAGATTTATTAACTACGTAGATTTAGTTTACTCGTATAGAAAGCATGAGCATGTAGCTTGGTTCTGTATACAGTTGTATTCTTCCGATGATGACCTCGATATAGAGGTTGAAACGTCAAGTTTTATTTTATTTGTAATTAATAAAATAATCTGTTCAACACGTGTGTTTTTGAGTCCCTAAATCTACAAATATGATTATATTTGGTCTGATTTGCAACTACTTGGCAGCTGACAAAATGTACTCACGGTGAGCATTGTTGGACCCTCGTGCCAAGCATGTTTGTAAGCCAGTTAGCAGGAGGTGCATGAACTGGAAAAGATATTAAAATTTCGGTATGCATCAAAAATTACAAAATACGTATCCTTAAAAAATAACAGGAATTTAAGGGCAATTGCAGCCCATACACTGGGCATATGCTTGACTCAAAGAGTCAAGGTCTGTGTGGAGGTGCTTCCACAGGTTTCAATAAAAAACTTTAAACATTCAACACTCATCAGAGCATGTGTGTGTGTCCAGTACAGATGGCATATGAAGAAAGCAGTAATTTTTAGTATTAATGATTAGATGCTGATGATCACCATTTGTTTACAAGAAGAAATAGATGAATATGGATAATAATTAACTAGCTAGTTTTATTTAGCTATTGAATTATCATGAACAATATTTTACTCTGGTCATTAAGGTATCTTCGTAAGCACAAAGAACTATGTAATGTGCATGCTAGCATACTAGCAAAAAAGTAAACAAACTGAGTTAAGAAAAAGGTAAGCTCCTAAACTGCCACCCTCTGTAGTCAAGTAAGGGAATCTCACTCAATCAAGCTAACATAACAGTTTCATGGTGATAATCACCCAGATTTTTGATAAACTGTGGCAGCTGTAGAGCTCTGACAGATTTCAGAAACAGTCTCTCAGAAATGTATCTGCTTACATAGTATAGAGGTGCTCCATACTATGTAAGCAGATAACTACCCTACGACTGTTCTGCAAAAGCAGAACAGTCGTAGGGTAGGTAACAGACATAATTTCTATGTTTATCAAGAAGAATATTGGCTGTTCTTCCAGATTGACAAAAATATATAACAGTTATGGGCTTCTCTTTACCAATTTTTTCACTGCTTTTAAAATGGTTGCTTTGAAAAATAGCCCTAAACTCATCCCCACTTGAAGCATTCGTTTCACAATGCTGATGACATTCTCCATTTGTTCCTATATCTTAAATATTATTATTAAAAGAGAACTGCAGGAGTCAGGCACTCATCGAGAGAGGTCATTATTTGCGCCAGCTGTCATACCCGTTCTTGAATTCATTGATGCTACTTGCACACACAACATCCAAAGGCAAATCCATTCCAATCATGCAATACTCTATGAGAGAAAAATCTAGCCTTCATCCTCTCGCACCCTTTCCCCACTCTCCATAAAATGAAAAAATTCTATTTACTGAAATTCTGTATAACCCTTTCAGAGTTTGTAACTCTAAATTGTATCACTCCTCTTTCTCCTGTTTGCTAGTATCTGCATCCCACAAATTCTCAATCTGTCTTCATAATCAGCATTCCACAATCCTGATACGGAATTTTGACACTCTCCTTTCTACTCTCCACCATATCAGAATCACCAGGGAAACCAGGAGACCAGACCAGACCTGTGCACAATAGCCCAAATGAGGTCTTATCAAGGCCTTGAAGAGGAAAAAGGACTTCCTTATCTTTACATGCCAAGCTTCATTTCAGCATTACAATTATTCTCTGAGTTGTATTTACAATTTTTGCTATATGACACTTGAATTTCAAATTCCTGTCTACTTAAACTCCAAGCTCCCTAGCCTGATCAGTTTCTTCTTGCATAAGTTCACCAATATAATATGACATTGGATATCTAATCAGACCAAAGTACCTTACATTTATTAACATTGAACTGACATCCATTTTCACATGCCAATTCCAGCCTATTCAAATCATTCTGCAAGTACTGCACATCAGCCACATTCCTGATTACCCAACCTATCTTTGCTTCATCATCATCAGTAAATAGCTGCATGCCACTTATCAAATCCTTCTCAATGTCATTAATGTACAGATTGAATAACAATGGACCCAAGGACTGATACATGAGGCACATCACTGATTACCTTGAATCTTGCAGATTCACCCCCCTAATCCCATATTCTCCAATTTATGCAAGCTTTCCATGCTGTATTCTGTCAAAAGCCCTTACAAAATCCAAACGTATCATGGTATATTCATCCCCCTTGTCCAACTCAGTGGTAACCTTATTATAGAATGTGAGCAAGTTGCTACTTGCACTACTAGATATGTTGGCAACGTTTAGCACGCACTAAAAGCAAACACTCCAGAATACATTTTACTATTCAAAATGAAAACAATAAATGTCTGCCATTCCTCGACACCAATAATCCAATAGAACCTTTTCCTTTTCTGTCTACAAAAACCTACCTACACTATAGGTACAATAATTATCATCCCTAAAAACAGTATGACATTATCATACTGTTGATAGGGATGATGATAGGAATGATAGTAGTTGTACCAACAGTATGACATCATCAAACCTTCAGCATAAACAGAGCTAGAATTATTTAAATTAAGGGGATATTAAATTCCACACCGTTTTAAAACCGAATAAGAAACTCAAAGTATCGGCGACTACTAGTGTAAGCTAAAGCACGTAGTCCAAGTACGTAGCACAAACTAGGACAACTCGTAGCAAAGGTGGAGAAAGTTCTGATCGCTATTCTTAGTATTTTCCATAATGTAAAACCCATCTCCTAGGAGATGTATGATGTTATACATTATGGTGGGAGGTCACTACCCAGACCGATTTCGATCTTTATTGAGATCTCATCAGAGAGTAGCTAGACCAAAATAATACTAAGGGTATAGCGAAAAGAACTTATATACTCTGCTATATGAGTTGTCAAAAAAGGTGCACCCATAAATTATTTAAAATAAAGAGCCAATAGGCTTCATTTCAGTGATGTAAACATTATTTAAATGTGAACCTCCCACCATAATGTATAGCATCATACATCTCCTAGGAGATGGGTTTTACATTATGGAAAATACTAAGAATAACGATCAGAACTTTCTCCACCTTTGCTACGAGTTGCCTTAGTTTGTACTATATGCCTTAGGTTACGCTAGTAGTCGCCGATACTTTTATAGTTACTATATTCGGCATGAAACTCTTTGAGTTTCTTATTCAGTTTTAAAACAATGTGGGATTTAATATCCCCTTAATTTAAATAATGTTTACATCACCGAAATGAAGTCTATTGGCTCTTTATTTTAAATAATTTATGGGTACACCTTTTTTTTGACAACTCGTATAGCAGAGTATATAAGTTCTTTTTGCTATATCCTTAGTATTATTTTGGTCTAGCTACTCAGTGATAAGATCTCAATAAAGATCAAAACCAGTCTGGGTACTGACCTCCCACCATAATGTATAACATATCATACATCTCTTAGTATTTTCCATAATGTAAAACCCATCTCCTAGGAGATGGGTTTTACATTATGGAAAATACTAAGAATAGCGATAAAAACTTTCTCCACCTTTGCTACGAGTTGCCCTAGTTTGTACTACATGCTTTAGCTTATGCTAGTAGTCGCCGATACTTTTATAGTTACTATAATCGGCATGAAACTCTTTGAGTTTCTTATTCGGTTTTAAAGCAAAGTGGGATTTAATATCCCCTTAATTTAAATAATGTTTACATCGCCAAAATGAAGCCCATCAGATCTTTATTTTAAATAAGAGCTAGAATTATTTATTTGAACAATGCTAGCCTTTCCACTGAATCACATCTGAGATACTTTCAGCCAATGGCTACTCCCTTCATAAAATCAACAGAACTCACAATCTTCCCAAAAACTCAGATCACAAAAAAAAAAAAAAAACATCACTATCCCTTACAACTGAAACACCACAGAAAATGTTTCATGTATTCAAAAGGATCTTCTAGCGAGTTACTCTAGTTACTCGCTAGAAGATCCTCTCTGTTACCTAGTTCAGCATCACCCAAACATTTTTAGTCATGGAACACTTTTCATCTCTCAATATTATGGAATACTTATATTTGAAATATTTCAAAATACTGATAATTATTGAAAAATAATATTTATACAAGGAAGAGAATTGTGTTATGCATTATGTTTACTAGTTTTCCACACTACTATAGAACTAATCTTGTTCTTCTGCAAAGACAGTCCACACCACCAGCACTGTGTAAACATGCAAGAAAGTGTCAGCAGAAGGTTACTTTGTTTCATCCACCTCAATGATACATGATATTGGTTTGCTTCCCCCCCTCCCAAATTGTGTAATCCAGGCTAAATCGCATAGGAATGGAATGTTAGATCACTGCACTGCTACTTTTTTTTTTTTCATAGACATCATCATCATTACCTTCACATATACTTCTGTATGCAAAGACCACCAAAATAAAGTGTTCTGCAATCTATTTGATTATTAGTCTATGCCAGTATTAATAAAAAAATCCTAGGGGAAAAAAATTATAATTATAATGATACAGAAGTGGTGTATACTACAAATAGGATAAATTTATTTATTTTATTGTTTTAATTATTAATTACAATTTTTCCCAGAATACTTATTCACATCTCACAAAACACTACAGTTTGAAAAATACTGACTTAATTCACCCTGGTATTTACAGTATGTACAGTGCAATTGACAGATCACCAAATTCAATGGCGGGGGGGGGGGGGGGCTTTCCATTATATGTAGATACAAATCTGAGAGACCGTTTCTGAAATCTGTCAGAATTCAACAAGGTTCTCTGAAACTAAAGAAATATGGCTGCCTTACTTCAATTAAAAATCTGGGAGATTACCCACATGAGACAATCAGATGAGTCAGCAAGATTCCCTTATAGAAGGTGCCCAGAATTTTAGCATCCTGAATTTTTTCACTTGGTCTGTATTTCTCTTCCTGCTGCTGCTGCATGCACATGCATAGCTTATGTGGGCCATGATGAGCAATATATAGCCTCTCCTAATGAAGTCAACCCTGTCTTCTAGAGGTGTGGTCTGTTTCCTGCATGGCAGGAATACTGGCATCAGCAAGTATTCCTGCTATGCAAGGATATCTTCCTAGTCAGAGGATATGCCAACTAGACCTACTAGGTAGTAGATGATTTATTACCCAGTGAGACATCACCACCTTGCTTACCAGATGCTTCAAGTGGCTGCTGGAGAAATGCCAACTACCCACTAGGTGATAGGTGACTCATTACCCAGTGAAATACCACCACAGCAGTCATTTGAGGCCTCCTTTATTGGAGGCCTCAAATGACTGCTGCCATGTTTGGTTCCCAGAGAAGGGAGGGTTTCAGTTTCTGTCATCCCCAGCCTTTCATCATACAGCGTAAATGAAACCCTCCATGAGTATGTCAAACAGGCTGTAGAGATTCAGTACTTTTCCCTCTTAAAGGGTATAGCAGTAAAGCAGTTGTACATGTTAGCCACCAGATAGTATGCAGGACCGAATCATACTTTGAAGGCTTTCTGATCAGCTGGTACATAATCTTGCTGCAATTTACAATGCCAGGTCATGCCTGGATGGAGGCTATGTAATGGTATGTGAGGAGCGCTGTCAATATCACATTATGGCATGGAGTCTGGATGCTTTCTGTATAGGTGAGATGTCTAAGAACCTATCTCCCATCATTGTATATTCCCCTACTCTTTTTTCTCTTCACCTCTGCCATACTAGTATGACAGTAAACATAAATGTAGTGTCACTGTGGTTAAGTTAAACAAAAAAACTTCCAAATATTTTTGAAAAATTTACAAACAAAATTTCTTCTGCATTCACAATATAAACACCAACCTAAATGATGTGCAGATATCCAAACCTGAACTCCTTTTCTGACTGAATCTCAAACCTCTGTAATAGCAATCACAGCCCATCTTAACTGTCCAAACTACATCCCATATGATTTCTTATACTATGAAAAGAGAGAGTACTTGTGCTTTTGTGTGATCCAACATTCCTTGACAGAGAATGCCTAATCTTTAAAGGCTTTTTTTTTTTTTTTTGACCTTCTGTGGCTTAAGATTTCCCTGCCTCATCATGTCACATTTATCTACTATCCCATTCTATCTATTCTGAAAATCATTCTGACCTCTTATTTCTTATCAGTGAAGTTTGATTTCATACAATTCAAACTCCCTAACAGTAAAGTCATCTTCCTTGTTGACTTTAATATCAACAATTCTAAATAGCTCCCTTTTTTGAATTTCACTGAGCCAGTCAGAAGAGCAGTAGATATTTGTTGTAAGCAACAATTTAAAATAATCATCTCCCAACTAGAATCCATGACAATCCTCTCTACACACCCAACACTGTAGATCTTTTCTTAATCAGTTCTCTTTCCAGTCACACTGTTAAGGTAATAACTGCTCCTCTTAGTAATTCAGATCATGATCTCATCCAACTCTTTTTCTCTTGTGCAACATTCTCCTCTCAGCCATTGTGTAGTTCATTTTACAAAGTGGGAAGATGCCCCCTTTCCATGCTCACACACTGCTTTTGTTCTTTAGATCCATATACTTGTTATGATTTTGTAACAGAAATTATCTGCATTGGAATGAAAGCTTTCATTCCCCTCTCTCTCTCTCTCTCTCTCTCTGTTCAAAATTTCGCTTTATCCAACATGGTTTTCCAAAAAGTGTGCCAGGGTGGTCAAAGAAAAGAAAATAGCTTATTGGGAAGGTGTTGTACCACCTTACCCCAGTCCTGAAGATACTTTCAGGCGCAAACTTTGTTTGCTCACACTTGGATAAAGGATTAAACTAAATTTATTACAGCTTATTGGGAGTTTCTCAAGACAAAAACCCTAGATTCATTCACCAACTACACTTGAAGCCCACAATACTTGTAAAATTATCATTCAAAAAAAAAAAAAAAAAAAAAGCTAAGTCTGATTTTAATAGGGCTAAATATAGAAAACTCTCCACCTGTGCCAATGGGTCTTGCCTTCTGGTTCCTCACAAAAGCCATGGGGGTGCAACTTTTGTCCATTTGTGCTTCCACCTCTTTCTCATCCAAATGGTAGTACTGCAATATCACCTAAAGATAAAGCTCACTTCTTGGCATCATTCTTCTCATCCAACTTCTAACATCAATGATGAAAGCAAATCACTTCCTTTACCTGGAATATAGCCCTCTGCCAACATCAGAAAAATCTTTAACCTGGATACAAAAAGCACAACTGGTGGGATTCCATCAGAAATCAGAACAGATATACTCCCAAACTAACACTGTTCTTTATCATCAGGACACGATATTATACTCAGCTGGCATTCATCCTACAACATGTGAGCAAGTCCACATAAGCCAATTCCAAAAAAAAGTGTGGTAAGCATATACTATCAACCTATTTCTCTTACGTCAATGTTGTCCAAAGTAATGGAGAAGGTCATTAAGAGGTCAATTTCTGTGATATCTGGAGAAATATCAATGACCACCAATATGGATTTTGCCAATAAGATCCATAGCAGATCATCCACCTCTGGACATATGCCACTGAAAAGTTTGGAGAAACCTGTGCTGTTACACTTGATATTTCCAAGGCATTTGAAAGGATCTGGCATTGAGACTAGCTCTTATCAAAATGCAACACCTTCTACCATTACATGTAGCAAACAACCTGAGAGAAAACTGGCAATCCAATTGCCAGTCACATGGAATCGAATGCCAATCTGTGGCAATCTGCCACAGAATGGTGCACACACACACACACTGAAGCCATTTACGGCTATATAGTAGATGGCTTCAGGATGCTGTTCAGCAAAAATAGCATTTATTATGACCCACATTTTAGTTAAATATACAGGAACACAAGCAACAACAGCCCAACTGCAGACTTACTAAACTTGTTACTTCCAATCATCTTTTATTCCATCTACCTCAATTCTGTGGAATAGCCTTCTCCAAAAAGTATTTCCCCAAGAACCATAGCCTTTAAGAAGAGTATCAACAGATTAGTTTGCTCTTGATCCATACACAGAATTTACTTGCTATTGTCATTCCTTGCTTCAGTGTGTGAGTGACATGTAGAAAAAAAAAAAAAAGTCTTATGATATAAAATGTGACATAAAAAAAATTTAGGTCTGGTTCTTATTTTCACTCATTTTTTTCTTAAATAATATTTGTATAATTCAGTCTACAGTGCAACTTTGAAAGCAGCTCAACTTTGATTCTTTTTTAAAAAATTTCTTACTTCTTTTTTTTCAATATGATATTCAATTTTATCCTGCTTAAAACTAAATAAAAATCACTTCCTATTTCAAATTCCCTGTACATTTGTATCCTGAACTAGTGTGAAGAGATTACTACCAACAATAACACAGTGAGTGAGACTTTTCTGATTTCTTGGATCTTTCTCCATGTAAATTAGTGCATTTCTCTTTATGTTGGAAAAAGATGTTAGTAACAATTAGTCCATGTCCTGAGCATAAACTCAGGAAGTACTTAACACTATTATCAGCTTCTTTGCTCTTTTCTCCAAATTTCCCTAAAGCAGCTCTGCCATTTAGATCTGCACCAACAAATATGTAGGTAATATAATTCCAATCAATATTAAATATACAGATATTACATATTGGTTGGAATTACTGCCAAAGAAACTAAGAGGTCAGTATACTGTGTTTGCTAATTGGGTTTCAAGCTGGTTATTCTGTTTTGTGGGATGAAAAACCTTGCCAACTCCATATATAAAACAGATTCCTTCATTTGAAAATCCCTTATAAAGATCATAAAGATATTTAAATATCTTTACAGTAGACAAGCTTTAAACAAGTTCAGAATGAAATGAAACTTTTGGTTAGAACAAGACTATGTATGGAGATAAAAAAAAAGAAAAGAGGCAGTTTGGATGTTAAAGCCTCCAAACCATATAGTTTATATATATATATATAGAGAGAGAGAGAGAGAGAGAGATTTTATCTCCTGTAACTTATAAGCTTGTGAATATCAAAACACACTGATAGATTCATTACTACACATTTAAATAGGATAAAAAATATTACCATCAAAAGGGTACTACAATAATGCCTGGAATTATTTCCCTTATAAAATTGTTAGAAAGCACACTGAAAAGTAAATTCTTTGCCTTGGAAGGCAAAGAATATAAAAATATTATTATAAATAATAATTTATAATTTATTATAAAATTATAAATAAAAATTTATATTTTTATAACTTTTTATATTATAAAAAGTTAAGAAAACTTCAGATTCTTCATCTAACAGCAGATCAGTGTTAAAAGTGCCAAATCAGAAAAATTTCACCAATCAAAATACTTCTGGAACATTATCAGATCGAATTTTGATGCATTTTATCAAAGAGCTCAGCAACTGATATCTGATATTAGGGAACTTAGAAATTCTAGTTCTGGTACTAGCAAACTGAGAAATCCACAGTCTTCCCATGAACATATGGAATCACTTGATGGAAATGTTAATAATTTAGAAAGTACATCACATCAATTATCTCTGAATCCTTGAGAGAGAGAGAAACCTTTAACAAATATTGCCGGTCTGGTTGACCAAGTGGTTAGCGTATCTGCTCTCCACACTCTCCTGAGGGTTTGAATCATCCCCGTGGACATGGATGTTTGTAATTGTCTGTGAAGATACTAGTGATGGTGGACAGTAGATGGCATTGGTGTAGATGATGATAGTAGTTGCAGTTGGTGGAGACAGAGTTATGGAGTAGGTGCCCTCCCTTGATGAGTCTTCAAACTCCCTGGAGGTATGACATAATAATAATAATATTATTTACAAAAAAGGCAAAAATGATCATTGTATTTTTTTTTGAAGTTGCACTATCTTAAGCTGGTAGTAAAAAGAATATATATTATTTGACGTTGCTATGTTTTGTTACTGTTGTTAACCCAAAACAATTTTTGTGTGTATAGTTAATTTAAAAAAAAATTATAAAAACACAGTTTATGTTAAGGAGAGGACTATGTAAAAGATATTTAAATATCTTTACATGATTTTTGTTTTATGAAAGATTTTATTGCTAGTTTAGTTAATTAAAATTAGAATAAAAGATGTGTAAAAAAGCAGTGTTATGTTGATAACATTTTGTCTGTCAAAACAATAATGTTATAAGAAGAATATAACAGCAGTAATTGTAGTTTTGCTATTGATAGATAACTAGAGGCTGTTAAACCTAGCTGAGCCTTGTGATTTAAGTCACTGACAGAACTAGTTCACTTAACAGCAACAAGAAGGATTGGCAAGATATAAATACTTTCTTGGAATTAAGAAATCTGTAGACATTTTTTATGTCGACCACATAAAATAGCCATAAAATGGAAAAGAAGTGTTGTCTTGAATGTATTTACGAAAATCATATCCTATCTACCATTACTGAATTGTTCCTTGTTGTTTGTGATACCAGGTTGTTGTGATGTCATTCTTGCAGCTGCAAATCTAGTGTATGTTCAAATAGCGCATGTTGCAAATATAGCATATATGAAACGAATGGCTGATGGACAAGAGAATAGTGAGAGAGATGTGTTGTTAAAAATAAAAAAAAAGTAACAGATATAGAAGAAAAAAAAAAGAAGAATCGTAATTGATTCCCTTAAGAAATAAAAAAAAAATATATATATATATATATATATATATATAACAAATTCTTATTTTTGTTTGTTATATAATTCTTATATAACAAACAAATCCTTATTTGTCTAAGTCCCTGTTGAAAAGTTAATTTTGTTGATAATTGAAGACTGGAAAGCCATTTGCTGCGTTTATGGATCTGACAGCTATCAAGTAAAAACACAAGAACATTCCAACATAGTTGCATGTGTCCCGTTTTATTGCTGGACATTTCAAACTCTTATGAAATTAACTTTTAACGTTTTTGGTACTTGCTTTAAATAGAAAACAGAATACACTTGTGGTAAGGCATATGCTAAAGATAGGGATATGAAATTTGTTTCTGCTTTCTCCTTAGAGAATTACCATTAACTCAGAACATGTGATAGATGTGGAAGACATGAATGCAGTTTCAAGAGAAAAATTAGAGTGTCTGTTTGATTCTCTGACTGAAAGTTAGCTTCTGCTTTGCATACACTTTGTAATTAATATAAGAAAAAATGCAACTCATTAAGGCTTTGAATGCATGTGTGAGTGAGCACAGAAGAGGCACAATACTTTTAGTACAAATTTATATGTTGTGTGTGTGTGTGTGTGTGTGTGTGTGTGCCCTCACACACACACACACATTTATTTTCATTATTTCTTAAGTGAATCAATACCTTGATCACATACTAAGGCATGGTACAATGAAAAAGAAGAAGAGGAAGACAAAGAACAGATTGGATGGGAAATATTAAGGACTGGACTTTTCTGTCTTATGAAGAATTTAAGAGAGAGAGAGAGAGAGGCACAAAACCATACATGGTGGAAGCTCATGGAAGTCAACCTCCTGGAAGGAGACAACACAAAAAAGGAATCAATTACAATTCTTCCTTTCTTCTTCTATATACTCTCCTTTCCTGTATGTATTACCCTCACTATTGTTTTTCCTCTTGTAAACACACACATGCACACTTTTGTTTATAAAATACACACACACACACACAAAAAAAACTTTGTTCTCAAGTATGTAGCATAGTGAAACACCAAATATATAGGCCTGGAGCTAGAATCTGTGGAATTAGGGGAAGAGATTGGACAGCTTAATCTATAACAAGATTAGTCCAGAATATTCTACATTGGTGCAAGTCGTGAAAATATGAATATTAAATTTTCCATACAAGATGATTTATTAAGTCTTAAAATTTAATACCTGGTCATATTTTTTAGAAGTGAACCAACAGGTCTTAATGTTTCACATTTAGAAAACAGTTCTAAGGGAGTTGAAAAATTTATTGATTTTTAAAATGAAAGTAGTGAGCTTCTGCTAGTTCTCTGGTTCAGAGAACTAACAAAAGCTAACTGTTTAATATCTTTACTTCTACCAAGTGGGCCATGTCTTGAGATCATTTCTGATAATGCATGAAGTACATGTACTTTATCATGGTACATAAGTACATGTATTAACTGCTTATTTTATTTACACGAAGCTAGAGAAAAAACATGAATTTTCTAAAAATACTCACCTTTGGACCAATTTTAGTTTTTCCAACCACAGAGAGAAAAGGTTTGCCATCTGGTATAACATTTATGATAATTGTTGAAACCACCTACAAAAAAAGAGAGAGAGAGAGAAATGTAAATAAATTAATTTATACATTACGTTAAATCAAACCCTATACAATAAATATAAGTACCATAATCCCTCCTTATCCATGGTCAACCCTGGTCCGAATATATTAAATGTAAAATTCCAGAAATAAACAATTCATAAATTTTAAATTGCGTGCTGTTCTGAATAATGTGATGAAATCTTGTGCTGTCCTGTCCGGGATGTGAATCACCCCTTTGTTCAGCATATCCACGCTGTACCATATATGCTACCCACCCGTTAATCACTTAGTAGCCATCTCGGTTATCAGATCAACTGTCATAGTATTGCAGTGTTTGTGTTCAAGTAATCCTTATTTTACTTAATGACTCCAAAGTGCAAGAGTAGTGATGCTAGCAATTCAGATAGCCAAAGAGAAGCCATAAAGTGCTTCCTTTTAAGCAAAAAGGTGAAAGTTTTTGACTTCATAAAATAATAAATAAATAATAAAAAAAATGCTCAGGTTGAAGATTCCACTCACATTCATATAACTTTTATTGCAGTTGTTAATCTCTTAGTGTGCCTAATTTATAAATTAAACTTTATCATAGGTATGTATAGGAAAAACATACATACATATATATATATATATATACACATACATACATATATATATACATATATATATATATGGCTAGATACTATTTGCAGTTTTAGGTATCCACGTGGGAGGGGGGGGTGTCTTGAAATGTATCCCCCCATGGATAAGGGGGGGACTACGGTATTCAGAAATGATACATAACATGTGCAAAAAAAAAAAAAAAAAACATTTCTTACTTTTCTACATTAACTGAGTGAAAATGGTCCAATTAGTAATATAAATTAATATTATTAATTATTATTACATGACACCTCCAAGGAGTCCAAAGACTCATCAAGGGAGAGCTACTATTATCATCACCTGCACCATGGTAAGATTCCATTCACATTCATATAACTTTAATTGCAGTTGTTAATATCTTAGTGTGCCTAATTTATAAATTAAACTTTATCATAGGTATGTATAGGAAAAAAACATAGTATATATATTATTGTTAACTTTACAGACAAAAATTACTAGTTGTGGTAGTGTTGGAGGTGGGCGGTAGATGGCGTTGATTCGTAGTAGAGGTAAGATGTAGAGACAGTTGAAGATGTCCTCCCGCGATGAGTCTTCGGACTCCTTGGAGGTATCAGGAATAATAATAATAATAACTTATTTGGTCACTTAACATTAAAATTGAGTTATTTTCTTTTGGTTTATTAGTTGACCATAAATATTAAAAGATATAAACAATTGTCTATATAGACAATTGTGTATATCTTAATATTTATGGTCAACTAATAAACCAAAAGAAAATAACTCAATAGTATATATATATATATATATATATATATATATATATATATATATATAGAGTAGATACTATTTGCAGTTTTAGGTATCCACATGGGGGGGGTCTTGGAATGTATCCCCCCACGGATAAGGGGGGGGGGACTACTGTATTTAGAGACGATACACGTGCAAAAAAAAAAAACAATAATTTCTGATTTTTCTACATTAACTGAGTGAAAATGGTCCAATTAGTAATATAAATGAATATTATTATTATTATTACATGACACCTCCAAATAGTCTAAAGCTTCATCAAGGGAGAGCACTTACTCTACAGCTCTGCCTCCACTACCACTCCATCCATCAATTACGGTGAACTGCTACTACCATCATCACCTACACCAATGCAATCTACTGCCCACCACCACCACTAGTATTTTTTGTCTGTAAATTGCTTGCATTTTCAAGGCCAATTTATCTGTTATGTGGGATGAAAAACCTGAGTTTTTGGAAGTAAAAAACCTGCTATATTTAAGAACAGTTTCCTGGAATTGTTTAAGTGGGACCAGATAACAATGAAAAGATCTCCACAAGGTCTATAAGAAATGGAAGAACCGACTTCAGGATCAATATCAAACATTTGCTACTTGTGGTGCAGCTTCTTATCAGGTACAAATTTGGATGCAGAATGAAGAAGACAGAAATACAAGATCTGATAATATTGGAGTCTTGACAGATAACAGATTAATTTGGAGGAAAACTTTACAGGAAGTTAGCAATGATGTAACTTTTTCATGGAATGTTATATGCCATCCAGTTATAATCTTTGTTCACAGGATCACCTGTGAACAAAGATTCTCCATCCCACTCGGCCAATTGTTCATTCTTACAGTAATTCTAAGTTCAAATTGGTAGTTCTTTTATGTGTCCATCCAATTATTTTGTGGTCTTCCTCTTCTTCTCTTTCTCTCAATTTCCCCAATATAACTGCCTTTTCCCATGATTTATCAGATTGCATAATATGCCCCGAATACATCATCGCCTGTTTAGCAATCATTGCCTCCAAAGAGCATTCTGTCTTTGCATTCTCTAAAACCTTATTGGTCATTCTTACAGTCCATGGAATTCTTAAGTCTCCTACAAACCCATTATTCAAATGAATTAATTTATTTCTGTCTTTCTTCTTAATAATCCAGCTTTCACATCTGTACATCATTACTGGAAATACCATTGCTTTGACAATTCTAACTTTCATGGCCTTACTCACACCTCTATCTTTCATAATTTTTGTCAGATTTAACATCACTTTTTTTCCCATGACTATCCTTTTAATTTCATCTTCACATTTGCCATCATTTCTGATTCTGGACCTCAACACAACTGCCTTTGCCCATGATTCATCAGCTTGCATAATATGTCTAAAGTACATCAACTTCTGTTTAGCAATGATTGCCTGCAAGGAGCATTCTGTCACATTTACTATCATTTCTGATTCTGGACCCCAGTAAACATAACTTTCAAAGATTTCTATTTTATTTACTTCTATTATAAAGTCGTTTAAATTTCCAGAAGCCATAATCTTTGTTTTGCTGATGTTTAAATTAAGCTTGGCTTTGTTACTTTCCATCTTAATTAATAGAATCAACTGCTTCAGATCTTCCTTAGTTTCTGCTATGAGGGTTGTATCATCTGCATATCGTGAATATAGACAAAAATCCAGTCTCTATTCACTATATATATATAGTGAATGAAAATTTTTTTGAGGATTTTGAACAAAAGGCAATCTCCTCTTTTAGTTTAAAACCAAGAATTTGGCTTAGACATGTGGACGATATATTTCCTCATATGGGAAGCATGGCATTGAGAATCTTCACAGGTTTCTCAACCATTTAAACAACCTCCATCAGGATATCAAACTGACCATGGAGATTGAAGAAAATAGTTCACTCTGTTTCCTTGATGTCAAACTCACCAAGACGCCTGAATCAATAAAAGTCTCTCTATTTAGAAAGCCGACACACACGAACAGATATTTGCATGCGTCCTCACATCACCGTCCAGCGCAAAAGTTGGGTATTATATCAACTCCTGCGAATCGTGCAAGATCTGTACTGTCAGATGAAGAAGAACTAAAAAAAGAACTATAACATCTTAAATGGACCTTTAAAAGCAATGGCTACTCTTTAAAAAGTATCAACAAACAATTATCCCACCGTCAACGTAGAGACACAGAACGACTCCAAAGGTTATATCTCTTTGCCATATATCAGCACACTATCCAAAAAACTGAGTAGAATCTTAAAGAAATTCAACATACAAACGTGCTTCTCGACTCTTCCAAAAATAAGATCTAGTTTCAGAAACTATAAACAATCTCACAACCTTCTACAATTTCTAGGTGTATACAAGGTCACATGTGAGTGCGGAAAACCTTACTATGGCCAAACGGAGAAATCTATCCTCCTACGTCTCGAGGAACACCAGAGAGACATTGCTTACAAGAGAACCAGAGCTACTGCCCTATCAGGTCATGTCCTGTTTTCAATAAACACGAACAACGAAAGCCACCAACATGAAGTAAATTGGACAACAACTTCAAACCTACACATTTGCCATGATGAGGTAGAACGCCGCATTGTAGAGTCAAAAGAAATCACCTTGGACCCTCTTCATATGAACAATAATCTTAGCTATAATTTGCCTGACTCTTTCAGCTCTACTATCAGATACTGGAGATCGTGTGGTTCCACACACGCACAAGTGTACAACAATAGAACTTTAACACGGACTATAGCACAAGTTCATAATAACTGTAATTTACAGTCGAATATCATAACTTTATAATTGTATAGCTTTAGAGTGTCTCCCTGTTTGTTTCAGTGTCTTTTAATATCTTTCTATGTTCTTAATGCCTGATGAAGTCAATCTCGACGAAACATGTTGCATTTGCAAATAAATCTCAATTTGTTATAATTCTCGGGTTTATAGTCAGTTTATATTAAAAATGAATATATATATATATATATATATATATATATATTAAAAAGTTGGGGTGGCAGTATACAACCCTGCTGCACCCCTTTTTCCACTCGAACACCATCTGTTTCTCCAAAGACAGTTTTTACTGAATCTTCTTGGTTGTCATACAGCTCTCTTATCAAGAGAATTAGATGTTCAGGTATTCCCATTTATCTCATTACAATCCACAGTCTATTGTGATCAATGCAATCAAAAGCTTTTTTTTTATAATCAAAACAGATGAATACTTCCTTCTAAAATTCTCTTGTTCTTTCCATAATCCATCTCATATTTGCTATTTGGTCTCTAGGTCCTCTACCTCTCCTAAAGCCTGCCTGTTCTTGTGGCATTTCTCTATTCACATATGGCTCCAACCTTTGTTGGATCATTTTAAGCATAACTTTACTTGCATGCGAAATTAAAGCGATGGTTCTATAATTCTCACTGATGTTTTCCAGTCTTCAGGCCAATATATTTTCTTCCAAACCTGTTGACAAATTTCAGTCAACATATTCACTACTTCATCTCCAGCTGCTCAATAATTCCACTAACACACACATCAGCTCTAGGAGCTTTTCCTTTTGGCACCAGTTCCACTGATGATATCACTTCACTTTTCATTATCATGGGTTCCTCAACAAATTCTCTCCTTTCAATATTATTATCGTTCTTCTACAAATCTAGGGATAAACTTCCCTGTAACACCACTTATTTTTCTAAACAGATCTCTTGTTCTATCCGTAATACTGCTTTCTTCAATTTCCTTGTGCCTTTTGTTCAGATGTATTTCCTTATCTTTCCTAGCCTGTCTTTAGAAATCTGCACTCATCCTTTCTCTGAAGTTTCATTTTTCTTCTTTCCTCTGCTATCTGAATAGATGATATCTGATGTTATCAGATGCTGAATAGTTTCTTCTGACAACCATTTACAATCTTTCTTTCTTTCTTGTTGCTTTACTTAAAGTCTTCTTTGCTGATTCTATAAATGTACATTTTGTTTCTTCCCATAGTTCTTCTAATATCTGTCTTCTCCAAACTTTTTAATTTCTTTCCAACTTCTACTTTAAACGATTCATTTATAGGATTTAAATCAAATCTGTCCTTTTGTTTCCTCCTCTTCTTAGCCCTTAATTTCAATTTAACATCAGCTATCCCACAATCTGCACCAGGTAGTGTTTTTGCTGATTGGATAGCATACCTCCACCTTGTGCTGGCAATAACATAATCTATCTGATTTCTGTATTCTCCATTAGGTGAAGTCCATGTGTACAATCTTCTTTTATGTTGCTGAAAGCTTGCATGGAATATAATCATGATATCCTGTACATCTGCTGAGGGTACATATCAGGAATTTGACGATGATCCACTTAAGTAGTAATGCAAAGTTTACACAAAAATAAATAAATAAATAAAATAAATGTTTGAAAAAAAAAAAGTTTGAAGTTAGAAAGCAGCAAGTTAGTAAATCTGGAGCAGAAATTCAGGTATCCATCATTATTTTCTCTACCCTTTTTGAATAAAAGAGGGCGTCAAGAAAAACAATTCTTCTACTTTAAATTAAATATAATTAAACAAAACATTATGTGATAAGGAACAGAATGATGAGCAGAGATAAAGAGATGCATTAAGCATTGGTAAGACCGCACTTGAGCTACTGTGCTCAGATTTGATCTGTTTTTGCTATGATGATATAATGTGGAAATGTTAAAGGACATCTAGACATGGGTGACCAAAGCACTATCAAGACTCTGTAATACTGATTATAGATGCATATGGATGCAAATTATAGAATTTGATGGATAGGTGATATGACAGATGTTTAAGTTAACAAGGGGATTTTACCGGATTAATAAAGATGGGATTATAGGGGAAAAAAAAAGAGTAGAAAATGCTGACAAAATAAGAGGTCATCTCTGAAAGTTATCTAAATGTATGGTAGAGCAAGAATAGATTTTTTAAATGGAGAATTGTGAGTGAATAAAATATATCACCAGAATGCATTGTGAACACTGGAACAATGTTGCCAAATGAAAATTACTAAAAACTAAATCTTAAAAAAAAAAAAAAGATATAGAAAAGAGCTAAAAAGGTGTTGAAAATAAAAATTTGTAGCTGAAATTTTAGTAGTAGCAGCAGATATTTTTCAGTTAATTACTTTACTCAAGATGAAGTGGTACTTGCATTTAAGTAACTAAAGACATCTTCCAAGTGGTCTTATGCACTTAATTCACCTGTGATTTCACTTAGATTTTCAGCTTAATTATATGTGACCATCGTTCCAATATTACTCAGTCTAGATGGTAAATGATAGTTTTTACAGCACTTACTGTTACGCCCGAAGCAATGTTTGACAATATAGCTGTCAGCATTGACAATTCCATCTCGTTTCTTAATTTAATATGATAATTAATACTTAAGGAATTGAAAGCATACACTAGAAATATAAATTAAATCAACTTTAATATGTGCAAGACCAGAGCAACTCGTGGCAGAGGTGGAGCAAGCTCCAATCACTCCGCCAACTTCCAAAAATCAGTTTAACATCTTGGGGTCTGATGGACACCCCGTATCAGATATTAAGCTGATAAGAACAGATACTACACTTTGATCTTAGCCAAAAGGCCGAGAAGCGATGTTTTTTTTTTTTTTCAACTTTAATATATACTTTCCGATATTTCAGCAACATGACATCGCTGAAATATCGGAAAGTATATATTAAAGTTGATTTAATTTATAATTCTGGTGTAAGCTGTCAATTCCTTAAGTATTAATTATCATGTTTCTTAATTTAGTTTTAACTACATTCATGGAACTAAAAATTCATTCAATTTGCATTAAAATTGGCAGTATTAATAAATTTATTCCTCACTAAGCAATTTCTTTAAATTGATTCCTTCCAGATGCATCTTTGTATTCTCATACTTCAGCCCAGAATAGCTCAGTGTTTTCTATATTTGTCCATTTATTTAAGTGGATAGTATTGTAGTTTTATTAAGCAGCAGCAACATCTTTTTCTGTTTTCAGCATTATTTCTAAGATGGGAGTAACATGTTCTTTTATGTTTTAGGATATTGTCAACAGAAAAAGAAGAGATCATTCTTAAAATATTCAAGGATTTCAGGCAACCTTTGCTTAAGCTGTTTGAAGAGACCAAGAAGAAACTGCCTGGCTCTATTTTTAAGACTATGCTCATCATTTTGTGTTATTTTCTTTTGTATCATCAACTCTAAAATTTTTCTTACAAATCTGTAACCAAGATTTGGTTTGGGATCCAAATAGTCATCAATCTCTGACTCTAAAGGATCGACTCTGGATGATGGTAGCACTAACATATTAGCAACAGAGCGAATCAAATGAGAAAGATGTTCAAATAATCTCGTCTTATCCACACTAATAGATTCGAAAATTTTGTTAACTTGTTGAACTTGAACATGATGCAGAAATAAAAGGTACAACAGATTCCTTCATCTTTGTACATCTCCAACAAAATTTGAGCTTTGTAACATTTCTCAGTGACACTTATGACTTCAAAGTTAGTTTTTAATTCCAACCACTGGCTGAGAATTCTGTCTATTGCAGGTGCAATGCAGAGTCACCTTGTTGCTCACAATTTCCATTGGAGCATCATTTTCGTTGATAGTTTGATACAGCTTTTTGTATGCTGCTTGTCTTAAAGAAGAAGAAGAATTTGAAAACAACTTATATGTTTGGGCAACTAAAAATTGTAATTTTCTTGGGAGAGATTCTGCACAAGTATGAGATACTGCCAATAATGGCATACACATCTAATTAAGATTAAGGATGGAATATGTGCCTTTCGTTCATAAATGCCGTTATTGACACCAACCATAACACAGGTGTCATCTGTACCAATTAAAATGAAATTTTTAATGTCCAGTTTCTTGGTGAGGAGCTCTTTATTCAGTGCAGCCACAATACCACTTTTCTGGAACCACCGTGCTCAGAAATGTTTGCATAATTTTGTTGAATTTCTTGCTATAATAAATGAAGGCAATTCCTAAAATCTTATTCACTGTGATATCATTCCATTCATCTATTAGCAAGCTGAAATTTCCATCTCCAATATCTGCAATTGGATCTTCAAAGTGCTCACTTAGAATATTCTTTACAATTGCAGAGCACCTGGTTTGGTGCATTTTAACCTTTGTCATAATTTGACTGTTAGGGATGATACTTCGGCAAAGATCTACTAGATGATTACAACTGTTCAATGATGAGTGACAACAAAGAAATAATGCTAAGCTGCCTTCAAAGCTTGCTGTCTCATGAGACTTCATCATAAGCATATTTGGTAATAGGAACAGCATCATATGGAACTGCAGCAAGATGTTTCTTAGTTTCGCTATTCTTTACAAGCTGACAATATTTAGCAACTTTTACTCTTTAGAGACACTTGTGATATTATGATTATGAATTATAGACACGTTTACACAAGAATATTTTAATATTTGCCAAATATTTCAGTCTGAAAATAACAGACTATCTTCAGTGGCTACATAGGAACAGTTTTTAACAAGGTGGAATACCAACAATTGATCATTTAAAAGTAGAATGAGCCGCGTGATGTTACATTGCTAAGCATTAAAGAGAGGAAAAATTTCATCGGAGTGATGACTAAATTATAATAATCTTAATTTATAAATAACATTAGACTAATATAGGAATTAAGTCTTAATTTAAAAAAAAAAAAAAAAAATTAATGTGTTATCCTGATTAAACTTTCCCATATTTTTGATAAGGATATACAGTAATTTCGATTCAAGTTAGGGCATTGAAGTAAGGCCTCAGCACTCTCTTTGAATAGGAATAGAGACATATTATTATGTCTCTATTCCTATTCAAAGAGAGTGCTAGACATAATATTATGGAATAGAGACAAGTCACAACAACCAGAGGTTGTTGTGACTTGTCTCTATTCCATAATCCAGACTTATTGGATTTATTGTGCTGAATGTATGATTGATGTTCTTGAATTCTTTTTTCTATAGAGCATCCTGTTTGTCCAAAATAGGACAGATTGCAGTTACAAGGAACTTGATACACACACACACACACACCAGGCAGAGACATAGTCGAGCATTTATCTTTAGAAGAGGGGAAATAGGTGGATATTTTGTTAATAGGTATATAAGTGGCTGTTAAATCATATTTCTTCAGAATTCTTGAAATTGGTTCTGAAATCCCCGAAATATATGGAATTGGAACTCGATGTATTGAATCTTTGTTGTTCTGGATGGATTGGATTGTAGGAATCGAACAGATGTTGTGTACTTTTTTCGGAGAAGCCATTTAATTTCATGTGATGTTTGATAGTTGAAAGTTCTTTCTGTAATTCATGAGGAGTTGAACAATTAGTTCTAGCTCGTCAGATTAAACATTTTTTGATTCCTGTTTTTTGATAAGGATGATGAGTAGATTGTTTCAAAATATAACATCCAGTAAATGTGAGGTTTCTGTAAACTGTTGTTGTTAGAATACCTGAAGGTGAACAGATGAGGAGGACGTCTAAAAAGGATAACTTGTCTTCTTTTTCAATCTCCATGGTAAACTTAATAAGAGGATGTAAGGAATTGATTCTGGCTAAAAAGGAAGGTAAGGAATTGATTCTGGCTAAAAACGAAGGTAAGGAATCTCTGTTATGAGGCCACACTGCAATATTTAGCGAAAATATTGAAATCACATATAGGCAAATCACGGTCTTTTTTGAAAAACTCTTCGGATTTCCTAAATAAATTAAAAAATATCTCATTACAACCTACTAATCTTATGGTGAGCTTCGATGTTGAATCTCTATATACTAATGTACCTCTCAAAGAGACTTTACACTTACTTGCTGACATCTTCCCATAAGACATTATAAAATTATTTGATTTCGTGATGCACTCTGGATATTTCTTGTGTCAAAAAAATTCTACAACCAAGTGGAAGGAAAGCCATGGGAAGTCCACTTTCACCTGCTCTAGCCAACTTTTATTTGGAATCTACAAGATGTCCTGTTTTCATCTATATTCCCTCAACCATCCTTTTGGATGAGATATATAGACGACATCTTTTCAGTGTGGCCTCATAACAGAGATTCCTTACCTTCGTTTTTAGCCAGAATCAATTCCTTACATCCTCATTAAGTTTACCATGGAGATTGAAAAAGACAACAAATTATCCTTTTTAGATGTCCTCCTCATCCGTTCACCTTCAGGTATTCTAACAACAATAGTTTACAGAAAATCCACTTTCACTGGATGTTATATTCTGAAACAATCTGCTCATCATCCTTATCAAAAAACAGGAATCAAAAAATGTTTAACCTGATGAGCTAGAACTAATTGTTAACTCCTCATGAATTACAGAAAGAACTTTCAACTATCAAACATCACATGAAATTAAATGGCTTCTCCGAAAAAAGTACACAACATCTGTTCGATTCCTACAATCCATTCCAAAACAAAGATTCAATACGTCGAGTTTCAATTCCATATATTTCGGGGATTTCAGAACCAATTTCAAGAATTCTGAAGAAATGTGATTTAACAGTCACTTATATACCTATTAACAACAAAATATCCATCTATTTCCCTCTTAAGATAAATGCTCAACTATATCAAGTACCTTGTAACTGCAATGCATCCTACTTTGGACAAACAGGACGCTCTACAGAAAAAAGAATTCAAGAACATCAATCATACATTCAGCACAACAAATCCAATAAGTCTGGATTAGCTCAGCATGGAATAGAGACAAGCCACAACATCCTCTGGTGCAAGACTCGCCTTCCACACAGATGTTGCCATAAATTGAATGCCTATTCAAAGAGAGTGCTGAGACCTTACTTCATCATCCTAACTTGAATCGAAATGACTGTATATCCTTATCAAAAATATGGGAAAGTTTAATCAGAATTACACATTAATTTTTTTTAAATTAAGACTTTTAATTCCTATATTAGTCTAATGTTATTTATAAATTAAGATTATTATATGAAATTGTGAATTAATAACTATAATTTAGTCATCACTCTGATAAAATTTTTCCTCTCTTTAATGCTTAGCAATGTAACATCACATGGCTCGTTCTACTTTTGAATGATCAATTGTTGGTATTCCATCTTGTTAAAAACTGTTCCTATGTAGCCAATGAAGACAGTTTTATTTTCAGACTGAAATATTTGGCAAATATTAAAATATTCTTGTGTAAACGTGTCTGTAATTCATAATATTTAGCAACTATATCACATCTGCAAAACACACAGTGGCCTTTTGTAGCATCACCAAGAACTTCACACAGCCATTTACTAAACATTCCCCCTTTGAAACCACTCCCGCCTAAATTTTTGCTTGTAAGCTTTATCTCTTTGCTCATTTTTGAAGAAGGGTATGCAACTCTTTACTACAACGAGTTACGATCAGTCTCTGAAAGCTTCCCAGTACCTACCATAACCACCAATCAGAACACTGTGCAACAGACTAACTTTTAGCAGCACTATCAACTTCAAGGCAGCAAAACAGCACTGTTGGGCCACGTGACTGAGTGATGTCATTGCGCGTTTGAAACATGTATGATACTCACACCAAACATAAAATACAATTCTTTATCAAATGCAAACATCTGGAAAACGTTTAAAACAATTTCTTTAAGAATAAATTATAAAAATAGTGTTATTCTGAAACAAGTTCTGAAGGAGCGGAGCAAGATTTGGAGCTAGGTGCTAGATTATGACTCTCCTATGATGAGTCTTCTGACCATGGATGTTGATGGGATAATAATAATAATGTGTTATTAACTAATTAAAACTACACGTTCAGTTAATATTAGCTGTTTTATTTCACTGGACTGAAATAGATAGAAATACTGTTAGGTTAAAAATTCTAAATTTATGAAAATTTTACAGTTAATATTTCTCAATTGTAATATTAGTGAAACATTATCTGTTAGCAATCTCAGAGTTAACACAATACATCAGAGAAATTAATGAACATTCATATCAAGTGCAAGTAAATAGTTATAAAGGAAATTCAAAGCAACCTGTCTTTTTTTTTTTTTTTTGAGAAGAAAAGTAACATAATAAAAAAGAATATAAAATTAATGCATTATGTCCCTTTTCTAATAACAAACAAATTAAATGCAAATCTTTCAAATAACCCCCAAATTTAAGAAGTCAATGATACATTACTGTTCAACTTTGTAGTGTTTTGTAGAAAGGTTGATTCTTAATAATCTTATAAATATAAAGGAACTGTGACAAAGCAGTGTTAAATCATTGTCATTTAATATAGTGATCAGTGGTTATGCCACAGTTTTTGAAAATGGATGTAATCCATTGTGTTCTTCATATTCTAACCTTAGCAGGTTGATTGTTTTCACCATGGTGATTGACACTCCACGAGAATTATATGTACACCTGGAAACAGTGCCATATTTAGGTATTTTCAGCTCCTAGGCCCGCAGAAAGTGCCACCCCTCATATGAGAAGCAATGCCCCTCATGACCTGCCTATAGGCAGGTCATGATCCCGACTTCCAATGACTGAAGTTGCCATAGAATCCCGCTTGTTTCACATCGCGTAACTTTCTTCTGGGTGGTGTCATTTTCGATTTCGGACAAAGTGGAAATTATTTCCTTTCATCCGTCATTAAGACTTCGACAGGCATCATCACGAGCTGACCAACGAGTAGGCGAAGGACGTTTGATTACTTCTGCAGAAGTTTTCAGGTTAGAACACTCCACCGATGTGTTGAAGAAGTGAAAAATACGTACAGTTTCCGAAGGACATCAAAAAATGCAGAAGAGTACCGACAGGATTTGACAGAGAATGTCCAGTGCACGGTGTGAATTCTGGCAATGGATTTATTTCAAGAATTCTTGCTTGCAGTCCTGTATACTTGCCTGACCTGTTACTAGCATTATCATATGCCTGCTGTGTCAAAACTGCCTCTTGTAACTCTTCAGATTTGTGACTTACGTTAGGAATGAAACACAAGAAACGCTCCACAGAAGTTTCATGTTCTTTCACATATCGTACAATGAAGGACAGCTAATTAACATGAGACAAGTCTGGTGTTGAGTCAACACTTATTGAATAGTACATAGCTATTTTAAGTTCTTCCACAATAAATTTGATTACTTTCTCGCCCATTATTTTAATAAATTCCTTACATGTGGCAAAGGAAAGATAGGAAATGAAACCTTTTCCTTTTTTCCCCGTTTTTGGCAATGTGCTCAGCAAGAAAGGGATCAAATTCACTAATCCCTATTGTCTTTGTGTCAAGTTACCGACAACAATACAGTAGCTTTCCATGCACATGTCTCGGTCTGTATAGTTATGCAGAATCTGATTACATGCCAATATGCTTGCAGACTAAACTTACAATGAGGAAAAGAAAATATTTCTCTACCTGTGAGTAGATGTGGCATATAAGGAACATGTTATAATTAAAAATTAAAGCCTGGAAATTTCTGCCACCCCTCAAAATTTGCCGTTCTAGGCCCAGGCCTATATCTAAATACGCCGCTGCCTGGAAGAGACCATATATATATTTTGTTGATGGAAGAAGATGAAAGCCAGTTTCTGAACAGGAGAGAAGGAAAAGTTGAATTGTCTTAAAATACAAGCAATTTTTTCTGAAACACTTCTGACATAGCTATTCAGTCTCTACTCTTGGCAGAGGTTGTCTAGATATGTAGTTATTCAGTACTTTGTTAATGATCTCATGTTTCAATTTCAAGAAATTGTCAGTTCTAATGCAATTATGTTCACATGTCAAACAAATCTTTATATGAATAAATTACGTGGATTCACAGTTGGAAAGGATTTTAACGGCATCAAATTTCACAGATGGATAATGTGATTCCGTATGCACTGACTATCTAGAAAAAGTGTGCTGCCAATGGTAAAAGTTGACTGTTCATCTGAAAGACTATGATAAACAATCCTAAAGATCCAAAAAGATCATAATCTACCGTTGTACGAAATGCAACAGTGGATTATGATTCATTTTCACAATCAGGCTGGATGGCAACATATTGTCAATGAAATAGTACCAAACATAAAGTTGTGGAATATATTTGTAAATAAATGTTCCTATAAGTGAACTATCTATTCTATATTGTTTCAGTTATTTTAATTATTTTTTTTTTAAATATCAAGTCCCTCCCCTTGCACGCGCACACACAGTCACAAAACCTATTAATACAACAGTGCCGTGGTGTGTGTGTGCAGTTAATAACAGTTAATATTAATTGTTATTCTCAAATTACAAAAATATGATTTCATTAATATTAATGTTATATATATATATATATATATATTTCAAAAAATAGATTTAATGACTCCAAGACCGAGATAACATATAAAGATTTTAATGATAAATACTACTAGTTTCGGCATATAGCAGCCTTCTTCAGGTATTTATAAAGGAAAGGAATACTAATAAACATTGAATTATTTAAATAAACAAACTGGAAATTACAGGTATAAATTGCCTCACATAATCGATACATAAAAACGTTGTATTTTTCAAGTTGTTCCAACTGGCGTGCCATTGTTTGTTGCAATTGTGCGTGCAAGTTCACGTGAACGCCAATATTGAATAACTGCAGCATGGCTATCTGGGATGTTATAACTTAAATTATTATTTAAGTGGACCGGGTTCAGTAGGATTTCCCGTGATTCTACGATTTTTCTTTCAAACTCATCTTCACAGCGAAAAATATTTTCTGATCTATTCCAGCATACAGAGTGGCTTTGTTGGTCATCATTAGGATTATTTGAAAAAAGAACATGACTGGATAAAGCAGTTGCATGAGATCTTTTGTATGAGATGTCTCTCTTATGCTCTTCTATGCGTTGTTCAATAGATTTGTTAGTTTGACCAAAGTATGGGATATTGCAATCACACCACAATTTATATACTCCAGGGTACTTAAGGTTGTGATGAGTAGGTTTTGGATGGCTGATTAGAGAGCGGATTTTTGGAAGTGTGGTGAAGAAGGTCCTGATATTATATTTTTTAAGGACTTTAGCTATTTTCTTAGAGACTGTGCTAATGTATGGAATAGAGATGCTACCTTTAAAATTAATAGTCTCTGTTGTGCACTGCTTAGGAGGGTTCAGAAGAAGTTTCTTAATTGTTTTTTCAGAGTATCCATTTTGTTTAAAAATAAGAGTGAGGTGATTCATTTCTTTTTGTAGTTCATCTTGTTCATTTAAGAGAGAACGTGCTCTGTGTCCTAAGGTAGATATAATTCCAAGTTTTTGTGGTGGAAAATGATGAGAAAGATTATGCAGATATCTATTGGTATGCGTAGGTTTTCTGTACATAGAGATTTTTAATCTTTCAGAGTATCGTGTAAGCATAACATCCAAAAAAGGTAAAGAGTTATTATTTTCTATATCAGCAGTAAATTTTATATTAGGATGTTGGATGTTTAGATGACGAAGAAAATCTGTGAGAGCTGTGTGCCCGTGATTCCAAATAATGAATATATCATCAACATATCTTTTCCAAACTTTTGGTTTAAATGAGAAGGAAGATATGGCTTTTTATATATATATATATATATTCTTCTTCTTTGAGTGCCATCTCCTATCGGAGGTCAGCGACCACCTTGGCAAATTTTGAGCGATTCTCAGCTATTCTGAGCAGTCTCTCAGAGTTCATACCAGTCCACTGTCTGATATCTGCCAGCCAAGATTTTCTTCATCTTCCTTGTCCTCTTCTTCCATTTATCTTCCCTTTTATAATCAATTGAAGTATCTTATATTTTTCATTACGAAGTAGGTGACCAAGATATGCAGTTTTCCTTCTTTTTATGGTATCTAAAAGTTCACATGATTTCCCCATTTGTTCCAGTACTTCCTGATTGGACGTTTTTGCTGTCCATGGGATTTTTAACATTCGTCTGTATAACCACACTCAAAGGCTTCAAGTCTTTTTATTGATGTTGTCTTCAAGGTCCAAGTTTCTGCACCGTACAACAGTACAGACCATACATAGCATTTAACAATGCGTACTCTAAGCTCTAGTTTAAACTGCGGTTACACAGTGTTGATTTCATCAAGAGAAAATTTTTTCTTGCCATTTCAATTCTAACTTTTATTTCCATTTCTGGATTGCAATCTTCATTTAACCAGCATCCGAGATATTTAAACTTTGCCACTCTTTCTATTTGTTTCCTATTTAAAGAAAGTGCTAAATTAAGAATTGGTTTCTTACTTATGACCATGAATTTAGTTTTGGTGATATTTATTTTTAATCCCATTTTTTCACTCTCTGCATTTATTAGTTCCAAAAGACTTTGAAGATCCTGAATATTGTCAGCCAGAAGAGCTGTATCATCGGCATATCGGATGTTACTGATGATTTCACTATTTACACTAATCCCTTCCTTTCTTCCTTCCAAGACTTTTTGAAATATGGCTTCTGAGTAGATGTTAAAAAGAAGAGGTGACAGCACACATCCTTGCCTTACTGATCGTTTGATGTTAATGGAGTCTGTAATAATGTCATCAACTTGAACAGATGCCTTTTGGTTCCAATATAAGTTTTCAATGATCCTGATGTCTTTACCATCTAATCCAATTCTTTTTAATAGTACAATCATTTTAGCATGTTGGACTTTGTCAAATGCTTTCTCGAAGTCGATGAAGCAAATGAATATTACCTTGTTTTGGTCAATACATTTCTGAAATAAGATCTGAGAACAGAAAAGGGCCTCTCTTGTTCCCAAGCCATTTCTAAAGCCGAATTGGGTATAACTGATGATGTCTTCACATTTTCTGTATATTCTTTTTTGAATTATTTTCAGAAACATTTTGAGACTCATTAGGCTGATCATTCTATAGTCATTACAAGTTTTCGCATTTACTTTTTTAGGTAGCATGATGAAGATCGACTGTAACCAGTCTTGAGGGATTATGCCTATATCGTAGATCTTATTAAATAGCTTTACTAATATGTTAATGTTGTCACCTTCTAATAACTTTACTATTTCTGCTGGTATTCTATCTGGTCCTAGGGCTTTACCATTTTTAGCTGAGTTTAATGCACATTCTACCTCTGATTTTAGAATGCATGGACCTTCCATATGTTCATAAGTATTTTCTGGATTCTGTCTGCTATCAGTAAAGAGTTCGTCTATATATTTCACCCATTCTTGTATTTTGTCATCCTTTTTGGATATAATTTCTCCCTTTTTGTTTCAAAGGATACAGAATTGTTTTTTCTTATATATACCTGAGGTCTCTTTCATCTTTTTGTGTAGATTAAAATTGTTATGTTTTTCCTGTAGAATTTCTATTTCTTTACATTTTCCGTTCATCCAGATTTCTTTTGCTTTTTTGATCCTGTGTTTAATAATTTTCTGAACCTCTGTATATTTTGTTGGATTATATTTTTATATGATCTGCGTTGATCCATGAGAGAAAGAATTTCATCAGTTATCCAATCTTTCTTTTTTACTGCTCTATTAGGAAATAAGGTATTGGTACATTTCTCTATGAAGACATATTTCAATTTGTCCCACGATTCATCAACCCTCCTGAAATCATCACTCTTGATAAGTGCTAGCTCTTGATTCAGATCTTGACTCAATTTGCTTCTTATCTCTGCGTTTTTTAATTTTCCCAAATCAAACCTTTTTTGTTGATGTTTCTTAAGCATAGCTTTCAGTCTAAGTTGTAACTCTGCCACCAGTAGGTTATGATCAGAAGCAATATCTGCACTAGGATAGGTTTTTGTACTCCTTATAGAACTTCGAAATCGTTGATTAATTAGTAAGTAATCGATTTGGTTTCTGACCATATTCCCATTATTATCCTGTGGTGATCGCCAAGTATACAATCTTCGAGGTGGTAGCTTAAACCATGTGTTTGTGATTATTAGCTCCTCTTCCTGGCAGAATTGAAAAAGACAGTCACCTCTCTCATTTCTTGTGCTCAGTCCATGTTTGCCAACTACATCTCCACTTCTACCTTTCCCAACTTTAGCATTGAAATCACCCAAGACTATGTTAATATCATGCTTTTTTGTGTTTTTCATTAGTTCTTTTAATTGATCATAAAATTCTTCAATCTTGGTATCACTCTTGTCAGCAGTAGTGGCATAGACTTGTATAAGATTAACATCTAGTGGTTGTCCTTTCAGTTTTAATAACATCATCCTATCTGAGTAAGGGATGAAGCTCAACAGTGACTTATTGACATCTTTGTTTATTATTATTCCAACTCCGTTTTGATGGTTGTTTTCACAACTTCCAGAGTGATACATCGTCATGTCACTGACTTGAGTTTTGCCTGATCCTGGCCACCTAACTTCACTCATTCCTAAAATTCCAATTCAAGTCTTTTCATTTCTTGGATAGCATTTCTTAGCTTACCTGCTTCATACAAGGTTCTGACATTTTATATTGTGTAATATATATACATTACACAATATAAAAAAATAGCAAGAATTGAGAGAATTATATGAACAGACTTCTAATGCTATATAATTAAAAAATCAAAGTAGTTTGTTCTTGATAATTGATTAAAAAACCTGACAGAATCTAAATAATTCATTTTTCTTTTTTTAAGAAATAAAATTTCTTATTTAATAAAGAAATTTTATTTCTTAAAATAAAAAAGAAATTTGATGAAATGAGTAAAGGGGATGAAAATAAAGATGTCCCAGGCACATGTATATCATTCTTTTCATCAGTAACCAATATGATATTACCTGTTTTCCAGTCCACAATGCAGCAGGTTTCCAAATTGTTGGGGGAAGTATTTTAATTGGTTTATGGACAAAGGTCAGTGCACCAAATACCAGCCTCTGATATTCTTCTCTGAAAATATAAATTTACAAAATTAGTTCATACTTTCTGCTAGAAAATATGAATTTTAAAACCAAGCTGCTTGAATTGAAAACTGTTGTGGCATATTTATGATACAAGAAACTGAGGAGGCAAGGGATCTTAGCATATTGGTGGATAGGAATTTGAAGATCAAAAGTCACATAGCAAAAGTTGCAAATACAACTCAGAGGATAATTGATGTTGAAGTGAACCTTTCCAGAATTTTTCCAGTACTTTTACCACCACTCCTGAAATATTGATTGGTTTATAATTTGCTTCTGTAGTCTTAGAACCTCCCTTATGCAAAGAAATTCTTTTGCCTTCTTTCCAATCCATTGGAACTCTACTGGTCTGTCATCTTTGATCAACTGTTATATTTCTAACAATTTTAACTGTTAGAACCAGTTTTAACTTTTTGATATATATGAATATTTGTATGAATAATATATTTATATAAAAATACGAATATATTTAACTTTTTGATATATTTTTATATTTGACTAATAAGTTAAAACTGGTTCAAACACTGCCTTGTATATATTGTTAAGTCAGTGTGTTTATGCTAATCTTTTTTCTTATTCCGCATAAATTTATTGAACTGGCTTCCAGCCATACCAGCTTTGCTTATTCAAATGTTTATTTCCACATTTAATTTACATATTCACTAAATTGTGCCTAAATAGCTGAAATATTTTATTTGTTCTATACGTTCTCCGTAAAATGCGGATGTTTTCTATGTGCCTGCCTACATAAATAGGCAGGTACATAGAAAACATTTTTTTTACCTTCCAGATCTTCAAATCAAATTTGTTACAACAGTTATGCAATTTAGTTTGAGACCAATTCTGAAATTTCTTAAAGCCACTCTCCTTTATAATGTGATCCATATAGAAACCTAATAACACTGGAGATAGTGTGCACCCTTATCTTTCACATCATACCATTTTCCAATACATTCTTCAATTCTAAATGCTAATTTACAATTTTAGTACAGGCTAGCTATATATACTGTTCCCAATAATGTCTGTCATTTACACCAAGCAACTGTAGTATATTGCAAAACTTCTTTCTAGGCACTTTATTCAAGGTCTTTTCCAGATCTACGAAACATAGAGACTGGTTATTTTCTGGGATCTGTAACTAGGAGAATAATCAGATTATTTCCCTGATACAGAGGTTAAAGGGTTCTTTCCAAGAACCCTTTAACCTCTGTATCAGACAGAGAATCAGAATCAGTCAGAGAATGTAACCCTTTCTCTAGTAAACACCTTTCACAACTGGAATATGTATTAAAAGAAATCTATTTGGTGGGTTTACAGCTACTACATGAAACAATGCTGATCAAATATATCTGTTTTTCTAAGTTTAATGGGTTTAATGGAAAGATGAAGATGATTAATGCATGACAGTTTAGAAGAATAGCACCTCTGGAAATGAATTTTTAAAAAAAAAGGGCATAAGGCAGAGAAAAAATTCTGTGCAAGGGCCAGTGAATTGAGCCTGTGAGAGAAACAGTAAGAATTTTTAGGGATATTTTTGGTGCATTTTTAAAATATGAAAACAATATTTTAAATTTGGGCAAGCTGAGATTTCTACACAGCAGCAGCACAAATGAGTAACATTTTGAACAGTTAAAGGATCCTTTAATCAAGCATGAGCAAACTACATATGTTTCTGTCAGGAAAGATTTGTGGTAAATGTCAACACAAGATGTGCAAGTACTAAATTTTGTAATTTGTTTATTCCTCAAAGACAATGGAGAAAGGAGGAGAAAAGATTCACAAAGTGACCTCAGTGTAATTATTAATTAAAAAAATTTCATAAATCAATACACTGCATAATAAGTGACTGGTTTAAAAATGCTCTTTTGTTTCAATGCAGCACTTTGAGAAAAAATACTGAAAAAGTACTAAACTTTCTGAGTTTTAATTCTGGATGTGCAGCAATTGCTCAATACAATCAAATTAATTGCATTTTGTTATAGTTTTTTTTTCACTTTAAATATTTGTATTGTTTTCTTATTACCAAAACTAGCTAATTTCCAAAGAAATTTATTTGATTAAATGCATCCAATACTATTATCATTATTATTAAGAGAGACCTCCAAGGAGTCAGAGACTCATCGAGGGAGGCCACATACTACATTCACCAGCTATCATACTTATTCTTGAATTTATTCACACTGCTTGCACTCACATCCAAAGGCAATCCATTCCAACCACACACCACCCTCCAAGAGAAAAATCTATCCCTCGCACCCTTCTTGCTTCTTGTTATGAATATAATCACTAGTTCATTGTAATAACTTATAGTGCAACATATTTAATGTTGAATTTAGCTTTTGATATTTCCATCACAATTATTGATATATAACTGCAAATTATCATGTAAGTCCAGATTATTTTCAAAAATAAAATTATTGACAGCATAAATTACACATCATATTACCTTGTAAAAAATCTTCCTCTTCTAGTCAGCAATGATCCAGCAATTACATGATCCTGAATTAAGCCACTCAAAGGAGTACCATTCTTTGGAACCAAGTATTGAAAGTTCACACTTGCAATGTTATAAGCCTCTGCTCTAGCAAGCTCACTTTGTGGAAAATGAGCATTCATTTCATCTCCATCAAAATCGGCATTGTAGCAATTGCAGTTTGCATAATGCAGACGAAGAGTCTTTTCTCCAGGTAGGACACGTGCCTATAAAAGTAAGCAAAATAAACACCCCAAGTGAATAAATTTAAGGAGATTCATGTTACTATGTAAGCATGCAAAATGTGCTCCATATTCAGTGAATACACTGAGCCGAAATGGTCAAAATTACAATGATTAAAAAAACATAACTATATAGGATGGAAGGGGGGGGTGAAAGTCATGATGTTTATTATATTGTCTCCTATTGGACCAGTTATTTATCTATCTAAACAAATATGATTAACATATTTGATTTTTTAGATTAGTAGGTTTGTTGCAAAATAAAAAAAAAAAAAACAGAATTGAGAAAAAAATTTCTTGCTTCTTCCTTCTGAGACTGTCTAAACTCAACTTCATATGAAGGTCATTAATAATAATCACTATTGACTCTTTTGTTTAGAGTATGTTTTGTCTAGAAAAGGCCTTATCAAAATCAAAGATGCAAATTAAGCAAGAATAATGAGTTTTGGTATTAAGTCCTTTAAAGGAACAATTAACCTTGTGTAGTAAATTATACAGTATCTGTCACTCATTAACAATTAATATTCAGCTCTTACTCCAAGAATGTAAATTAAGCAAGAACAATGAGTCAAGTATAAATTGCTCGACTTAAATGAATAATTAAATACAAAATATCACATGGTACAGTTACTGGCAACTTGGCAATTAGCTCTTACTCCAAACGTCATCTCTGTGAATGATTTAGCATAAGCAGGATCATAAAAGGAGTGCTAGATGCTAGTGTGGTGAAGCAGTGTCCACAAAGTACTTGTAGAAAAGAAAGCTGAAACAGCCCACCATGAGACAGTAGCTGAAGTGAGTCAGTGAGTGTGAGAGAGAGAGAGAGAGAGAGAGACCATCAATCAGTCAAATCATCCCCAATTCAGACAGCAACAAGAATTCTTAACAATGTCTCTTGTGCATCACCCCAAATATGTAAATATTATTCTAAGGCTGATAAACCAGAGATTTGTATGAAGGTTGACAAGGTGAGATGAATAGAGAATAAAAAAATGCCTAGTTTTTTAAGAAAACAATTAAGCTTTCGATATGAATACAGGAAGTTATAGGTAAATATCAGTCTAATAAGAGATCTGATGACATATCTGCTTATTACTGAAAGTAACAGAAGGTGAGCTGAGATTTTTTTTGTGACAAGAAGGCAAGACTGCATTCTGGTGACACTTAAGTTAGCCTTGCTCCACTGAAGAATGGTATGAAAATCGGTGTTTAAGAATCATATTAATGGAAATAATTTCCACTTATGAAGAGATATTGGCTGTTAAACCTTTTTCCTCTTTGCTAAGTTCAGTTTCTCTAAACACAGCTGGACAGTTTGATTGAGTAATTAGACATCAAACACACTTTTTAAAACTTTCAACTGCTGAGTGCTATTTGAAACTGTTGGGTTTATTTCTAGCTGTCATCTCCTGTGTGGTACCTCTGCCTGATGTTTTAGTGAGTTGGAATAGCCCAGATATTCTTGAGGTGGATGCACTGCTGTCAGAGAATGGTTTGAATTGGTTCCTGAAAAATTTTAAATGACAACAAATGATAATGAAAATGTGTTTGAGCATGGCTCAAGATGGTGCTTGGACTAAATGATATTATTGAAACTGCTAAGAAGTGATATTACCCACCAAAACACTTAACCAACTAACTCTGATATCTGATCTGGAGAATGCACTGGTGATGATAAATATCTGTTTACACTGCATCTTCAGGTCAGCCTATGATATTTCAAAATCACACAGCAAATGACATGTAACAGATTACAATCTTAAGTAGGTTAAAGCAGTACTTCACAAAATCAGAAATTTACATGTTTTTATGGATATTGTTTGAAAGTATGGTTCATGATAATCTTCAATTGTTCCTATTACATCAAAATGTCTATCAGATTCACAGATTTCATGATCAGACAGCCATGTGTATTGATTTTTAGATGCCAGATGTTTTTTGTCTCTCATTTCATTGAAATGAAAGTAGACACTAATAAAAAAAATAATAATAAAGATTACCTACATAAAACACATTTTTTATTCTTAGAATTTTCATTCAATGTTGAGTTCTGATTGATATTGATTAAAAATGTACACAATATTAAGTGTACAAGTGTACTAAATCTTGGTAGGACTTTATTATTAAGAGAGACCTCCAGGGTGTCAGGGGCTCATCAAGGGAGGTCACATACAATACAAGCACCAGCTATCATGCTTATTCTTGAATTCATTTCACAACATCCAATGGAAATCCATTCCAATTATGCACCACCCTATGAGAGAAAAATCTAGCCCTCACCCCCTTCTTAGGGGCATTCATTCTCATCTTCCAAGGATGCCCTCTTGTCCTTCGACAACCTTCATAAATTAAAAAATTCCATAAACTGAAATCCTGTATGACCCTTTCAGAAGTTTCTAAGTCTCAATCATATCACTCCTCTTTCTCCTGTTTGCAGGTGTCTGCATTCTATAAATTCTCAATCTGTCTTCATAATCAGTATTCCACAATCGTGATATCATTTTTAACACTCTCCTTTGTACTCTCTTCTACAAAATATATCAGAATCACAATGAAACCAGGAGACCAGACCTGCACACAAGTCCAAGTGAGGTCTTATCAAGGCCTTGTAAAGAGGCAAAATGACATCCTTATCTTACATGTGAACATTTCAGCATTGTAATTATATTTTGAGTTGTATTTGCAATCTTTGCTACATAGCTCCTGAACTTCAATTTCCTATCTATTAACACTCCAAGGATCCCTAGCCTCATCAAGTTCTTCTAGCCTAATCCCACCAATATAATACGACATTGGATATCTAATCATGCCAAAGTGAATGACTTTACATTTACTGACATTGAACTGACACTAATTTTCCCCATGTCCACAATTTTCCAGCGTATTCAAATCACTCTGCAAGTACTGCATATCAGCAGCATTCCTTACTACCTATCTTTGCATCATCAACAAATAGTTGTATGTCACTTGTCAAATCCTTCCCAATATCATTAATGTACAGATTGAATAACAGAGGATCAAGCACTGATCCTTGTGGTATACCACTGGTTACCTTAAATCTTGCACTCGCATCCCCCCCCCCGTATACCACTTTTTGATATGTCAGTCAGCCATCCTCTTATCCATGCTAATGTTCTATAATCTAAACCCATATTCTCCAATTTATGCAAGGTATACCATGTTGTATTCTGTCAAAAGCCTTAGCAAAATCGAAAAGTATCAGTGTATCAATTCCCCCTTGCCTAGTTCAATGGTAACATTATTATAGAATGTGAACAAGTTGCTAAAACATGGCCTTCCCTTAGTAAACCCATGTTGCTTATTGCAAAGTAGAGATTCACTGTCAACCCATTTCTAAATGTGTGCCATGATCAATTTTTCCAAAATATTCACCATCACTCCTGAGATACCAATTGGTCGATAGTTGGATATCTTGGTCTTTGCACCATCCTTGTGCAATGGAATTACCATACATTCTTTCCATTCCTGCAGAATCTTCCCTGTTCTGTAAAAGTGTTCACCTGAACACTCTTTTAGGACTTTTTGAATATGTGCTGGTATCCCATCAGTCCCTATTGCTGAATTCTTATTCAGTTTGTGCAACAACTCTAATATCCTGTCCTCATACACCCAACCCAAGTTTCTTCATCCAGTGAAGAAATAGCAGTGAGCGTAATGTTGCATACAACAGGTTGATAGCTTTTAACAAAATGGGCACTCATTAGTTGAACAACCTCTTCTGCATCTGTTACCCTCATGGCATTTTCATTTAGAAGTTATTTTTTCATATTCATTCTTTCTTTTACTTGCAGCATATCAACAGAATTCTTGTGGGCTGTCTTTAGCATGCAGAGCCAGTTTCTTTTCATACTCAGACTTTGCTTTCCGTACAACAGTTGTGACTATTCTAGCCTGCTGCTTATAATTTTCATAACGGACATCATCCTTATGACACGGTATTCCTTTCACATCATCCTTTTCTTACAAATCTCTTGCTTAATAAGATTACATATTTGATTCCTACCCTATTTATTCTTCAAACTCTCGGGACATATTCTGATATCGCATCATTTAAGTATTGTTTAAATGCTTCCTATCCAGCAACCTATCCCATTCCACTGAACTCGGTATACTCCTCAGTTGGTCATAACTTCCTCTATAGTTCAACACGTAGCCTTTTCTGAATGGAACATTCATAAACTTATTCACTTCCCAAGCGAGTACCACATGATAACTGTCACCAACCGGACACAGAATAGTTACGTCTTTAACTGAAAAACACCCTCTGACACTATAATCAAATTTAATAATCTTTGACCTCAAGTTCTCTGTCACATGCTGCTTGAGGAAGTTGTCCTGCAACAGCTCAATAAATTCAATTTAATTCTTCTCATGAGGTTCTACTGCTACTCTCAATCAATATTTGGATAATTGAAGTCTCCTATTATGATTACTCTTTTTGCGCTCATTTTTTCTATTTGGTGATGCATTTCTTCATCACTAGCAACCAATCCACCAGGTCTGTAACAACACCCCACTATGTAATTGATCTTGTTAGATTCCACCTCATACTAGATGGCTTGAAACCAGTGGCAGCTCGTGGCTTAAAATCGTGGGGAGTACTGCAACTTTTGAAATATACATACACACTGTAAGTACAGTGTATACGTGTTTGGATAAAATATCAAAATTACGGTAAAAATTTTTTTAAAAATTAAACATGAAAAAATATTGTTTATTATCGATAAAATTATACAGTTTGGTATAATTAGAAATTACTTAAAAATAAAATCCATTCCTCTAATTGTAATTAAAGGAATGGATTTACAATTTTTGGACATTACAATTAAAGGATTTAATTGTAATGTCCAAATATTTAAAGAGACGGAGTAAACACAATAAGCACTACGAACACTCTACTACTGGCACAAACTGCATATAAACATTAGTGGAACTGCGTGACGGGCAGTGCTGCATTGCAGTAATAGCTCTCATCTCACTATGACGTGCATATGCTTGCGTGCGTAGCAATATGGTACTGTGGTAAACACAGTGCTGCTAGCATCCTTCGCCCTCCTAAGTGCTACAAGATGGATTTTAATTATTTTTTATACAAAATAAGAGAATTGTATAGGATTGTTGATGATAAAATTAAATATTACAAGCAGATATAAATAAATTAATAAATATATATCGAGAAAAATTGGGGGTCTGCATTTCCGCAGTGCCTATCACGAGCCGCCTCTGTATGTAATATAATTAGTTGTCCAAGTCTTGTTATTCGGTATGCATTTCTGGCTGTCCTATCGTTGGCATCAAAATAATATTTTAGCATAACTGCATAGTGACATAAGTGTTTTGCTGTTAGTATTTTGTGTTCTGACATTGCAGTGCTTCATATGCACTGCAATGTCAGAACACAAAATACTAACAGCAAAACACTTATGTCACTATGCAGTTGTCTCTTTGTTCCCAGAAGATCAGCTTTATCATTTTGTACTGTAATGACATTAATCTATTTAGTTTGTGGTGTGCACAGAACGCATACGTTGTTATAGCGCATCTTAGTATATTTTGGCGTAGTGCTTTGTGTATTAGTGTTTTTTTAGGCACGAGGGAACTGTCTTTTAAACTGTAGAATTTGCCCATTATTGTTTGGAGTTTTTTTGTAGATGGTTTATGTGGCTATTCCGTTCATATCTGCATTGAAAACCTTATATTACTACAAACATGGTAGTGGTTTTACTGTTCTGTCAGTTTTTTATGTTGGATGCAGTGGCAGCCAGTGAAAATTTTAAGTGGGGGTGCTGCATATACAAAATTAAAAATAAAAAACTAAAAAATTATTTTTTCCTAATCAGTAACCAATTTATTAATAAATAAATTTACATATTAAAAAATTGCTTTATTAAAAATATTTCACCCTCACCACAAACAAACACCAAAAAATAAAAGTTTTGTATCTCACAAAAATAACGCGGAAGCATAAGATACACTGCCCAACCAAGCAGTGTCAGAATGACCTTGTAACGTGCAATCACAAGCGCAAATGATTATCGGCGAGCCTGGCTGCATTTCGCCAAAAGCAATAATTCTTGCACTGTATTTGTTTTGTGTACCGATAATTGAAAATATATAATTCTCTTCATATTTTCAACAGTGACGCTCGTCATAATTCAGCAGTGTATCTACAATAAATAAATAATTATATGTTATTTTAACAGAATAAAATAAGTTTAGTTTAATCCTTTATTAAAGTGTGAGCAAACAAAGTTTGCACCTGAAAGTATCTTCAGGACTGGGGTAAGGTGGTACAACACCAGGGAACTCCTTGCAAAGGTGGAGCAAATGGAACAACTCCTATCTCAGTATCTCCCATAATGCAAAACATCTCCTTGCGGATCTGTCTAATGTTATGCATTAAGGGAAGGGCCACAACCCAGACTAGTTTTGACCTTTATTGAGGTCTCTTCAGTGGGAGCCAGGCCCAAGCGGAGATACCAGGCAGAAGCATTAGCAGGTCATCTCTACCTATAGGAGTTGTCAAACTTTTTTTAGGAGTTTATACCTCTAGCTATAGGAGTTTGGCAACTCCTATAGGTAGAGATGACCTGGTAATGCTTCTGCTTGGTATCTCCACTTGGGCCTGGCTCCCACTGAAGAGACCTCAATAAAGGTCGAAACTACTCTGGGTTGTGGCCCTTCCCTTAATGCATAACATTAGATAGATCCGCAAGGAGATGTGTTTTGCATTATGGGAGATACTGAGATAGGAGTCCACCTTTGCAAGGAGTGCCCTAGTGTTGTACCACCTTACCCCAGTCCTGAAGATACTTTCAGGTGCAAACCTTGTTTGCTCACACTTGGATAAAGGATTAAACTAAATTTATTATACTCTAACCAAGTGAAAAATAAACTTTCAGAATAAAATAAGATTTGCAAAAAATAGTTCACCCTCAGCACGCACCAATAATAAAAGCTTTGTATCTCACAGAAATAACTCGAGGAAGCATATGATACACTGCCCAACGAAGCAGTGTTGGAATGACTTGTAACGTGCAATCACAAGTGCCAACGAATATTGGAGAGACTGGCTGTGATTGGTAGAATTTGATAATTCCAACACTGCGTTAGATCGCAGTGTATTTGTTTCGTAATCTAAAGTGTTAATCGAACAATTCCAATTATTAACTATTCAATCACTACAGAAACATAAGCTGTAACCTTTAACATGTTGTATTGCATTTATATAATGTTGTAAGCATTGTTATTATTTATAAATGCAAACAAAATTTAAATTTTTCATTTTTTTCCTTGGGGTTGTGCTACAGTGTCTCAGTGCTTATGTACTGGCCGCCACTGCTTCAAACTCACTGCCACGTGAAATACTGTTAGTAGTAGTACTACAATCATAAATCTCTACTCTAACTGGTATCATTAACAGTACATTCCCTCCTCTCCTATCCTTTCTATCCTTCCTAAAAATACTGTATACTTTACACTCAATACCAGTTAGTATGTCTGATTCTGATAGTCAGGTCTTACTAATTACTACAATGTGAGGTCCAAACAAATTGACCAAGGCAATGAACTCTACCCCTTTGTTTCTAACCAGCATTCGTGTACAGACATAATAATCTACCTGCATGTTCTTTTGTATATTCTTGCCTGCAGTCTGCATGACACAGTTGGACGACTTGTAGATCTCTATTCTTCCCTAGTGCCTTATACATGTAGACATCTTTGTACACATTTGATGAGTCCAAACCGGACGAACACAAATTCAAAATCATTCTCTCCTCGTCACCATTTCCATGATAAAGCCCATTCCATCATTGACAGTTAGATAACATTGTTACTCTTACACTCACATTCTCAGATATGAATAACAATGTATCCAACTATCGACTTTACTGTTCCCATTACAATTTGTTAACAGTTCTGTCATTTATACTTATGCTCTTGTTCCATCCATTAAATCATACTGAAGTTGCTATAACAAATAAGAGGGAAAAATATTTTTTTACATAGATAATCTTTATTTAAACTCAGGGATTCGAGAGTATCAGATCTAGTGATAGCATGAAAGAATTTGTCAACAACAAGGTTAATGACTTTGCTGCTGAATGGGGAGAATCATGACCTGGAAGGTCAAACAAGGGAATTTCCAAATCAAGAAGGCTTATGTATGAAACTACAAGATGCAAGTTCTTCAGGAGGCAGCTTGGATCCATGCCATGGCTAAAGATTATAAGAGAAAGTTAGTAAATAGTCAAGAGATATTTAAAGAAAGCAGTATGAGATTACATACTGAAAGGATAAATCAGGTGAAAGTTAAAGAAATGAATAGCATTATTATGCATTATTCAATTGTGAATAAGTAGTCTAAACTTGTGCTTCTATATTTCATCTTTATTAAACGTGTTTTCCACTGCAAAATATTAAAAACAAACAAAAATTACCTGAAGGACCCAAATATTTCTATACAACCGATAAATATTTTGAGTGCCTCAAGTCAGCTTATTTGCTCAATATCATTGCTTGCTATCCTACCCTGTGAAGCAAAGATGGTCCAAACAAAGGCCAACAACAGCAGAGCACTGAGTTTTGTCAGCATAGTGCAGTTGATCACCAACAAAACCAATGATAATTAAAGTGTTGCAGCTGCAAACTAGATATTGTTCCTAAAGTCCATGGTGCCCTCTGGCACCATGGACTTTAGAGAGAACAGAGGTGAAAGCAATTGGACAGCAGTTTATTTGCTGACTTTTAAACCCTTTCTTAAGTTTGGCTTCTAAAATTTTGGAAAAGCTTGTGGTTAGGTACTGGAATGCAAATCATTTTCTTAAGTGCTTTAATGAAATTTTTCATGAGACCTAATTAATATGAAATGGTGGCAAAAATATTACAATGGAGTGAATGAACAACGAACGGTATTTGCAATGTTCACTCTATTAGCTATAAAATCTTTTCTTAGAGACTATTCTCTTCTTTTACTATTCTGGCATTACTCTATTGTAAGATAATCACAAAAAACAATGTTTTGTAAATCACCCATATACATCCAGTGGTAACGGCAATGACAGTACTTTTAAATGATCAAAAATATTGATCTATAAATTTTTAAAATGAATACAAGATAATAAAATATTTTGTGAAACATCTGGAGAAAAAAGCGAAGCTAACAATAATGGTAAGTAAAAAAATAAAATAAAATGGGATTTAACATCTCCCTCTTAATTCACAAATTCGCCGAAAAATAGCCTTTCGGCTTATTATCTTTGTAATAATGGTAAGTACTTGCTGGATCTACTGTGTGTGTGTGCACGCGTTTATTTATTTATAAACAAAGAAATTCTCAAAACATACCTTATGAGCCATAATACTTGGTTTATGCAATGTCGGCTGCCGATTTAAAAGTAGCACATCACCATCTTGCAAATGACGATATACTTCTTTACTACCTCGAATACCACCTTTAAATGAATGTGATGGTTTCAGTAATTGCTTAGCAATAGCTTCTCTCTGCACTCTGTTTGCTGGATTTAATTTCACAATGGTACCATCATCATTTTTAACCAGAACGGCACTATATAACAAAAATAACAGCATGCAAGTAATTTAATAACACTCATTTATAAATACATACATGTGTGTGTGTGTGTGTGTGTGTGTGTGTGTGTGTGTGTGTGTGTGTGTGTGTGTGTGTGTGTGTGAATGGTCAGTTTATTTTATTAGGTATACCTACCTAATAAAATGACAGTGAACAGCATTCTTCAAAACAGTCTCAAACTAGTCAGGCATGACTACATGGTACTAAGTGTTTACAGAGGGATGGTGACTTGACTGCATTATACAGTGCCTCGGATTGAACTCTAGCAGATCTGCCAGAATAGCCCATTCACCTCATCACACACATATGCATGATTTGGTTGTTATCTGGTTGGCTGTTTTAGATTAAGCCAAAGAAACTAAACTGCATTATTAATTTATTAACAATACAAATTTATTATGATTGTAAATTGTATTTCTTCTATGGCCAGTCTGTATATTTTGAGGAATAAAAAACTGACTGTAGGAGGAAATGCCCTCTCTATATAAGATAAGCAAAGAGTCGGTGAATTAATCATCATTTGTTCGTTGGACATCAACAGATACAGTATGGTCACTCCGATGCTCTGTGATGTGCCACACCAGTCCTTGCCAAGTAGTCCTGTTGTATGCTTTTCTGGAGGCTTCAACTCTCTGAAGATCAGTCACTCTACACATACCATCCATCCATCTCATTGACAGTCTACCCCTTCCTCTTTTTCCAGGAGCTTTACCTTCTATTACTGTTCTGAGAAGTCCTCCCATCCTTAGAATGTGTTCAAAGTATTTTAACTTTCTTCTGTAAGTATCCTCAGGGAGTCTTAAAGTTCTACTGATCTTTTCTAACACCCATTCATTTGTAACTTTCAGTATCCACATCTCAAAAGCAGCTATCCTTTTCTTATCTGACTCTTTCAGGTTCCAAGTCTCACATCCATAAGTTGCTGTTGGAAAAACAACTGCATCCTGTGGAGATAGATCCATCCTTCCAGATTTTAGACATGTCTCTGACTATTGTTTTAGCTATTCCTAATATCTTCTTCTGAGTAGCAATTCTTCACATTAATAATGGATCCCAGGTACTCAAACTTCCTGACTTCCACAATTCTTTCTCCATTAAGGTACATTTGTTTCTAAAGCTTCCCTGTCTGTATTTCCTTTGAGAACCATAATCTTTGTCTTGCTAGGATTGAGCTGAAGTCCTCTGTACCGATCTCATTGACTTTATCAAGAATTTGTCCCAGTTTGACCTTTTCATTACAGAGGAGTATGGTATCATCAGCATACCTCAGATTACAGATCAATCTACCACCTATCTCAATTCGTGTCTTGCGCTCATCCAATGCTTCATGCATGACCTCAGCATAGATACTAAACAAGTGAGGAGAAAGTAAACATCCTTGCCTAACTCCCTTTCCAACCTGAAGCCAATCAATTAATCCAACACCTGTTTTTACCATGACTTCTTGCTCCCTGCACAAGTTAGCTGTCAATCCTGATAGTATGTTGAGGAAAACTCATTCTTTTCATTACTTCCCAAAGTTTCATATTCTGAACACAGTCAAAAGCTTTAGAGTAGTCTAAGAAACACATTACCATAGGGAGTCTAAATTCTTTATACTTTTCTATGATCTGTCTAAAACAAAGGATCTGATCTCTGGTACCCTTACCTTTCCTAAAACCTGCTTTTTCCTCAAGCATCTCTGCCCCAACTTTGACCTCAATCCTATTTAGCATGATCTTCAATAAAGATCTTGCTTGCTTGAGATATTAAACTAATAGTTCTATAGGTCTTGTAATCCTTCATATCTCCCTTCTTATGTAATGGTGCGAAACCGATTTCTTCCAGTCTCTAGGCCATGATCCTGTCTCCCATATCCTTTAATCTATCTATGAAACACTTTCATCCCTCCATCCCCCTGTGAATTAATAGAATAGTGAATTAAGGAAAATAACCTAGATGTTACTGGAACCATATCTGATCTATGAGATGGCTCTTGAGGTTATTATATGAATAACATCAAGTATGTTTGGGTGTTCAGTGGTGGTCTCACATACATAGGTAGCAGAGTTTTCCCACGTGGAAATTTGATATTTTTTTTTTCCCCTTCCAAAGAAACAAACTAGCTATGCAGTTAATAGACATAATTCACTGGCTTTAGGGTCTTAGTTACTTCAACCATAATCCCAGATAACAGCAGCATTCAGATATCACTCCACCAGTATCCAGGAGGCCTAATGTGTACACCAAGAAAGTATTCTACACACTAAATATCATACATTATATTGGATTTTTTATTGGACCATGATTTTGATAAACATATATACATAATTGTCGACAAGTTTCGCCAGCTCGACGATTATGTATATATGTTTATCAAAATCATGGTCCAATAAAAAATCCAGTATAATGTATCATATTTAGTAAAAAAAGGACCACATATTAACTATGAAAATATTCTACACACTATTACTATGTAAAAATAAATTTTTAAAAAATGACAACGAAAATATCCAAAACTGATTAAAATGAAAAAAAAAAAAAAAAAACATCTTCAGTCAATTCATGGTACAAATGTACTATAGGTTTATTAATAACTTTTCATGGGTGGGAACCAAAAAAAAAAAAAATCCTATCAGTGTCATATCAGCCAGCAGTGCTTCTACCTGGCATTGATCCATGCTGATGTCACTACACTCTAGCCTTGTTGCAAGCATGGAATACTGGAACTTATTTGCCTATGCTTTTTCTACCCTTCCAATGTTACTATTCCTCTGTATCATTATCCAAAGTAGATTATTTTTAGCCAAAAAAAAATGGAATACAATGTATTTAATGCTATGCCATATCTATGATAAAATGATAAAATATTGTGTTTCTGTATATTCTTGTGCATACTGCTATCATACAGTACTGTTACCTAACTGTGTCCAGTCTGTTAGAGTGTTCAATTCTTTAAATCCCTCACTCAGTCAACCTCTCACATTAGTAAGCTGTCTCCTACTATGAGACTACCTGAATGTTTCCAGACCATTCTGAGTATACTTTAGACACATGTGCTTGAACATCCCCAGAAGTTAGTAGTTAAGTTGGTAGTTGATATATTTTCACTGGCACATCTGTTATCAACTTCTATACTATGCAGTCACTCAGGTCACACTACTGAGTTCTCATTATTTAAAATTTTACATTTAAAGAAACACATACACAACCACCACCATCCCTTAGTATCTGCCACTGTTTTATACATGAATGTTTCAAAGTAACAAAGTGGGAATTCTGTGAATAATAGCATATCTAATAAAGTGGCCATTCTGCATACAATGATCTCTCAATTGAAAAAATACAATGACCTTTAAATGAAAAAATCCTCAACTGACTAATTCAAGGATCAGTTAATTAACTGATCCCTGACATGACACCATGTAATTGTGTCTTCAAGTTATCCAACCCCTCAGCTGACTAGCAAATTACTCTTCTTCTGTATAATTGAGAAATTACTGCATTTTTTCAAAGCACCACTATATTTAGAATTTTTACCAAGAATTTATTTTCATTTTTTTTTAAATTTTCTCCCAAATCTATATTCATGCAATGAAGATAATGTTTTACTTTTTAATTATTTAAAAATTAGTTTAAAATTTTATATAAAAAAAAACATACCCTGGATATACATCAGGACCATTAATTACAGCCTGCCTTAATTCCCTAACATTCCAAGAAGTCACAGGCTGTGGATAAGTTAATTTTCTAGCAAATACTGTTGGTATACCTATTTCGTCCACCATGATATAAGGATCTGGAGATATTACGGAACGAGCAGCATAATCTACACGTTTTCCCATCATATGCTTCCTAAAAAGTCCTTCTTTCTTTTCTAGAATCTAAAATATATATGGTGCATATAAGTAAACAAAAATGAAAAGGAGAAAATATTACAGAATCTTTAAAAATTCATGTTATGCACAATGTATTATTACTAAAATCTTAATATAAGATATAAGAAAAACACCTGGTGCTCAAATCAGATGTTTTATATGATATTAAAAGATCCGGCAATAAAACAGGTGTTGCCATTATAAAAGATTTCAAGAAACTGACAGAGTAGACACTAACTATAAAATCCACACAGACAACAAAAATAGTTCATTGTAGTTCGTTGGGTTCACTATAGTGAAATGGAGGAAGGGATCTTTCAAGCTCATAGTATTTCTCCAGAATAAATAATTTTATCAAAAAGCATTTCATTCAATGAAGATAATTATGAATTTTCAACCCTTACTTATGCAACAAGTTGAGTCTTTTTAATGAGATTTAAGTATTCATAAAAAATAATATAAAAAACTTTATAGCAGTTCCATTGCATATTAATGCCATGGATGAGTTTAGCATTTATTATTAGTAGTAGAAGTGGTAGTATTAGATTTTTAATTATTAGTATTTATTAGATCATCTAATAACATGCCCTCCCATTCAGTCATTTCTAGACCTCAAATAATGATGACTGTCATGCCAATCAATGATTGGCATGACGTTAGCAGAGCTAATCTCAGGTGGTATGGTCTCTTAAACAGAATGGGTGAAGAAAGATTAGCAAAACAAGTGTTCTCTGCCAGGTTGACAGGAAAACGACCCAGAGGAAGACCAAGATATAGGTGGATTGATATGGTACAAAGTGCCTTAGACTATAGAAATACAAGATCTGATAATGATGTTGAAGTCTTGACAAGTAACAGACTGATTTGGAGGAAAATTGTAAAGAGGAAGTTAGCAATGAGGTAAATTTTTCATGAAGTACTATCATATCCTGTACACCCCTTGGGGGTGCATGGCAGGAATTTGATGATGATGATGATAAAGTTGCAAACTTAGATGTCTTGTAATGTCATAAAGATATCATCTACATGATTTCACACGAGGAAGATTATTGGAAAGCTTTAAAAAGGCCAAAGAATTAGTGATATGGCTAGAGAATGTGGAATCTTACACCAATAGAACGTGTTTCAGATGTTTGTTAAGAGGTCACCCTCGCTCTATCATGGAGCATGAGTAGGCCTATACATCCAAAGGCCTGTGGTCGCATCCCTATATCCACAGCTCATCGTAGAGCACATTTTCGGTGGTGTTGTATGCATAAAAATTGGACAAGACACCAATGCGCTAATTTACTCTTTACAGATTAATTGTTTTCATCTTTCCTCTGATCTTAGACAACACTTGATCTGGTACGAAAATGATACTATAAGGGGGACCGGAAAGTAATCAATTTTTTGAACTACATTTTTAATATAAATTTTATTAAAGAACAAATTAACATTATTCAATTCTATAATCGCCATCGTTAATTATAACCTTATTCGAATGATCTACTAAGTTTAGAATTCCTTATTTGAAAAAAGTTTTTTCTTTGGAGGTAAAAAATGATATTAAACTCCTTTGGACATCATCATGCGAACGGAAGGATTTATTTCTTATGCTGTGTTCTAAGGACCTGAATAAGTGATAGTCGCTAGCGGCAATATCCAGCGAATATGGAGGATGTGGTAGTAGTTCCCATCCTAACTGCCTAATTTTTTCTTGAGTCATTCTTGCAGAATGTGGTTTTGCATTATCTTGCTGCAAAATTACCTCTTTTTGATTGACAAGCACAGGACGTTTGATTAAAATTCTTGATGTAGTCACTAATTGTTCACAGCAGAAGGCTGCTGTGATAGTCTTACCTTGTTCCATGTGTTCGTAATGAATAATTCCATGAAGATCCCACCAAACGCACAACAGAACCTTTTGTGGATGAAGTCCATCTTTAAGTGTTGGAATTGGAGTTTGATTTGGAGGAAGTCACTGTTTTTTGCGTCTATTATTCTTATACAGCACCCATTTTTCATCACCAGTTAGGACTTGTTCCAAAAAAGGGGTCATTTTGTTGTCTGGTCAACAATGAATTGCAAATTGCCCATCTCTGTGCTTTATTGTTTTCTGACAGTTAATGTGGCACCCATACACCCTGTTTAAGAACCTTTGCACTCTTATGTAAGTGCTCTTGGACAGTTGACCATGATGAATTATGTTTCTCTGCTAATTCTTGTATGGTTTGTTTTAGATTTGATTCAAGGAGAGTTTTAAGAGCCTCATCATCTAGAGTAAGAGGTCTTCCAGATTGAGGACGATCAGAGGGATCAAAATTTTTTTCTGCAAATCTTCTGAACCATCGCTGACATTTGTTAACCTTCAATACGTCTCCATAAGTTGAGCAAATGATTTTGGTGGCCTCGGTAGCATTCTTTCCTTGGTGAAACAAAAACAGTATACAATGACGTAAATGGTGCTCTTCAACTTTAAAGTCTGCCATATTAAAAAATAATAATCTAAAATTAAAAAAAAAAAAAACAATTTTTTTAAATAGAAAAGTAATGCTAATATTTAAATAAAAATCAAATTTAATAATTTGTGTTATTTAAGAAAAAACAATCGGCTAAAAATGACCTATTAAAAAGAATTGATTACTTTCCAGTCCCCCTTATACTTACCATTGCAAGAATGTTCTTGAAAGGGATAGATACAGCAGTGCATGGGTCAGTGTGGGATAACATTATGCTTAATGGATGCACCGAGCTAAGTGCTGGAAAAATGGACTATGACATAGTCCTCTTTTCCAGCACTTTAGTGAATGATACTACAACGAAGTTCGTCGATGTTATATGTTCGATTGTTCCGCAGTGCTGTGAGGAATTCCATTTTATGGATGACAATGCCACACTACATCACACACGAGCAGTGGAGATAATTCTGGAGACCAAGGATATTAATCAAATTGAGTGACAGCACACTTCCCACATCTACCCCATAGAACACATTTGAAAAAATAGGGAGATGCACTGCTGCTCAAAATTCCCCTCCAGAAAACAAACAAGGCCTTATCCTTGCTCTGAAGGAGAAGTAGACCAGTTTGCCTCAAGAACTCCAGAATCACTTGGAGATAAATTCGGTATGATATTTGTGAGAGCTGCATTGCAGTTTGGGGTAGACATATTCCATACAGAAATGTCTCTCAACATAGTTTTCTGTAAGCACTGTATACATAAATTCCTTAACTACGTCCTTAGGAAATTTGTAACTTTTGCCAAAAACGTATCGCAATTTAATTTATACAAAATTTATAACATGTTTTTTCATCATCATCATCAAATTCCTGCCATGTACCCTCAAGGGGTGTACAGGATATGATAGTACTTCATGAAAAATTTACATCTTTACTAACTTCCTATCTACAATTTTCCTCCAAATCAGTCTGTTACTTGTCAAGACTCCAACATTATCAGATCTTATATTTCTATCGTCTAAGGCACTTTGTACCGTATCAATCCACCTATATCTTGGTCTTCCCCTGGGTCGTTTTCCTGCCAACCTGGCAGAGAACACTTGTTTTGCTAATCTTTACTCGTCCATTCTATTTAAGTGACCATACCACCTGAGATTAGCTCTGCTAACGCATTCCTGGATGCTGACAATGCCAAGTTCTTTCCTAATATCCTCATTTTTAATATGATATTGCCATTGATGCCATCTGTTCATGCCTCTAATCTTTCTCAGGACTCTCATATCTGTGGTCTCTAGTCTTTGGTCAAGTGTTTTACTTCTGACCCAGCTCTCAGATCCATAAGTTAAAACTGGTTTGAACATTGTCTTGTATACAGCTAATTTAGTTTTCCGACTAATTTCTCTCTTATTCCATATGAATTTATTCAATTGACTTCCCACCACACCAGCTTTGCTGATTCTGTTGTCTATTTCTATATTTAATTTACCATCTTCAGGAAAAATCGTGCCTAAATAGCTAAAATGTTTTACTTGTTCCACAGGTTCTCCATTCACAACAAAGTTGACATTTTCAATGATTCTGCCTATTTTCAGTGTCTTTGTCTTTTTATTGCTGACCTTCATACCATACCTATTACAGCAGCTATTCAATTTAGTCAGAGACTCTTGCAGACTTGTAGTAGATTTATTTAGAAGCATAACATCATCCGCATAAAGCAAAGATTTGACATTAACATCTCCAATTTTCATATCAGGTTTAATACCACTTTCCTTCATAATGTGATCCATATAGATAATGAATAATAGACGGTATAATGTACATCCTTGTCTCACACCAGATTTAACATTAAGCCATCTTCCTGTACTTCCTTCAATTCTAACTGCTGACTTACAACTCAAATAAAGACTAAGTATTGCTTGATATAATGCCCCATCGACACCATATAACTGCAGCGTATTGAATAGCTTCTCTCTTGGCACCTGGCCATATGCCTTTTCCAAATCGACAAAACTTAAATACAGATCTTTGTTATATTCCCATGCTTTCTCAACTATTTGTCGTAAAGTGAAGATCTGATTCTGACAGCCTCTATTTGGCCTGAATCCAGCTTGTTCTTCACCAAGCTTTTCTTCCACAATTCTTCTCAACCGTTTCTCAAGTATACTTGCATAGATCTTGACAGGAACACTCAGTAGGGAAACACCTCTGTAATTCTCACATTTAGTTTTATTTCCCTTTTTATATATGGGTACTATGAGAGCTCTACTCCAATCATCGGGAATTCGTCCCTCTGTCCAGGCTTTCTTAACTATGCAGTGCAGCCACTGTAAGACTTTTATACTACCATACTTTAGCATTTCTGGTCGAATATCATCTACTCCTGCTGCCTTTCCACATTTCAAACCTTTGATGGCTTTTTCTACTTCGAGTATGGATATGTATTCCTGACTGCATGTCTGGTCAGTGTTTTTAACCACTGTGCTGTCATCACTGCTTGTTTCATTTAGCAGTTTTTCAAAGTAACTACTCCATACTTCAAGGATATCTTTTTCTCCTGTTTTCATGTCACCTTTATCATCTCTAACTCCTTTTACAGCACTCTTTCCTCCATTCCTAAGCTTCTTCAACAACCTCCAGAATATTTTGCCACCTTCTTGATATTTATTTTCTATATTCTTGCCAAAGTCCTCCCATGACTTTTGTTTAGCTAGTTTTACACACTGTTTAGCTTTCTTACATTTGTCTCTGTATTCTGTAAGAGTAAAAGCTGACTTATTTGTTAGGAACTTTTGATATGCTTTCTTCTTTTCCTTCACTGCCTCTTTAACTTCCTGTGTCCACCAGGGAGTTCTGATTTTTCTATCCTTGCACACAACCTCACCACATGCCTCTCTGGCTGAATCAATCAGGGTTTTCTTCAGAGTTTGCCACTGAATCTCCAAGGTTTGATTCCTGTTCTCAAACTCTTTCATTTTCTTTTCAATAATCTTTATGTATTTTAGTCTACAGTTCACATCTGAGAGCTGCTCAACTTTTATTCGCTTTAAAACTTTCTTACATGTTATTCTTTTCAATATGAAATTCAATTTTATCCTGCTCAACACTAAATAGTGATCACTTCCAATTTCAAATCCTCTATACACTCTGGTGTCCTGCACCAGGGAGAAAACATCACTATCGACAATAACATAGTCAATGAGACTTTTCTTATTCCTAGCCTCTTCTCTCCATGTGAATTTGTGCACATTTTTATGTTGGAACATGGTGTTAGTAATAACCAGTCCATGTCCTGAGCAGAAATCCAACAGATATTTGCCATTATTATTAGCTTTGCTCTTTTCTCCAAATTTTCCAAAATATTTTTGTATGTCTCACAATCATTTCCTACTTTGCTATTTAGATCCCCAACAAGGACCAACTTTTCCTTTTTCATTGTGTCAGTTGATTTTTCTAAAGCGTCAAAAAATTCCTTTACTTCTACCTTAGTAGAACCTTCTGTGGGGCCATAGGCACAAAATAAAAAAAAACATGTTTTTTGTGTTATGTAATTTATTGTATGCTATCAATAAATTTATTGCTAGCATACAATAAATTACATAACAAATAAATAGCATACAATAAATAACATACAATAAATTTATTGCTATCCTTAGCTTTTGGACACTAGTGTATAAAGTAGGCAAGAAATAACATGGAGAAAGTGATTTAGGTATACAAGACATGCACCAAAGAAATGAGCTCTAGAAATCAGCCAACATTAATAATATTCCTCCTCATGCCCTATTTCCTCTATCTTCTCTAAAATACGATATCTATTACAATCTACCTCTGTAACTACATCATTCTATAACAACAAGTCTGCTAATGCAAATATGGCCAAGTCAAGCTGACCAATGCCAAAAACTCCACTCCTTTATTTCTGATACTTCAGGCATTTGTGTATATACATTTCAACGTCTTTTTAGGCCTCCAGTTTCCCTGGCCCTGCCCATTCAGATTCATAACCTCGAAAACTGAACCCTGCTCTTCAATATCATTCCTGCACTCGCACTCATTTGTTACATGGATAGCTAGCCACATGCTTGATTGCCACCCCAAATTCTGTATTTACTCGAATATAACTCGCACTTTTTCTCCCCCAAAAATCATTATCATCAAATTCCTGATACATACCCTCAAGGGGTGTACAGGATATGATAGGACTGCATGAAAAATTTGCATCATTACTAGTTTCCTATCTACAATTTTCCTCCAAATCAGTCTGTTACCTGTCAAGAATCCAATATTTTCAGATCTCATATTTCTGTCTTCTAAGGCACTTTTTACTGTATCAATCCACCTATATCTTGGTCTTCCTCTGGGTCTTTTTCCTGCCAACCTGACAGAGAACAATTGTTTTGCTAATCTTTCTTCGCCCATTCTGTTTAAATAACCATACCACCTGAGATTAGCTCTGCTAATGCATTCTTGGATGCTGACAATGTCAAGTTCTTGCTAATATCTTGTTTTTAATATGATATTGCCAGTGATGCCATCTGTTCATGCCTCTAATCTTTCTCAGGACTCTCGTATCTGTGGTCTCTAGTCTTTGGTCAAATGTTTTACTTCTGACCCAGCTCTCAGATCCATAAGTTAAAACTGGTTTGAACACTGTCTTGTATACAGCTAATTTAGTGTTCTGACTAATTTCTCTCTAATTCCATATAAATTTATTCACTTGACTTCCCACCATACCAGCTTTGTTGATTCTGTTGTCAATTTCGATATTTAATTTACCATTTTCACTAAAAATCGTGATTAAGTAGCTGAAATATTTTACTTGTTCTATATGTTCTCCATTCACAATGCAGTTGATATTTTGAGTGTTTCTGCCTATTTTACATTGTCTTGTCTTTTTAATGCTGACCTTCATACCACATCTATTACAACAGTTATTCAATTTCATCAGGGAATCTTGCAGACTTATTTAGAAGTATAACATCATCAGCATAAAGCAAAGAGCTGACATTAACATCTACAATTTTCATATCAGGTTTAATATCACTTTCCTTCATAATGTGATCCATGTAGATAATGAGTAACAGTGGGGATAATGTACATCCATGTCTGACACCAGATTTAACATTAAACCACCTTCCAGTACTTCCTTCAATTCTAACTGCTGACTTACAATGCAAATAAAGACAATGTATTGCTTGATATCATGCCCCAGTGACATCATATAACTGTAGCATTTTGAATAGCTCCTCTCTTGACACCCTGTCATATGCCTTTTCCAATCGACAAAACTTAAATACAGATCTTTGTTATATTCCCATGATTTCTCAACTATTTGTTGAAAATCTGATCCTGACAGCCTTTATATGGCCTGAATCTAGCTTGTTCTTCATCAAGCTTCTCTTCTAAAATACTTCTCAACCGTTTCTCAAGTATACTTGCATATATCTTACCACGAACACTCAGTAGGGAAATACCTCTATAATTCTCACATTCAGTTTTATTTCCCTTTTTATATATGGGTGCTATGAGAGCTCTATTTCAGTCATCTGGAAATTGTCCCTTTGTCCAGGCCTTCTGAACTATGCAGTACAGCCACTGTAAGACTCTTATACCACCATACTTCAGCATTTCTGGTCGAATATCATCTACTCCTGCTACTTTTCCACATTTTAGGGCTTTGATGGTTTTTTTCTACTTCAAGAATGGATATGTATTCCTCACTGTATGCCTGGTGAGTGTTTTTTACCACTGTGCTACACAAAGTTTCATTTAGCAATTTCTCGAAGTAATTACTCCATACTTCAAGTATATCTTTTTCTCCTGTTTTCATGTCACTTTTATCATCTCCAATTCCTTTGTATCATCTCCAATTCCAGGTACCTTTGATATGCTTTCTTCTTTTCTTTCACAGCCTCTTTAACTTCCTCTGTCCACCATGGAGTTCTGATTTTTCTATCCTTGCAGACAACCCTGGCTGAATCAATGAATGTTTTCTTCAGAGCTTGCCACTGAATCTCCAAGGTTTCGTTCCTGTTCTCAAACTCTTTCATTTTTCCTTCAATAATCTTTGCGTATTTTAGTCTACATTTCACATCTAAGAGGTGCACAATTTTTATTTGCTTTAAAACTTTCTTGCATATTCTTCTTTTCAATATGAAATTCAAGTTTATCCTGCTCAAGACTAAATGGTGATCACTTCCAATTTCAAATCCTCTGTACACTCTGGTGTCCTGCATCAGGGAGAAAACATCACTATCTACGATAACATAGTCAATGAGACTTTCCTTATTTCTTGCCTCTTCTCTCCATGTGAATTTGTGCACATTTTTATGTTGGAACACTGTGTTAGTAATAACCAGTCCATGTCCTGAGCAGAAATCCAACAAATATTTTCCATTATTATTAGTTTTGCTCTTTTATCCAAATATATTTTTGTATGTCTGACAATCATTTCCTACTCTGCTATTTAGATCCCCAAAAAGGACCAACTTTTCCTTTTTCATTGTGTCAGTTGCTTTCTCTAAATCCTCAAAAAATTCCTCAACTTCTACCTTAGCAGAACCTTGTGTGGGACCATAGGCATAAATAAGTCTCATTGTCCAGTTCACCATTCTCAAATTTGCCCATATCACTCTACTTGAGACTGCCTGCCATTCAAGAAGATTTGCCTCTTACTTAGTGTTGAATACTATAGCTACTTCTTTTCCTTGATTGTCATTGCCTGAATATAGCATTTTGTATTTATTGCTCAGAAAGATCTCACCAGTTTTTGCCTCTTTTGTTTCAGTCACCCCGATTATGTCAATCTGGTACTTATCCAATTCCTCAGCTAGCTCCACTTCTTTGCCATTCAAGCTTCTTATGTTAACAGTACCAATCTTGAACTCTGGTGATATTGAGTTGGGGTCGGTTTTAGGATTTGTTCCAGTAGCTGACTTTTCGCTGTTTTCCCTGTTACCCTGGCGAAAACAACGGGGACTTGTTTAACCAGGCAATGCCCCAGCCGGCATGAAATTCTGTCATGTTGTATTTTGATATTTTGGTTTAAGCCAATAATAAGAATGCAATTTGGTTCAACTAAATCCTAAATTGCCAGCACATATCCTCGTTTTTTCAGTATCCAGGTAGATACTTAAAAGGGTGCACCACGAGAGGGTGAGGATTAGACATTAGGTGAGAACCCCTGGTCGGTTCTCCACACTCCTTTAAAGGCTATGTATAGGTCTCCTCTCAGTTATATAGCTTTGACCCTTAAGCACCCCTCAAAATTAAAGCTAAAAAATCAGAGATTTTTATAAAAAAGCAGGGATTTTCGAAAACTAAAGTTTTCAAAGACTGAAAATGGGTATGACTTACCAAGAATCTTCTATTCACTATCGAAAGCAATTTCTTTGTGTGCATCAAAGCCAGGTAGTGTCATCTTCTTTCCCAGTATTTAAAGCAAAAATTACCAGAAATTTACAAGACTTGTGATACGTAATGAACAATCGTTCATGAATGACCAATGAGAAGTGAAAGCAGAGTGTGAAACAAACGGCAGTGGGCCAAGTAGAAATAGAGCATTATGAAGATGTGCATATGATTGGTGCGCTATTAACAAAAGATAATGCAACCAACAATAATTGAGTTGAAATGCTAATTCTCTTCAACCGAATTCCATAATATCTGAAACTGCTATAACAATATTCACTATATATTTCTTAATTTTAATATGTTCACAACAGGGTGGTGTTTATTGTTCTGACAGAACTTCTCATAAACGTTTGTGTACAGCTTCTGTGTTGTGTGGGAGGGCTCAACTCACAAAGTTTCAACCCTTCGGTGGAATTTTAATACAACTTCCGTGTCGAACTGTCAGGCAGACTCACACACACATTACATGGCATGTTCGTGGTAGAATTTTATTTGAAGTTAACCTTTGTCTTAATGACATTGAAAATTTCAAATGCAATCCAACAAATACTTATTTCATGTAACTGAAATATTGGACAATAGTTTTTTTTTTTTAGTTAGATACTGTGTTTGTTGGTGTAACATATGGTTTTGCTCGAGTCTGTACAGCATAGTTTCTGTGGGAGGGGACGTGATTCATTAGTTAGTGCAGTTTTATCCCAGTTGTCTCTAATTGCACTATTTGTTGAGAAATATTACACAGACTGCAAATGCTGTGTACCTTATTCAGTGATACAATAAAACTACTTGTTTTTCTTACTTCTGCAGTATAGTGGCTGTAGGGGAGGGGCGAATTACTATCATCCCAACGTGAATGTGATTAAACTTTTTTTTTCTTGTGCAAGGTATATGCGAAACTTTTTAATTTTTTTTTTGTAAAGCAAAATCAGGGGTGCGAATTATATGCAAGGGAGAGTTATATTCGAGTAAATACGGTATCTCTAGTTTCCTTGGTTTTGCACTTTCAAACTCACTGAACAACACTTTCTCTAAGCATATAAAACAAAATTTCTCAATTTTGGGTCCCCAGAAATACCTGTTCCCTGATCACAATATTGTAGGGTATCAGGTGCTACTAATATCATTTACTATAATTCAGAAGCCTTAGGTTTTCTAGTTTATTTGCAGTCGTGCCTCTTTTCTCTCTTAATTGGGATATCTCTGCACACATATATATGATCACGGGTTCAAACTTTTATGAAGGGTCAGGGTCAGTCAGTGTGGTCAGAAATACAGGCATGAAAGGTATCAAGCAATTTTAATGAATTCATTATTTAATATAATACAGAAACAAAACAATTATTAATACTAAGTCAAACTCTTATTTTCCTCTCACTCTCTCGTTCTTAAAATAAACATTGATTTCTAAATCTTTACAATTCAATTTTCTCAACTTATTTGACATTTTAGTTTACAACTCATTAGGCCAGCTAGGCATTTAGCACATTAATATTTTCCCTCGAGTGGACCATGACAAAATATCTAATAGACTAATAGTTCTTAACGTTCAGTCCAAAGGTATAGAGTTATTCACATAAATTTCAATTCTTCATACTTCCTATTATCATATATTTGAAATACACACTTTTCCGTACTGTTAGTCAATTTCTCTAAAAGGGGCTAGAACATATGAAAGTACTTATCTACACTGTTTCAGTTTCTCTCCGTCCTTCCTTCTTTGTGAAGAATCTGGCTATCTTGATTCTACCGTCACGTGGGATTCATGTGCTCTTCATGAATTGGGCACTGTTTCTTTGCTATGGATTCACGTCAACGTTTCTTCTCATTGATGGTCTACGTTCGATCTTGCCGTGCTCTGTGGCGGTGCCATACTGGAACTTCTCGAAGGTCAGCTCTTAAAAATAAGAACTGAACCACAATGAACACTTGTAGCACACGGTGAGAATACAGGAACAAACAAAATGGGGGGGGGGGTCAATTCAATGTTGCGGGGGGTTTATATGCTCCCCAAGAGCACCACCTTTCTGAGTTTGATTTCTCCTATCGTCCTGCCAATTGGTCCCTGACTGGGTGACCTCACCGATCCTCATACGGACTTTCTAATTACAGGAATATATGTATCATGATATTTTCTCAGATGTAACACCCACGGGCGCTTAAGCTCCTCTTGTAGCATTAGCCCCATCTTGCCGAATAATTTACATTCTTTTACGTGTAGAATATCACTAATCATTTCTCTTACAATTGCCCCTTTTTTGTTGACTACAGTTACATTTGATATACAGATACATTAACTTCAATTCAAACAGTTCAAAATTTAATTTATAAGATGTTATTTCCTATAAAACATAGTCACACTGTGCTAAATGATAAGTATGCTTATTTAATTTATGTTTACTGTTAGGGTGCACCCTAACAGTAAACATTTAGAGTGAGGTAGCCTGTTTCAGATCTAACACAACTAAGAAGACAGAGCAAATGAATATCACTCAGATATTTAGTGTTTGCAGATTTTAAAGCCTTAGAACCTTTATATTAGTCAGAAATAATAATCTGCTTAAAACAAGAGGCCATTCCAGCAATGTGTATATATATATATATATAAGATTATTAAAAACTATATATATATGAAATCAACAGCCAGTATAAAGTCAGACCATCAGGGAAAAGAATTCAGCATTGAGAAATATATTACACATCAAAAATTCAGATATTCCACAAATTAAATGAGGCAAAAATCATTTAAAAATAAAGAATAATTATAGGACAATATTTGCAAATATTCTGTATTTAATGACAGAAAAGATTTGACCAAATGTTTTAAGGTTTTGAATGTGTATGTGAGTGAGTAAAATGGTCACTACAGTTTTAATATAATTTCATTTGTTTATACACATACTTTTTTAATGAAATATATAAAAGAAAATTTAGTTTGTATGTAACATAATGAAACACCAAATATATAAGCCTGAGGACAGAACATGTAAAGTTATAGGAAAAGTTATTTACATTATATAATAAGATTAGTCAAAAAATTTCTACACCAGTATAAACCAAGGTCATGATGTAAATAGTTATATCCACTACTACAAAAGGGTGTCAAGATATTTTTGATCTGGATGCTCTTTTGTAGTAGTAGATATAACTGATCTCACATCAAACCACCTTTCTGTATCTCCTAACTGCTGATTACAAATCAAATACAGGCCACTTACACACATAATTATAATGTTTTGAACAGCTTTTCCCTTAATACTGTAAGGATATCGGTATTAAAATTCAGATATTTCACAAGTTAAAAACATAAAAATGAATTAATGTAAAGTTAATAAGTTAGTAAGAAGCCATTTTATAAAAGTAGTTATTTAATGTTTCCTTTTGGCTGCCATGAGCAAGATATTTTACAATGTTATTATTGTTGATTACCTAAAGTCTTGCTTAGATATAAAATAAAATGTATTAAAATTAAATATTAGTGCTTAATTGTAATTTTGTATCAGCTATCAAAAGTTTTTTAATGTTGATATTGTTTGTATCTAGACAAACATTGTCAATTATGAGAGAAGAAAGTCACCACTATATTATCAGAAGTGATTAAATGAACTTACCTCAGTGCATAAAATTGTGAAACAAAGAACTGTTATAATTTGATACTTTTGGTTTGAAATTATAATTAAATAAACTTTTCTGAAGTTCATTTCCTGTGAAGAAAGAACTTTGAGCCAAGCTAAAAGGAATAATGGCAGCACACAATAGCAGAGTGGAGTAGAAGTTTGTTGGTTGCATTTCCATGCATGTGTGGAAGAAAGAGAACATTAAGGAAACCAATTATATATTTAGTTTAATTCTTTATCCAAGTGTAAGCAAACGAAGTTCACACCTGAAGTATTTTCAGGACTGGGGCAACTCGTGGCAAAGGTGGTATAAGTTCTCATCACTTGTAAATCACTTGGATAAAGGATTAAACCAAATATATACTTGGTAGCATAGCCAAGTGAAAAAACTTCCATCAACATTAAGGAAAGTTGCTAAGCATTCGATGTTCTGCAGCAAGGAAAGGTACACAGCAGGAGAAAAATTGTAGTTTCTGTGTCTTCAATATATGAAGATTTAACAGAAACTAGAAAAAAAGTTAGAAATGAAAGACTGAAAGAAGTATATCTTTGTACCAAGTGATAAGTGTGAAGTTTTTGTAATTATTAATCCACATCGGATTTATTTCCATTAAAGCTGAAAGAAACTTTATTACTCTTCAGTTCATATAGAAATAAGCCTAGTAAAGGTTATTTATTTAGGATTCTCAGTCTAATAAATGATTTCTAACAGATGATATAGTTTTAGTTATTTCTTCAGAAATTGTCATATAGAAGGCAAAATTTGTTCTGAGTGTGTTAAAACTGTTAAAAGTTGTTGACTTTCATATAAAAAATTAATTCATTCTAAAGTGATGATATGGTTTTTTACTAGTTTATTTAGTGAAGTTTGTTATTTTTATATAGAAAGTGATGTTACAGGAGTACACTGGATGAAGACAAGATATGTTTTTTTTTCAGTGTTTCATGATTTAAAATGCAAGAAGAGTCTATCATACAGAGAGTAGTTTTTTAGTCTTTCTCCTGCATAAATTCAAGAAGAAATAAGTTTCTGTAAGAAACAAGAGACTGAAATTCCAGAAGCTTTGTCCATACAGGATAACTGTTAACTTATAAAAATAAAGGGAAGCTGACTATCTTCAGTTTTTCATGTTGTTTGAAATTGTAGTTTGAATAGCACACTGGTGCTTGCATAGTTAAGTTGTTTCAATCTGATGTATATATTTCTGTTTTTTGTAAACTAAAGATTTTTATTTTGGTTATAAGGTGTTTGAAGACTCTTAATGGGTACATTGTTACATTAAATGTACATGGGTACATTTACATCTTGTAAATTATTAGGTTAATTTATAAGATAAGATGCTTATGTGATATCCTAGGATACGAATTTGTGCACAAGCTAGATTTGGAGTTTAGTTTCCATTTTTTCTTTTTGTTTACAAATTAAGTGATAGAGAGTAAGTATGTAAAAAAATATGTAAAATATATAAAAAATATATTTAAAAAAAACTATTTGTCTCAAATGGAAAATGTGATTCTGACAAACTAATTTATTCAACATTGTTTGTTCTTATCCAAAATTCCCTTCCATATTTTTTCCTTAGCCTCTTCAAGTATGTGGAACCCTTACTAGAAAAATCACTGTGATTCTCATATTCATTTTTCTCTCTTTTTATACTTGTACTATGAGAGCTTTACTCTAATCATCTGGAATTCGACCCTCTAACCAGATCCACTGAATTAGACGTGGTTAGAGGGTAGAATTTTGAATCCTATTTGAATTATGCAATGCAGCCACTGTAAAACTTTTATACCTCCATGTTTCAGTACTTCTAATCAAATATATAATCTACCTCAGCTACTTTCCACATTTCAGGTTTTTGATGTGTTTTCCTACCCTCACATATTGATATGTACCCTGATCGCATTAATTACTTTGATTTGAATTACAGTAATTACTTTAAATGTTTACTACTGCCATGCTGTCAACACTTGTTTTTCATTTAGCATCTTTCAAAAATATTCTTCCAGACATTTAAAATATCTTTATGTTCAACATCATCTTTATCATCTCTGATAAAGGCAACATGAAAACTGAAGATAAAGATTTTTCTGAGATTTTTCAAGGGCAACTTCATGACAACTCATCTTTTCTACTGATATTTCTTAAGGCTGAAAGTGCTATTTTGAATTTTGTTGACAGTGAGTTGGTGTTAGATATAGATCAAAGATGAATGCAAGGTTTGGATTCATACTTTTTTGATAAATAGATAATGGACTCTGGAAATAAGGATGAAGAGCTGTTGTTGCAATTTAAGTGTAATTCAAGACAGTGAATTTTTTTAAAAAACAGTTAATCCAAATGTTGTGATTCACATTATCTGAAGTTGATAATGAAAAACACTGAATCATACTTTAAATGTGCAGTAAAACTTAAAGAAATAAGGAAGTTTATTTGAATTTCGTTTGTTAATTATCTTTAGAAATGATTGGCTAGACAAGGCAAACACCTTTCTGAACATTTTGCCTGTATTAAGATATACTATGTATTATAATGCCTTTAAGTTAATTAATCTCAGTTTTCAAATGTTAGACATGCAAGTCCAAATTTTTGGATAAAGCAATGATTTCTTATTATTAAAAATAGATTGCTAACTAATAAATCTCTTTCTGAATGTTATTCCTGCATCGTTATATAATTTGGAGCTTAAGTTGTCATCTCCTAGTGATTTTTACTTTGTTTCTTTTAAACTAATTCTGGTAATGTTGTTTTCCATTCTCTCTTTTTTTTCCCCAATTATCAGTCCATAATTCCAAATAATTTAGAAATTCTATTGTTTTTAGTTCACTGTTTATATTTACATTTTCTCTGATATCTGTACCAAGGCATTTCAAAATTTTATGTATGTTGAGTTTTATGTTCTGAATTAGAAACAAATTATGTTCCACAATTGTATGTATTTTTGACTTCTCTCTCTCGCTCAGATAAGGTTTTTATACATTTGTATTCAAACCTTTTGTATTTCATCTTCTAATCTCTTACTTATTAACCATTTTGCTTCCCCCCCCCAGTTAGCTGAATTCACTAATATTATTATTTTATAAATATTAAAATACCTTTCATTTCCATTGCCTGATGTGCTTGAAACAGTTTTGTGTTTGTTCTTAGAGTGAGATTCTCAGATTATTTAACATGTTAAATAATCAAGGAATCATCATCCAATCATTAAATAATCAACATGTATACATAACAAATACATATTATCTATAAATTGCATAAAAACTAAAATGACTTTGCTAGAAGTATAACACATTTATAAATTACCGTATATTATTGCGTATAATGTGAACCAGAAATTTTATTTGAAAACTAGCCCTAAAATGCCATGTCCACGTATAATGTGATCTGTTAATCTTGTTCCATAACATTATAAATAATACAATACGAATTAACGAAAGAAATATTTATTTTAAAACAAAATGTCAAAATCCTTTAAATTCTTCTTCATCTTTTGAGTCAAATATTTTTTTTATAAATTCATCTGTAGGGATTGCGCCATCAGTGTAGCAGTTGTCATCGTCTTCATGCTCTCCATTTTGTTGTGCATCATCCTCGCTTTTGTATATAACGTGATCTTCGGATCCATCCATTGAATTACTTATTCCACATTTAAGAAATGAGTGTTGAATCATTTCAGATCGTATCGAATCCCATGCTTCTTTAACCCAGCTGGTGACTAGGGTGATCTCAGGCTTCTGAAAATTTCCACCCTTTGTCATCTTCACCAAACCAGATGACATCTATTCTCTCAATTTTTCACGTACGTGATCTTTAAACAGCTTATTCAAGCTGACATCAAGCGGCTGCAAAAACAGAAGTTAGACCACCCGGTATGACTGCTAGGTCTGTACATAGCTCACGTGCTTTCTCTTTCCTCTTTTAAATGCGCCCGGAACATATCCCAGGCTAGCATACTTTGTTGACGTAACAAGCTACCTGGACGTATGTTCCATACTTGATCCAGCCACAATTGTACACCTTCTTCATCCATTCAACCTTTCTGATTGGCACGAACAATTACACTTAGTGGAAATTTCATATGCTTCGGAATTTTCTTCCTTTTAAATATCACTGTCGGCTTTAATTTGGTTCCGCCTGCCATGCATGCTAGAACAATGGTAAAATGCGTTTTTTTATGTCCCGTTGTTTTTATGGAGACACCCTTTTCACCAACTGAGTTTACTGTTCAATTCCCAGGCATATGAAAATACATGGGCGTCTCATCCACATTGCCAATTTGGGAAAGTTTGTATCCGTGACACTTCCATAATTTTATGATAAATTTATGGAAGGACTGCACTTTTCTTCAAGCTGCTTTGGTAACTTCTGCACAATTTTTGTTCGGTGTCATAATGTTAATGCTTTGCATTCCATAAATCTGTCGCACCGCGAAGCAAGAAAAGATGAAATACCTGGTGTGTCCTTGAATTTACCATTCTTGAGTTGTAGAGCTCGAAAACGAATTGCATTTCTTGTTACCATAATGCCATCTTGTCGTTGTGTCAAAATCCATTCATTTAGCTCTTCTTCGAGTTCTGGAAAGGATGCTACATCTCCACGATGGGCACGTTTCGTTTTGGGGATTTTTTCAAGACTGTCTTTTTGCTTACGCCAAAGTCTAATATTACTCTCTGCTACACCAAATTCTCTCATAGCAACACTGTTATTATGTTATTCTGCAAACTGCATGACACGCAATTTAAATCCTGCTTCAACAGATGAACGTTTACATTTCTGTTGGCTCATTTTCAGGCTAGGTTTGTTTAACGAATAATATTTAAATTGAACTGTGGTTAAACCGATATACCTAACTGTGCTCTATCTATCTCACTGTGCTCTATCATTCGGGGACCGCGAGTGCATTGTATCTGCGCATAAAGCCAGTAATGTAAGTAGCTTTATGCGCAGATACAATGCGAGTGGGTCAAGTAGATTTGGTTGCATAGGCATTAGGTAGTATATATTGTGTGCGCAAATCTAATAAGATGTTACATTTTTTAGGATCTGCATATGATGCGAACCCCTAACTTTAAGTAGTATTTTTTACCATAAATTTTTTCATTATACGCGATAATATACGGTACATAAAAATAAATAAAAACCATACCTGTTTCACTCCAGGAATTTTATCACTGTTTAACTTGTCCATATCACTGTCAAATACAGCATTTACATGATTCTGTGTCTGATGCCACACATTATGGAACTTCTCGGCTGGAGTTTTACCAGGTTGTTTGATTAGTGATGCCTAAATTATAAGCAAACCAATTTGAATAGTTAAGAGGAGAAGAAGAGTTCAGAAACAAATTTTCATCAGTTAATGACAGAAACAAGTAAATATAAAATGGGATGTATTGTTATGCTGCAACCAATACTGGAAACAAATATACAAGTACTGCATGTATATTCTAGATAGATTAGAATATCTAAAAAAGTCAAATAATAGCAAATCAGCATGAAACAAAATAATACACTCAAGCTTCACATAACAGAATTGTCAGAAGAGAAATGAAGGACAATGATATGAGATTTGGTTACAGTAAAAACTACTGAGAATGCGTGTTGTGTGTGTGAGAGAGAGAGTCTGGTAACAATGTTCCAGATATAGTTCGGCTTGTACTTCTTAACATTAAGAAGCCTTTCAAGATGTCTGAAAACTTCTAGAGCTTCTTTTAAAGACTAAGAAAACAGAAAATCAGGATGCATTTTCTATAAAATAATGTGACAGCTCACCCAAATGATGTGTTGAGTGTGTTAAGAGGATGAGATGCCGATTTCTGAATGCCATGTTCCTATCACATTCATTTAATTTTGACCAAAGTGGACTTTCCATTATGCTAGATCATAACTTTTTATAAATCTTAGGTTTAGACCACTATTCTGGTGTTGGATGGTGAGTGTATAAATGTTACTTTGAAGAAAGATTCTCACAAAACATATCAGTTGTGAAAAGATGTCAATGCTACCAGAAATCATTTCTAGAGTGTGGTGATGATGTAACAAGTAGTATGTATGTAGAATTTGTCAAAACTTTCTAGTTTTGGCCAAAAAAAGACTTCCAGCTATTAAT